>NC_071407.1:67588-692588 GCF_017976375.1 Cuculus canorus | reverse complement strand
AAGAGACAGCGGGAACTCTCAGGAGAGGTTCCCAGCAGTGCCTGTGCACTAGGGGAGGGGACGACGGGGATGGAGGTGCAGGTGAGAAGATCTGTGGGGAGCTTCCAAACCAGCCCAGGAGCACCTTCTCCCTGACAGCTCCTTGTGTGGGATCAGAGACTTCCCAGCACGGATGCAGGCTCAAGGTGATAGCTCTGCTCAGGGCTGCCACCACCCTGGAGTCTGTCCTATGTAGATCTTCCATGTGGTTCTGCTTGCTGAGACAAAAATCCCTACATGCCAAAGCACTTGAAAGATCTTGGAGAAGCAGAGGGAAGGGTGTGCCTGGCTGCACATGCCGATACGACCTACTCATATTTGCTTGTTTGTCTCATGGCTTAAAAAAACCCCAAACCTGAAATACTATTCAAATGCAATCTTTCTCCTGAAGTACCAGCCAAAACTGGGCACGTGTGAGTAGGACCTAATCATTCTTTTCACGGAACAGAAAGGACCATGGCTCTTGATCTACTGTTCACAAAGCTTCATAAAGCAGAATCGCCACATCCCTTTGGTTTTTGTTTGCTATGATCAGGCTGAGAGCTAGCATAACGTGGTGGGGTTCCACCAGTGCTGCAGCTCTGGGCCAGGTTTGTGTCATTATTAACAGTGTTCAAGATCAGTGGAAGCAGAATATTGCTGGAAGATCAAAGGATGCCCCTTGGAACACATTTTATTGCCTTTCTCATCTTATCAGTACTTACCATTATTAACCTGTCTGAGTGGGCTATAGAGGCAGGGGGTGCCGGGGGGCAGTGGCAGGAGGAGAACAGGTCGGGTGTAGGAGAAACATGGTGCACTCTTCCCTTTCACCCATGCACGTTACAGGTGCTCATACACACACCCTGATAAATGTCATAGAGCTGAACGTTCTCTTCACATCCGTTTGAGAAAAACAAACGGTGCAGAGCCAGGGATCTGCACAACCGATGGATCCGGCTGCGATCTGAAGCCTAGAAAAGGAAAAGCACAGCCTGGTGTTATCTGGCTGTTTGCCTTTGCCTCGCCCTTGGGGGGGTGGAGATATGCAGCAGAAAATTGGTCTGGATCACTGCAAAGACCTTTTAATGTGTAATGGGAAGATATTGCTTCCTCAGTTTAAGGGGGAAAAAAGAGAAAAGTACCTGTCAGTGGATTTAAACACCCAGTGCAGCTGGTTTGGGTGTAATTGTATGCCAGATGTCTTTTTTCCATTTGAAGGTTGCAAGTTTTCTAGAACAAGATAAATATGTGTATTCTCTCCGCATTTAATGGAAATCTTTCTGCTTTATTTTTTTTTCCAGGAAAAAATATAACTCCTTAAGTGGCACTTGGAATTATCCCCCCCGATCTACAAACTTGGCAGTGCAGGTAAAACTGTTGCTCTTGCCCAATGTAAGGATTTTCTTCATTGTACTCTCAAAACATTTCTGAAGCTTTTATTTTTTTTAAATCATTTGCTTAGTGAATGTAAATGCCCAGCAAGGACAAATTTTATTCTTGTCACGTTCAGAATGCTGCAAGGGTAGTAGACTCGCAGTGGGAGCGTGTGCAGGTAAACCAGGACAAAGCACAGAGGAGTGCAGGCACGGTCTCTAAAGCAGCTATCGGTGTTGTGTGGCCGCCTCTAATGGCAGGAAGCTGCTTTACATAATTCAGTGTCGGGGCAGTTTCATCACTATCTGTTGCCTGGAGTATTTTCTTCCTAGCTCCTGCCTAGATTGCCCCATGGCCCTTCACCTGAGTAGACAAAATCCAAGACTGCGATGGCCTTCAAGGAGCTCACCAGACAACACCACCCCCAGCAGCTCAGGGGACAGAGAACGGTTGATCTTCAAAACCCCAGAAGCGTGTGGCCACTCAAGCCAGGGCTGGCTATGATGCCCTCTCCCACTTCATAGCATATTTCTCCCTGCTCCTTATCAATATACAGACTTTTATGGGGATGCCCTGCTGGATAGGACCAAGATGGAGCCGTGCTCTATGACAGCAGACCCCTGGAGCAGGGACCTATCTGTTATGGGTTGGCTAAATTCTTTTTCCAGCTTGCTTTTCCTTCTCTACCTCTTTTACTGCCACTTCACCCTCTGAAGGCGACATTTGCTCCCAAGTAGTCCCTTGCAAGACTCCTTTGCTGCTGGAAGGACACCTGGACTGGTGTGCCAGGGGGTTACAGAAGCCAGGGCTGCCAAGTCAAAGCCACCTGCGAGTCCCTGAACTCATAGGTGTGTGATCTAGGCATGAATGAATGCTACGGGATATCCCACCAGCATGCTCTTTTGGGTCAAACAAGGTGTGAATCTGATTTAAATTTGGCTCACATGAGACAAAGAATCCAAGCAATTTATTTTTGACACCCATCATCGCTGTATCTCGCAGCTCTGGCACCAGTGAGATAGAGCACACAGAGCCCCATCGGCATGCAGGAGAGGGGAGTTTTTGGTAAGCCTCAAGGGTGCAGAAAAGAGGAGTCACACCGAGCATTCGCTCTCAGTAATTCCAACAGCTGAGTGCCTTTAAAATATACTGCTGGGCTCATAATGTCTTGCCAGTGCTTCACATTAACCTTTAGACTATTTGAATTTAACTCTGTAGGTAAGCTAGATAGCTTTCTAAAATGGTAGATAATATAACAAAAAAGGTACAGACAGGAATGAAGATATGTGAGCAAAGCAGTTATTAAAATTAGAATGATTTATGCTGCAGTATTCTGGGGCATTCTAAGTGTGAAAATCTATGTGTCTGTTCTTTTTAATTTCCACATGTAACTGCTAAGTGTGGGGCACTCAATAGGGAAACAAACCCCGAGCTACAGAAACAGAGTCAGGGCAACAAGAAAGAAAAGGCTGCTTCTTTGATACTCAGAAAACACTGTTGGCTCAGGGGTCTAAATTTGTTAATAAAATTAAAGAGTTCAGCTTCTTTCTTCTAGACTCACATGCAAAGCACGAATATCAAAATATTTAGCGATGAACCCGCTTGTGGCAGCACGGCAGAGAGCACAAACCTTCTGAAGGGGTCAAAAGCCTACAGTAGAAACAGCTGTACAGGAACCTAATTAGGTTCCACCCTTCATAGAATCATGGAATCACAGAATCATGGAATGGTTTGGGTTGGAAGGGACCTTAAAGCCCATCCAGTCCCAACCCCTGCCATGGGCAGGGACACCTCCCACTGGATCAGAGGCTCCAAGCCCCATCCAACCTGGCCTGGAACCCCTCCAGGGATGGGGCAGCCATGACCTCTCTGGGCAACCCATGCCAGGATATCCCAACCCTCACAGGAAAACATTCTGAATTAATGGTACCTTTGGCATGTGCTTATGGTTCTCTACATCTTTTGAAAGGTTAAAGGTTCACTGCTTAATAAGTAGGTAACTCAGAACATCATTGCATCCCATCATATTTCGCTTTACTCACACATTTTTAAACCAATTGGTTCATTGCACTAGAAGCAGAACTTAAACTTACAGGGACATTCCTGACTCACGAAAACGACTCCCATTAGCACTAATAGGAGCTGTGCGCTGGCATTGAGAGGACCATAAGTCACGGGAGCTGATGATCTTGGACTAGCACAGCAGCATACAGAAATTTCTCTCCTACAAAATACGTACTCACCTTCCTCCTAATGCCCTGACGCACATCACTGCCAGCCCCAAACACACACGCTCCTACCAGAAATGATGTGTGGCAACCACAACTGGCAGGGTCATAGCGATGGGGAGCAGGAGCCACAGAGACCTCTTGAGGTGGACCTCATCGGTGAGAAGGTTTGAGGTCAGCTACTTATTTACACAAGAGATAATGAAAAGAGAAATTTTAGCTGATGGAAAAGACAGAGTAGAGAAAATGAAGCATAAAAGTTTTCTCGTTTACTTATTAGCACAATATGTAATTGGTTGGAAGTAGCAAGTTTCAAAAATTTGTCTTACTATAATGACTATAATTTTTTAGAGATTGAAAATGAATCTGACTAGAAAATACCATTAAACTACCAACTTGCTTAAAATTTAAAGGGTAATTCACATATAATGCTTTTATTTAATAGCCCAATTTACAAAACGTCTAAAATTAATGCAGATCTTTTCAGGACAAAATCAGCTGTAACTGCACCAACTAATTTTTGCTCATTTGAACTGAATTATTAATAAGAGAGAAATATACCATATGTTCCCAAAAGAGCTGGATACATTTATTTCAAATAAAATTGCTGTGTTTGGTGGAATATAAGAGGTTTAAATGCTTTCAGAGAAATGGGTTACTTATATACTGATTTAATAGAGTATAAATCAGACTGCATAATTAGGGACACAGCTGTTTCCTAACCTAAAGCTGGCAGCTTTTGTTGGTTAAGTTCCTTTATCACCTGCATGGCTTTAATCAGCAATAATTTGTTCTTCTTGTGGAGTGATACAAGTTAATCAATAATTTTGCTGTTTGTACTATGCTGGAAAAGGTCTTTTATGGCAGGTTTAGCTTAAACCGGGCATACGTTCTCCTGACTTGTTCACTTATTTATTTGATTTATTATCGTGTTCGTGAAACTAATTAAAAATGAAAGTAAAGGATATTTTGGTAACACGGCCTCTGCCTGCAGCTAGCGCAGAGATACATTGGCTTAACTTCTTAATGCATCTTCTCAAGTTTGCACTGTATGCACATTTGGGCATAAAACCAAAATCACAGGATCATGGAATCACAGAACCATTTGGGTTGGAAGGGAATCTTATAGACCATCCAGTTCTGCTCCCCTGCCATGGGCAGGGACACCTCCCACTGGATCAGGTTATTCAAAGCCTCGTCCAACTGGGTCTATAAGACAAAAGTCCATGAAAACTTCACTCCCGAGAGCACACTTGGAGATTTTCATTCTGTCTACACACAAAAAAACAAGGGATAATGACTATTCTTCTATTATTTATTGTATTTTTTAGATTTTATGATGATTCTTGACAAGATATCAAGACAAGACTGTACCCATTTAATCTACGATTGGAATTCACTCTTAACCAACACATCCAACTGCAACTCCACCCTGTACAGCCCTTATTGTTAGAAGGTCTACAAAGCAACAGGGGATAAATACCCATTTCAGCTCCGAAGTGCATGTTGACTCATGGACCCCCTTGCACACACAAGCCCCCCTGCGTCGGGCTGGGAAGGTGACAGTACATTTTCCCCTGCAGACACCACTGATCTCTCAGAGCTATCCTGCTGCAAATCCAGGTGCAGATTTGGAAGCCCTGAATTTACGCCAGGCTCTGAATCACTAGGGACAGTGTAGAATTCTACCTTAGGTCAATGTGACTTCATGATGTCCCCAAAGGGACAGCCCTGTTCTCTCTCAGTCCTCAGCTGCTTCCACCACATTGGGTCTAAAGCCACGGGATAGGTCACATCTGGTGGAAGTGTCGATTGACTGATAATTATAGATATCCTAGTCGAGGAGCCCACGCCTGCGGATGGAAGAATCTCCTGGTGTGGTAGCAAACTTTTATAAGTGAGTGGGTTTTGCATCTCTGTTTTCCACTCATTTTGTCCTCTAATATAAATCTAAGTGAATACCCCAGTTCAATCTGATCAATACACTGGTTTCAAATGTGTCATCTGGAGGTGTTTAAGAGCCATGTCTGTGACATGAAAGAAAGGGAGGCTTGCAAAAGCCCTTTGCTTTGTGCCCAGGAGAGAGGGATGTAGCTCCTGGGGGCACAGAAAAGCAGTAAAGTTTCATTTGCAAAAGCTTTAGTTATCACACCAAGCAGTTCATATCTCAGATTGTTCCTTCTCTTAGGAATATTAAAAACCTAACTCAAAGCCCAGCAAAGTTAGTCCAGAAGTTCCTCTTGGCATTGGTATCTTGGGAGCAGGGCAGAGACTACGAAGGTCTACTTTGAGATGAGACGTACAGAATGTATTAAATTTGTATAATGTAGTCATACAAATATTAATATCTAAAATTATATACACATATACCTATATTCTTATGTATTTAAACATTAGTACAAAGTTAAACAAATTATGCCTGAATAATTTGATTTAGATCCCAGATGTAAGTACAAAAAATAATACTACATAAATAATAATAAAATAATAAGATGTCAGCCTATGGAAATTCCCCTCTGCAAAAGGAGTTTCACTTCCCGGGGTCTGCAGTGACACTGTGGGAGCTCCAGCAGCACCGGGTTTGAGTAAGAAGATGTTCTCTAACTGCAACTGCGACTCTACTTTTATTTGGGGGTGGGAGCAGGAGGTGGAATGGGCTGCGAGTCATTTCTGACACCAGGTTCTTATTTGAAATTGTTATATTTGAAGTGCATCTGCTCCTTCCAGCCTTTCTCCTTGGCTTCTGCAGGCATACACACAGATAATCACATCTCTTGCTTTTAGAGCCGGAATATTCTTTTAAAATCCCAAAGAGGCAATATGCAACTTAAATTAGAAAATTAGCTTCACTCACAAATTATGCATTAAAGAGCTGTGCATCTAGCTGTAGATCTTGCTCAGAGGGAACTTCCACGCTCACAGATTCCAGCTGTGCAAGCTATAAAAATTTTATGCTGCAACTTTTGCAGAGTTTTTTCACAGTTAGGCTGGTTCAGAGGAGCCACTGTGAGAGGGCAAGGTCTAGCACCTTCTAATCAGCTCTTTGTCCAAAGGGCCAGAGGGGGAAAATCTGAAAGTTCTGACCAACTAATTGAAAAATCTACAAATTCTTCTCCTTCTCATTGGGATAAAACTTAAACACACAAATCCCAACAGCCAGACAAGTGAAGAGATCAAGAAGTCTGCAGTGATGTGCTTTTCTTTCCTCCTTTGACAGCTCACATCTCCACCACCTGAAGGTTTACCCAGCCCCCCTTCCCCCTGGGGTGATGCCAATGTAGAGACCATAGAAACTTTATACCCAAACTCGTTTTCCAAGACCACGTGCTCCAGAACACAGGCACACACATGCAAACATGAGCCATGCATCGTACAGTTCATGTGCATCAGCAGACGCTCCAAAAGCGTTACCTTGCAATCCAGAATCTATCTGAACTCCTCTAAAAGACCCCTATCCTGGGACAGAGTTGAGGTCAGCAGTCCTAGCCCTTGGCTTTCCCCACAGCTGAAATCCATTTATTTCAGGTGATTTGCCCATTAGCTGCACCTCCTTCTCCCTGAATGCTGGCTTGCTCCAGCTGCCTTATTTCCAAGGATGCATTCTGATTGTGTTTGTCAGGCCCAAGCCCACCTTGGCAGCCTCATGTGGTGCTCATATAGTTCCTTGTTAAGAGAAAAGACATTCCAGTTCCTTTATAAGTGTGGATCTCTAGCTGTGCTCCCTTTACTGCTGACCGAGAATAAGAAAAAAGGGAAGCTCTTAGAAGTGAATGATCTTATCTGCAACTTTTTTTCCTCTCCGCTCTCTTCTTGGTGACGTCATTAAAGGTAACAAAACATTTATTTGGGATCATTTGGATTATAATGTTTATCTTATTGGTATTCAATCTGTGCTGTAGGTGTATATTGGTGTGCAACTAAAGAACAAGTAATTAAAGATCTGGTGCTCTCTATGCACAAAGAATCTGACTTTTCTCCTTTGTATCCAATCCTAACTGTGAGCACATGCAGGGCTGTGCAGGTATGGCCACTGATCCTTGATTTCCTTGTAAAAAAACTGATAAGGGCTGCTAAACAAGGTCTATTTGACCATTCTTCCAGTGCACTTTGATCTATGTGATAAAGGTCAGCGCTCAGCGCTTCATTTGACGTTCCCCCAAATATCTAATTGCCTAATTATTGCGTTATTTCCCAGCCAGTCTGCTGAGCAGGTTGGTGGGGAGCTTGGCAGAATAAGAGGGCTGTCACTCTCTGGTTATGGTCTATAGTTCTAAAGCAAAAATTAAATATCTGTCTTTTCTAAAAGTCATTGCATGATTTATTGGAAAATTGGTAGAAACAGCCCTGGGGGGGTTGTGCTCAAAATCTGGTTTAGAAGAGTGGCTGCTAGCTATGACTTTTGATTTTCTTGTCTCAAAATGAATAGTGCTGCCTGTTTCTATGCAAATTAGATGTTTGAATGTATTTTTTAAAGATAGATTATATTTGCTAATGTAATTGTATTTTTCACATGATGGAGTGATTTGTGTTTTGATCTTTCTTTATCGAGGAAGCAAAACTCAGCCCTTTTGCTACTGTTTCACCAGAAGCGCAGGGCTGCTTTATCTGTTGTTTGATAGCTTGGAAATGCCTGCAGAAATTGTAGGTCAAGAATTACACCCATGGTAAATCATGTCTTGTGAATGAGAGGTCGCCTGTGATTTCTCTAGGGTTCTTTTGATCTGTCTTTAAAAGGAATATGCAAAAAAATAAAGGCCTCTTTAGCATATTTTGGCATAAATACAAACGAATATGTGCATATTTATGATACTTAAGGTCTACTGGCACCTAGAATTTAGGCTTTGTGAAACAGAGAAGAGCCTCTGTAAATAACATCATGGAAAAATAACATTTAGTGAGAGTTATTCCTGATAACTATTATGAAACACGTCTTTAAACTTATTTTCTGGCTATAAAATGGTGGTTGCATCCCATCACGACACCTGTCGTGCCTTCTCTTGTGTGCTGGGATGTTGCTTGGGAAGGCTGTTGCTTCACGCAGCTTTCAGCTATTCTTTCCTGTCCCAAGACCCGAGGGTGGCGGCCGCCGCTCTGCAGGGCAGCGGCTCAGCCCTCTCCCTGCTCCGCAGGAGCACCGCAGGCCCGGGGCGGGGCGGGGCGGGCTGTGCCGCCGCTCCGGGGCCCCTCCAGGCCGGCCCGCGGCTCAGCAGCCCCGGCTGCAGCCCCGGCTCTTGGGCGCAGGCCCGCAGCTCCACCTCCTTCGGGTGAACCGCTCTTTCACGCGGCTGTGCTGACCCATCCGCCTCCGCTCCTGGAACAGCCGATCCGCTGTTGTAACGTCACTGAACAACAGCCGTGATTCCCTTCAGCTGCCGCTCCCGGCAGCGCTGTGAGGGACAGCCGAGGGCAGCTTCGGGCCTCGCTTCCCCCCGGCTCCAGGGCATTCTCCTCTTTCATCCCCCCAAGCTGAGGCGCGGAGAAGCAGTAGCTGCTCCTGGCTTTTTTCTCCTCTATTTTCAGACAAAGTTTCTGCCAAAACAATAATGATTGTGGTTAGAGGAAAAAAGTCAAAACGAAGCATGCTTAAAAGCAAACAAGGGGGGAACTTTGCTAGAGTTGGTAAGGTTTTTTTGCCGGTGTTGTCAGCATCGGGACTTGCTGAAGGGCCCCAGCGCTGCAGAGGGCAAATAGGCGGCGTGTTGGGTGCAGCTGGACCGGCAAAATAGATTGACCCTCTCCAAAGAACTCCTATTAGAGCCCATCGGGTCAATAACCCACAAACAAAGAAAGATTTCCATGAGGGAGAGAGAACTGCCAGTTTGGAGCCGTTACGTGGTATGAAGGCAGAATCTGTTTCTAAGTGTGGGAATATATGCGTTTCTGTGAGAGCTCTTGTTGCCTGTGAAGCTGTCGTTCTGGGGTACAGCATTGCAAATACGTGACATCAGAATCGATAGCGGGATCAGAATAGGTTATTTACCTGCTGCCTCGAGATATCTCTCTGAGAGCCACTGTATTTCTGTGAATGCAACTGAAAGCGCAGAATAAAACAGTCTGAGCGCACTATGTCACTGTGAATAAAATGCACCTTTGCCTTATGCACAAAATAGAACGCTATTTTTTTTTTCTTGCTTTGACATGTCAATAGTGAGCAAGGAAGACCGTGAGGTATTTTCAGGTGTAGCCAAACTGGACTGAATCTCCAATGGGAAGAAGGAGTGGCGATGCTACTCTACCTTCTCCTTCCATCCCTCTCCTCTCAGCATATCCAGAAATTCATTTCACCTCAGTTAAATTTAGAGCGTCCCCAAAATTCATATCCAGAAATTCATATCCAGAAATTCATATCCAGAAATTCATATCCAGAAATTCATATCCAGAAATTCATATCCAGAAATTCATATCCAGAAATTCATTTCACCTCGGTTAAATTTAGAGCAGCCCCAAAATTCAAGCAACTTCTGCCAGTGAGCAGGACCTTCTGTGTATCCATTTCCTTCTGTTCTTTGAAGGAAACGCTCACTATGCTTGGGCAGGGAGAAGCCTGCAGCGACACAAGCAACCAGGGGGAAAAATGAGGGGGAACTCCCGGTTGTTATTGACCTTTTCCTTTGTGCCAGGACAGTGGCGTTGCATGGACGTAGCAAATACCAGACTCCAGACCCTTTCCCCAAGGGTTTGGACAGTAAGAGTGCCACAAACATAACACATAACCAGAATATTGTTGCACTTACACAGTAAATCTGCAAAAGACCTAAACATTAAAAATTAATCTCAAGACTTTTATTCCCTTGTGGCTCGGTGCTGCAACGATCTTTGTGTAGGGGAGGTCTCTGCAGTGCTCGTACGTGCTCTTACGTCTAGGCAGAGTGCCATGAATTAAGGATGGAGCGTAAACCTCGCCTTTGAATTTCCTGGCTTTTGTTAGTTTGTGTCATAAACTCAACATTATTCAGATCTAGGGTTTTGTGTTTAATATTATTAAATGCCCCCTCATCAATGCCAAGTCTGTAATTGGTCACAGTGAATAGGTGATTAGACAGATAAAGTGGAATTGTGATTGCAAAAACTATCACCAGGTTTGCAGAGGACAATAATTATGTGGCTTATAATGTTTGAAAATATTGCCCAAATCTCTTTCCCACATGTTGTTTGTGATGGAAAACAATTAGACAAAGGATTCTTTTTCTAAGCTGCATCTGATTCAGATTTGCCTGATGAATGGTCTTTATGGTGAACCCAAAGCATTTGTTCTGAGTAAATTATATGTCATTGCAAATGCAAAAGGTCTGCTTCACAATGTTTATTGGGATAAATTAAATCTTCTAAAGATGGTAAACAGAAGGCCTTGATGATTATTCACTTCTGTATAGTTTAAACTGAAAAGGATGTTGCAGTTAGAAGGATGGAGATGAGGCAAACAACACTCCCTGCATTGTGTTAACAACATAAGAGCCACAATAGGGAAATTTAATTTGATACTGATCTACATGAGGCATAACACAGCTTCAAATGCTACTTTTCTAATGGCAGCTTTTGAATTGCAAATTTCCACCAAACCCACCTGATTCATTGCTTGAACACATTCCCAATCAAGTCAAGGAGCTGTCTCTGTTGGCTTCAACATGGGCAGGAGCAGCTTCTACCCCCTTATTATTTTGGGAGGTAGATATAAAAGCTGAGGGATACTTCCCTTGAGAAAGGCTGGAGCCTGCGAGGTGACAGACACGCAGGCAGCCTGTCTAATGCTCCACGAAAAGGTGCGTCTGAGCTTTATTGCAGCGAGCCAAGTTTCTCCTCGCAAAGAAAGGTCAAGTCCTAGAATAGTCTTCAGCCCTTTTGTAAGCGCTTTCCTTGTGCTCGGAAAGGGTACTTTAAGAAGTTGGCATTGAGCCGAAAATGTTCTGCACTTCTGTGGGCCATCCAAAACCCACTTTTATTTAATGTTATCAGGCTCCCAATGGAAAACTGCCTGAAGGTGGCAGAGTCTTTGGCAGACAGCTCTTTTGCTGCGTCTCTGGTGGTATGAAGCTGTCCACCGCATCCAATGCCTGTGCCTTAGCAGAGCGAAAATATCTAGCGATTCCTCACTTCATGCGAGAATGCTGTGATTTGGCCACTTGATGTGTGAAAAGGTGCAGTGGGCTGTCTTTGAAATGATGTTCTACTTGAGCCTAAAATGAATATATGAGAACTCTAAAAGGTGTCAGTTAATTAGTTTATGATCTAGGTTACCATAAAATTGCATCATAAATAATTTCCATATATGTTGTCAGAACTTTACAGTCACTTCAATAGTTCCTTGTAACTGCTATAAATTTCATAACTTTCCAGATGGTTGAAACTCACTTGTGCATAGGTGATTAAAAATGTCTTACAGACAGTTAAAATGCCCTGTGGAAAAATATTAGCTGTTACCCAATTCCATTGTTGTCTTTATTTCTCAAACCTTTGAAATATTTATTTGTTTTGCTTTTAACCCTGGCTCAGATGTTTGTACTGCTTGACTCGTTGTAGATTCCAGAAAGATTGCCCTCTCTGCTTATTGTTTGTTAGTATTTGCTGTCACAGGCACACCTTTAACTTGCGTTCAAGTATACCCTTCCAGACAAAAGCTGTATTGATGGGACTTCATATCTGACTTCCAACACATTTGTGCTTAAACTCCTAGAAATGATAACAGATATATAAATGTTTGCAGGACTGCAGATAGTTGAAGGTGGCATCCAATTTCCTCTTTGCTTGATAGCCCCCAAATCTTGTGCATGTTGAAGGGACTCTGAGGAATTCAGAAGGAGAGCTTGTGTCCCTGCTGGACAAAGGGAATTCATAGGCAGGCAGGTTGGAGGAAGGTGCAGGACTTGTGGTTGCGCCCAGACATCAGCAGGGACACGAACAGACAAGTAGTTTTTACACTTGGCTCCCTAGGGTAACACCAGTAAAATGAAAATAAGCACATGTTATGTATTCGCCTCTGAGGATGGCATGGGTAATATACACAAGGTGCTCTCTTTTGGTGTTTGTGGTAGTTCATAAATGGAAAAATACCTCCCTGAACTCAGGGGTTTTGTCTGCTCACATATGGCCAAAGGAAGCAGTTATGCTGTGGACTAAACAAGCTGACCTCTCTTTGCAAAACGAGTCACTAAAATCCTTTCTATGTGTACAAGCCTTTATTGACAGCCTTTTTGGATTTTACTAGTGAGCCTAGCAATAATACATGGGCAGTGTTAGAAATGTAAATGCAAAGAGATAAGGAAAATTTCAGGCAAATCTGTCTTTAATTTCAGAGCAAGCTGCTGGTTTCTAATGACTCTGTTTGCATGGCTATCTGATGGCAGGGCTCGGGGAGGGTCACAGTAGATAAAACCTAACAGGATCATTGAATGGAAAACAAATATTTATTTTCTTTGTCTCTTTGGGACTCATTTGCATTAAAACTGCAGCATTTCCAGAGACTGTTTGTGCATAAAACCTGATCCCATTTATGCATTTAATAAAAAGCTCTTTGAGATTAAGGGTGTATAGAAGCTGATTCCACTCTGCATACTTGTCTTTCCACAAAGAAAGCTGAGAGAAATGGTACAGATGCTTGATTTTTTGTATACCCCAAATTTGTGTTTTATTGTACTTCTGTATTTTCATAACTGCACTGTAGATCCCGTTGTCACACCTGGTTTCTTTCCTGAATTCCAGCTCCTACTCTACAAAGCTATTTGCCACTTATTTTAACCTTGAGCATGCGAAACTCCTCATAGGCTTTAAAATTAAGCGAGAGCTCCCATGAAGCGCCTTTTCAGGCATTCAGTCAGTCTTGCCCTACCTGTAGCCCTTTTGTGTTTCATCTGGAGCTGTGGCTCTGACAAAACCTTTTGTGATCACCCTTAGTGTCATGAGACTCCTTCTAGAAATGAAACAATTGGAGGTGGAGATATTTTACGGAATAAATTATTATTGTTTGCTCAGGTCTGGGAAAGTCACAGTCGTGTTTAATCTTTTGCAAGAACTTCCACAAGCGTGTTCTGCACCAGGGCTGCTCCCAGCAGGGACAGGATGGGCTCCCACCTGCACAGCACCCATCGTCATTGTGTCCATGCCTTCCTGAGGTGGCAGAATGCAAATAACTGTGGGGGGCCTGGAATACAGTGATAATTCCAGGGTATTTTGCATGCCTTTTTATTTATATCATTGCAGTGTTTGACGCAAAACAAAACTATGAATGGGATCAGCACACTGAGATTCTCCCATTTTCATTGTCTGCTTGGTGTGAATAAGCACTGCATAAGCCAATTGCTTTTAAAGTCTTAATCTAAAAAGCTATACAAGCGTATGTATCTTTTAAACAAGTAGCTGATTTATTTTTAAGCGAGCCGTGATAAAAAGGCCCTGGGATTCCAGTTACACAGTAGGCAGGAGCTCGTAATGGGGTTTTATAGGGAATAGCATTTCACATCAAAATAATTACATCTCTATGCTGATTAATGATTAATTTGACTCTTTAATATTCCTTTCTGAACGCCAACTTCAGTTTTCAGACAGATTGCCTTTGAAGTCAATAGGAAAAGTCATGTGTATGTCAAAATACGGAAGTTATCTTTGTCACTAACCTTGAGAAGCATCATCGATTACTGGCAGTAAGGAAGATCTAATGGTTTTGGAGAAACCACTGCTCCAAAAACAATTTTCAAGGCATATTTGACAATGAGTTAGATGAAGCTACAAAAATGTCATTGGTGTGATTTGACACAGCTAGCTCAGAATAGCTTTGTGATGCGGTTCTATCTTTGCTGGTGTGCTGAAGAAGGTAAAAACCACCACGCTGCCTTGTTTTCTAGTCAAAATTAGCATCTGCCTATGATGCAGAAATTAATAGATGCAAGGAGGCATTCAAGTGCAATGCTGGTGCTCTAAGAAGATCATTTTAATCATCAAAGTGATTGCTACCATGATGCACAGTTCACCTCAGCTCCTTTGTAACTCAGTGGATTTGAAAATGTGACCACATGCTTATAATCTGACAGGGAGAAATACATACATACACTTATTTCCTGTGGGTGTGAGAGATACTGAAATGGCCTTCCAAGCAGATTTCCATCCCACTTTTCAATCTGAATGGGCTTTGCAAGCCTTGATACCTGTCTGCTTGTATCAACAGCAGATCTTAAAACTATGGATGTTACTTCTCCAGTAGATAGAATACCAATAATTGAAGAGTTTTTCAATGAGTGTTCAGAAAGTACAAACTGGCTTCTGTGGGGGATTCTGCCTCTGGAGGTGCTGCACCGCTCTGTGCTTGTGTGTTCAAGCTCCTTATTGCCTGAACTGCCTTGCTTTCAGTTTCTCAGTATGTTATAGACAATAATCCATTTACAGCAAAAGGAACTGTGCTGCCACTCAATTTGAGGCTTTCCAAGATTAAATGTCTGGCCTACTTTACATTGCCTTCATTAGAGACATCAGGAACAAAGAAGTTAGCAATAAAATGAGCACATTTGGACACCTTGTCCATCTGTTTCCCAAGTCCATGATAACATTTGCAGGGCCTGGTTTGTCCTGGAGACTTTCAGCATACTCCAGTATTGGGCACCTCTGATTTTCTTTGTCAGCTGAGTGCATTTCAGATCACCACAGAGGTTTGGCTGATGCTTTTTTTGTGCACTACATGCATTAAGGGACTAGAGAGATACTGAGAATATGGCCCCTGGTCTGCCTTGGTTGGTGTTCTTAAAGGGATGTGCTAACTTGGGGTCTTGGAACAGAAAAAACCTACAGAACACGAGTAAGAAAAAGGAAAATCAAAGCTAATTGTGTGCTATTGAAATCTAATTAAAAAAAAATGAAATAAAAGATGTTGAGCTGAAATAAACTGGTGCAAAGCTGTTCTATTCTGGTGCTTGACTAGCAGCAAACTGCAGAAATCTAAGGCCTAAGCCTATGGTGCTAACTCGGGCAGAACCTCAAACATAGGAGGTTTTGCTCAAGCAAAAGTTGTGGAGTTTACCAGCCTGCAGTCAACTCGCATGAGCCTGACTGTAGTCATGTGCATCCAGCTTGGCCTATTTTATTAAGATGTGACCCTGCTCCTGCTGCAAGCTCATCCCTTATACCGTGATTTGCAGCAATTAATTGGTCTCCTCTAAGCTGACTCGCAAATCCATAGTCTACTGTAATTACCTGAATGTAAAATATTTAGGCAATATCTATCATGCTCTTGGATGTCTCAGGTCATTGAAAGAAAGCCAATGAAATTGGAAACGGGCTGAAGGGATTGGATACCAGGCACCTTGCCTCCCCCCTCCCTGTTCTCTTGGCTCTCGGCATTTGTCTCTAGGGCATGACCAAATAGTGGGCATGTGTCATAAAGACATTTATCATGTAATTATAGCTTTAAGAACAGTTTCTGTTGATGTGAGATGATTACTGTGTATTTCACGCCTTTCAGGTTCCCAGCTGGGATTCAGAGATTTAAGGACATGGGGTATATATTTTTTAAATTTATGAGATAGCCATTAATTTAATTAATTGGACCATAAGAGTTCAGTCAGAGACCAAATAGGAATCCTGAGAAACAGAGAACCAGATGTTCTATGAAGTTTTGATATTTTTGACACGCACAACTTGGACAAGCGGAGGCCTTTGTTTCCTGTTCAAGGAACAGAACACTGGTGTGGAGTGGGAAAAATGACACGTCAAAGTAATTCATTGTGAAACCTGGTATTAGAATAAGAATACTGTTAAAATGAGGCTATTTTAAGCCTGACTTAAAATGTATTGTTCTTATGTGCTAGCGATAGCTCAGTGCCTTTTCTGTAGGCCTTGCATCAATGCCTGCACTTTAAAATCTGGGTCAGAAATTGTAACAGACTCCTTGAATTAACTTCAAGATCTTATATTGTTTTTATTTGACTTTTGTTTTCAAGTTGAGGTCCGATTTGAATCACTGAGAGGAGCCCTGTCACCAAGGTGATCACGCAGCCAGATTCCCAATGTTTTCAATATTCAATAAATTTATCAGAGCTTTAATGAAAACTGATTTCCATTGAACTCCTTTTCCTTCTGATATTGGGGTCAGCTTTTTTGACCATTCTTATAGCCATTTGAATTAGCATACAATGTTTTTAGAGGCTTCATTAAAACAGTTTACGATTTTAGTGAAATAGATTTAAGCTTTTTTTCCATTATCCCCTAACATGGGATGCAGCAGGCAATCCAGCACAGCAGCTGTGGCCAAATTACAGCTGGACAAAATGTTTTACGCCTGGCCACTTTTAAGAGAACTAGTTTATTAAAATCTTTTCTTAAAGAAGTCAGTTTGGCTCCTGACCAATTCTTGAAACATAGCACAAACAATTCAAAGCGTAAACTTTGGGTTAAGGATACAGCAAGATGGACTTGCATGTTGTGGCGTGAAACTCAGCAGCAAGAGCGTGCCTCCTGCAGAGGGCTTGATGTGTTCTTGCAGGCTCTGTGCATCCCTGGCACCAGCAGCCCTGAACGGGTGCAGTCAGACTGGTGGGAAGCTGGTGTAACGGAACAGGAGCTAAGCCCTTGGTGTTGGGTGGCAGAGATCCTTCAAGGCAATAGACTTCTATGAAAGCCACTGAGATTTTTTTCCTGTAAAACCTCCGGCCTTACGGTCACAGCCATAAATGTTACCTGCTCTCAAATCGAGAGCCTTAGGTACTGATCCAGCAAAACATCTCCACTCTGCCTTTGGGGAATGCACTTGCCTAATGGAACTTATTGTGGAATTATTAAAGTGAGTTACCAAAACTTAAACCGGTGGCTCCATTGGTCTTCCCTCTTGAAAGAAACCTAAACGTGCAAATCTGGCAGTGGCTGAGGGTTGTAAAAGGATGAGCAAGCAGGCCAGCGTGATTCACGCTGGCAGGAAGACAGAGGTAGAAGTGTCATGGCAGCAAAGAAATCTTGTTTGACTTGAGGGCACAGCCCTGGCTGTCCCAAGATCACTGCATATTGCCTGCCAAGCTGTTCTTGTGCTTAATTTACAGCTCACAGGCTCGCTGCTGTCTAATGAAAAATCTTGATGGGAACTTGCAGGAGAAGGTAGAGTAGTTAACAGATTCCTCACCTTTCTGCAGAGGGAAGAAGAGCTCTATTGGTCCATAAAACTGACCTAATGGTGACCTGTACTGGTGGTTGTCATCAGGGATTTTGTGATCGTCCTGGTTCTTTTGGACTGTGACGTTATGCTTAAAGGAACACCGGTCTTCATCTTTGGCATAGTTTAGTGCCACGCTTGCAGTGTAGCAGCAGCTACAGTGATTTGAGCAGCCCAGCCTTGGTGCTGAGCACTGCTCGGTATGTGCAGTCACTTTGCGTCTTGGGTATAGGAAAAGCAATAGGAATTGCCTCTAGAATGCTCATATCCATACTCAAACTGATTTTTCCTCGTAACTTGAGATTTTGGTAGTTGAAATGGCTCTCTGTGATGCGAGGTACCCCTGTGTTCATGTCTTCGCTCATAGGGGCCTCAGTTAGCACTCTCCTCCCTGCTGGGCTCCTCGCCCTGTCTGTTGGCATTCTGTCCTTTCCTGAGGTTCCTTCTCTCTCTGGGACTGGCACAACCAAATTGATGCATTCATTTTCACTGCTTTTCAGTGCTGCTTTCCCTCCACAAGTGACCGTTTGCCTCATCCTCATTCAAGAGGCAGAAGTGCTTTGCCCAGCACCACATCTCAAAGGCTGAAACACCAGCAGGTTCTCGCAATCCATGTTCATAAATTTCCATGGGGAAGATTACACGTTCTCCCCTCAGACTTTCTGAAGTGTCACAGTATCATCCTTATGTCCTGAACTTCAGTGTCTTACTTGTCTTCCAGGTTCTTTGTTTGGCAGAAAGCTGTTATTGTATCTGTATTTATAATCCCAAGTGATTGAAATTCACCTCTGCCTCTAAAATATCTGTTAATCGTGTATTCTTTTTAAATAACAAAGTAAAATATATTAAAAAAATCACTGTAAATTTCATTTGACACAGGCCTAACAGATTAGGATTTTACTATGCTAATAAATATTATTGTTTGCCCTTTCCTGTGATGCATGCTTGCCTGCAAGGTGAATTTATCTCCATGCATCTTTGCACTTTAAAAAGGCAATAAAAGATCCTGAAGTCTCTGAGTTAGGAGTATGTCTATGAACAATTTTCTTGCAAACCAATTTCCGTGCTCTTTTAGAAGCTGATATAGAAACATTCTCTATAGTTAATATTTAATACCAATATAGTCATGAAAAATTCAGCTACTAATAAATGGGATTTATTTATTTTCTACCATTTAAATTGCCCCTACTGTCATCTTAAATCTGTTGATGGATAGACTATCTAAGTGGAAACAAATATGCATTTATTAAGGGTTGCTTTGTGTTTATATAAGATATTTAGCTCCAGAGGTGTTTCCTAGCCTACACTGCAGCGGGAGCACTGTGAATACATCAGTCTCCAGCTCCTGCCTGTTTCACAGGGGACAGAAACAGTACAGCAAGGTAAGGTTCATCAGTGCAAAAGAGGTGGCTGTTGTGACTATCGCTTGGAATCATGGAATGTTTCGAGCTGGAAGGGACCTCAAAGCCCATCCAGTCCCACCCCCTGCCATGGGCAGGGACACCTCCCACTGGATCAGGGGCTCCAATCCCCATCTAACCTGGCCTGGAACCCCTCCAGGGATGGGGCAGCCACCACTGCTCTGGGCAACCTGGCTCCCCACCCTCATTGTGAAGGATTTCTTCCTAAGATCTCATCTCAATCTCCTATCTTTCAGGCCAAAACCGTTCCCCCTCATCCTGTCCCTGCACTCCCTGATCCAGAGCCCCTCCCCAGCTTTCCTAGAGCCCCTTTTAGTGCTGGAAGATGCTCCAAGATCTCCCTGGACCCTTCTCTTCTCCAGGCCAAGAGGCAAATTCTCATATCCGTGAACCCATTAATAGTGCACGCCAGATCTTGGCCTTTATTCATCCTTTCTTCTCTCGTAGCACAGCACAGAATGGATCTGTGTGCGTAACTCCTGCTTGCTCTTCTCCTCCTATGTCTGACTCAGAATTTGTATTTTGTGCTTCTGATTAAAATGGAAGAACCCCTCCCCATGTGCTCCAGGTTGCCTGGGCAGGGGTCTTCGAAGGCAATTACCGTGCTCACTTAGAAGAGAGGTGTTAGCATTCCTACACGTTCTCCGTAGCACCAAAACTCACACTTGCCCTTTGAAAGCTTGCACTTGCTTCTGTGCGTAATGCCCAGGCAGGTACCACGCTGGTATTTCTTCACTTCATCCCTCTAGGTTTTAGAAGCAAATCTCTGTGTAATGGTCGTACTCTCTCTCTTATTTTTTTTTCCCTGTAAAAATAACAGAGGCATTAAAAGCAATTTTTCATTTCCACATGCCTATGTGGTAAACCCAGATGTCAGGCTTTTTGTGGTGATGTGATTCATATCACTTCAGCATGGGATGTTAGCTCTGCATTTAGTCTTGCCGGGACTGTAACGAAGGACACCAATTACTTTGGTGATTCGAGCTAAAAGCTGCAGGAGAGGCATTAGAATACAGGAAACGTATGGGGGAATGCAATTTCAGAGCGGATGAAAAATGTGTGAGTGGATGAACATTCAGTGAGGTAATTACAGCTGAGCTTTAGTCTCGAATTTTCTTCAGCCTGACTCTAGGGAGAGCCTAATGGCCATGCCCCAGTTTTTAATGGTAACATTTGGGCAAAAAGTATGGCTATTAGGTGAGCAAATGTAGCACTTTATCCTGGAGGAATGGATATCACCTCCAGTGTCAAAAGTAAAGAAGAATCAATTCGGCCGTGCGAGCTGTGGAACTTTGCTGGGAAACCCCAGAGCAGTGTCTCTCCATGGGGAGGGGAAGAGAAGATGGTGTCCGAGGGAGGTACTTGCTCAGCGCCACATCCATGGGCACAGCAAGCTGTCTGCATCGATTCCAGCTGCCCTGGTGGGGTTACTCCAGACTCAACAGCAGGAAAAGAGAATCTGTAATTTATGCAAAGCCAGGTTATTCAGATCAAAAGAGATACAGAGTCAAATGAAATGTGTAATTTTCATCGCCAGATGAAAGGTGTGTTTCACACCAAGCTGGTTCTTCAGATCAATAATAGGGATTTTAATATTCATAGTGCTGGGTTCTCTGTGGGTGGAGTGAATGCTCCAGTTTCTGAGGAAAACAGCTGCTGTTAATCTACAACGATGAGGGGATTCATGTAGCTGTTGTCAAATGGGATGGCAGGGATGGTCACTAAATGGCTGGAAGGAGAACAACATTGTTTTTATCCCAAGGCACTCCTGGACAATATGAGTGAGCTGCCTCTGGTGTCCCTTCTAGAGGGAGAAGTTATATTCCAATCTTTTGAACCAAAATCTTCCACCTTTTAGAGACATGCTGTAGTTTATCTTTGCTAGGGATAATGTCTTCACTGGCTGTAGGAGCACTTCCTTTCTGCATGGCATCACTTAGCTAAGCGCTGAACCATGCAGCTAGAGAGATGCTCTCTGGTTAGCTGGAGAGAACACTGTCCAAGGAAACTTGGGACTGGGGTTCAAACACCATTATGCACAAGGGGAAGCTTCATCTTGGTATCCCAGACCTTAAATACTTTTCCAAAGGAGAATATTATGCCCCGCACCTTGAAAAAGTCTAGTTTTAGTTTTTTTCCTCAAAAAGCAATCCTATAGTAAAGGTACCAAAATCATTGTGACTCGAGTCGACTGCTTTGCTTTATGTAAAACTGGAATATTTCTTGTTTTATTCCTATTTTTAGTTAAAATATAATAGAATGGAGAGAACAATGCTTGCTCTGGCTTTTTTCAATTCTAGTTCTGCAAATCAACACACACACGCCTGCTCTTGGCTCTACCTTAATTGCCTGCAAAGATTTTATTGCCAGTTTGGACCCCAAATGGACCCCAAATTGCAATTACTGCTGCATGCTTGAGGCTAACAAGAGGAACAAAACAAAGAGTAATGGGCAGCCCTTTGTATCTGATGCAGGGGATGAAACCTGAGCTTCTCTCCTTCTGGGCTCCAGCTGGGACAGAACTGGGACAGGAGCAGGAGGAACCTGGCTTTGACATGGCCAGAGGCAGGACTTCAAGCTGTGGTGCAGGAGGAGCTGCTCTCATGAGATATGCTGCCCGATGTGCAGCCTAAGAGGTTGGATCATCCAGATGTGCCTACCAGGAATGACCTCTGGTTTTTAACATGATCCCTTTCAGCAATCTGCTGATCTGCTGCAGTGACATGTATGCACAAGCATCACACCAACAAAGTTCCAGAGATATTTCTCTTGTTATTTACTCCAGAAGCTTGTGTTTCTGTTATCAGGCACTTTGATCCCTCAAACAGTCACAATGTGAATAGCCTTAAAGTGAACCAATGTACTGTACTTAATAGTCTGGTGGCTTCTTGGATTAGACTGATAGAGCTGATGATGAATAGGGTAAGTATAGTTAACAGCCATTCTTAAACAACTTTGAGTATCATTAATTTTGTTATAGGACAGATTAATCTGAAATGTCAGGACTTGCTGTACTAGACCTAAAATTGTATTTTCAAACCAATTTTAACAGATTGTATTTCACTCTTGACACAGAATTCATTTACTTGCCTTAGATTGCAGCTTTTATTGTAATTGCATCAAATTAAATCAGGGCATTAGATCCATAGAAAACTAAGTGGAAGTTGTAGGAAGGTGGTTGCACCAGATTTATTTATTTGTATTTTCTTTTTTTTTTAATATATTTTTCTTCTTAAAACCAGCTGAAATGTGCTATAAGTTAAGAGATTTTAACTGCCCTGTGCCTGGGTATGTGAATCTTGTAAATCGTATATAGAGTGTACTCGGACACAGGACAACAGCTATTCTGTTGGCTGCCATATTTCTATCAACAGAAAACTTGTTTTTCTTTTAAAAAATTATATTTATTTTGATTAGTCACAAATTATGTACCAAAGCCAGTTTGAAGTCCATTTCCAACACCCAGTTGACTCAGTGGTTAATGGTGACAAAAATGAGCAGAAGTTCATTTGGACCCCATGAAGGCAGCAAACAAAGCTTAGCTCTCCTGAAGCCTTTGCAATGCAGACACAGGATGAGTTACCAGGATTTTGAAATGGAGTGGTTTTCCGTCCCCCTCCACAAGTAATACACTGCAGATAATAAATAGTTAAATCGACGATCTGTTCATGGGCAAACTGTGTGGCAAAATGTGTTTGGCCAGAAACATTTCTTGAATAATTTTGAATTATGAATAAACTTGCAAAAGTACCAGTCAGTTCACAGATAATTCATGAACTGGAATAAGGGAAAAATTTGTTGAATAAATTATTCACCACAAATAGTTCCTAAGCTCTCCAAAGTACTATCACACTTCATTTATCTCTTGCCTTAGGGGTAGATAAAAATACTCAGGAAAAATTATAACTAACCTGGATTTTTCCCTAAAAAATTCGAAGTGGAACATCTCCTTCCTCAGGGTTTTTAAGATAAGAATCTTGTTCAGCTGCAGCTTTTATTCCCCCCTCCACAGAAACCTGATTTGATGTCAGAGGGCTCTGAATTTTATCTTAAATCAGAGACAATATGGTCAAGAAAGTGCAGATCTAACACCAGGTGCCATGGGTTTGCAGCAGCGCCTGCCAAAAGACCTGGTTTACTGCCAGAGGTCCACAGAGAAGTGAAAAATTATGGAATTTTTTGGTGAATGCTCAAATTCCTGATTTTTCTGGTGGTCTGTATTCTTTTTCCAAGGGGAGCTGTGGCTGTCTAAAGCCTCGGATCTTGAGATTTTACTGTTTGCATCACTATACGAGTCTGTGAATGCCTTGGTGGGTTTATCTGAAGGGCATAAGTGGAGGCAAGGCAAGGAACAGTAGGAGCATCTGTAGAGTCTGTGCCAAATCAGGGAGTGTCCTATGGATTTTTAAAACTCTTATTCAAAAAAGGAAGCAAGAAAAGGCAGAGGAACTGTCATTAGAGGGATATCACCTCGTGTAACTGCTGGTACCAATAACAAGAGCAGAAAAAACACCTCTGAGTGGGATCAGTAGAAATGGCTTTTATACTCTGTGTTGAACCAAATGAACAACAATTTTGTCTGCAACAAATTGTGAAATCAGAGAAGAAAATTCTTGAGCAAACTATTTTCTGGACAGGAAGGAATAGAAGATCTTTCCAGATGTAGGCAGATGTGGCAGAATTGAGGCATTTGCTAGGCCTGTGTCGGTGTTTCAAAAACGTACAGAAATATAAAGTACCCGGGTCCCTGCTCGGTCTCTTTACCGTGAGCCCTGGCAGCATGGCTCAGCGATAGCTCGCGTAAGGCTGGTGCAGCAAGGACTGGGTTGAGCTTGTGCTCTTCAGACTTCTTTGTGTCGGGCAACCTTAACTCCTCACAGAGCAGGGAAATGAGGCAGTGAAATTCGGACGGTGAGCAAAATTATTCTGAGCAGTGTGTTTTGCGACAGGTTTCAAATCCAAAGGAACCTACATCCAAAAAAGAAAACAAACCAAAATCGGAACTCACACACGGGGCAGTTTATACTGTGTTTTCCTCTTAATCCCTGGAGAAGAGAGGATCCAGGCCTGCCTATGGAGAGATAGAAAACATAGTCTTATGCACAGAGATCACATTAAGTTATACCAGCCCTAACCTGCAAACTTTCAAAATGCCACCGCAGCAATGGTCCTTGACAGACACCAGCAGCGTTCTCCAGGGGAACGAGTCAGTTGGCATTTAACCATGTGCCTGGCTCTCCGTGCTTTGTCAAACAGAAAATAAATTATACGGGTCAAACATTGTAGATCTAATCTCACTGTGAACTGAAAATATAGTAGGTCTCCTGCCACCGGAGTAAAGTGGAGCCTGCAGTGACCCCACCATGAACTGGAGGGGATGGGAGACTGTCAGCAGGTGCAGTCTGGGAGGACTCAATGTCGCATTCAAGTTTATTCTTTGTATGGTTCTGAGAATGGCAGGATTGTGTTTTGAATCCAATACCCCGGGGCTTTCACTCGCTTTCTCACAATTACCTGTACAAGAAGGGGAAAAAAGGGAGAATTCTTCTGTGGCATAGCAGAAACGGTCAAGGGCAGTTCAGATTAAAGACCGCGATTGGCACAGGCTGCGGAGAGGCCAAGCCAACGAAATAAAAAATAGAACCATCCTGTTTAATAGAAACAAATTGCTTACCACTTCTCACTGACACAGATAGTGGGGCCATTTGTACCTGCTGCCCTTTGTTGGGAACAACGGCAAGGAAATGTAGTCGTCTTGAGCAGGATAAAATTCTTTTTGCTGTCTTTGGCTATCTCAGTCTGCAGAACAAGCACAGCAGTTAAGTAGTTGAGCTTCCTCGTACATTTGTTTGATTAAAGGTCTGTAACACTGGCTCAGGTAAAAACAGCTCAGCTGCAAGGAACCGCAATGAATGAAGGGCTTGTTAGAGGGCAGCCAGCGAGACACGGCAGAGCTGGCTCCTGAATCGGCTCTGAATGGGATCTTGTTGTTTTGCTTGTTCACTTTAGGCTGGAAGCGCACAACTGTACATTTTAAATTACATGCAATGAGATCTGGGCTGGTTTGCATGTGTATATTGGGAAAACTGCTAAAAATGAAGGTAAGACCTTTTGCAAGTCAAGGCATGAAAACAAATATCCTTCAGGTGTCCCTGAGTGCTCCAGTTAACATTGGCATTTTTAAAGGTCAGAGTGGAGTGTGTTAGAGCATATTTATGGACTGACCAAGGGGAAGGTTTTAATTTTGATCATAAATGGGCTGGAGAAAATCCAACCAACTGCCTAGCTGATAAAGGAAAAAAAACCCCAGCACTTGTTTTTGTTCTTTCTAATCTTATAGGGATAAATCTCTTGCAGCCCAATCTCGATTCCACCTTTAGCAAGGCCAGTCTCCCAGGGTCAGGAGTAGCTGCTCCAGCTACCTCCCCCTTCATTGCCTTCCACCAGATACAGCATGTGTTCAGGCTGAACACATCCGTTTTGTTGAATGGATGATGCAGTGAGTGCGTAGATGGGTGTATGCGCATATACATGATGTATGTGTGTATATACATCACTTTTCTGATATTCTCTCAGTGTTGCCTGGCTTCTTCACTCAGTTTCTCTGGTTAAATGGACTAGGGGAGATAAACATTGATGTTTGTGTACTTGCAGCTGTATATGGACAGATCAAGCTCACTGCTGATAATAAACGGCACAAACGTACAAAAGCTGTCTTGAAAATGTGCTAAAATGCCTCTGCTTCTAACACTTGGTATCATGGTAACCGGTGCCATAATCGCAGTGGTTATGATTTGTTCATTTTAAGACCAGAACTGAAGAAAGTCCTCTGGTACTTTTTACTAAACATTGAATGATTCCTTGGAAGATGGCTTTAAAATAGTTTGTGTTGTGAAAGAAATGCAAACTTTAATCCTGAAGACCCCATGTGCTTAAATATGACTGTGTTAACTGTTCCCCATGCTTTCAGGATGGAGAACACGTCTATTTGTTTTCCATGAGCACTGGTACGTATTTGTGAGGCATGATCTCTAGGTAATATCAAACGGTCACAGCCCTACTGACCTCATTGTGATCTGGGAATACTGTCATAGTCGTGCCCCAGAGCAAGTGGTGGAGGAAAGATGAAGAAAGCCAGTATCTTCAGCCCGAGCGAGAGGGAGCAAAGTGTCCTGAAACAGGACTACACGTGGGTAGGAAGCTGTTGAATCAAGTGGGTAGCAGGTAAAAAGTTCAGTCAAATATCCAATGTCACAATTTATGGGCAAAACAATTCCTGATAGTGAGCGGACTACAAATGTAGGTTTTAAAAAGTTGTTCCTTTCAAGATAGTCTGTGTGATTTTACGAGGAAAAATGAATATATAATGTACAGCTTTGAAATTGTGAAAATATTGGGAATTCACTCTGTAAAAGTCATATTAGTAAATCGGCTCCATATGCATAGAGGAAGTAAATAAAGGTTCATTCAAATGCCTTTCACAGATTAAGATTAACCTGAAATAAGCTTTCTGTTTAAATTTTCAAGGTTTACTTATTATTGTCAGTTTTAAAACAGAGGGAAGGTTTCATTCTATATTTTACCTGGTTTTTGGACTTGTCAATAAAAAATGGAAGAATTGCTACTTTTCCGTATCTATATTTCTATGAACTGTAAGGACATTAAACAAACAGTATCTGTACATCATCATAACTAGTATTGTTTGGATGATTCCTGAATTCCTGGCCTGCTGGAGTAGGATGGGTTACAAACCACCACCACCTGGTGGGGCAGGGAGCCTTTGGGTCTTTCTGGCACAATGATTTCAGCACTCCTGATTTCTGGTGTTCCTAGGAATCTGGCCTGGAAAGGGGCAGAATCGTGTTAAGCAGAGCAGCCTGATGCTCTGTGCAATAAAAACAAGCATTTCCTCTGTTCCTGTGCCTGCATTGTGCAGAGTCTTTACGGTCTTTGGTCTCTGCTAGAAATGTCATCTGTAGCGTTCACCCTTTGGCAATTGGTTTTTCTTGGGAGCATTGCCTTTCTCTTTCTGAACATCCATTCTTGCACTGTAATTTTCGGGTAGCAGAGGGTTTCCTTAAGGTTGTACCTCAAATGCAAACCATGAACACGCACACCGGCGAAAGAGGGGATTTGATTACTTGTAGCATCTATGAGATGGTGTCACTAGGAAAGGCTGGAAGAGAATAGAGGAATGACTAAAAAATAAAGTGATGGCATCACCAACCTGTGCTAAAGAAAAAAGTACTCAGACCCTTGCTTCAAATCAATGCCCATCTTGCTCTGACTTCTTGTTTATAGGAACTGACTGAAGGCTCCTACCACTCAAGCTGATTTTGAGTGGAGTAGAACAATTCCTTAATTAAAGGAGGCATGCGAGTGATGGCGATTTGGTTTGACTGAGGAACGGATAACCTGTTATCAAATCCTTTAATAGTTTGTGCTGAGGTTTCTGTCATTACTTGTTGCTCCTCTCAATCTTTATTATGACAAACCCTTTAAAAATGCCTAGGTAGAAAAAAGTGCCCATTAATCCTTTCAAGGAAAGACTGCCGGTCCCAGATTAAGTCAAGCTGGCATCTGAAACTATTCTTTTCTTTATGACACATAGTAAGTGGTCGGTAATCCACATCTTAATCTCCTTGTTGCACAGCTTGGTTTATCGTAACCGATACTCCTGTGACTGTTGCAGACCCCTATTGTGTTACCTCTGCCGGTCAGCTCTTCTTCCTGTTTTTTCCTGCTGGAATGTCTGATAAAGGCACCCTTGAAGTTGACCATGGTCTCTTGAGAAAGTGCTTTTCAGAGAAAACGTGATTTCTTTAAAGTCATGTGTATGGGAATTTCACTGCTACTTAAAAAGAACAACACTTAAATCCCTCATTCTAGGCCATAATTGTCCCTGTGCTGTAATTATACTTTATGACACCACTTAAGTACCAACAAGAAAAATAAAAAGCTGCAAGAGGTGAAATTTAACTGGACTAATACAGAGAAAATGTAAACGCCTGTATTTTAACCTTGAGCAGTGGTT
The DNA here is from genome assembly GCF_017976375.1 of Cuculus canorus. NCBI lineage: Eukaryota > Metazoa > Chordata > Aves > Cuculiformes > Cuculidae > Cuculus > Cuculus canorus. Next base: position 664,388 of record NC_071407.1, on the reverse strand, counting down.
CCATGCAGCTGCGGGTGAGAAGAGGCAATATTTTGAGCAGATATCCTGAGAAAATCCCCTATTCCCTGCCGCTGAAGCCAACGTTTGCTACAATCATTGTTTTAGAGATGAGGAAACTGAGGGAAGGCAGTAGAATCGTTGTAGCAAAAAGCTGCACGAAGCACCCTGGCCCTGGGTTTGTGACACAAGGGAGCTCATCTTCCTTTTTAAAAGATGGAGATCTGAGCTGTGCTTTCTAGCACATGAATTTCATTAGAGAGAGATTCAAGGCAATTGTGGAAAACGCACCAGGAAAGCCATCGGGGAGCGTGTGGATGAGCAGGCTCCGTTTCTGATTGCACGGCGATTGCTCTCTATTTGCTGGACCGGGAGCACAGCAGCCTTTACAGTACCGGTGTTCCAAACCCAACAGCCCACGAGAGCCACGTCAGGGGATGCTAAACTAATGCTTAACCCACAGTTTGGTCTTTACTGGAGAAGAGTTACTTCCACTGTGCCCTTGTTCAGGGCCTCCTGCCCTGCTCGATATGCTGCAAAGGAGCAGGAGGACAGAGAGCAGCACGTTTTGTTCAAGTCGTGCAGGGACTGGCCATGAATTACAATTTCCACGCCAATCCAGCCAGGCAAAGGTGGTTAATGGTTATCGAAGTGTTTATTCTGTGAATGTTCTGCATCTGACTTCCTCTTCCCTTGGACAAATGGGGATTCCTGCCTGTTTCCCAGGCAGGGACAGTGTGGCAGAGGAAGGTTTCTCCGGCGTTTGGGACAACGCAGTATTGCAGTGATCTTTGTAAGATTTTTCTTGACTCCAGTGTGCAAAATTCATGAAAATTTCTATGAACCCAATGATCTGAGGTGCTCAGATTCTCAGAAAACATTATTTTTCAAGCGGAGCGCATGTGGAATAAACAAAAGAATTTACCTTAGCCTTAAACTGAAATGTTTTCTTAGAGCTGGCTGAATATGGTGGGGCAAGAACGGGTGTGTAGATGTCTGCTGAACAGAGACGGGACTATTTATGTGCCTAAAATAAAGCGTTTCAGAAGCCTTTCTGAGTCGCAGCCCCTGAAATACAGCACTCTCTAAATTGCAAGCCCATAAGGAGAAAAAAAAAAGGCACATTGAGCTCTAGGTTTTGTGGCTTATAAAGGTTTTTATAAAAACTCAACATCTTGATTTGTGTTCAACTACTTCAAAGTTCACATATTTCTTATTTGAACTTTGCTAGGTGCAGTAATTTTATTCACGCTCAGGCTGGATTGGTTCTGCTTATTCAGATCCCATTAATTACAGGGAACTGGACTCATGCTCACATCTCCCGTTCACCCATCCTGCCCTCAGGGCAGCCAATTTATCTGGCATTTAATGAGGAGTTTTAGATCTCGCAAGTTATCAGAAGTGGGCCCTGAAAGTGTTAGCTTGTGAATTCTAAATAAATGGGCTACTCTGGGATTTGTTTTAAAGCAGGCAGCACAGCAGCTCCCCGATACGTGGTGAAGGAGTCTAAAACGCTCTGCGGGGATTACTTTTGACACTGGAGGGGATTACTTTTTTTTGCACTTTGAGAATATTGCCACTATCAGGGGTAATGTCTTTGAGCTGTGGGAGAACTCCATATCTGCCAAGATATTTTGTGGATTTAATTACCCAGGTTTTGGGTAATTGCTTGTATCGATATTTTGTGTCCCCAGCTGACCAGCTGAAGGGGCTTCATTTAGCAGTGCTTGCAGCAATAACATAGCGCTATTGTCAGGGAGGTTATTTGATATCTATCAGTGTTAGCGCAGGGCCAGAGCTAAATGAAGGCCATAACAATCTCAAATACATATCAAAATCTCTTTTAGGTGTATATGACGTGTCTATTAAGCATATTAACAATGCAGTATATCCTTTGATATAAAATTAATTTCAATATTAAAACCCAGCCTTTCGCTGTGCTACCTGCAGCAGCGTGCTCTGCGTCTTCTCTTTGTCTACGCTGTTGGAGAACCACCTGTAGAGAGGTGTTTTGGATGTAGAGGCAACTCCATCTGGTTACCGGCTCCATAGTGAACCACACTCTCATTATTAACAATGGTTTATTCTCTTAATGTAGGGAGGTTCCTGTGTTCAGGTGCTTTTCTCAAGTCCCTGGGGAAGGTGTGAGATGATCACCATCCATCCCATGGTGTCCTCTCCCTCGTCTCACAGGGTGGGAGTTCTGTATCCTTCCCCTCTATCTTCAGTTGACCAGATTTAACCTGCGGGGAGGCAGAGGGAATGCTAGTGTAATTTAATTCATTGTCACATCTTCCACAGAAATGATGCTGCATTTTTCTTCTCTAGCAAAACCATTAAAAAATGTTGTGAATAAGGCAGTATTCTAAAAAAGCTGCTGTAACGCACGTGACCGCAGACCATGGAAGCAACGGGGCTTTACCCAGTTAAGTTAGCGCAGAACTCGGTGCAGCTTTTCCACGACACTATAACTGAGCCATTGAGCAGACATCAACAAATCTCTATTGTTATACAGGATTGCAATGTTAATTGTAAAGCAGCCCCTCTGGACCGAAATCAAGGCTCCTATTGCAGTGTATCCTGTATGTCCCAGGGTAAAAGGCTGCTTTTCAGTGCTTGTAAATCTACGGGTACAGATGTGATGTATTTTTGCTCTGGAAGAGCAGCTGGGCAGTCTCCCCAGCTCCATGTTAAGAAGAAGATTGCCATCTATAGATAACTGTCCCCAACTGCACGGCCCCGCACCAGCAGGGGGGAGCGTGGGGTGTTCTCCTGGAGCGGGACGTGAGTCTGTGTGAAAATGGGCTGTACCCTTGTGTCATTAATTTCTAATTCAAAGTAAAAGTGTGGCACAAAAGTGGCAGCTTAAAGGTACCTTTTTTCCTGCTGTGCTAGTTATGCAAAACTATGGGCAATAACCAACATTTCCAGGTACCCATAAGCACATTTATGATGCTTTCCATGTATTTGCATTTTCTTCTTGTGTAGACAATGCAAAAAAAAAAAAACCCAACCCAAACCAAAAAATCCATGGTGCTTGTCAGCCGCGTCCAGTTCACAGCAGAAACCCCAATGTTAAGAGTGTAACTGGGCCTTCAATAATGACATGTAGGTGTAATCCCCAGGCAAACAACAACATAGCAAAGATATGGGTTGTTCTCCCTATACAAGGAGCATGTGCTGATGGGAAGAAGAAAAAGGAAAGTGGTGTACTTAAATCTGCACATTAACATAACGAGTGTGGGCATCTATACACACACCCCCAGCAAAAAGTGATTATTTGCCATTCTGAAAGCACGTTATGCTAGAATAAGTGCTCTTTGTTTCTCATCACCTTGGTTATTTACTTACATAGAGTGAAAGTGTTTTCTACAAGTTTTGACAAGTCTAAGATTTTTCACAAGGATCCTGAGCTCTGGAAACGGTGGCTGGGTTGGGAAGTACTGCTTGAAGGATAAAGAGAAAAAAAACCAAATAAACAAAGTATATTTCCAGTGCAATATGCTTTGAGTGACCCGTTACTGACAAATCATTCACCTTTGCTTTTACCTGCTGGAAAGATTTCAGAGAAACTCTCTCAGCCTTGTAGCTGTACCTGGCAAGTTTCAGGATAAACTATTCCAAACTCATGGTAGTGTAAACTGAAGGTGGGCATTTCAATGCAATATGAAGAAACCCGGCGTGCAGGGAGGGGGCTCCAGGAAGCCAGTAAGAAACAGCTGTTTGTGGAAGAGCATTCGCATGGGACAGGCTGAGTTTTCCAAGTGGCTGTTCCAAGAATCCAGCACTCTCTCGCTCATCCTCAATGTCAGCCATACAGCAGCACTATGTAAAATTTGTGAACTGGTCCATCCCGAACACAAATCAAATTACTTTGGTGTTGTCGCTCTACCAAATCTTTCATCCTTTCTCTGGTCACCTCTCCTTGCTGCATTCCCTTTATCTCTGCTGGCAGTTTTAAGGAGTGAACGGCAGAGTCATCTCTAGTTCATCTGAAGATAAAGCCCATTAAGCTGTTGTATTCACATTTAATTAATGTTTTCCATCTCTCATTTCCTATTTGCCTTCTGAGAATCTTGCCTAAAGTGCTGTATGCCAAATAAAATAACTGGAGTATAGGATATCTGATCCAAATGTTTCACAGGAGATGCACGGATAAGATAACTCTAAGGAGCTGATCATTTTTATTACTTGTGGACAGCCTTTCCAGCCGGGTTCATTTGCAGCAGACATACCCTTATCCCTCAGGGAAGGATGCTGCAAACTGAGCCTCTCCTTTTATTTTTCAAGCATTGTCTGATATTGGTACAATTGCGCTTTTATCTTTATTAATTCAGATAGCGGCCAGTCACTCCGATAAACAAGGTGCTAAAATGAAATGAAAGCATCTCTTTCTGCCAGCCTCTCCCGATGCTTTGCAAACATTAATCCAGGCAAGACGCAAGATCAGCCCTGAGCCTCGGGAAGAGCGCGATTTTTGTGTTCTAAGTAGGTAAAGCGAGGCGATGCCTGTCCTGGCGGTGACCACGCACCAGGTGCGGTTGATGCGGAGCTGGGGTTGCATTCCCAGCTCCCCACGCTCTCAGCAGTGGGAACAGCAGCTCCCCAGCGCTCGATCCCCTTTCCGTCAAGCAGAGCTGGGGAACAGCTGTGCAGCTGCTCAGCTGCGTTTGCCCTCCTACTGCGGCTCCAGCAGCGGCCAAGGGGGAGCATGGAGGGAGCCAGGCAGGGAAGTCTGAGGGGTGGATACGGGGATGGAGAGCTCGGAGTCAGGGAATGGGGTGAAAAGCTGGCGCATCGGGGTGCGGGGGCAGCCGGGACAGCAGCTGTAATCTCAGTCTGGGATCTAGGTCGGACCTAGATGAAAGGGAAAGAAACCAGGTCTGAATTTTCTGTCGTAATATTTGTCGCAGGGTGCTTGCAGGGGCAGCTCGAGCGCCGTGGCTTCGCTGGCTGAGAGTCCATAGTGGTGTCCGCATTGGAGTCTGCAGTCACCAACGGGCAGGAACCAGCAGGAAACACGGCTGCTGGCGACAGCCAAAAGGACGGGATTGCAGGATGGGGAGATGGCACGTGAAAATAATATGAGGCCAAACAACGTACATATATATAACATACACGTGCACAGAGGGACTCTGCCTTTAATGCTGAGTATTTAATTTTTTAGCTCTCGTTGCCGTAGTTGTCAGCTATTTTGATTGTTTTATTGCTGTTTGACTGGTCCAGTTGCAAAGAATTAGGATGTGGCCAGGAAAGAGCCTGCAATGCTTCCACTATAAAATAACCCTTCGACTGCCGCAAGCTCCTTCTCTTTAGATTCGGGAATTTTAATACTTTTGGCAAGGAGCAAGTGATAAAGATTTGAATACACCCGCTATGATTAGCAGTCTGCAAGGGTTTTTCTTCTCTCTCAAGCATTTTTCCCCAGTGACCACTGGTGTTTATATTCTTTATAACACAGATTAGATTTTAATGGGAATGCTTACTACAGAGATTTTTCACAGCATTAATTTTATCACTTAACCTTTGTGAAGTAGGATCACATTGTGTTACCACTTGGCCACATTTCATTCAAACTCCTTCATTAAACAAGAAACTGTAGGTGTTTAAAACCTAGTTAAACACTGCCTGAATTATCTGGGATTTAGTTTGATAGTGCTTATATATTGTAATTAAAAAAAAAACTTGTATCAAGCCGTTAGACTCACAGCACAGGATTTTGGCTTTTAGGGTAATTGTACAGGCTCCAGGGTGGTTTCTTTCTTTTGCATGGAGACAAGATCAGCCCAAATTAAGCTGAGTTTTCTGACCTTGCAGAAATGACAGCTTGATTTAATAGTCATTATAGAAAAAAAACCAACTTTCTTCTGACTTTTGTGATTAAATATTCATTTCTTGGCGGATTTGCCCTGCTACATTGCAGCCCAGCCGCCACAGGCTGAGGAAATTGAAGCGATGTGTGTGAAATCCCATTAAAACCAGCAGCAAGGACCTGATCCAACCTCTGGGAATTCTGCAGCTGGCTGCTGGGGTGCTGCTGAGCCCGGCACCGCTTGCCCAAGGAGGCTGTACCTCTTTCTCAAAGGCATGGACATCTCTCTCGGTATCACAGCCCAGCGTGGCAAGGGGGTGGGTCGCATAATCTCACACCACACACTCAGACACAGCGCAGCACCTCAATTAGCTTGCACGCAATTTATTAAGCACAATAGAGAGGTCCCATGGCTGTGTTACAGCGGAGCGGTGTCCACCTCTGCCAGCTGGGTGCAAGCTCCTGCCCCGTTTGTGCATTGCCTGGCAGCTCCATCCCTGCCATTCCTCAGGTCTCCTGCTTCCCAAGACAGGCAGGAATCAGTGCTGTGTTTACACCAGCACAGGCGTACACCGAAATTCCTGCCTCCTCTTGAACAGCAAACCCCTGTCAGGTCTTTGGAATAAACAAGGAATTATTGAGAGCTCCACGTGGTGCCGCGAGGTCATTGCAGACGAAGGGATCAGTCAGGATTTCATAAAGTATTTATTTAGCTGACAAAGGAATTCCCAACCTCCCTTTCATGTACGTTAGAGCTGATGGTAAGTTTCCGAGACAAGGCTCCGATTGTGGCTGTCACCAAACAATGACATATTTCTTTTCTTCTCTTAAATTCTCTGTATCATTCTATATAAGAGGGCAATTTGTCTGTCATGCAGCTAAAACAGGGCCCACTCACTGCCCTCATTAAACTGACAGCACAGTTATTAGCAGTAAACGAAGCCAACAGGCAATGAATTTAGCCACTGTTTTATGGCGAGCGCCAGTGAGATTTTTTCAGTAATTAATTTGATAAATATATTAATTATGAATTGAGTTGACAGTACAATCAGATTGTCAGCCTTCCAGACAGGCTCTTGTGATAAGTAGCTTTGTGATGAAGTGGTCGGATTTCAGTACCTGTCATCCTCCGGTGTCAGTCCCTTATCACCGTCCTGGCCATTCACTCTGTAATTTCCTGTGTGTTGTAATTAAATGGTGGCTTTCTGATTGGAAGTGACTCCTCAAACTTAATCTCTCATTCTCTCAGAATATATTGTTTTAAATAAAAAAGGCCCTTTGTTTCAGTGGCTTTTAATGTCAGAAAAAAAGGAGCTTTTTATTTCACATTTGGTTACCGCGCCGGTGAGTGTTTGGGAATGGTTGTGCTGCCCTTGGCCCTGGCCGCAGACGGAGCGAAGCATCCGCGCTCTGTGGCGAGTGGCGGCATGAGGAGGCGAAGCCACGAGGCAATGTCCCACCTGCCCTCCCTCTCCCGCGGGCCCAGAGCTCAGCCCAGTCTGGAGGACTTTGGGCAGGGTCACTGTCGGTACCTCTTGCCAGCTTCTGTTTTTTATTCCCTTTATGAAATTAATTAGGAACAGTGCCTGAGGTCATTTGGCTCTGGAGATACTTGTCAAGATAAGATATTTCAAAACCACCTCCTTAATAATTTAATATCGGGTCGGAATTTGGAAGCATGACAGAGAATTGCTTAGAATTGCAAATTTAAGCAAGGTAGGAAGAAGTCCTGCAAAAGAAAACCAACATCTATAAGATGCTATGAGTTCCTCGGTTCCTCTTGAAGCCTATCGGAAAAAAAATTAACCTGAGGACAATATTTACCAACTGCAGCAGACGCCCCTCTGCTTCCATTTGCCTCATGTTGGAAGGAAAGGGTGGCAGCTGGTCCTCAAGGTTTGGGTCAGACCGCGTCCTCCTGTCAGATTGGTTTTTGACCTTCAGCAAGTCAAGAATGTATGGCTTTCTGGGAAAGGACCATTTCGTTTAGTGACTCACACCGATGACTGTCTTGTAGGAAGACTATAACTGAGCATGCAAATACTGAAGGGCTATTGTTCGAGATAAATTTCACCAGGTGTGAACCTATAATGCAAATTATGCCTTGAGAAGATCAATTTAAAGGTCCTGTTGTAACATTTTCCTGATTTACAGATGCATCTACACAAGAGTCCACAGCAAGAAACTGCTGTGTGCTGGTGAGGAGGCTACTGCTCACTTTTAAATATGCTCCAGATTTTGCAAAGTAATTTTTTTCAGCCAAATCCCATAATCACGTGAAAAACATATTTTAAAAAATCTAGTTTCTTTATAAACAATCTGCGCTTAACTCCAATAATCTTAAATGAGATTATTACTTACTAAAATCCTCAAAAATCTTTAAAAATGTTAATTAAAATGGTTTTAATTCTCTTTTAAAATCAGTGCGTGCCTATGTACTGTTACTTTGGGTGAAGCATGTCTTGTCTCTCTACATGCGGAGCTTCCATAACGGACGTTCTCAGTAAGCTTTGTGTTTCCTTGGTACTGAATGCATTTAGAGCTTGTGGCTGATGCTCTTGGCTCCTCTTGCACAGCATAAAGCAGCGCATTCAATAAAAAATGTATGTGATGGTTCGAAAACTGAAAGAAAAAAAAATATGGTATCTGCCACACTTGTAAGGGTGATTGGGTGCCTCTCTCTGCAGGCTGGGTAATGGGCTTTTAACAGCTTTCTCTGCGTATTAAACATTGCCAAGTTGTTCCGTGTTCTTCCCCCTTTACTTCTGGGGCTGTCACTGCTACAAGTTATTCCTGAGACAGCCTGCTGAGGAATTGCACCCTGATAGACCAATTCAGACTTTTTTTTTCCCTTTATTTATGGTACGTTTTTTTCTCTTAAACATAAGCTTTAAATGGAGAGCAAGGTTTTCTTTCTGGTAAATGAAACAATGACTTATTCCTTGGAATAAGAGGAGGGTTGCCCTCAAGGATATACATCTTTATCGTGCCGAAAAATTCTAAACCAAACTGATTATGTGTCACTTGATGAAGCACTGGAGGAGAATTATCGGTGTATTCCTGTTGACACTAAACACAACAGTGAACGCTGTGGCAGCTCCTGACACATCCACGCTAATCCTAGGCTGCCGGCGGTGCCGTGGCACAGGCAGCCACGAGTTGCGAGGAGGTTGGAATTATTCAGTAAGGAAAATGTTCACTATTTCCTGAGCAAGTCTTTAATCCTAGTTTGAAGTCATTGCTGCAATTGTAAGGTCCAGGCAGAAACTATGGTGCTTTTGTTCATCTGTCAGACGCCGCTGATTATTACAGAAGCAGGAATGATAAATATGCAGAGTGCTTTGATGTGAATATCGGCTCGAGCTCCTCCAGCACTCAGGTAGAAAGAGCCAAAGCTATTGTTTTCATCTTGCATGAAAGGTTGAACAGATGCTTGAAAGTAAATAGGACTTGGTAAAATGATAAAAATTCTGGGATAAAAAAGCATGGACTGTGTTCTCAGTGCTTACTGTGCACCAACCCCGAACCTGAACTGTCGCTGCCGTTGATATCTATCTCCGAGTGTTGTACAGAACTGCCCATTCAGTAACAGCAACACGCAGCCATAAGAGTAACAAAATCCACATTGTCTGTCCAGATTAACTACTAATCTTCATCTTCAACTGGCCAAGAACAGCAAGACTTTACAACACCAGCTCCATCATCTGCATGGATGAGGTTTTGGGACTTCTCTCTGCAAAGAGGGATTGCAGCAGTCAGCCCAGACCCAGAGCGCAGCTCTTAGAGGTCACACAGGCCTGTTGGGTCTGTTCGTGGGAGTAATTTAGGATGCAGAAGAGATGTGAGGCACCATAAGTACAAGGGGGATAGAAATGAGACATTTACATATCTGTCTGCACGGCTCTATCTTCTTCCTGGCTGCTGTATTTGTCAATGTCAAGCAAACATACCACTACCCAAGTATTCCTTTTTTCACTACTAACCACTCAAAGGGGTTTTTTTTTACTCATAGAAGCTATTTGCATAAAATGGGACTCATGCAGAAGGCGATGCCCTGGCGATCTCCGATGCCGAGTGAGTTCTGCCCACATTGCAGCCGGTGTCTCCATTTTTCCTGACAGAAATACCTGCACTCTGCTTGCAGGAAATGTGAGAGCCTGCTCGGGTCAAAAGTGTTGGTTTAATCAGCACCAGTAATGTAGATAGATTAAAAACCAGAACCACCTTTTGTTTCTTGTGTTCTTCTCCTTCCCAGCTTTAAGGTGGGTGAGACACAGTGGGGATGGGCTACCACGGTGGGTGCCCGTCCGCGTGAATTCCCCAGCTCTGAATAAGAGACCGCACTGAACTGAAATCCTGAACCTTCAGAGGTTCATCCATCACTTTAACTAAATTACCTCTTCATTCTCTTTTCTGCTAAGAATCTAATTTTTATAGCACTGTAGAGAATTTTTATAGCACTGTACTTTATCTTGTCACAGAATTTTTTGTCATTATTTTCATCCCAGTGAACTCTCAAATGATGCCAAACAGACCGTGGAGCGCGAGGTGATGAGGGAGGTGCCCGCTGGCAGGTGTGAAGGGCTCACCCTCCTACCCTCTTGCCTGGGAAGTCAGGGCTTGTGGCCTCCTTGGGCAACACGCAAAGAAATTGTCTGTATCTGGCTTTGCTTCTTTCACCAGCAAATGGACCAGATCAGATGTCTTTTCTCCTGGCAGAGTAGCACCAAAGTGTTGCTGAGAGTCTGATTTCTTTGTGATATGGAGAAAGCTGAAACGAGCTGCTAAAGCTTTAGTGAGTGTTGTACCCCTGCAAATCTAAAGAAGAGGTGCTCACAAGCTGCACATCGGAATTTGCATCTCTGGAGTCAGGGCCTCATTTTCTACAGTCACAGGGCTACGGAGAACCCTGTCCCAAACCACTGTTTATTTAAAACAGCTGAGAAGAGAGAGAGAAATACAGGATGAAGTGGGTTGTATGAGGTCAGGTACGGCTGTTGGCCACCTCCCCACCATCCGTGTCTGCATCGGCAAACAGGTTCCTCATGGTCTGCATTTGGAGGAAAGGTTCAGCTCTTTGTGTCTGCAGAGCTGGTGCTTAGGACAGTGAACTTACTCAGCACCGGCACGTCCCTGGCCAGCTTGCCCGTCACCCCAGAAAAAGCGTTTTCCAGGGTGGGGGGAGGAGACGAAGAGTCAGCAGAAAGGAAATTTGGCATTCTTCCCTCATCTGGTTTTCTCTGCCCTCTCTTCTAACCTGATGCTGGGCCCAGCAAAGTGATGATTTTTCTAAAGCGAGACCAAATAAATGTGTGTAGAGGTCAGGGGTGGCAAATTTAGCTAAAGATTTTAGTTTTGCTAAATGTTCCCCCAGCCTAACTCATATATCTCATCCACCTGAATATACAATCCTGCGCAGAAAGCCTAGAGGCAGAAAAGTCATTTAGACTTCCACAGCCATAAAAATTTGTTCAATTAATACACCCTGCATGAGACAGCTAGATCTTCAGCCCCATTACACCACCTCAATCCTTCCTCGGGTAGCAGGGAATGAATAGAAAACCACCCTGACAGTGCGGCTGAGGGACCACAGCGAGGGCCACGAGAGACGGGAGGCAGGGAGCTGCGTGCTCAGCAATCCCAGCCGGCCACCCTAAGGCCTTAGGGTTGTGTGTAATTACGAGCTGATCTCTGGAGCAGCCAAGGACATCAGGCACCCACTGCAGCACAGGCGAGCTCTGGGCTGAAGCCATTCCCTTCCCACACGGCGCAAATAGGTGCAGCCGATGCAGGCATTTGCAGTACCCAAGTACTGGTGGATCTCTCCAAGTATTAGGGTGTGGAAAGAAACCTTCCTGCCCGAGGAAGTTGTCTCTCTTGGTGATGTAGAGATTGGCTTACTGCACACCGAGCAATGGACCTGTATTTCAGACAACAAGGGGAGTGATGGACATGCAGGGAACGGGTCCCGATTTCTGGACTGAGAGTGAAAGAGCAATCTTAGACTGAAACTCATCACAGGAGTTAACATCAACCCACAGGCTGTCCTGTTTCACAGGGTGCTTCCAGCAGGTAACTTCAGGCTGCTGCCTCTGGGTGCCTGCTCAATCCATCTCTCCTTTCCACCTCTGCCTTTCAGAACTGGAAAATACTTATCCAGAGTCCCCCTAGATCTGCAAGACAGTAACAAAACAAAATGATGCTTTCAATAACAGTGCCAGGCACAGGAAGAAGTCTTATGGATACGGTCACATTTATAACACGGACAGGCAGGAAGTTCTCAGTGGATACACGTTGTACATCTTCACCAACTGCTGCCTGGGAGCATGGAACCCGCAGAGTGAGATATCGGCAGCAATCTGCTTTGAATGCGCACATTGGGATCTCCTCCTGTAGTGAATGAGGTGCAGGAAGGAGAGACAGGGAGCAGCATTGCATCACTTGGTGGTCGTACTGCCCTGGCTAATGCTTCTCAGACAGATGTAGGTGAGGAATCCAAGGAAATGCATGAAGGTGGGTTATCTCAAAACACATCATCTTTCTCTCCCCTAAGCCTGCAGGGTACTGGCGAGCTGCCCCCTTCCATCCAGTCCCAGCTGCAGCAGGACCGCATTACAGAGCCATGGTCTGTGGTGGTCGTCTCTAGCAGAGGTGACAGAACAGTGCAAATGTACTGTTAGTAGACATCATTTCCAGACACATTTCTGAGGTTTGTATTCCTTACAGGGAAGCTGCACTGCTTTGTTAAACTCTGCTTTGTCGAGAGAAGCAGCAGCACCAGTACAGGGTTCAGCTCATCCTTTTTTAGTGGTCAAAACAACCTCTTTCAGTCTTTGAAGAAATATGTGAACAGAAGAGCCCCAACTGGAAGATATCCCTGTCACCATCCTCGTGCTGTTGAGCATTGCCCTCCAGACTGCCAGAGAAACATTTTGTTTTACACCTTGTTTACTATTTTTTTTAACAAATAACTTTTAAAGCTTTATCCAGATGGGTAATCTCATTGCTTCCTGAACTGAAGTACTCAGGGCTACCATGTTCCTCCAAAGCCACATTTGTTGCGTATTTTACTGGTGCTCAGTTGAAAAGCCTCCTGTCACTGCCTTGTTACACTGCTGCTGCACGCGTGGCCGTACTGGTGTCTGCAATTGTCCAGTTTCTCAAATGTACTCTGCCTATTTAAATCTCCCAGCCCCTGTTTCTTGTCTTACCTGCTGTACAGGAGAGCGGAGCCAGGGAGGGTGGAGGTGATGACAGTGGGTTTTTATCTGTAAATCTCGGGGGGGATAAGGTTGCCTGGTTTGCAATTAGCCAGCCAGGTACTGCGGCAGAGGACATCACTTCCTTCAGCACGTTATCATTTGGGGAAAAGCGTGAACCTTTTAATACACAGTATATCTTGCTGAATCTGTTGGGGCTTTCTCTTAGCCAGCTTTGTAAAACTGAGCTTAACAGCCTTCAAATCTTCTAACAAAAACAAGGGTCTAGGCTGGGCTTCTTTTCCCCTCTTGCACATCCCGCCTGCAGCTGCATTGCGAATGCTCTGCGAGGCGAACGCAGAGCGGACTCCCAGGGCATCTCCCTGCGGTGGTGGCTCGGCTGCTGGGAAGGCGGCTCACGCAGCCCAGCCAGCCCCGTCCTAGCAAGGCTAAGCCTCCAGTTCTGGCAGCATTACCCGTGCAGCCACCACCGGACACAGCCCTGCGCTGGGGGACTGCAGCCTGTCTTTCGTGGCAGAAGAAGCACACGGTCACCTTTGTGAAAGGACCTGTGCTTGTGTTTGACAGATGATGCTGAAATTGCCTGGTTTTCCTTTGTGGTGGTGCTAAAAGGAGAAGCTATAGCTCTCAGCTTGCATTTCCGAAAGCGGTAGAAAGAGATTTAGGACTTGGAAAAGCTGGCTCTTGTAAAATCCTCAGCATTTTATACCAGAGGAGAACTCCAGGCTGGACTGGAGCAGTGGAACTGGGCTTGGACCACTCTTTGGACCGTTGCACTGTTCAGGGTTTTTTGCTAGCATCCTCCTGAGTGTAGAATTATTGTTCTCAACTGCCTTTTTAGAATTTCTATAACCATCATTGCAATGGAAAAACAATATCCAGGAACTGTTTGCTGCAACCTGGCGGTGAGCAGCAGCCTGCTCTGTGTGAGAAAGTTATTTCCATACTCTCTGTGCAAAGTGCTTTGTGCACCGCTGATCGGGAAGGTTTCTATAATAGCCAAAGCTATTTGTCCTCAGCTTTTCTCTAACAGAGGCAGGCCTTTTATTTTTTTTTAATTTATTTATTTTCATGCAGCTGTTCCAGCACAGGAATTCTTCACTTTGAACAAACTGCTCAGACTAAATAATCAGAATTAAGGTTCCGTGTTTAATTACATTTTTTCTTTTTGATCAGCAAGCCCAGGAGGGGTGTTGTTAGCTACAGGAGATAAGCAGTTCATTTTTATTGCCTCTAGCTAGAGAAGCAACAGGATAGCTCCTCCAAGCTATCATTTGGGGTCCTTTGTTCAACAAAAAAGCCCTGATGTAGCCAGTCTTTTTCCAGTAACAAGGAGTTCAGTCATTCAGCCCTGTAACAATGCAATGCCAGCAGAAAAGTTTTATCTTAATTTCCTGATGCCAGCTATATGATCTGACAAGAGTTATAAAGGATCGTTTATCTTGTCAGACAGAAGGGGCCATCACCATCAGATCCCAGAGACTGATCTGCAAGGGCTGTCTGAAAAATTATGCACCTTAAAAAGCCTGGTCCCAAGCCAGCACTCACGGAGCAATGCCCATATATCAGCTCTCTGGGCTGCACGGGGTGGAGGAACGGAAAGACAGCCGGCAGGGTGGGCTTTGAACTTCAGTGGGGTTTCAGCTGGCATCTTCTGCCACCAAGCTGCAGCTTCCCTTTGGAGCCTGCTGTCTGATTTCTGAGTGTCACTTAAACAGGGTTAGCTGAAAAAAAAAAGGTTGAAATGGAAAAGTTTGTTTGAAAATTTTGTTTTCAACACACTTCCTCTCCTGAAAATGTGTTGCTTTAAAACTACTTTGAATGCTCTTCATTAATAAAGAAGATATGTTCTGTGGGTTCTTCCCTTCCCTTTGCCAATCTCTGTTACTCGAGGATGGTAAGGAGAAGGCAGAACAGCATCTCTCACTCTCTGACCTGCTCAGTAGGCTCAAACTATGCAATGAAAATGGGGTGGGGGGAGCTATTTTTCATTATTATGAGCAAATGACAAAACGTAGATGGATTTAGTATTGAGAAAATAGTGGTGCGTAGCGCTCTAAATTACCATTTTTGACTCACAAGAGGGATTTTAGGTGCTTTTCTGGACACACTTGTTCGGTGACCAAAGAGCAAATTTGCTGCTAGGGTAGAACAGAAAGATAATCCATCTAATATGCCTGATGTCTGATACCTTTGCACACAGACCAGACCCTTGAATCCACCTTTGTGTGTATTTCTGTCATTCTGGGACATCTCAAAATGTCTTTTGATGACGAAGAGTGGGACTCCTTGTCCTGCATTCTGTCTGCAAGTTCTGCATGGAGGTCTCTGCAGCATCCTGGCAACGTTATTTATATCACATGCGGAATTGCTGGTGTTTAGGATGATGTATCTGTTGTCTGGATCAAGACTTCCCCATGTATTCTCACTCCATGAGATGCTTCATGACAAGTTCCTGGAAATATTTAAATTCTCTTCTTTTTCTCTCCCTTCATGGAGAATTTCTCTTGACATCATTCAGAGGCTATTTCTTCTGTTATATTCACATATATATAATTGTCTTGTGCTTTTGTGTTGGGGTATGTGTCTTCTAGGCATTAAGTCTCCACTATATCCGCTTGGTGTGCTCTTTTGGTTCTCATATGCGTGATAAGTTGCTACAGCTCTTAAAACCTAACATTTTCACATGGCTGAAGTGACACAAGGCAAACATTTAAACCGATGCTTCCTGGTGTTTGTGCTTACAGCAGACTTGAATTGATTTGGACCATTTTTCCCCTCCATTTAATTCTCTGCAATGCTTTCACAATCAGTATCAGCAGCTAAATGAATGATGTTAGAATAAATGACACGAGTGCTTCTACCTGTCTGTGCCAGACAAACTCCCAGGGTGTATGAAAAGGGGATCCGTGCACCTTGAACTTTTGGCTCGTGGTATTATTTGCAGACCAAGTAAACCATTCCCAACTGTTTCCTAAAAACAGACACTATTTGTACATTGCCAGGGCGGAACAATTGTTCCGCATTGTCAGGATTTAACTCGCATTTCAGGATTGCTTTGAAATATTTTTCTTCTTGGTAATTAAATTCTGAGAGAATTGTGTTCTTCTGCCCCTCTTTTCCTCCTCTCCTTCTTTAAATGGGAGATATGATTTATACCTGTTTCGGCGAATTTACCACAATAAAGAATCTGTTTCTTTCAAGGTTTTTTTAAATCTCCTTGGAGAGTGAAAGTAGCATTTGCTGAAATTAAGGTGCATTTTGCCAGAAATGTGATGCTAATCCTCTTAGTTTTAATGGTTCTGAAATGGTTTGTGTAAGAAGGTAAACAGAGTGGTTGATTAATAGGAAGGAAGTCAATTGGCCATGTTGCAAGTGTTATACGCTATACTGTACAATAGTTCTTTATTTCTGCAGAGCGAAACACAGACTGCTTTCCTTTTTAAAGTTCTTAGGTGAAAACCGATACATCTTCTTATACTGTACAGTTCAGAAGAGTTTGATTCCAGCACCAGAAAAGCAAGCAGTGCACTTTTGAAATAGAAGTCAAACAAATACCACTGATAAGACACTGACGTGACACCGGTTATCTTCCCTTTTTATTGAAAATAGGCACATATAATGAGGTGCTTCACATTTTAAAGCCTTAAATCTTAGAGAGCTCCAGGCCTAGATGGTTCTGATTTGGGCTTATTAAACTTGCGGTGCGGGGAGGGGGAAGGAAGGGAGATGGAGTGACTCACCTCTCCCTGTTTTTTAACCTGTCATTGGCCAAAGAGATTTTCGTCTGTAATTTATTAAAGGGGTTGCTCATTCCTGAATGACTTCCCAGTGTCTCCTACCCACACTCAAAAGCCAAGGCACTCAAAAGCCCCACTCAAGCCAGGCAGGTGCCGCCCCCTCCTTTAATAATTCACCCCTAAGTCTCCCAGAGCTCGGGCAGGATTTGCGTGTAAGGCGATAGGAGCCACCAGTTACTTCGATTCTTTTGTCTGGCACAATAGGAAAATGCTCGCTGCCACAAGGCATGAGGCCGAATGCTCACATCAGTTGTAGTCCATCAATTAACACTTCTAGCTAAGTGCTGCAATGAGAGTGAGAAGTGGTTGGAGATGTGAGCGACAGAGCAGTGGGTAACCCAAGAGCTTTGAAGGAAGCCGCCATGGCTGCAGTTACAAGAGATGGCTGGGGCAGAGTTTCAGGGTTTAAAGAGGGAAGACGACGAAATAAATTTGAGAAGGAGCTGAGGAGCAATTAGAAGTCGAAGCTGCAATGGCCATAGGGAAGGAGTTGCAGGTGTTTCCCAGGGCTTAGAGCAAGCACGGTGGGTATGGGCAACGGCACACTGGCTGCAGCGGCAGAACAGGCTCCAACCTCTCCTTTGCTAACAAATGCAGTGAAATATTACAACAGAATTTAAATTCAGTGATGGGCTGTCTGAGGGCTATTGTGTTGTCTCTTGCACCTGTGTCCTGGTTAGAAAGGTTCTTTCTCCAAAGACTGTTGCTAGTCAAACAATTAATCACAATAATCTGATTTGAAAAGGTGACTTAAAGATAAGTTTGTGGAATCAAGTTCTCTGTCTTTTTTTGGTATAATGACAGATATTTAAAAATGAGTCACGAAACAACAATGTTCAATTCAAAATAAGCCCACAGAGCTAATGCAATGATTTTGGGTTTCGTGTTAGATTCAGACACCACAGACTGGTGTCTTCACGTGTGCTGTGGTCTTTCAGCAGGTAAAATAAAGCTCTCATTCTTCGTGTTTGGAAATCAGACAACCCCCTGACGTGCTGTTATATTCAGGATGGGACAAGCGCATGAGGAAAACCAGAATAAAGTGCAGCCCCTTTGGGAAAGGAGCTGTGTGGTGGGAGGCTCTCCAGAAGCAGTCTGACCTACCAGGTTTCAGCGATGTCTAGCACTGCTCCATCCCACAAAAATCTTTTATTCTGGCTTTGAGCAGAGAACAATTTTTACAAAGCATTAATTTATGATTCCATCTCATCTTGCAAATTGCAGCTCTCATTTAGTGAACCCCATGCATAGTATAAATAATTAACTCTCCCTCTTCCTATTAAGCCACAAGTAACGGAATTATCTGAGAGCCTTTGAGAGCTATATTTGCCTCCCAATCAATAATTTGTTATTGACTCAGCGTTAGGACCTGACAGCTTTTTAAATTTATTGTATGGCAGAACACTCTTAGAAATAGTAGAAAAACTACTATTCTGAACCCATTCTCCTTCTGCATCAGTCCTGGTGAAACAACAAGATTTCTATGGGAATACAGCTAAATACAACACAGTCAGTGCGGAATTGCACTATCAAACACATCTCTACCATGAAACCTAAACATTGCCTCTTCCAATACTTTCAACCTTTCCTTCCAAGTTGGCTACACTTTCATCTCGATCGCAGTAGTGTCATTTAAGAACAGTTTCATTAGATTAAATGGTCTAGTAGTCAGTGCAAGTGTAATCAATAGCTGTAACTCCAGGGAAAAGAGCTGGATGCAGACTCTCAGTCTTCTCTGCCCCGTTCTTTGATTGACTTCGGGAGTACTGGGCAGCCAAAGAAACATTTCTGCAAACTACATTCTAAAGGATCTCCAAGCCTTCGAGTTTCACAAAGCTGTCATCTCGTATCTTTCAAAGCAAAGAGAAGGATTTTTCAGCCTGGGATCGAGTTTAATGTCCAGGGTACGGCTGACAGCAGGAAGAGAGAAGCAGATAAAGAACCCTCCTAGGC
Organism: Cuculus canorus; assembly: GCF_017976375.1. Lineage (NCBI taxonomy): Eukaryota > Metazoa > Chordata > Aves > Cuculiformes > Cuculidae > Cuculus > Cuculus canorus. Next base: position 645,606 of record NC_071407.1, on the reverse strand, counting down.
ACGTGGGTACGTTCTGCTTAGCTGTAATTTCCTTGGCTGTATCATTGCGGCAGCCTCCCTGATATGAAAGGAACCCCGCAAGCAGTGTTTATAAAACGTCTGAGAGCCCTGATGGAGCAAAGCCCTGGAATTTCACAGCATCTTCAAAAAAAACACCCAGCCCACACAAGAACAGGGTGTTCTTGTTCCACAGAGCAGGATGCTGCTTCTGCTCCTCCCTGTCCCTCCCCCAGCACAGGACCCAATAAAGCCCAAACCAAGGATCATAGATAATGGCAGATATACTTCTGCGAACTTCCTTACCCACTAAGGCACCCGAGACCCACCAGCGGCTGTGCGGGGAGCCAGCAGCACGGGACAGGACAGACAGCCAGGGCCGGCTTATCGGGCGCACATCCTTTTTCACAGTCACTCAGCACTGCAAACACCACTTCATGCACGCTATCCACAGTATTCCTCTGCTGTTTCCAAATATTTGAGGCAAGAAAGCTCTAATTCTGAATTAATTAATATCCCCTTTTCCTTGTTATCTATCATATTCATCACATTCATTTCAGTTTCACCCTTTCATTCTGCACTTTCTCAGTCTTAAATGCAATGTGTGACTCCGACTGCCTTGACATACGCAGGTGTTTGCCCTACACTTGACATCTTCCAGCCATGCTGAATCTCGAGTGACTAAGCAGTGATCCATGTAAACGTCATGTCAGCTTAGGTTTGATGGGATACGTTTTAAACACAGGAGGTGAAAAAGATAATCCTTTCCCTTCTTTCTTTCACCCGAAAGATAAATCACTCTATTTGTGCTGTCTGGAAAATTAAAAAAGCTTTTATTTAGCACCATTATTTCAGAACAATCACCTTTATAAAATACAGAAGCACTCTGGAAACGCAGGAGCATATTTCCAAACGAGTGCGGATCTTCTCAACAACACTTTATGTATTTATTACAGCTCTTGCACTGCAGTCTCAGAAGCTGATGTATTTATATTTCTCACCATGCCTCCAGCAGATGATAGGGCATACGCTGCACTTTTCCTTATATACTCGGGACCGTAAGAAAAAAGGCCTCTTATTTTAGCATGGACTGTGTCTTGGCATTCTTTTTCCAGATAAAAGTGGTAGTAGATCAAGTTCCCCTCCTTCTTTCCAAAGCTTGTGCAGGTGTTTCTTGGAGCGTAACCAAGCTCAAGTCTGAATGCTGTGCAATCAGAAAGACTGAATCCATGCAGAACAGAAATAAAGGAACATCTGCACATCTAAGAAATTTTGAAAGCGCTTGTGGCCTCAGTGCTGAATAATGGAGCATGATTTTGGCCATACCACTTCAAGGGTTTCTGGGTAGATATGAGGATTTGGAGCCTGCCTGGGTCCCATATTGGCATAGGGTGTTCAGATGTGAACAGTCACTCAAATATCGATTTCCCAGCTGCTGGTGATCCCAATACTGGATGTAGCTTATCCCAGAGCCCCTCTGCTAACTAAGCTACTGCTTCCAAAACCTCAGTTCTTGCAGCTATAGTTTAAAACATCCCTCTTCAACACTTGGCAAAGGTCTGTTCCCTTGGGTTATGGTGATTTATGTATGACTTAGAGGTGTGCTGAGCCACAGTGGATTGCAGTATGGTGCAAGCTGGTCATGACAGTGAAGCCTGTGTTCCAGCCCCTCACAGCCATCTCTGCCTCAGACTAACGAGAATTTGTAGAAACTAATTCTGGGTTTTGATAATATAGATCTACAGAAGTTAATAGGAGCTGCTTCTAACTTGCACTCATATAAACAAAGAAAATCAAGTTTGCATTTTAAGTTCACATATAATCCAGTCTTAAAATGAACACATTTTAACTTTCAAGGCTCCACAGAATTTCCTTGCAAAGTTCCTGTTATTAAAATTCTGAAGAAAAATTGCCTTTACCCTATTGCTCCTACTAGTGAGCTCTGGAAACTGCAAGCGAGTTTGTTTTGTGTAGGATGAGGCCAGGATAAATCGAATTTTAATTCTAATCTGCCCCGAGATTTTCTGTAGGTCCTGGAGCAACTAGTTTAGTTTTAGTTTCTATCGGTTTTTGTGAAAAATGCAAATAAGTAAACTAAACCACTCTGAATTTGCCTAGGAAGCCAACGCTGAGATGGGAATTTGGTTTTGCTTTTTTTTTTTTTTTTCCTTGTCAGTCTGTTACGGAAACTTGAAAAACATCAAAGCCTGTCATTTTCGAATGGTTTGCACTCCAGCCTGCTGGCATTCCATCCTTCCTTAGCAGCCTGCTCCGCTGCTTCACGAGTGTAAATATTGCTGCTTGGTCTCTTTATAAGGCTGGAAAAAACATATGTCTCTGATCAGTATTTATTAGTGCTTTTTATTAGCTATTCTAGTTTTTATAAACTATTCCAGACCAATAAATAATACCACCCAGGGGATGTGGCTGGGTCAGTGGACAACTGGCAGCCAGAAGACTCGAGTCCTACGATATCCATTGCATGACTTCAAGGGAGCCATTTTCTGCTCCTGCCTTGAGCAGGGGCTCTGAGCAGATGGCTCGGCCTGAGGAGCGCTGGCACAGCAGGAGCAGGTATTTCAGGACAGGCTGCATTGCACAAACTGCAAGCTTTTGGTACTGAGTTCACTGAAATAAGTGGGATGGTGCAATAAAGTCTCCCCCTCGGCAGACAGCGCAATGCACGTTCCCTTGCCTGGCAGCAGCCAGGGTGGCACGAGCTCCTGCCCCACGTGCCGATGTTGTGGATGGGCTCTCTTGCGGCTCCAGCCCCAGCAGGGCTGTCACTAACTCTATCAATTAAAGCGTGCGCTGCTATAGAATTCAGCTGAGTGCTGGGAGAAGCTTGTTCGCACTGGGGTGTAACAAGAGTAATTATAATAATGATTTGCCCATTCCTCACGACTGTATTTTTCTCTTAGCAACAGGCTTGAGCGCCACGAGAAATGTGATCAAAGTTGAAAGCAAATTCACTTTGATGCAAAGGAGTTTTTGTTGCTGTTTTGGTTAGGGAGGGCGAGCAGGGGAGTGGGTCAATGCAGGCAGCTAATGACAAACAGGGGATAAAGCCCCGCGGGGATTAGTGAGGCCTGAATGCGAGTCAAGTGGTCTGATTCTGTAATTTCAACCAAGCAGCAAAGGAACCTACAGGCTTTTTAGTGTTTAGGTTGCCACAAAGAAGCTTTGCTGCCATCTCTGAAACACTTTCTCGATAAGAAATTTCCTGGAACACCAAGGTCTTATTTCTTGCGGGAGGTTAAGTCATTGCATTATCTCCTTAGGTGAAAATTCATTATGCTCCTCTTCGATGTGTGTTTGAGCAGCCTCTTCCTGTACCACAGGCTGCCCATTTCTCCCTCAGGCAGTAACAGCACAGAGTGGTGTTCAGTGCTACTTATCTTGCTCACCTGCCAATTAGCTATAAAGCTACGAAGCTTTGTACCCAAAAAGAGGGAAAAAAAGAAAAAAGGAGATAGCTGGATTAGTTTCAAGTTTAATTACTTGAAAAGAATTCAATATATTATTGCCTCAAACAAAAAAAATAACCTGAACCTTTAATCCTCTTTGAAGATGCTTCTTATTGATATATCCCATCACGTATTTTTAACACTGATGACAGTACTTGAAGAAACCGTATCCAATGTTCAGTTAAGCCAAGAAGTGTATTTGAGTTTTCTACTCTGTTTTTCACAGCAGCTTAGTAACGGCAACCTCTTTACCCCTTGCAAACCACCCCATTGACAGCGCTAGGTTAAATGTTGTCTGAGAAATGGAATAATGGTAAATGAATGTGTTTGTGTCTATATCACAAACATTCACCTCACATGTATGAACTCATTATTGCCTTTTTCATAAGGTTGTTTGGGTCCTTAAAGGGTTTCACACTGCTGGTTGTGCCTCACAGCTCTGCGACTGAACCCCAACCCCAGGGAAGGAGCACAGGTGAGATTCACCCCATCTGCAGAGACCCCAAGGACCAGGGGACATTCAGGCGTGAGGCTAATCCCATCTCAGGGGCTTGGCTCGGGTGGGATCATGGAGCACAGTGAGCTGGTCGAGCACCCATGGGAAGAAAATACCTTTAATTTCATGTGCTTTCATAAAGGATGCTTGACCCAGGAGAAACAAAAATGCTGTGTGGTTGAAGGAAGCAGGGGAAAGAAGAGGAATGGGGTTGTGTTGTTATGGAGTTTGAACACAGCCGTAAGCTGCAGACTTCCAAAGGCATTTTCCTACTTACAAGTTTTTAGGGTGGTTTTGTGCTGTGGGCCTGACCAAGCCACCCGAACATCAGCCCACCTGGGTTTTGCAGGGGCTCACACAGACAAACCGGCTGCAGGAGGTGATGGCACATGTGTGTATACGTGGCATCCTTTTGGGATCACACAGAAGGCTCCAGCAGGGAAAGTCTCCACCTGTGGAAACAGCCCTCTATTCCTACAGTACTGCTCTCCTGAAGAGCAGGATGTCCTAGGGTAAATGGGGATGGGACTGGATGCTGGAGGGCACACACGAGCCGAAGCTGAGGGAACCAAGGGCTCCCAGCCTCCTCTCCTCCCTGTGCTGTTGTAAAGTAGCCTCAGAAGAGGTAAGGACATAAAATCTGGTTTACAAGAGCAACAAAACCACCATGAAGGGCATTTGCTCTAGCAAGGTTTCTTTGGCAGATTTCAAAAGAACCCTCCAAGTATCTTTGAAGTTGTGATGAATGATTTGTTTCTCACATAAGCACAAGAGATTATTTTGCTTTCTCTGTGAATCAACATTTGCACCAGTCCGGGGGCTACAGAGACTGCAGTTTCCTGCAAATCATTGCAAGGTTGACATGCTTCCTCTAAGCACTTCCCACAACTGAAAAAGTAGTGAATTTGTTTTGTTTTCAAGCTCAGCCAGTTCTTTGTTGTCATCAGATTTATAAACAACTCTGTTTTCAACACGAACTGCTTCAGGAGCAAAGGTCCTTACTGGCTGACATTGGTTCATGCTTTCTTCTTAAGCTACACTCCAGTTTTGTAAAAACAGAACTCCTGAAACTCATATTCGCCTATAGATCTATTCTAAAAAAAAAAAAAAAAAAAAAAAAAAAAAAAAAAGACCCATTTAAAATAAAAGGTGCCATTTTAAGTTTTAAAATGTGACAGTTGAAAATGGAATATACACAATAATGCAATCCATTTGTGTTTGTTTTTATTATGCAGTGAGATATAGCACAACACCCCACTGTTTTGGACATCATAGTTGTTCATTTTAAATCTTTGTGTGTCCATCTCTTGATCGCTGAGTGTCGCAAACAGTTTCCAAGCTGCATTCATGTTGCTAAAACTGCTCAGAGGTCCTGATTTAACCCTTCTCAGACAGGTGTCTCAGTTACCTGCGCTTTTGCCCGAGCCTGAGCCAAAATGCTGGGTGCCAGGAAGATGTAACGTTGCCCCCGGGCGCGCCCATGGCAGAGCATCGCAGGAACAGCCGCCCCTTCGGCAGCAGCGAGCGCTGCCGGCTCCGCACAGCGGCAGCGCGGAGCTGGGGGTGCGGACCCACCGCCGGGGACCGCGGGACAGCGCTGGAACACCAGCCCCTTGCGCTTTTCCAGCGGTTTAAGGCAGCCATCTAGAGCCCAGAGCGAGAGATGCACGGCATGCTGGGGTTTATTTCCTTCTCTTCGCGTTTTATTTGAGGGATTTGGGGTTTGGTGGTTTTTGTTGTTGTTGTTGTGGTTGTTTTCTTGTTTTGATTTGGGTTTTCATAGAATTATAGACTAGTTTGGGTTGGACGGGACCTTAAAGATCATCTAGTTCCAAGCCACCCCCCACGATGGGCAGGGACACCTCCCACTGGATCAGGCTGCTTTGTTTTGGTTTTTAATACAAAGCTTCTCCACTTTGCTGGAAAACTGATTACAGTGTCATGGAATCGTGGCATCACTAAGGTTGGGAAAGGTCTCTAGGATAGCCCAGCCCCACTGTGCCTGCTAAACCATGTCCCAAAGCACCACAGCCTCATGTTTTTTGAACCCCTCCAGGGATGGAGACTCCACCACTGCCCTGGGCAGCCTCTGCCAGGGCTTCACCGCTCTTTTGGTAAAGAAATTTTCCTAATATCCAGTCTAAACGTCCTCTGGCACAACTTAAGGCCACTCCCTCTCATGCTATCACTTATTACCTGAGAGAAGAGCCCAGCACCCACAGCACCACAACCTCCTTTCAGGAGCTGCAGACAGCAATGAGGTCTCCCCTCAGCCTCCTCTTCTCCAGACTGAACAATTTCACTTCCCTCATACATGCCTTTAATTCACAATTATTTCCCCTTACAGCACGTCTAACATTTTGAATATATTGGTGTGCATGGGATCGGTAAGTCCAGTGAAGCTGCAGCAGAGTGATGCTTTGTCCAGGTGGAATTGCTGCTCCAAGACCAGGACAGCCGGGGTAACTCTGGCCAGCAGCGCTGTGAACAAACTGCCAGGGCACAACAAGGGCAAATGATTTCGGTGAATTTTGGCTTGGATATTTAAGAAATGCACAAGATTATTTCTGCACTTGGTTCAAAATTTGTGCTTGAAGTGCTTCCCATGGGATGCTGGCATTTGATGAGCTCTCAGGGCTGGAAGATATTGCAGCAATGGACATACCCTCAGCACACTGAGAAGCTCATTTTAACTCCCACTTGCCCACCTTTTCCAAAATCCCTACAGGTGCTGTATCCAAGTACTTGACAAACCATCTGGTCAGGCCTCAAATGAACAGCTTCTGGCACGGAAGGGAAGCTTGAGTTCGAGGGTCTCTGCGGGATCTCTCTCCCGAGCTCCATCTGCTGCAGCGAGTACAGGAGATTTCCCCATCTGGTCCAGCCTACTTCAAAGGCGCTCCCCACCCTGGCGGTGAGTGATGTGCCACTGCTGAGGACACATGGCCCTGGGAAAGCAGTTTTTTATAAAGAAACGGTGCACATGGATTTGAAACTTTGCTCTTATTTTTCATTTTCAGTAGTTTCCAAGCAAGATATCATACATGGGATAAGATCCGGCTCATCCTTGCTTCTCATCTCCTCTGCCCCAAAACAGAAGAATCCATTTAGCAGTTTGATTTCACAATAAAATGCAAAGTCACCTTATCCGTATGTTTGTAAGTTCTCTTTAGGGTGGGTTTTGAAAGAAAACGCTATCTTCTAACAGGGTAAGAGTAGATTATTGAACATAAATGTCACAGTGTCAAAATTATGCAGTGACTGCCATATAAAATACCTCCTGAAATTATTGAACTAGATGTTCAATAAACCAGTCCACTCACTGGGAGAATCGCACCAGAAATTATCGAACTAAGTGTTCAATAAACCAGTCCATTCATTGGGAGAATCACACCAACCTTCATTTTAGAAGGAACTGGTGCTGAGTATTGGCCCCACAGTGACATTGTTTCCTGGGACAGAACAAAACAATTCTATAATCCATGATGAAGCTTGTGTACTGGTTCTTCACGTGATTTTCCTTCTATGTTTTTCTTGACATGCAGTCACAAAATATTAAATTCCCAAAAGGAAGTCCAAGACCCTGTGGAATGTCAGATCATTAGGTCTAATCCACTGCACATGGATATGAGCTGGCATTTTCCTGCAAACTTAGCGAGTGCTCAGCCAGAGCTTTTCATTGGGCCACTGCAGTTCCACAATCTTCTGGATTAGCATCTTCATGTATATTTGACCAATGACAACGCCTTACATCACGCTCAGTTCTGCAGCCCAAGCCCAGTCCCTCAGGCATCCCAATGATGAAATATGACAGCAGCAGCTGGGAAATGACAGAAGCAAAGTAAAGCGCATCCCCAAAAAGGTTTTGTAATGGGTTCACCTGACTGTGGATGTTACCAGTGTGCTTGAGTGACTAGAATGATACTCTAGGAATGTTTCTGGCAGCTTGGTGTCTTAACTCTGCTTGTGGTGGGAAACTGGTCCTAAAAGTGTGCGATCTGATACTTTCACATCTGGTTTGGACATAAGGAGGCTGCACCTAGAGAAGGGTCCATTGCACAAACTTCAATCTGAAAAACACCATAAACCAGTCTCATTTTTTTGACTCAACTCTGCTTGAAAGTTAGTGAAACAAAATAAAGAAGTCTGCTTGGGTTGCCATTCCATGTGTGCCTTTTGGAATCAGTACCCATCCCTTGGAGCACACAGATGTGCTCTGTGCATCCAGGTGGACTATTTCAAGGCTCTTTCTTTTCATTTGGAAAACAACTGTGATTTCTAAATGTTGTATATTTATTTGTTATGGGCCTGTTTACTTTGGTCTCCTCTGACAGAAACAGCCGCAGTCACTGAACCAGACAGAAACTGAAAAAAGCATTCGTGTCATCTGGGAAAATGATTTCTCTGAAGTCAGCCTGCCTTTTGGTCACATTTTTGTACCTTGTGAGAGCATTAACAAAAAAGCTAAAGAACCCTCCTCGCCAATGAAAAGTATATTTCTGCTGCCAGCCTTTGATATTTTCCTGCCTGGCTCCTAATTCTTCATATTGACAACTAATATGCCCCTAAAATACAACTTATCTGTGAAATTACAGTTATTGCGGCCTCCTTTTTCCTCGGGCAGGGAGACTGAGCAACCGTCGGCCTGAAATAACAGCCCTGCATAATTAGGTTGTGCTTTTTGATGCACTTGTACTCCCCTCCCCTGACCCTGTGCGAACATGATAAGCATAATCATCTTCTGCCTTGTACTGTATTTTGGCCATATACTGGAATTTGATCCAACAGTCACCATTTGCTAAGGATAAGAAATGGCTTTAATGCCACACGCCGACATCTGAATCCTATCAATTCTTCTCTGTTTCATCTCTTCCAATAGCCCGACCAATTGGCTTGAGCAAGCAATTCAGGAAAAAAATAAACGTAATAGAGGCCCCTCTTTTCAGAAAGGTACTTCTGTCCAATTGCTTTCATCTTGAGAATACAGCTATGAGGTCTGTTTCAAGGGATGTCCTTCAGCAGGCAGCATGAATTGCAGAATCAGTCACCCAAATGGCCTAGCACATATAAAAATAACCAGTATATCAACGGGGTTGAAGCCAAGCAGCAGTTAAAGTAACTACTAGATCAGTAACACTAAGCTCACTGTGCAGCTCAACAGACAGATGCAGCCGGAAAGGAAAAGCCCAGGCCATTTTTAGTTTGATTTATATCATTACTTCATTTTTTTATTCAAGGCATGAAACATTCCGAAACGGAAATGTTAAAGATTGAGAAGGATTGCCACAACAAAATGAAATGCGATGCAAGTGTGAAATCGATAGGGGAATATTCCTGCCCCTAACACGCCAGGGCGCTGGGACCAAGAGGAAGATGCAACTGTCTGTGGTGGCAGAGGCTGCTGGGTGGCTGCTGCAGCCCCTGCTCGTGCTGCACCGGGCTTTGCTCTCTTCGGTGCTGCGGCGGTAGGAACAGGCCTTCCAGGCTGGTGCGGGCAGCAGCTCTCCCTTAAGCTGAGCTGTACTTATTCACACGAGTTTGGGAAGTGTTTGTTTGGAAAGTTCAGACAAGAGGGTGGAGGGGTACGCAGTCAGGGAGGTAAAAAGTAACGTGCACAACTAAATCTGAGAGTTTTGAAATCCCACTGCAAACCCCCTCCTTCAGCACATTCTTTCCTGTTTGCAGGGAAACAAGGATGTTTTCTTCCAGCTCAAACACCCTTTTATTCAAGTTCACAGTTAAGAAAATAAGGATAATTTCCATAACGGAGGCTTGAGAGCCTCAAGCATTGCTTCCTGCTGGAGTTCCTGCGTGACTGAATATAATTTGGGCTACAAAAACACATAAGAAAATTGACACCTAATGCATCTCCAAAGCCCAAAGTGTATAAGCTGCACGCACGGTCACTAAATGAATAGATTCCTTTCTAGTGATTTAAACTGAATTTTGGAAGAACTCCTTTCTGAAGCACTAGTGATGTCTTGCGTAGCCCTGGGTTGATTCAGTGCTTTGGAAGGCCTGAAAATGAGTTTCCTACGGCCCTGCAGCACCCGGGGCGTTCCGCCAGGCTGGGCCGAGCCGGGGCCCTCTCAGGTGGGTTGCAGAGCAGGTGCAGCGCCTGGAGCCCCGCGGGCTGCTGCCGGGGGCGTGGAGCTTTAATTGCCTTAAATATGTCAGCGATGTTTACTTAGCAATTACTACTGTTTGCCTAGCAATCGGCAATGGTTAATTAGTTCAGTTAGCAGGGAGCGGGTCTTTTGAGGCTCTTGAAAGCAGCCCTGGAGCGCTGTGCCGGCGGTGGCTGCTGAGGGCCGGGAGCCGCCCGGGCGCCCCCGCTCGTCCCGCGGGACCCCTCCCGCGCCCCCCGTCAGCCCTGCTCGGCCGCTCCGAGCGCGGCTTTGGAAAGGTTCTCTGGCTCCCGAGGACGCTTTAGAATCACGGAATGGTTTGGGTTGGAAGGCACCCGAAAGCCCGTCCCGTCGCCCCCCTGCCACGGGCAGGGACACCACCCCGGGGCTGCTGCCACCGCTGGAACGGTCACCCACTGCTTTAACCCTTCCGGCCCCGCGTCCCAGCGGAGCCCCCGCAGTTCCCGCCGCCGCCGCGCGGGGGCGCCCGAGCCCGCCAGGAACGGGCTGCGGAGCGGGGGGGAAACCGCGGTCCGGTCGCAGCCTCCGCCCGCGGCGGGAAGGAGCCCTCGTCCCGCCCCCCCGCAGCCTTCTTCCCTGGAGCCCCTTTCAGCGCTGGAAGCTGCTCGAAGGGCTCCCGGAGCCTTCTCTTCTCCGGGCTGAACCACCCCAGCTCTCAGCGGGGCCTCACAGCAGAGGGGCTCCAGCCCTCGGGTCACCTCCGTGGCCTGTGATCACAAAATCACAGGATTGTTTGGGTTGGAAGGGACCTTAAAGATCATCCAATTCTTGCCCCGTGCCATGGGCAGTGAAGCCGTAGGTCTGCCCATCCTAAGGGGCTGACACACCTCGCAACGAAAGCAATGGCAGTGAAAGTTGCAGACAGAGCCCTGGAAAGTGATGCTCCGTTTTATAATGCACAGTAGGAACTTACAGTCTGTCTAAGAGAAGCCGAATGTGGTGTTTATGCTGCCTAGAGGGGCTCCTCTGGACTCGCTCCAACAGCTCCGTGTCCTTCCTGTGCTGAGGACTCCAGAACTGCATGCAGGGCTCCAGGTGGGTCTCATAGAGGGGCAGAATCCCCTCCCTGCTGGTCCCACGGCTCTGGATGCAGCCCAGGACATGGGCTTCACATCTCCAGGTCCCAAGTCCTTCTCCCCAGGGCTGCTCACAATCTCTTCACCGTCTCTTTGTGCCATCCCTACACAGAAGTTTGCGTCGTGTCTTGACACTGGTGGAACCCTAGTGTGTTGGAGTCCTGCTGGATGTACACACGGTGCTACCTGACAAATTGAGATCCTGCTGTGCCCACAGCTATCCAGCAGGTATGGACATGATCCACGGAAAACTTGCTTTTACTCTGGAAATGTTTTATTCTACTGTAGAAGCCCAAAGGTCACTTCCCAGTGCCATTTCTGGCTACCACTTTATGCATTGCCTGCGCTGCTGAGACCAAGACACCACAGAGCAGATCAAAGGGGAAAAAAGGTTCCCTATAGGCTGCTTCCAGCTCCCAGGGTGTGTACGGGGTGTGCACCAGGCGTGCCTTACAGCACACGTGCACGCCTGAGCTTTAGCAGAACAAGAGGTGCCGGGAAGCCAGGGGCAGGTGCAGCTCCCTGCATCCCAGTACCAGCCCAGAACCTGCCCAGTCACCAGGGAGATGCCCAGATATGGTGTGAGCTCTGAGAGCAGGGGGATCAGTTTACAGGTTTAGCTCAAGGTGCCAAATTCCATCTAAAAGCCTTCTTAAGGTCATTTAATCATTTATTGAATCTGGTCTTAAGCCTCAGTTCACCCATAAAGCATTTTGTCCTGAGGCCAGAATCCTTTTGGAAGTGAGTGCCTGTTGCCTTCTGTTTGCAGAGATATTGGTGCAGGAGGGCCCTGGGATGGTGTCACAGCTTCCTGGGGTGAGCTAAGCTGAGGAGACCTGACCAGATCTGACCAGAAGCGTTGATGCCTTTCATTTGTGCAACGTGAGTATAAACTGTTATTAAATCAGAGCATAACAAGTGGTGAGGAGGTTTGCTTTGCAACAAACGGCTTGCTGATGGTGTGAGGATGCCTGTCAGTGGCTCTGCTAATTGTTAGAATGTTTTACAGTTGGGGAATTTTGCTGAAGAATCTCCCACCCATGTAAGAAACACCCAGACAAAGGAGAACAGGTAACAGTATTCGGGACAGACCCATGTCAGGAGACAGCCTTGTTTGAGAGCATTAAAATCAGAGTTTGTTCGATGTGAGCAGACAGTGAGTGTGCAGTCCCTGGCTATTTATAACTCCCAAATCAGCAGGCAGACGGCTGATGTACCCAGGGGCCAGCAGGAACAGAGCAGTGCGGTTTATTAGCCAGCCGAGGTGGACGTGCCATTTGATACATCCATGTGTGAAAGTATTTTTATCATGTTCTGCATACTGAAAAAGGTCACAGAAGCTTTAAACGTGAAATTAAATAAAATTAAAGCTTACTGAAGATATCCAAATCCCTCAGGTACTGTGAGTCTCTCAGTGGCTTAAACAGCATTTGTAGTGAAAAGTGGGCAAACCGCAGGGGACCTCAGTCCCTTTGAAAACCCCAACAGGAACAGCTTTCCAATACCTAGAAAAAGAAACATCATTTAGAAACATACAGCCATTATCAAGCAATAGATAAAAATAGCTGCTTAATTATCAAATTCTGCATATGGACTTCCTGACCCATGAATTGAAAAGTAATTCAATTCAATTAAAAAGTTACAATCAAACTAATTAGATTGGATTGTGATAGCTCAGTTCCTTTCGGCCAGTTGATCCCATCAGCTGGGTAATTAACCGGCATTAATCAGTTAAGCTCCAGCAGAGGTGTTAGTGGGTTTAATACCTGTATTAATGTCTTGCAGAGATAGCTTTGTGTTTCACAAATGAGGTAAAATAACTCGCCCTGACTCCTGGCATCTCAGGTGTTTCCCTGTGCCCGTTGCTGGACTGGGTTTCTTGGCTGGAAGTGTTTGCCGTGTGCTGCCATGCTCTGCCTTTCTGCTGAAGCCCCCGAGACACTCGGACAGCCATGGGCTGGCTGCTCCGCTGCTCCTGCCAGCCCTGGAGGAAGGCACCCGTTGCGGGAGAGCCACACACCCTGTGAGGGTCTGACGGCATGACACACTCCTCTCTCCCTTTAGGAGTGGAATGTTCCAGCCCTATTTTTCTTTTGACATGTTTATCTTCATGTAATAGCTTTATTTTTTAAATATTTTTTAATTATTTTTTAAATGCTTTCATTTTTATATCTTTGATTTTTTGCAGGGGGGAACAACAGTTTGCAAAGGAAGCTCATGGATTTAGTAATATTTTTTTCATATTCTTTACCCAAAAAAAAGAGAAAAAAAAATCAGTGACAAGCGGGGGCGATTGTGGGAGCCTCTTGCCTTATTCCACCAAAATCCAAGGGGCTGAAGAAGCTGAGGAGAGCAGAGAAACCTTTGTTCCCTCTGGGATGGAAAAGCCCCATGGGTACAGGCAAGGTATTGGAGGATCACAGATGACAGATAACTTGTTCTTTGGCTCTCAGTGTAAGTTCATATTGCATATATCTTCAGAATAGTTGTTGCATTTAAGGTTTTATATTAATTAGTCCACTCACCACTGTGTGTGGAAAGAGCCGACTCCCAAATGCTCACAGCATTGCCATATGTTAAGTATTTGCATTTGTAATTCCCCTGGCAGAAGATGCTTTTGCAATTAAATTACTGTCTTTCAGAAAGAAATATGAGTTTTTAGAAGGGTCAATAAACCTTCGGTTTGCTCCGTGTTTTCCTTTCCGTTTTCATTTTCTCAGCAGTGCCCCCTTTTGATTTTACCTTGCTGTTGGGAAAGGCAGTACCGGGGCTGAGCTCCAATGGAATCAGAAGCAAGCTTTTGTGGGAGCATTGGAACTCACCTGACACTTCACCAACAGACAGCAAGAATCCAGCCTTGCATTGCTGCAGCACTGCTGGGGGAGGGAGCAGAAAACCTTAGGCTGGAAGTCAAAGATTTTCTGTTCCTTCGTTTCCCCTGGAGAAGAAAGGTCCTTCATGTAGGCTGATGCCAAGAGTTGTGCTGGTGGTGACGCTTATGGACTTCTGTGCTAGTCACCCTCTTCTTAACCAATGTGAAATGAAACTCCTCTCATGTCATCGGTCTTAGAGAAATCTGTGGGGATTACAAAACTAGGAGAAAATTAATTTCAGCCATCAAAGCATGACCTTTCTGTGTGCCTTTCTTACAGAGGAGCCTGGGAGAATCCAAAGCTCGGTGTGTCCTTATTCCCATCACAGACTTTGATCTCAGTTTTTCTGGGGAGAGTCACAGAGCAGTCAATGTTTTCAGTTGCTCCAAGGAGAAAAGTTTTCAAAATAAAAAAAAAAATCCATTTGAATGATAAAAATAACTTTCAGTTCAGCTCATGTAAATGAATAACTTAATGAGGAAGAGTTTTCTGTTTGTTCATGGAAAAAACAGTTTTACCTTCTAGAAACAAAGCATTTCAGCCCACATTGGTTTTGCAAGACTTGCAAATACACAAGATGTCACTCTTCAAAATACAGACAGCAATGCAGAGTGTGAGTGCAAAACGTGTTGGGTAAGAGTATGAGGAGTATCACTCGCTAGGTGATACTTGGAAGGAGTTAAATGCTATTACCCATTTCAGTGTTCCATTACCATTGGAAAATGTACGTTTACAGTTACCTTTCCTAAACTTGCAGCCTCTGTTTTTCTAATCTGAGTTGATCTTGCTTATCTTTTGTCTTCTTAAAAACAGGACTAAAACCAGAACATACATTCTTAAAATCACAGCAATCTTTTGAATTGATCCATTTTCAGTTTCTTTAGAATAATTGTAGTAATTCAAATTCATTTGGTTTCTTTCTTTTTCAGAACGACTGATGCAGCTCTACTAAAAGGAATGCGATCCCTTGCATGAGGACAGTGTTGATGCCTTCTTCAATCTACATTGCTGTTTTGTCAGTGGGCAAACCTTCATATTTCCAACATAGAAGGAGTGGTTGCTATACACCACACTGTATACACAGGCGTGAAAATAAACCCATTCATTCCAAGAGAACAGAAGAGGTGGGGCTGGAAGAAGGTTTCCAGCCCTCTGAGCCAAATATTCGTCTGCTTAGGCCAAAAAAGCAGCCAGGCTCCCAAAGAGCAGCCACCTCCTTGGGCATTGCCCACCAGCAGTTGTCACAATACATTGTATGTTATGCATTTGGGAGAAAAGAATAGCCATGTAATTGCGAAGGTTTCAGGCTAATTTTAACTCTGTTAAACAGAATTAATGAATCTGGCTCAGAAAAATACAAGGCACCAGCTTCTTAAATTTTTTTCAAAGCTTTTTATAGCTTTCTAAGAGGAAAAATTCCAGAAAAGCAACCCAGAGCTGCAGCTGCCTGAAACGTGAAGAAATGGATTTATTTCTATGAGCCTCTGACATTTTTCTTGGATGAGAAAGAAAGATACATAAGCCTCCCAGCACAAACATTGAGAATGTAGGATCAAGACTCTGATGGACTCATTGTGTGTTTCACTCTGTGAGATGGAGCAGAAGAACCTGAACAGTGGCTTTTGGCCCCTCCTTTATGTATCTTTGGTAATTGTTTTCAAGAGCAATGGTCTGTCTGCTTTCAAGTCTAAAAATTCCCCTGTGTGTACCATCAAGAGATGTTTGCTGCTTGGCGCTGTGGATTCAGGAGAGACAAGAAACTCATCTAGTAGCACAGCAGAACTCAATGATGGGAGCAAGGAAGAAAGGGTAAGAAGAAAGGCAGACAGTCCTCTTTTTATCTTGGGCACTTTTGGCTGGCTACAGACTTATCAGAATGAGATGTCCAGCCTAAGTTATACCAATAAGCTAGAGAACTGAGTACAAGAATTATGTGCAGCCTGGATCTACCTGTGGGTTCCCACTGTAGAGACCCAGTCTACAGCTTGCATCATCCTCGGAGAGCTTCTGTTCCTTAGAGTAAGTCCATCGTGTTGCCATGGAAAGGGAAACTATAGGAATAGTTTTGTGCAATATCTCTGTAGGACCAGGAGGGTCCATGTGTTGAAGCCTGCACTCCAGGCTATGCCAGATTCCTGGACTATTGGTCTGCACACACTGCCAGCTCCTCTGAGACCAGAGCTCTGCGGAGTTGAGCAGATCACAGCTTGCTTCTCTTCCAGGCTTGCAACAAGGAAGACAGTGAGAATATCACTTGTTCCCCAGAAGTCTGTGTTCTGTATTGAAGGGCTGGGCTGCGCTGGCTCAGTTAGGAACTGGGAACACAAGGTAAAGTTCCCAGCACACAAGTGAGGTGGAGGGGCCAGTGCCCAAAACTTGCAGGGACTCCTAACAGTAATTCCTTGCCGCAAAGCCCAATTGCATGCATTTATTTTCTCCTCCCTGCCATCTTTTCTCCCAGTGAGCCTTCAGAAACACTTTCTAGGGATTCATGAAAACACATGGTGATAAAAGAGTTTATCAGAAGTCCTTTTGGTTTGTGAAAATGTTCTCATAAATAAAGAAAGGTGAGTTGCACAGATATTTGCAAGAGTGCATAGGTGGAACCGCAGAGGTAGGCTGGAGGACAATGTTGATTTTATTCAGGTAAGCAGGTACAGATACTTTTACAATCTGCACACGGCTGGCATCCTGCTTGTACATTCAGACATATATATACGTGCTCATGTGTATATATAAAGAAGTGAGATGGGTCAGTGCACACTGAGGACCATTGTGTCAAAAACATCCTGACAAAATGGGAAGCAAGGCTGGCAAGAAGTGACAGCAGTAGCTCCTGGTGAAGGTCCTGAATGCAAAACCGAGGGGTTGGTTCCTATTTCTGGTCACTGCTATGGAAAAGCACTCTCCCCCTATTGTCCCCTCCCTCTCCTCTCTTATTTTTGGCCAGGGTTTCCTCAAAAATCTATCTATGCCCCCCTAAGTAGATTGCAAACTCTTCTGAGCCAGGGGTTGGTCTAAATTGGCAATACCTGCCATAATGAGGATTTGCTCTCAGAGTCATTCCTAACATCAGTACCTCTTGAGATACTGCCTTAAATTCCTCAGGTTTCTGGGAATCCAAGACAACTGGGGAGATATTTCTCCCTTTGGAAAGGCTGTTGGACCGAAGCTGTAAGGAATGGCAAATCCAGCAGGGTTGATTCTGTTGTGATGGGTATATTGATGACAGAAGTTTTGTTCTAATGAGAACCAATTGCAGGCGCCGTGTCTGCGAGCACAAATACCCCAGGGATGTGCAACTGGTCACAGGCAGACGGAGAGAATGCGGAGGATCGTTCTGGGCAAGTGATGGTAACAACTCCTGGAAGAGCCCGCAGGAGCCCCCTCTGAAGCCTCCCACAAACACCACTAGCAGTGGGGGGTCTGCTGGACTCGCACACAGGAGTCAAAAGCCACATGCAATGGCCTGGAGGACCTCCAGCTTCCTGGGAACACAGCGAGTGCTGAGCGCTTCACAGGGATATAAATAGGGCAGGCATTTTAGCCCAGAAATAAACAAAAAGTAAAGATACTTGATAAAAATAATTTACAGCATCATTGGAAATTTCTATATATGTGATAAAAACCATTTCCAAATCCAAACCAATCTCCTAAAGTGAAGACCAACTACAGAAAAAAACTAATAACTAGAAGCTATTTAGAAGGAACAGAAAGCATCGTGAGAATAGGGGAATAAAGTATATCTCAAATAGAACAATATAACGTTATTGGCAATACAACAGCGCACAAGCCTCTGGAGGTGTCATGCTGTCTTCTTTGATTAAAAGCTTGCACAGAAATATGAGCATTAATTTAGGAAAACTGTTTATATCTTCAGTCTCTCTAGAATATTATTAATTGAAGTATGCAAAATTAGGTCTTCAGAGCTCTTGCACAATATTGCAAGCAGCAAGGCTTTATGCAAGAGGATAAAACAAGGATTTCAGGGGGGTTGGGAGAAGTAATTAAGTTCTATAGCTGGCAAGTGCATTCATTTACTGGAATAACTTCCCCACCAAAGTGGACATAGCTCTCTTTGTTTTACCTCTGCAGATATTTCCTGAAGGGATGATTAGCAGGGTGCTACAATTAATCCTAAGAAAGAAGCCACCCAACTACTAAGTGACCTGGCAATCTGAACAGCTATTTTGGATCCTTAGGCTGTAGGACTTGAGCATCACTAGCGAGACAAGCAGCTTCAGAGGCAGCATCCCCCAGCCACGGGCAGAGGATAGGTAATAAAAATGTGATCTACCACAATTTCCTTCCTTCAGCTGCCTGTGGAGGTAAATTCTGATTTTAAATGAGTGAGGGTAGGACAGACCCATACCTCTCTGATTATCTTTCCTTTATTTATGGCATGAGATCCACAATGAGTTGTATTTCTAGGTTGCTGGTGGTATGAGAATGGAGAAACGGTTATACACTTATCCCTCCTTTTAGGATCTTAACCCAACATCCACCATCACTTCTTTATCTTTTTAAAGTTTAATTCAGAGCCTTCCTGCACATCTATCTTGGTACTTCTAGATCTATTCCTGGGTCTCAAGGACAGAAAGAGAAACCAGCAAATATCTCACGGTTTATCCCTTGGAGCTAGGCTCTTTCTAAAGTCATTCAGGCCGACCAAACATCGATATCCATCTGCAGATGTTAAAGGAGTCAGGACTTGCAGAGCGGAGTCATTAGGCAAATTAGAGGTGTTAATAAGAGCGGTGCCTCTGCCGTGTAGCAGGTGAACACAGCTGCACCTGGTTAGATTTATGGCTTCCTAAGTGAGGAGATTTTCCCCCACATGGCTACAAAAGCAGGCAGGAAGGAACTGCCAGAGGCAGACCAGGCTGGGAGAAGAGAACAAAGGAGCTGCAAGCTCTGATATCAGAGAGACGCTGGCTTCAGGCAGGTAAGAATTCTCACCGTTTAGAGGAACTTCTTAATTGGAGAGAAAACTAGATTTCACATAGCAAAACAACAAGGCTAGAGGAAAATAAGGACTTTCTCTCCCCTTCTTTTTTTCCCCCTGTTTGGATAAGTAGTAAAAATATTTAAATGCTATTTTAGAAGTCTGTTTATTTCTTAAATGAATGGTCTCATTTAAACTTGCAGACAGAGACACTTGGATATCATCTAATATGTTGAATTTTTTAATATCAAACTTTTAATCCTTTGTCTTGGGAAGGGAGCAGCTTTCCCAGTACAGGAGAATATAGGGATCTCCTTTGACCCTGATGTCCACCGTCCACCACCTCAGGCAGGAGCGTTTGTGCTGAGGCTGCAGTTCTTCCCCCCCTCCCTCTCCTTCCCAGGAGTTTCTTCAGGTCTTAAGAAAAGCTACTTAACTGTTAGGATCATTAAAATGTCAGTCTAGAAATCAAAGAAGCGCACCATAGGACTTGAGGTGCTTTTAAAAAGAAATTAGGGTCACCTTGAGGTCTAAACACAACTAAGTTGTGCTCTAATTTTCCCAGGACTGTCTTAATGGAGGTTTAAGCTTTTAGGCTCTACAAGTCAAGCAAAGTGATGGTATTTCCCATCTGAAGGTACTACTCATCGTGAATAAGGGTTGAAGACTAAGACCCAAATGTGCAGCTGATCCTGAGCAGAGAAGCAGCGGCTGGAAGCTCAATGTGTGCTCAACTTCTAGCTGAAGTCATTACAATAAAAGTGAACTAGCTCAGGGAGTGCCCAGCACCCAAATCCAATTTTCATGCTAACATGTTGCTGAGAGTACAAATTACAGAGAATTTGCCAATCCAAAGCTAATGTTCAGAAGAGCCTTTCAGTTAGCAGTGCCGCCCTTCCAATAAAGCACATGTGCAATAAAGCTTACACAATTCTACTAAACACAGCAAAACACAAAGCAAAGTTAGTTGTAAGGATGCTGGTAAGACGATTTGTGTTCCAAAGCTGGGCCTGTGGAAAGAGACCATTTTCAAATGCTTACTCCCCAGAGGAGTGAGAAGTATAATAAATTTTTGTGCATAGTCAAGGGTGAGGGCTTTCTTGGTGGAAAGAAAGCCGGCTGGTTGGATTTTACCTGTAGAGAGGAGAAAGCTGGGCACACTGTGAAACAATAAATTCTAGCAGAGCCTAAAGCGTGTCTGCTGAAGTTACTTTCCCCCACTAATAATTACAGTTCCCAGCATGTATGACATGTTTACCTGCCTCCTTTGCTGCCAGATTCACTTCCACATTTCCTCCTGCCTGTTCCCTCTGAGATGGTTTCACTGCTTGGGTATTCCACCTGCCCTGCAGGGGAGGGCTCTGCTGGGATGTGCCCTGCAATGCACCCTTCCTCTCCGTGTGTGCATCTGCATCGCCAGCCTCTGGTGGAAATCACTTCTGAGATCATAATCTTGTTGCCTTTGATATTAATTATGGATTAGTTGTCTAAATATGATATTGTAATGTGCAACTATATCAAACCTCTCTGGGATGGGATGTATGAATACCTGTTTTACCCCCCAAGAGTGCAGTTTGCTGGAAGCTCATTCTGGAAGCTGCACGTGTCCCCCAGCCCCTGTCTTTGCTGCAACAAATAAATGATGTTGCAAAAATGGTGTTTACTGCCTTTTTGCATTAATCCTTACAAGTAAAGTCAATTGTCATCAGCAGAGTTAATTCCAGTGACACAAGGGCAACGTGTCAGTGAATAAGGAAAAACAGGTTAGAGAAAGTTTGGGTATAGTATGTGTTTTCCAGTCATTGTGTTTTGATGATTTACATGTAGGAGACTCTACTTAAAGAATGACCCAAATGTTGCTAAAGGGAAGACTGATGAAAATGGAGACAGTTATGGGTTAGTGCAGGCGTGGGACCTCCCTGGCCGGGGACCTTTTCATAAAGGTCCATCAGAAAGGCCACTGGTGCTGCAGGGCAGGGAGGTGAACTCCTGTGAGAGCCTTCCTAGAGCTATAACTGTGTTGTATGGTAAATAGTTGTTTGAGGATATTTTAGCTTTTATTTGAGATATCATTTGTAGATTGAGAGTGGGGGAGTTGATCCAGGAATAGGACACGACCCAGGAACGTGGTTATTAAATGGGCATTACATTTCTAATTCTTGAGAAAATAACTTGAGAGAGAAATCCATTAAAATTCTGACTAAACCCAGTGGGTGCATATGCAAAACCCAGCTTTGTGATTCAAGCCTATAAATGCGAGTGAATGTTACTCCTTTTGCATAAGTCAGGTGGGAATTCCAGAAAATTGGAGGTGGTTCCATGCAGGTGAGGCAGTACTGACACATTCTGGCATTACCCAGCATGGCATTGGACTGAGTTGTTGTTATGTATACTATCATGTTTGTTTCAAAAACTGTGTTTGGAAATCCGGGAATTTGATGAAAAGGAAGTCGTATTTCGATCAATGCAGGTTGATTGCTAAGAGTGAATTTGGTGCCTTATGAAACAGGAAAAATCGTTTCTGCCTCAAGAAATGTGCATGTTAACTGTACATTATTTTGAATATTTTAATATTCTGGCTGGCACGTCTGTTTTAAAAAGCTACAAACTTCTCTCTGCTCTGGTGGTTTATGATCTGACCATTGGTAATTGGCAGCTGATGGAGGAAGACTGCAGAAGAGTGTTTCATTGGAAGACTGTTTCAAAACACAATTTAGACGGTACCCTGGGATTTATAATTCCCATGTGGTCTCAGTTCAAATGCTTTTTTTTCCAAGCAGACAAAGCGCTGATGAATGGCCAGCCTCGAGTACCAGTCATGGGCGTGGAGTGGGGGGCACTGGATGTTGTTCTTTCCATGCTGTCAGGGAAAAGGAAACCTCTGCAGGGCACTGCAGTGCACATGTGCTGCCACCAGATCTACACAGATGTGATTGTCTGCTATTCAGTAAACAGAGCTTTTCGTGATGCCCCAGAAAGAGAATCTAGTTCACGCCCTCCAGGCTATACAGTGCTAACTGGGATGGAAAAGAGTAAGCAAATAAGTGGAAAACAGCCAGCAGAGGCGAAAGAGCAGCTGACATCCCCTGCCCACTCAAAAGCAGAGCACGATGCATTGCAGGAAAGATGTTCCTGAAGCACGGGGGGCAGCCAGCTGAGCTTGTTAAATGGACGTTTTCTGATGAATAAATATTGTGTCTGTCATACAAAGAGGTTGTTTTTCCAAGGGAGTGCTCCTTTTCCCAAACACAGCCTAACAAACGGGAGCAGAAATACCCTTAAAGCCCTGCTGCCTGGACAGGGCGCAGCAGGGCTCTGTGGTGTTTGCTCCCTGTGCTAATTTGAGAGGATGGGATTTTGGTGTCTGCATGGCCAGGTATCCTCTGCCATGGGCACTCAAGCGTTCAACCTTTCCGTTACAGTTTGTGTCACTTGACAATACCTCTATTATTAGCAATACCTGAGCGGAGCAAATAGAGCACATCCTTTTAGTGGAATTGGTTTTGCACTTTAACCTGTTGGTTTATTTCTTTGTGATCGCTCTGACTGAATGAACTTATTAAATAATAATACTGGGATGCAGCAGTGAAGCAGCTGGCATAGAGTGTTCTTAAAAACCTGACAGCATCGCCATGCTGCCATAAATCCAACTTCAGCATCGTAATGGGCTTAAAAACCATATGTGCTTTTATACGAGTTGTATTCCCAGTTTCTTCTTCATAGTTTTGCTTATAGTCTTGCTCAGCAGGGTAGACCTGACTCATTTGATAGCTTAGTGGAGAAATTAAAACGCCACTGGGTTTCTGTGGCCTCCCAGGGCAGGGCAGCTGATGCCAGGGCTTGTACAGGACTTCCTGAGCTCTTTTCTCTCCTGGGCACTGGCAGAGTGCACGGGGCAGCAGCCGCGGATGCCTGGAAGAGAGAAGTGCTGCAAACCCAAACCTGGTGTTCAGTGTGCCAGGGCCACATCTGGGGGAGGTGCAAGGGGCTTTAATTGGTCGTACGTGGCAGGGAGGCAGGTTATCCACAATATGAGAAGCGTTCAAGACCCCAGAGATCTATCCCTTGCTGGCTAAGGGACTTGTGCAGCTTCACCCTGTACCAACTCGCTGGTGCTGCAGTGGTTTCCAGGAGGGGTGGCAGTGCCACGGTAACTTGGCAAGAGTCTTCTCCTTGCAAAAATTACAGTGTTTTTTGGGTTTTTTTTTTGCAGGTACAGTTTCAAACTATGGGAGCAATTTGAAGTAGCAATTTGTGCTATTTCAGTCCTTCTAGGCTGGCTCTGCTGGCCCCCATCTGCCCCACACCACTGCCACTGGTTCCAAAGGAGGTCTCGTTCCAAAGGAGGTCTCGGACTCCTTGAGCTGTGAGAGTCACATTAGGTACCTGTGTTTGAGGTCATTAAATACTGTCTGGCAGCCTCATTTGCATACAAGAACAACTGGAATTGAGTAAAAGTACAAGTAAGAGAGAAAAATAAGACGGACACCATTGAGCCTTTGTCAGGGTAGGCATTGAAGTCTGTGCCTTTCACCAGTCTGGTGTAAGGGCCAGTTTACTCAGCTGTCCCTTGTATGCTCTGGAGCTCTGATAGGTGGCTGAGACGAGATCCTCTGGTCTGGGCAATTTCCTGACGCTTATGGCTTTTTTCCAGCACTGTTTTTGTTTGGCAGCTCAGCCCTCTGAGTGCTTTTAGCTAGCAACATTGGTGATATTAATCTCCCCAATTTAAACATAAGTAAGGGGCTGGGAGGATCAGGGTAAGAAGATACTGTCTTTAATATCAAAGCTCTTTTCTTTCTTACACAGCTTTCTCTAACCCTCACTGCGTTTGCTGTGTCTCTCAAGCCTGGCTTGCAGTGCCTGTGGGCAGACAAGGCGCTGTACCTCTCTCTCCCAAAGTGGTCTCTGCATGGCACGAAGCTGTTGCCCACCTGTGGTGTTTTCCTAGTGGCAGTGCCTGCTTCCCTGTCAGCCTCGGACCAAGTGATTAACACTCCTCCATCCCGGAGAAAGGTTAACAGTTCCTTCATACTGGTTGACATTTCCCAACCTTTGAGTTGATTCCTGTGGGCAGTGTGCCACAAACAGTTAGATTTCCTGCCCAGGGTGACTAGTGGCTGAAAGAGCAACTAGGGCATCAGGCAGATGAGAGACCTACCGCTTACAATTACCGTGTCTTACCCCATTTCTGTATCTTGAGCCATTTGGATCAATCTCTCTGACTCGGTCTTTCCCTAGGTTTCCCGAAACAGCCGTCCTTATTGCACTGCAACTGGTTCAGCCAGGAGAAAGCTGGGAATAATGGAAAAATCTTCAGTGACAGAAGCTGAGAGAGACAAGACCACGCAAGGACTGTGAGATCTGACCGTGTCCCCACAATCGGCTCTGCCTGCAGCCCCTCGCTCCGTCACTGGTACCTGCTGCGGCTTTGGCAGCGCAGAACATGGAGGAGACACACCTGATTTGTGACTCTGCTTGGTGTGAGCTCTGGGATAAATACAATATTGCTGCCATCTGTGAGTTCTGCTTTATAAGGTGAAAGCTCGAACAAGGATAAAAATGGAGGGGAGGGGGGGCGGGGATCAGGGTTGCACAAAAACATTACAGGACACCCAAACAGAGAAATGGGAGGAAGAGTTAGGCAAAGCTTGAGAGGCTCTTGAGGGATGGGGAAACTGGGGGGTTATTGTTTGTGTGAGTGCAAAGCCACCCACCTGTGTTAGCAAACATTGTTCCCAGATTTGGGAAAATCAAACTACCAAGCGTCAGGTTTAAACCAGTGCCCACCAGGGTGTGGATCAGGGGCTCAAAGCAATGGGGGGAGTTTTCCGTGGGCTGGCGGGGCAGCTGGACCAGGCTTCTCATCAAGTTCACGGTAAGGTGCATCATGCCTCGCAGTACCTTGCTTCCCCCCCCCATCATCTACTCTTTTATTACAACAAAAGTGGGCAGTGGTACTTCCTATAGAATTGTACCTTTCAGCAGGTATTTAGTGGATGCTGTAGATTGTAGTGCTATGGAATACAGCATCCACAAATGTTACTCTTCAGGATCTACAAAAGCCTAGAATGCCTTAGGCTTACTTCCCCTTCTGTACTGATTAATCCTTCAATACAAATTAGTGAGTAACACCAACAATTAGTTACTTCAACTCTGTTGGGTTGCCGTCAATTTAGACAGTTAAATATAGATACAAAGGTAGATAATGACACTCCAACTGGGAGATGCTCTGTAAACAA
Organism: Cuculus canorus; assembly: GCF_017976375.1. NCBI lineage: Eukaryota > Metazoa > Chordata > Aves > Cuculiformes > Cuculidae > Cuculus > Cuculus canorus. The sequence goes on along the minus strand of NC_071407.1, from coordinate 620,361 downwards.
ATGAGATACAGAGTCTAAACTGATTGGTAAATTTGCATTTTTTAAATGCGAAATATTTTTTTCATTACTTTGCAATTATTCATCAAACACCATCTGTTAAGAGTCAAGTTAATAAAATGCCAAAGAGCGTAGGATAACAACAAAAGTAATTTTAAAATAATTTTCTTGAAAGGAAATAAATGCACTTTATTTGAGCCAGTGAAACTTGAGAGGGGGAGAATGATGTTTGCTGAGGGTTTCAGTGTGAAAACAAAACCATTTCCGTTTCCAAATACCATTTTCCTGTTGGGTTTTGAGAATCAAACACAACATTTTACCCAAACGGTACTGTAGCACGGTGAGATTTAAGCTTTTAGCAAGTTTTATGAGAAAGCAAAACTTACCACTTCTTTTCTGTGTGAGAACTGTCCCAGACTTTCACTGTCAATTAATTCTTTCTCATTCTAGTTTTCAAAGCCAGGTTCCAATACACCTGACAGTTTCCGTGTGGAACAGGACTGCAGTGAGGTCTGAGGGGCCATGGCCACTCCGCCGTTGGAAAGCCTCTCGACTGAAGAGGTAGGAGAATGCAGCGGTGCCCTGCTCACCCCAAAGAGTTCAGATCTGTACGTCTGAACACTCTTTAAAGAGCAGAACCCTCTGTGTAAGGGACATGCGTGCTCCTCAGCCTCCGGGGTGCCTGAGGGGGTCAAAGCTGCAGCAGGGGGCTGGAAGCTTCTTGCTCTGCTTACTCAGCAGAAACATCGCAGATCTGGGAATGATCTGGATCCCCTGTTCCTTCTCGAGGCACTCCTTGCTGCTGATCTGGCAGCTGTGTCAAACAGTGCCCCTTTCCTGAGGAAAGCTGGGAGTCCAGCCATGGTTAATCCAGCTGCATGTCTCAGCCTGCCAGCGAAGCAGCGAGGGCTGCCGTACACAAACATTTGTTCAGAAACCTGATATCGCTCCCTACTGCCAATTAGGTTGAGCATAAGCATTTTTCCGCAGCTCGTTTTCCACTCCATGTAAAAGCCTGATGTTTTTCTTCCGAAGCCCAGCTGAAAAGTCAGCAAGATGAGTGATTTGCAGAGTGGAAAGTTAAAAGAAGCATGGATATGGCAAAATGTTTGGGTTTAACTTTTTAAATAGAAGCAATGGTTTTGGATGTTCCCAAGTCAAAGCATTTAATTTGGATTTGTTAACCTGTTTTGCAGTCTGGTTTGACACAAGATGCCCACGAGGAATATTGCTTCCCCAGACTCAGGATGGTTGACAGGCCTCCAGCTGCTTTCACTGTGGTTATTACTCTTCATGCCCAGGAGTTAAATCCTATTAAACCTCAGGTTTGTATGTTATCCTCCCAGGCAAGTTCTGGCCGCCGGCAGGGAAGAGCAGAGTCCCAGGAAGGAGGTGAGCTGCTTTGCACTCTTGGTAAGAGGAGGACTAGTGGTTTTTAAACCAGTCTCTCTGCTAAGCCTATATTAAACTGGATGAGATGTTGAGGACTTCTACCCCATTTTTTAACCGTTCCCTATGCCCTTTCTATTCCTCTTTTATTCCACGGAACTGGAAAGCTTTCCTTGTGTGTCTGTGTTACACAAACCACTTGGGTGTGTACTCAGCCTCTATCCAAAATGCTCTTTGAAATGCCGCTCGTTGAATTCTGATGGCAGCCTATGCCTACACAGTTTATTAAATATTAAATTATTATCTGGGCTACAGGGTATCTTGAGGCTGATAAATTTCAGATAAGAAGCCAAATTAAATACATATTTATAATTAAGCTAATTAAATTAACTCTAAATCTTGTAACATATCTTATCTAGTGCAGTCTTCTTATTGCACTTAAAATCACAACTAGAACAAAATGGGCCACTAATGTAAAACTCTTTCTGCTAAAGGAGTAGTTGCTGTTTAGGAATCTTGTTCATCTTTATGAACAGAAACGAATTTTTAATGAATTAGACTGCTGCGGACATCTATGACTCTATAAATGCAGGCTGTTGGGGCAATAAATAAAGTATTAGCAGGGTGAGAACACCACTTCTTCCCTTCTGAAACATGATAAGCTGTGTTTTACAGAATATAGGAGCAATGTGCTTTCCTTTGGGCGTTTCTTAGGAATAAGAAGGTGAACTCTTAAAAGTGTCTCAGTCTGGCCTTCAAATTTGGATTGGTCTTTACTTGCGTATCCCTGAATGCACTTACTCAACTACGACAAAGAGCATCTTATGGAGTTCCATTTGTGCCTTCTTTTCGAGGGGTGTAGTTGGTGACTGGCTGGCTGCCCCAGCTCCAGAGATGTGAATGTGTCTCCTGCTCTGGACTGATCAAGTCTCATACTGTGGGTGTGTAAAGAACAACACAACACACCGCCAGGAATCTGAAATGTAAACGCCTCTTCCGTTATTTGCATCAATCACAGCTTTTTGCAGCTTTTTTTAATTTTTTTCTTTCATGAATGATTGACTGGCTGTGAACTAACTGTTATACTTACGTTTTTTCACTTTATTTGGTATAAATATACCTAATAATCATGCCTATGGTTTCATGGATTAATGCACTGTCTGCCAGTTTGGGAAGTCCTCACCAGCTGCCTTTCCGTAGCGATACAGGAGGCAACTAAACTCAGTTGGTTTTACCTCTTTGGGAAGCTTTTGCCTGTTTGGTGGAAAGCTCAGAAAGGGTTAACTAAAAGCCCTCAGATTCTTTCCACTAGTCTTTCTGTAAGCCTTTCTACTAAATTCTGCAAGCTTAGGATCAGGTCTTAAATAGTGGATGCCGAAGGGATGGAAGTCTAAAGCAAACGATGGGAAGAGGACAGAAGTGTCGTGAATGAGAAATAATGTTGATTACACCAGAAAGAATGACCTGAAGTATTGAGACTCCACCAGACTTGTATCTTGACACCTCCTACCGATGCTGCAAAAAACAGCAAGACATGTAAGTAATAGTCTTTTCTATCTAATCTTGCCAGACTTGCTCAAGAAATATCTTTTGGGGGGATTAACTGTTCCTGCACGGTTTCTTCAGCATATTAGTGGATAAAGCTTTTTCTTCTTGTCATGTCTTTCTCACCTATGAGATTTTTTTTTTTTGAAAAAAAACCCCACAGCCCTAACCCAGAAACCGAAGGTTTTTAGATCGTATTAGAAAAGTCTCATTCTGCTTTTCCCTTTTATCTTACTGTATTGAGGAAACAAGTAATGCTGCCACGCTCATCTGAAAACCGAATGCTCAGGCCTAACAGACTCAGCAAAGGTGGAAGGAGCATCTTTAGAGGACATAGAAGGAGGACAGTGTTCTTGTTTAAAAACAAAAACCAACAACCAAACCACCCAAACCCTTTCAACATACGTTCAGTAAATCCATGAAGGAGAACTTAATAATGAGGGCTATATTTAAAAGCATATTCCTCTGGTAGAGACTGCACCAGATAAATACGGTGATTTCTATGGCTTCAGAGCGTGGCTGCTGTCAGGAGAGATCCCAAGTAATCCAGCACGTAGCTAGAACAGATTTTGCTAGCGTGGTTGGGAGTCTGAGCAGATTGTTGGCTTTGTAAGTTATGCACAGTTCCCAAATCTTGCATTTTAATGCCCACACCCCTCTATATCTACAGGTGCCCACATAAACACAGTCCTCCTCAGAATTCATGCTCCTTTAATATAGAGAGAGGCAAAATCCCTCTCTCTGTCTTGGACTGAATACGATGCATCTGTTCCAGGTTACTGAACCGATACATTCTATGTTATTCTGAAAATCAGAGTATCAGAAAATGCCTCCTTGGGTTCCTACATGCAGAGTACAGATCTTGCAGTGTGGTGATAAAAAAAATGGAGGAAATGAGACATGTCATTTTGTTACCAGAATCTCTCAGAAGATTTCCAGTTCAGCTCAGATAACGCATTGCCTCTTGGAATTTTTATTGCAGGTCCTGTGCTGTTTTCCACCCACACGGCGATACAGCTCTCCCTGGTGAAAGGCATCTAACACAGTGCCTAAGAAGGCTGCAGAGCGAGCAATCCTATACTTTGAACAAAGGTAATATCCTGCAATATTCATGGATATTGTCTGGGTCTCTATCTGGATCTCTGTCTAGCTAATTATTTGTAGTAGTTTACCAAGAAGGACTATAGAAGCGAGGGTCAGGGCAGCGCTGACCACAGCCACTGCGTCATCTGAGCAAGTAAGGGCAATAATTACTTGCTTCTACAACCCAGGGACCCACCCCCACCAGAGCACCTGCAGGGGGTGATTCACCCAACGCTACATCAACTTTGCCACCAGGGGTTCGACCATTTCAATTAATATCAGAAAAGCACACAAAGCACACTCTGCTGAGATTTCTTGTGGGTTAAACCCTTATGGGACCTCACTGGGACAAAATGACTTCTGAAGAACATACATGTGAAATCAGAGCATTACTCTGAGATGCTGTCATGGCATGTTTGTGTTTGCAGTGCTATGATCTGTGCCATCACTTTCATTACAGACCTGTATTTTTAATGATGCGTGTCGTGTCAGAAAACATTATTTTAAAGCTGAGATTTAGCAGTGCAGCCCCTGGCCTGTGAGACTTATAAAGCTAAAGTCTCACACCAAGCTGCAAAATAAAAATATTGGGTTTAGCTGATTCATGATTCAGCAGATAAATACAAGCTGCTATCTTGTTTTGGGAACCCTGGGAATGCACGGCTTGGATGGCCCTGCTGCTAAGGGAGGGCCCTGCTGCCTCTAGAATTATGCTTTCAGTTTATTAGGGGGAGCAAGCTGTTTGCTGATAATGCACCCAAGTTTGCTTTAGCATCTCCTCCAGCTGCAATCCCCCCTCCAGTCTCTTTAAGGCAGCTTTTACTTGCCCCTAAGCTTTTTACTGCCCCTAAAATGGGCAGTTTTTCCTTCTGGAAGTCATGCCAGGGACCATGTGGAATTATTAGTGAGCAGAAATTTTCCAGCCTCTTGGAATCAAAGTTCAGATTTTTCTGCCCTTTCCATCAGCTTGACCTCTCTGAGGAGGGAAATAATTCTTGGAGATGTGAGTAGAGATCAGTACCAGACTTTCCAACTGACTCGCAGCAGATCCACCCAAGGAGGCAGGCTGGGTGCCTGTGACATAGCAGCAGACTGGAAGCTGTGATGTCTAGGATGGCTTCGGGCATGCTCTTCACACTTGGACAGCCCCACCGTGACAGTGTGGATGTGGGAGTTGCACCCAGAGCATTAACGATGGCAACGAGCCATGGCAAGCCCCCCCAGGCCCAAGGCAACTGTTCAGCGGGCCCCGGGCCCTGTCCTGCACGGTGCTGAGCAAAGCTCTCGGAGAGAAGAGGTGGTTTCATAAAATATATCCAATATTCCAAACAACCCAGGGATGGAGGCTGGAGAGAAAAGTGATCTGAAACATCACCCCCGCAAGACAGAGAGGCAGGAGAAGGCTACCCTGCAGTTTGTGCTCTAAGCATCTGTAGGCGAGAAAAAATAACATCATTCCTTGTACATATTCCATTGCAGCCATTTACAGATTTGCCACACGTACAAACACGTTCCCTTTTCCTTTCATAGTTCTTAAATTGCTAAGCAGAATTTAAACCAGCAGTTTAGCTTCCTCTCTGCTCAGCAGACACCTATCACCAAACATGATCTTCTGGCCTGACGTGGATTAAGAGAACTGAAACACATGCTGTATATCAAAACCAGGCTTTCTCACCATGCTGCTGTATCCTGCTCCCAGGACAGGTCCTTTTCACTTTTGGCAGCCCAGCAGTGAGCTTTGGCAGCAGCGGTTGATCTCCACTGAGCAATGAGGGCATGTAAAGGTCAAGAACAGAAGAAAAGGGCACAGCTGGAACAATAATATTTCAGGGATTTTTGAGTGTTACAATGGTCTCCTTGAAACAATAAATGAGGCCTTTAGCTGGTGTTGATGGTAGGTTCTTCAGTGCCCGGAGACAGAGGACAGGCTTACTCATACATCCTAAAGCACGCGTTCGTGTTTCGCCTCTTTCAGCATCAGTACCACTTCTGGACAAAGCTGCCTCCAAATCCACACAGCATGTGTCCACATGTGTCTCTTTCACAGAGCACTTTAGGTCCTGGCTGACTCCATCTGAGATGTTTCCAAACACCACTGTGCACTGATCGCTGCTGCCAAGTTCCACCAGAGCACGAGCACACCCACCGCTTACTCCAAGCCCTTTGATAAAACACCTTGCTGAGGAGGTGCAGGCAGGGCTCAATGCAGACATTCCCTTGTCTGAGAGACTTGGCACACTGGGTCTGAAATGCTGTTTTGAAAGGTCTTTTTTTCACAGAAGGGGTCACTGACACTTGAATCTGTGCCCTGTTGATGAGTCTTAGAGGTTTTCCTGAGGACCAGAATTGCAGTTTATTCTAATTGGATTGAATTCTTTGTTCTCTGTGTGCGTTCTCCAATGTAACTCCTTGCAACGTTCTTCCCTTCCCCTAAGGTAGGGCTGAAGAGGAGACAGACACTCAAATGTTAAAAGGTCTACCGAGAAAAAATAAAGTAAGTATCAGAGTTTCACATTTTGGTTGAAACTAACTTGCAAAAAAGGTTAGAAGAAAATAAAATAAAAGTAAAATCTGCTGTGACCTTACATAGCTGATACCGAAAACAGGGAGAAGCCTATGTGTACAGACAGCAGAAATGACAATAGCTTGAAATCCAAAGCAATACAAATCCACTGCATGCAAGAAAATCAAATACCGCAGAAGATGCGTATTAAGACAACCTCAGTTTCTCTGCCTTTAGAGCCGTTTTTGAAGACATTTTTTTCATTTCAAAGAAAGTGTACCTAGAAGAGAAAAAACACCTCCAGCATCCCCTGGCTGTGGAGCTGCAGGGGCACTGCCTGCGTCTCCAGGTGAGGATGCAGGGCTTCCTCCCTTCCCGGGGTCCGGAGGCAGAGGGGGAACAACTCCCTGAAGCCAGCTGAATGGTGCTGATTTAAAATGAAAAGAGAAGAATATTTTGTTAGCAGTACTTCGAACTTTTGCTTTTACATATGAGAAACATCAGCGTTCTGTCAGGAAAGAACTATAAAACCACAGTTGGATCTTTCTGCCCAAATCCTTAGGGGGTTCAGCTCTCCCACAGAAAATGAGTGGGGACTTCATGACAATGTAATTCACCTAAAATTTGTGATGAAGAGTGCGAGATCACTGTGGAAAGAAATCAGTCAGAAGCTCCTTTAATTTTTCTTTCTTTGCATCTAACAGATCAGTGAGATCCTGACAAATGCTGAGGAAATTCTTCCATGAACACTGCTCAAGCATTGCCATTTCCAGAGCTGGCCAAGAAGGTGCAAATGTTCCTTGAAACCCGAATAATCACAGCCCAGCTCCTGGGGTTGGATGACAGATATTCACCACAAAAGGAAGCAATCTTTCTGTGTAGGAGATAATTGCAGGAGATATTTATTAAGAATGGGGTTGATAAGAATCAAATAGTGATTAGGGACATGGACAAAACTTCATCACTTTCTTCTTTTCTGCCTTATAATTAGAGTTTCTAGCTAGACTTTCTATGAGCAGGTGAAATTTAATATAAGAAAAGTCAAAGATACTCTGGAATATTATGGCATAAAGGATACAGCAGATCATTTCAGGGTCTCTGTCCTCACTTGTTCCCTCCACCGATCTTGAATTTTCCCATATGGCTGCTTTTCTCTTTTTTCATGGTTGCTCTGAACCTTCATCAGCTGAATATTTTTAAAAGACAAATGGATTAGTTAGTAGATATGGAGATAGTATAGCTGAATGTGGATTAAAATCACTTTTTCCATTGTGAAATGGATCCCACTTGAGACCAGTGAGGAGGAGTCCTTAGTGAAAATGAGCTGAAGCTGCCCCCTCGTTTGCAGCTGATTGCTGCTGTGAGATGGGCACTTTCCCAATTGCTCCACCGGGAGCTCGCTGGTTTGGCTCTGTCTCTGTGCATGAGTTTTACACAAGTTTTCTTTCCTTATCAGTGACCCACATGGGGTGTGTTGAGTGATAAGAACAAGGGAGAAAGCAGCAATACTGGCTGTTTCAGTGTCTGGGTTAAGTGAAACATTCACTGCATTTAAAAAAAGATAAAGGAGATGACAAGGCAGAACTACAGCTGATGGAGAGGTTCTGACTTACATGGAAGGGTTTAATCCACGTGCTCTACATTAGGCGAGAGATGAGGGGAAGCGTCAATCTATTATCTGTCCAACCTGTTCTCTGTTACAGAACTGGTTCTTTTTTAATGTGAAACTCAGCCTTGCAAAAGGCCTGGGTAGGTGAGTGGGGTGCCCTGGTGGGAGTTTCCAAAATGGCCATTGTTTTGAAATCCGTCACTTACTGAGCCTTCTCTTGGAGATTTCGCTTCTGTGTTTTTCTTGCCTGGTAATGTTAAAATAAAGAGAAGTTGACCGTTTTTTTGTATCTTATTGCCTTGTTCTCATTCGTCCCTCCTGTATGGCTGCTTCCCTTCAAGATGAGCAGGGAAAGAAGGTCTTATTAAACCTAGGAAGACTTTGCCATCGATGTCACTAAGGGAGGGTTCAGACCAGCTTTCATTGCTGTGGCCGAGACCTGACCTACAAAGGCAGCATGGATGGCTCAGTCATCCCTGGTCTTTGGGTGACAATGAGAAATGGAGGCAAAAAAGAAAGGGGGTTAAAGACCTTCATGAAGTGATTCATTATTTCATGAGGAAAAGGGTAGTCCTTCCAAAAAGCCTTAATGCATTAAAAGCTTCCTTCATCATTATACAGTTTTGAAGAGGTGGTCTTCTAAATGATCTAAGATACTATTGACAAATCAATAGTCCTTTATTGACTATACACATAAATGATATCAGCTAAATGAAATGAAGCAAGATGAGATTAAAAAACCAGTGTAACACAGTTACCCTGTTAGCAGACTCTCATCTCTAGGCAAGTTGAACTGAAGCTTGATCCCTAGATTTCTGATCCACTCATCCACACACGCTGCAGGATGTGTTTGTCCAGCAAAAATGCAGAATGATTTAGCTTAACTCTTCAGCTCTATTCCTGCCCAACTGTGTATGACACTACCATGTCTACTGCCTCACATTTTCATTAAACTCATTTACAGTCCCACGGAGCCTCGTGGCTCCTTGACTCGGGCACCTCTGTGAGCTCCTGGCGGTCAGGGCAGGCTGCAGCACTTGCATACATCAGCTGCAGGAACTCGCTCACATACCAATTAGTTTTGCATTTGGATTTTCTCCTGGAACACACTCTTCCCTGGGCCCAAGGAGAGCTGCCACGCCTCATTCTCAGTAAAATTAATGTTATGTTTGCTCCCAGCTGTAGAAAGCGATTGGTAGAGGGACAGATTGGGTATCTCTGAGAGCTTTTTTGATGGTAAAGCGTTGGCTTAGACTCGCATGTTTTGACTAAAAACTTTTAGGCTAATAACATTTGGAAGACGAAGAGGCTGAGCTGATAGGGAGGGGATGCTGCACCTCATTAACAGAGCTTCCTGAACCACAGGCCTGGAAATAACGGAACTATTTTAAACAGCCTGCTCGGGCTTATCAAAGGAATTGCATAATTCCTTCATTTCCGTGGTAAGCCAGTTAAAGCAATAATTAAAATTAGAATTTCAAAGTCCTTAAAATTAACGGACTTGTAGAAAAGCTTTCAGTGAAAAGAAGCCTTATAAAAACTTTATCAATATATCACAAATCCAAAGGAATCACAGACCTAGAAGAGCTGTTACAGGAAAATAACTTAAGTCTTTAGGAGGCTGCTTTGCGATGTATCTTTCAGTCTCTTAAAGACCTATAAATTGAATGTTGCCTTCCCTGAGCTGGAATGGCTTTAATAAGCCTTCCAGGGTATTTAAAATATCTCAGCAATCAGATGAACAATGTGCAGGGGTTACCCAGTCAGCTGAGCTCTGAAGGCCACCATTCCGGCACGGTACAGGGACTTAAGAGAGCTGTCTAAAAGGAAAAAACCACGCGTGACCATGTAAATTAAAAATATTTTTGAACCCAAACTCTTTTGCCCAGCCTGAGGCAAAGATCCAGATATCCTCTGCTAATAAAGCAGACATATTTGGTTAGATCATCCCCAGCTGTATGATAACCTCCTCCCCTGCTGAATTTACTAAGGAAAAAGTACTCTGCTCAATGGAAAAACAAGAGGCAGAAATCATTTACTTCAATCACAAGATAACACTCTTACTAACAGATACTTCATGAAAAGTGAATGGACATGAATACCTATTTAAAATTGCTGTACTAGAAGTAATTATAAAGAATAAAATATCCAGCTAATTGCTAAACGGCAGTTCATGAGAGTGCATGCTCGTGTATGACCCTCTCTATAGAAACAGGCACTGTCATCTATGTATCACTCTCAAAGGCTTCTGTTGTTCTATTTTCATCTTTGCTGAGTGAGAAGCAGCCAGCCCAGTTCGAAACGAGAGGAAATGGGAATTCTGCACGTCTGAAAAGAGCAAGTGTGACAGGAGTGATTTCTGCTCCGAACATCTTGAAGAACTACAGAGTAAAGAGAGCAAATTCTGCCTAGAAGAGTGCAGACATGACAGACAGCACCCGGGTACCAGAACGCAGGATCGTTAGTAAGTGTAGCATCCGGCAAATTGAGTCCTGCCTTTCCTCCACAAACATCAGGAATGGATTTGTTTTACCTGTCTTCAGACACTTGAGAATATTTTGGGTCTTCTAATTAGTGACTGTCTTTCTTATTCTAAAATATCTTCCCTGCACTTCAAATATCCAGTGCTTTTCCCATGACAGGTTAAATCCCAGTGTGATGGTCACATCTCAGGTGTCAGTACCATCGGTGCTCTAAAGGTCACTCCTAAGGTGAATGACTTTCCCTGAATGAGTGCCTTTCGGTTGCATGCCCTTCTCCTTTGAACTTTAAATCTTGTCAGGCACTTCTGAAGTCACCCAACAAGCTCAGACTCCTCAGGGCAAAGCTTTCCTCCACCACCTGTGTAGATGCAGCTAAGACAAAGTGCCTTTGGATTTGTTGGAGACCTTAATCACTCCTACTGCAGGTTAACCACGCATTACGATCAACAGAAGTCGCTGGAGTTAATGAACAAAGACAGAGAAAAGCACAGCTTCTGCCTTAAGCAGCGAGGATGACAAAGTCATCCCCGTTAGCAGTAATCCCCTGTTGGCCCTCTGCCAGCCACGAACAGGAAAGGCAGCCCTACCTGGGCTCAGGTTGCCACAGAATGCACGAGGCAGCTCCACTTTTTGGAGGGATCACAACACATCCTCATGGCAATCCTGGAAGAGGAAAGGATATCATCAGCTGTGACAGCTGAGCTCCTGTCAAGACAGTCTCAATATCTGATAGAGCCCTCGTGCCGTCTCCTCCTGGGAGGAGCGCTGGTAGGTGTGCACGGAGCCCCTTTCACGCGCACATCAGTTTGCTCTCATCCTTATGACAACATTGACAGGAAAACATAAGAGTAATTCAGGGCAATAATAACAGTTTTTTAAGTTGAGGTGGTATTTGATTGGCATGTTTTCGTGTGAATAACATTAGAATAGCTCAGCAGCTTGCAAAAAATGATGGCATCATTTAAGCTGACTGCAAATGCCTGAATTCCCTTTTCCCAATCTTCTGAAGGCAATTCTCACTCAGCTGGTACAGGCTCAGTGCTAGATAATATTTCAACAATTCCTGGAGGCTGGAAGTCACGCTTTCTAGAAACACCTTCCAGACTTTGGGTCAGGAAGCACGTTGGGGTGTGCTGAACAACTACAATCCCTGCAGATGTGCATGCGGGAAGGTGAACGGTGAAAGAGCTGATGGGAACATTTACTACTTCTCTCTGTGAAAGTACTGATCTTATTCTAAGGGCTGCGATATTATGGATATAGTCATTTCATTCTAATTTAAATAGAGATTTTTTTGTTTATTTGATTTGAGTTTTTGAACACCCCTCAAATGTTAATTTTCAGATGAGTTATACTTTTAGTCATTTGCCTGTAAGAAAAGTGAGGACTAAAAATAGGCTGAGAATGAAAAAAAATCAGAAAATGAAACTACGTCTCCCACATCTTTTAAAAAAATGAAATATAGCTAATTATTCTTTGCTAATAAGTGTATTTTTGTGAGAAATGGTAATGTATTTAAAATTTGTTGACCAAGCTTGTCCCTGAGCCCTCCTTGTTGTCATTACAGGTAAACAAAGGAAAACAGGTACATCTGTGCACTCTGTCCTTTCGATGAATACTGTTCCAGCATAGCTCCGTGTGAAGATGAAGGGTGACTCAGTATCTGCATAATTGGTGATAGACTCCAAGATATAAATTGTGACCGAAACCTCGTGCTGGAATACATCACTTAACATCTGGCATTTGCAGGAATAACAGAGAGAAACCAAGTCACTCTCCTACTCACACCAAATGACAGAGCTTGCTCATCCACTAATTGGTCCCCAGAAGAAAGCTCTCACCAGGCTGGGAAGCAGCCTGGGAAAAGGGAGAGCTGCGGCTGCCACCCACGCACACAGCCGCCCGCAGACGTTCCTGCCTCCAAGGTGCACATGGCTTGCTGCTGCTGCTGGCTTGAGTGGGTTTCCTCAGCTGCCCTAAGAGCCCTTAAAAAGCCATCCAGCAGGGAGAAGTGCCGGAAGCATCATCCATGTGCCTCAGGAACTGATGTTTCTGTAATTCCATGAAGCAAACTGACAGTGACAACCTGAGCATGAATAATTCACCAGGAGGGCTCTGGTGAGCAGCTGGAGCTGTCGTGGCACTTGCAGCACGAGGCGAGGCAGAGGAGGGTTCCTCTCCTCAGTTCCCTAAAGCAATCGCCCACAAGAAACCACCTGGCCAGCCAGTAGCCCCCAGTTAGTCCCAGTGTACCACACAGCACCTGCTGGAGAGCAAGCGACCGGCCAAGCAGCCACTGCCCGATGTGGGTTATCTGGGGGTAGGGAGAGGGGGGGCTGAAGGAAAATAAATCTTGGTCAGCGAAGGTGACAGAGAAGGTGTAGCAGCTACCTCTGCACCATGACCCCCTGCCAGCCAGGGCCCGAGAGGGACAGAGCTGCGGCTTCCCTTGCCGCCAAGCAGCTTTGCCAGGGTTTTGCATGGTTCTGGGCTGAAGACAGACCAAAGGCGACTCACACAAGCGAGAGGAGAGCTTCCTTGTGCCTTTTCTTCTTCAGCTACATCCTGGCATGGCAACCAAAGGCTTGCAGCACTCGCCACGCACTGAATCGCAAGCACTGATGTGGCAGACACAGAGGAGAAAGTGTTCTCCACTGCTTCTGAGGCTGTAAATGGAGCAGTGAACCACCAGGGCCAGCCGCCCCGCTGAGTCTGCCTGCCACCCTGACAGAGTGTATGGACATTACGCAAGTCATTACTCAAGTTATCTCTGCTATGCATATATGGTGAAATTCCAGTGGCTGGAATCAGTGAGACTTCACCATCAACCCAGCAGAACAATGATTTCATGAACCATTTTCTTACTCACATAAAAGAGAACACTTTGTTTTTTCCAGTGTGACACTTAACCTTTAAATAATTAGCCTAAAGATACCACTGTTACTAAAGTTTAGTTTAATTGGCAATAAAGTGAAACAACCCAGTTCTACAGCTCACAAATGTATTTCAACCTCTCCGAACAGCTGTGAAGCAAAAAGCAGAGGCTGATGGAGGCAAGAGGAAATGCCACGGGCCGTCTGCACATACACTGGCTTCCCGGGGGAAAAATGGGTGTCTTTACACTGGCTGAGACACAGATAAAGGAGAAACAATCTCTTCCATGTGTCAATACTGCTGTTAATAAAGCCCTGCAAAGTTTGTACACTGCTGATCAAAGGAGGAAGGCAAGACAACAGGAGGAGGAGAGCCAATGAAAGCATGAAACTGAGATCTCAAAATCTGACAGAGGAAAATTGGAGAGCCGCAGCTCTCAGTACAAAGGAAGAGCACTGAACCTCAGATGGGCTTTCAGGTACTTTTCTCAGTGGTGTAAAGCCTTAAACATTGGTTCCCTATGAAATGATTACCTTAGGTGTTTCAGATCATCAAAACATCCTCATATATAGGATATCCCGGACATAACTTTGAACATTTCATTTATCCCAAGTAGCTATTTCATAGTCTCAGCACAACAACGTGCAGAGAAAGTTTTTCCCTTCATGACACCCTGAAGACAAACCTGTCCACATGGTGTACAATTTTTGAAATTGAAAGATCAACCCAAAATATTGAAGATTTAACCATCTTCATTCCTTTATCCATTGCCAAACAGAGACAAAAACGTAATAAAAATCACTGCATGGAGTAATAAATTCACCTTTTCTCTAGAGGAGTTCCCTGTTTTTGCAATGTGCCTCCTGTCTGGTGCAACACTGGCACAAATCCTGTCTCCGTCAGGGTAAACCGGTCTGTGCGTGGTATGTAGGGCACAAATCCATCAGCTATAGGCTCTTCTAAGAGAATGGCAGCAGATTTGTGTAATCCTTCTCGAACTAGTCATTTGTGGATAAAATTCATTATTTGATTAAGATAAAGCCTTTAGGCTCGGGGTCTGGCTGTGTACAAACACCTTGCATTTGTCCGCAGGAGCAAAAGGACAAAGCAAACGCAGGTTAATTTTATTGAGCTGCTGCTCCCGTGGCCACGCAGGACCCAGGTCTCTGCTGGCCCGTGCTTCTCCACAGCCACTGTCTTTCTAACATACGTAAAATACAATACACGTTGAGTGGCTTTGTGTGCTTGATAACGGAGCCAATGCCAAAGGAGGACTGATCTAAACCCAGACCCAGCACTGTTGGACTTAACTGGTGATAACTGATATTTGTTAGCAGTGCTTATTGATGATTCATAATGTAGTCTGTTACTAAACCGTTACAACCCAAAGCTGCAGTCTGCCATCAGGAGCTCACAGGCAACAGTCGTTTCCTCCACAGTGATAAAATATGCACAGCATATTCTTTCCTCCCGATTTGTGCAAAACAAAGCTGTTTGATGGATCTATCGTGCTTTCTTACGTATGCATGCTAAATAAATCCAGACACATATCCTCAGCTGCAGGGATTACCAGCAGGGGAATCAATGATATAGATCACTTGGGCCTTTAAAGTTAGACATAAACACTGGGACTCCAGTCATCAGCATAAAACTTCATTCTTCCTCAGAAATCTAGAAAGCTTTTTCACTTGACTGTAAATGCGAGCCCTTCTTAGCTGCTGCTTTTTCCCTGTAAATGCTGGGAGGTTAGCCTTACCGGTAACAACGGTTTCTTTACCTGAGAAACTTGTGGAGTGCACAATAGCTTTGTAGGAGAATGGAAGGGAATAGAATGGGATAGAATGGAATAGAATACAGCAGAGCAATCAGTAAGCTGTGAAGCACAGGACCAGAAGTGCTTCATTCATTTAGACCAATAATTACTGAAGGGCATGCCAAACTTGCTGCTTCAATTTAGTTTCCCCACAGTGATATGGATGGTAACAGCGCTCTGCCAGACTCTGGGGGAAAAGGGCTGGGTGGAGGGAAGGGCACTTTCAGCTCCTGGGAGAGGGGGCTCAGATACCATGCAGAGGAGACAGAAGGTCTCCTCGTGAGTGTCCTGCAGCTATCCGCTCCCTGGGAAAGAGATCCAGTAGTGCCAGTACACCATCCTGCCAGCTTCTCCTGCCTTTCAGGGTATGTCAACAACAACGCTTTGTCCACCACAATGGGCCACTCACAAGTGCACTGCAGTCTCTATCCCATGCCAGCCCCATATCTGACCTTTCGTATTCCATCACTGTTTCACTTACCTATCTCATCCTACTCTTCACTTTAGGAAAATCCTCTTTTCCTGACTGTCATCCCTAATCCTTCTTCTCCAGATACAAATTTCCCCCTCACTGTGCACCCAGACTTGACACTGATGCCAGACCCCTGTCACTCCAGGGGATCACTCACCAGCAAATCCAGGAGGCACCGCAGCTCACTGAAGGGAGAACAGCGTGCTGCTTCAGGAGACCATCCCGATAAACCTGTATCCTCCTGTGCTGCAAGGCAAGATAAATGGCTAAATCACCCAGTGCCTGTGCTCCTGGGCCTTAAATGATTTGTGCAGCTGGGGGCCTTGCAGGATTAATTGGAACAAGGAGGAGGCTGAGTGTGGGAAGGAGGAGTCAGGTATCCCCTCAACACTAAGTGGGCACACGGTTCTCCACCACTGTCACAGAGAACCTGCCTCCCATAGATCACCAGGTTTCCCCCTCCTTTTTCCATGCTTTTTTTCTTAACGCCTTCATCTCTGAAGAGGGTAAACACCCCTCTCATTTAAAGAAGCAGTCATCTTTAGGCTTTTTCCTGTGGCTTTGGACCACTGCCTCAGGAAAAGAATGGATGCTGAAGTCCTGCTCCTCATCATGAGGACATCTGCTCAAGTATGAGGACAGCGCAGGACTCCCAGACAGACCCGGGTTCTGCACCCTGAGCCACTCCTGCCCTGCTTGGTGCATGTATGAAGGACCTCTATACCCAGCTAAACCATCCTGGAGAGTCCCCACCGCCTTCCATCTCTATTAGCCCTTTCGAGCCTGGATTAAGAAAACAAAACAAAACAGGTGTGGAAGAGAAGGGGTTTTCCTCCAGGATGCAAAGCCCTGACAGGGTGCAGGGTGACAGCTCTGCTGCTGAGCCCCCATGTCTCTGACCGACAGCTGCTCCAAGTCCAGCGTGCACGGCTCTGGCCGCGGCTGTGAGCATCTAGAGCTCGCACACGTGCAGAGACATTCACTGAGCCACAACAACGGTGCTGCAGGGTATCTTCTGCCTTCTTATTGTGCAGGGATTAAGGCTCGGCTGCCTTGATGAGAAAGCTTTCCCGATTGCTAGCGAACTTTCAACATTCCCAGTTAAAACTGTTTTAAAGAGACTGAAAAGGCAATCAGAAAACAGTTCCCGCTCTGTCCTTTAAAACAAACTTAATTTTAACACTTAACTATGTGCAGTACAAGCTCGTTCCTGTTTCCTTTGCCAAACTGCTGCTTGGGCGTGATTTCACAGGGTGCTCACCCTCGTAGGAGGGAGGCTTTGGTTAGGAAGAAGCAAAGGCTGTGGAAGGGAAGGAAGCGCGGCTGAAGAGTGAGACTGTCAGCACGTCGCTGTCTCTGCCACTCACCTGCTCTGTGACCTTGGCCACGTTACAGAGCATCTGGGGCTTTGGTTGCCCTGCTTTTAAACGAGGAGGGGAGGCAATCAATTCCCTCTTACGTGTGGTGCTTGGAGACACAGGACTGCGAAGTTCTAAAGCAGAGCAGCAAAACCATTCTGGTTGCCTAAATGACAGCTCCAGAGAAGGACCAGAATACATCCATTTTTCCCCATCTTTCTGAGCACAGCTAATTGAAGAAAGCACAAAGCTCCTCCCCGGGCTGAGAGCAAGCAGCAACTGTGAAACTGGTGGACCGAGATGTAGGAAATATAGTGGAGTGCAGGAATTCAGTTACATGGCTGTTTGCAAATTAATGGCTAAATCAATTAAATGAAAGCATGGGATTTCTCCTGAGGAAATTCTAGTCACAATCGCAGGGAGAAGGGGAGGGGTCGTGGAGCAGGGATGACATAATCACGTTTGCGAATCACCAGCAGTGTGCATGCTTTAATCCATTAATGGGGTTTTTATCTGTGATCATAAAAAGCAGGTTACATTCAGCCTGGAAGGGAGTGAGGGCTGGAGGAGAGGGGAGGGGAGGGAGAGAGCAAGAGAGAGAGAGAGAGACAGAGACAGAAAACAAGAGAGAACGAGAGCACAATTCACTCAGTGAATTGCTTGCAAGCTTGGGGCTGATAATTAGGGATCTCAGGAGAGCGGTTTCTCAGAATAACCTGCTCTCCTTGAAATGAACCAAATGGAGACAGTGGTTCAGTCCTGCTGATATTTTTTAAGCCCTCCTCACAGTTTGATGGGCATTCCCAGTGCTTTTGTGCACGTCTCGGAAAGCGTTGACGTGGAAAGGAGCAGCGAGGAGGGGGAGGTTGGAGAAGAAAGCTGCAGCTCTTCTAAAAATACGGAGAGTATGCAAGAGTGCGAGCAGGCTGGGGAGGAGGGCAAGGTGAGCGTGCCTCGCACCATGCTCCCCGGCTGCCGGCACGGCGCAGTTTTGGAGATGTCCTTCGTGTGACTGGACACACCATGAGCATCTGGGAGGTGATCCTGGCTTTCGTGGTGGTGGTGCTGATGCTCGTGGCCCTGCTGGCCAACGTGCTGGTGCTGATGTGCTTCCTGTACAGCGCTGACATCCGCAAGCAGGTCCCGGGATTGTTCATCCTCAACCTCACCTTCTGCAACCTGTTGATGACTGTTTCGAACATGCCCCTGACCTTGGCTGGGATCATTTACAAGAGTCAACCCGGAGGAGATCAGATCTGCCACATTGTGGGCTTTCTGGAGACTTTTCTCACCACGAACTCCATGTTGAGCATGGCAGCTTTGAGCATTGACAGGTGGATTGCTGTGGTCTTCCCTCTAAGTTATCACTCCAAAATGAGGTACAGAGACGCTGCTCTCATACTGAGCTACACGTGGTTGCACTCAGTGTCGTTCCCGATAGCGGCAGCTTCTCTCTCCTGGGTGGGTTTCCATCAACTCTATGCCTCCTGCACTCTGTACAACAAGAGACCAGAGGATAGGACGCAGTTTGTGATTTTCACTGGGGTCTTTCACACCCTCAGCTTCCTCCTCTCTCTTATAGTCCTATGTTTCACATATCTAAAAGTGCTGAAGGTGGCACGGTTTCACTGTAAGCGGATTGACGTGATCACTATGCAGACCCTGGTGCTGCTTGTGGACATCCATCCCAGGTAAGGCGCCTGTGTGTTCAGCAAGTGAGGATGGGCTTCGGTGTCATGTTAAATGCAGTCTGATCTGTATCACAGCAGGGGATGGGGTCAGGAAGGGGAGAAAACAAGCATCCTTCCTACCAGTTTCTACTGTGCACGTTTCTCATTACTTGTGTTTGGTTTTTGGGTTGTAGAAGCAACTCCTTTTTTGTTATGCTTAAGGGCTTGTTTTGGGAGGGAGAGGGAAGAAACGGGGCAGCTTTGGCAGAGCATGCACTTCCCTTTGAGATAGTGATAAGATCCCTGCCTTTGTCTCTGAAGGGGGACTTGATGGTCAATAGATTTGCATTTTATGGCACTGTACAGCAAAAATGTTGCTGTATCCCTGAGAAGGAGCAGGCTGAGGCTGCAATGTCCCTGCAGTTGGAGTTCAGAAAGGAAGCTGGGTGCCGGGCGCCGCTCCTTCCCCTGGCAGTTTCCCTATCGCTGTGCTCTCTGTAACTTTGTCTTTCCTGTAGGCAGATGTGTAACGGAATAACATCTGCAAAATGCATACACATGAGTCCCTATATTCAAATCCAGGCAAGAGAGACTTCAGTAGCAACATTAATATGACAAGCAAGGCGTGCATAAAGTTAATCTCAAATAAGTCTTTAAGCAGAGGAGGACAAGTCTCTGCAGGCTGCAAAGATGATGGGCAAGCACCAGAGTATGAGCGTGTGCTGGGATGCTGTGCAAAAGAGCCACATCGGGAATTGAGCACGAGCTATAAATCTTGGCTGAACAGACTATGTCTGGATCTGGAAGGGAGGCAGGTTGGGCTGGTGGAGGGAGAGACAGTTTCCCGGGGTCGGTAAGGGGACCAGAGCAGAAGGAGAGAAAGCCTTGGTGGACAGAAGCCCAGGAGTGGTAGTGGGCAGGCAGTGATCCTCGTGAGGAGCTGGGGAAGGTGCCCGGTGCAGGGATGGAGGGAGTCAGCGTGTGCTGCGAGTACGCGATGGATGGCTCTGACCACAGGTGGAGAGAAGGAAACAGAGAAGACAAAAACAGGCACTGCTAGAAGGATGGGGGACCAAGCTGGTCAGGAGGGAGTAACAGGACAAACCAGGGTGATTTGATTGGGAAACAGGGATGTGAGCAATGAATCTGCATAGCTGAGGCAGGATGGAGCGGGACAGGGTGGATGATGGATCACGTCCTGCCTGAGCAGCTGTAATGAGCTGGGCAGAGGGGGCTAAGACCCAGCTGGGGTTGGGACAGGGTGGCAGATTTAATGAGTGAGCTCTTCAGAGGAGAAATCAGGGGCACTGGTTTCACACTGCATGGAAAGCAATCAGCTTGGTTTGCCCAGAGGAGCTGTTTTGTCTTAGGGCTTAGTGTGGCTGAAGCAATTTATTGGGAAGGAAAGGGTCCGATTTATCTGCCTGGGAGAAAGGAAGAAAATGGTTTGGTTAGGTAAGGTGACAGAGTTGCCGTGAGGGATGAGTTCACTCCTTGGGAGACAGTCAGAGACCTGAGCTTAAGGTTCAGACTGTCTCTGTCAGAGTCTGAAGGGAAGGGAAATACCTTTCAGAAAAATGCTGGCAGTGCAGGGAGGTGTCTGATACCGAGGAGAAGTCTGCCTGGAAAAGAGGAAAGCCGAGAACAGTTGAGAGGACAGTCTCGTCCCAGACATCCCACCCAACCCCCTTTGCTGTCCTTTGCTCCTCAAACTAGAGGAGAACACTGGCTCCATCCGTTTGCTGCCAGCCCAGAGCAGCTGCAGGACCGAAAGCTCATGTGGCTGTCCTCAAAAAAGGTCATGTTTGGGGGATTCCTACGCCTAAGGGAAATAAGTCTGAAGGGATCAGGGCAAGACAGCACACTGTTAGAGGAATGGAAACAAGTGCTCAAAATCCTCCAGTTAAGCTGTTTGATGTGTCTCTTGACCAAGAATGCAGAGCAGAACTTCAGGCAAGTCCTGATACTGTTCTTGAGAAACACATGTATAAATCTTCCCTTATCCCTAAGTCACACTGAGGAAAAAAAACTTTTCTGCCCTATGTGCTCTCTAGTTGCTAACTTGTGCCTCAGCCCGCAGGGAGATGCGGTGGTTGCTCCCAGGGCAGCTCCACAGACCCACCGGGGCTAGTTGAAATAGCAGCCGCTGCGCCCCAAGCTTCGAGTGTGCCTGGACCGCACAGCAAAGCTTAGAAAAAGGCCAAAAATCATGATGGTATTTCTCCTCCTCTGCATTTTTTCTGGCCTAGGTTAATTTGAGGGTGTTCCTGCACTCTGTAATCACCTCCCTGAGGCTGTGGGAAAAATACCTCCTTTCTTCAGAGAAGTCAGGGCTGTCCCGGCACTTGCTGAGAGCAGCCTGTATTACTAAGCGTTATTTGTCTCTTGCATGAGTTTATTCTGATGCTTCTCTCTAAGAAAGGAGAGGTTTAGCTTCTTTTCTAGACTACAGAAACGGTGGCTGATGTGCCCGATGGTGGTGCTGCCTTGGCTGGTGACAGCTCTCGCTGCTGAAAGGGCAAGACCTGGGATCGCCTTCCCTACTGCCAGAGCTGCACGAAGGCTGCGCGTCCCCTGGAGCAGTCAGCGACACTCGTAGCTCTCTGACACAGCAAGGCAGCATTTGAGTTGTACAAATGCTGTACGCACAGGCACTTCCAGGGTTCGCTACACCACCTCACAGCACAGACGTGGACGCTGGGAGAGGGCACATGAAGGAACAGAGTTTGTAATCCCACCTAAGACTGTCCTGATGTTTCCGGCTTTTTGCACAATTCAGTTTCAATGCTGAGAAATGCGTACAGACAATTTTCTTTCTCCTGTGACTCAGAACCCCCCCGCAAGGGGTTCTAGCGACAGGCGTTACAGCTGATGGCTTTATTACCTGTGACTTGGAAAGGCACGAGTGATCTTCTGAAGATCATTCAAGACGAGTACAAAGGAAACCTCCGAATACCCCACAAAATCGTGTGAGTGTTTAGGGCGCATGTCCTTTCAAGTTAGATTAGGCATTTTTACTGGATATTGCTTTTTTTTTTTTACTTTCTTCTTAAGACCAAGGTATCTTAGGTATTGTGAGAGGTTTGGGCACGACTTCACTGAAGTGCTTGACCTGTGTGTTTCTTCACCCGGATTATCTATACTACTTTTTTGGTGTATCCAGCTTTACAGATCTTAAGGTCCAGTATCTCTTAAAGTTTGTTTAAAATACCAAACCTTCAAAGAGATCTCAGATTTTCCAGGATATTAAAATCTTTAAATGAAAGCTTAGTCAATAATCCAGTTCTGTTACTGGTGTCACCACCAGAACTTGCACATAGGTTCTTATCTTGGTGCATAAAAGTGTGAGCAAAAGCAAAATACCCCTCTGTGTACATTGCCTATAGGAAAGAATGAGATAAAATAACTTCCTCTGTGATGTGGGATTTATTAGCTACATCTGGAAAGGCTGCAAAAAAGACATTGGTGGGAGTCTATCAGGACTCCCCAAGTCATGTGTGAGCTCCAGGAGTCAAAGACAGCTTTGTTATGTACCAGTACAGAAAAGATACAACTGCATCTAAAAATACCCCAAGTTCTGCAGCTCGTGCAGAACTGAAAGCACATAGGTTCCCTCGAAAAGGTTGATTTTCTTTTTCCTTTTCAGCTGTCATTTCTCGCTCCACATAACTCAGACATAGAACACGTAACACTTTCAGATGGGTTTTCATTCTATTTAGGCATATTCTTTAAGAGTGAGACGATTTGTTCTTTCAAGCAGAAAAACCTTTTCCTCCAGTATTTTGTTCATTTTGGCATCGTGGGGCCTGGCACTGTAAGACCGTATATAAAACAGATCAAAGGAAATGTGTTTTCCTCAACACAACCGAGAGGCAACACGAGAACTCGCTGCCACAGGGACCATTGAAGCACACTGAGACCCTTGGGACACGATACACGTTTAGATGACGATCAGGCATTTGGAGGAACAGCAAACAACGTAAGGGTCTGGCCACAAACCTCACAGCTATTAACATATGTGAGTGTGGAACCTGACAGTGAGTCATCAACGACGAACTTACACCAGAAACAGGCACCGCTGCCCAGCAGTTATAAAATGCAGCACACGGGCCGGACCGTTTGGTCTGCTTGACCCATGCGATTGTCTTACTTCCAGACCTGTGCAATGAGTCAACATGCAGCAGCGCTGCTGTGTGCGCAGAGGGATTTCAGGACTGCTTTGGGTTTGCCCTTTCCCAAAGAGTCTGGTCCAGGTGCAGCTGGCTCTGGGAGATACAAACAGCGCTGCCCTTCCAACTGCCTTCCTGGAGAAGAGACAGACTGGTCCACTTCCCCCAAAATGCGGAGCCAGCATAGGAGTTACATAGGTGGGTAGAGAATCGTAGAACAGTTTGGGTTGGAAGGGACCTTTAAAGCCCATCCAGTCCAACCCTCTCGGCAACAGACAGGGACATCATCAAACAGATCAGGTTGTTCAGAGCCCCATCCAGCCTAACCGTCAATATTTCCAGGGATGGGGCAGCCACCACCTCTCAGAGCAACCTGTGCCAGCACTTCACCACCCACACTGTAAAAACCTTCTTCCTTGTAGCCAGTCTAAATCTCCTCTCCTTTAGTTCGAACCCATTGCCCCTTGCCCAGTTGCTACAGCTCCTGCTAAAACCTTTGTCCTGATCTTTCTTATAAGCACCCTTTAATTTTGAAAGGCTGAAATAAGGGTGGGTTTTCATATCGCCACTCTCTTGGCGAGCAAATGTGCTGATCTCCAAGGGGATCTCCTGCAGTGGGAGCGTGGTCTCAGCCCTGCGCTCCCATCACCTTGCTGACAAACCAACTGCTTCTGCAGCTCTCTGGTGGCCTGGTGAGACCACCACTAGGACAGTCAAAGGAAAAGCTCTTGCCCTAAAATGCCACAGGCAGGAAAAAAACCCCGGGGTGTGACTACTATGCATCTCTTTATTGGGGAGCAAGGCTGGTTTGAGGTGAGGAGTCAGAATGTCACAGTGGTGTGGGCTTGTTGCATAATTCCTGGCTCTGCAAAGCGTTCAGCTTTGTGGCCATGCTGAGCTGCACAGACTGCCTGAGGATTTATGACTGCATGGCTCACAGCTATGGGATACAGTGATCGCTCCAACTTTGGGCTGAGTGTTCCGAGCATGTTTTTTTCCTGTTATGATTTTATTGTGTTTTATTGCTTATCTTTCTGGGAGGTTTCTCCTGTCCAGGACAATGGTGGGTGAATTGCTGCTTCTAGGGAAGGAGCGTGCTACCTGCTCCACTCTGGATATTTTCCAAGCTCTGAATATCATGAGGCAAACTCTGGCCTGAAAATACAGCTTGCAATAATTCTAAAAGGAGCTGGAACTGAATTCAAGGCTGAATTTGACCAATCTGACCACATATAAATTGATATAATGGGATACAAGTATGTATTTCTGAGTAATTGGTTTTGGAGGGTAAGGCAACCATCCAATGCAATAATACTTGATATTGTCCCCTATAACTGCAGTGCACCCGGTATTGGCTCACAGGATATGGTTGGACTTGATGATATTAAAGGTCTTTTCCAGCCTGGTGATTCTATGAATGCAATACTCCCTGGAAAGGTTAATTTCCATCATTCCATAAGTAAAGCCACTAAAATCTGCTTCCTGATGTTCTGATTCACATTCTTGTTTGTGTTGAATGTCACACAGCGTAAGAGAGCGTTGTCTAGAAGAACAAAAGAGACGGAGGCAGCGAGCAACAAAGAAAATAAGTACCTTTATCGGTACTTTTATACTTTGTTTTGCACCTTATGTAATTACAAGGTAAGTGCAAACCTATGTACTGGAACAGACCACTAAGATGCACTCTTAACTCAGAGAAGCAGGGCAAGCTGAGCTGGAAAACGATTCCAGTCTCCTGTGAAAACATTGTGCAATATTTCCACTCCTGTGACAGAGACTGCATTTTCTGAGCTGACCAAGCTGTGTCAGGTGTCCCAGCACTTATCCATACAATCCCGATACAGTCTGTGGGCCAAACTCTGCTCAGTCAGCCCAGTCTGTACGTTGGCCATGTGGGAGGGATTTAGGAAGTCAGTCCACAGGATTTTGCAGCCTTTTTGGGGGTCAGGCAGTCACCTACTCCTCAGGTTGCCTCCCTGGTTCTGGGGAGAACTGCAGGGCAGAGGTCAGCCTGTAAAAACCTGGGCAACAATATCCAACCAAGGTGAGAATGTGGTACACAGGCTTAAATGATAATTTTGTCTGACTGGATAGAGTTTATTCATCATAAACATCAAATGTCAAAGCTGTTCCAGCCCACAGCTAAAAAAACTGTTTGTGATTTATGGTCAGATGTCCTTAGCTACCTACTAGCTTATCTTTGGGAACGGCTCCTGTGGGAGACATGATATTGCTCCTATGAAGCACGAAGTATTTGGAAGTGAGCATATCCTGAAAAGTGCTGTCTAGTTGTTAAAGGAAATTTGCAGCTTGCATTCCTTATTAGAAGACTCTGGAACAGCTAAAACACCACTACACAGAACAGAGAAAGGAAACAAAAAATTAAGTATCCCCTATTCCAATACTATTGAATAGAAATTATTGGGGCTGACTTCAGTCAAACTGAGATCCATCATCAAAAAAAGCTCAATGAAGACTCAGTATAAGTGGGCACGTAGCCAGATCCAAGTGTCTCAAATCCAGTGTAAAGTTCTGAATTTCTATTTCTAACAAAACAATTCAAAAAAAGGCCTCGTAGTCTCTTGGTCAGTATGGAAACTGGCATGTCACACTGATTTTAAGTTCATGAGAATTATTGATTTATGCTGTTTATTTGTAGCAATGCTGCAAATACCTTTATATCAGTGTTACTGGATTTACCTTCACTTCCCTCAGTGTTCACAAGAAATAGTCCCCATCACACACTCTAAAAGCTATGAAATTATGTATGATCGAAGGCATTTAGCCTCCATTCTTGGGCTGCAAGATGCTTGTCTCATTGCAAATGGTTAAATTCCATTTTATGTCAGGTCTCTGAACTTAATGAAAGTTGTAGCGGTCACGGACTATCTTGCAGCTCCATCCTGAGTGACGCCGAATGCTCTAACCAGGACTGTCAGAGGTATTTTTGTGCTTTTCCATAGACAGGTCAGCATTCAGGCACCACCTGCCCTCATCCTCTTAACTCTGTGCTGTCCTAATTTATGTCCCACTAGCGTTAAGATACAAAAGAGGGGATAGAAAAGTCCCAACCCGCCTCCTTTTAGTCCATACAAGGATCACTTAGATGTTTCCCCAAGTCTTCAGTCTGTTAAGGACTAAAGGCTTGGCCAAAAGGCAGTGACAATGAGAAGACTCAAGATGTAGGGTCTTGAGTGCACGAAGAATGCACGAAGGGCTGGGCACCAGCCAGACGTGCCAGGTGGGGTAAAGGCTATCCCTTTCCTGACCTTTCCAGCTGTGACACACTTTGAGGGATCACCGCACAGCAGCCTGCAAGGAATTCAGTCTAGCTGCCCAAATGCCCTCGAGACCTTGCTGGACACTGCGCTGCACGATGGGTATCGAAGGATGGGCAGTACCGTGCCCCCCTGTCCCTCACACGTATGGCTGAGGGTGTTGAAACTGAGGGGATTAGAAGGCTTTTGAATTTCAGCACGTAGGCAAGTGTTATTTCCTGGACTGTGCCCAGCTCTTCGCACTCACAGCACAGTGGCGACCAGTGGCAGTCCAAGGCAGCGAACAGAAGAGAGTGCGCGGCTCAGGCTCCACTTTGGACAGCCAGCTCTCATCAGCAACGTGCTTAAATTAGACATGCTTTTCAGTACTTCATGAATTGAGGCCTCAGAGCAGCAAATCACAAGGCTGTACTATAACAACATCTTCCTGCTTCCACCACACTGAAGACAAACAGCTGTCTCTAGCAACTCCATGAATCAGAGTTGTGCTCAACAACCCAGCTAGATATATTCTCTCTGTGAAAAATAGAGTTTTTCAGATTACATTAAGGTAAAAATCAGATTAATCACCTCTTTTATCAAGAAAACACCCTTTGAATTAGTTCATTGGCTGACCTTACTTAGTATATGAGTAAAATCTGATTTTTCTTGATTCAGCATTTCCACTACACAGGTATGACAGCTTCATTACTCCACACTATATTCCTAGGCATAATTTGTTTCTTAGTTTGTAAAAATTCTCTTCATACACATCTCTTCTTTTGCTGTGTTTATCATTATATTATTAAATAACATTGTTCAGAACCTATTTTCTCCAAGGAGCTTTTGCATAAGAAAAATTAAAATAAGTCAGGGCAATTTCTATTATTCCTTTCCAACTCTGGGCATTTCATACCGTAAGACAGAACTCCGCTCAGTCAATCAGCAAATGCTGTCACTGGGAAAGGAAATCAGCCTTAAAGTAAAAATCCTGAAATAACGTGAGAAAGAAGTAAGCCCCAAGCCCCGAGGTTACAGAGGAGTTGGTGGTGGAGGCAGGGGAATGTTAAAAATCTCTTGTATCATCTGTGGGGGATGAGGGAGAAACAAACTGTGTTTCTAAACTGCTTCGCTGCCCTCTGCATTCAGCTCCTGCCTGGGTAGACAGGAAAGCTCAGAATTCCTCTGCAAGTTATGAGGAAGAGAGATTTTCCTCCTGAAGAAGAAAAGCTCTTGCTACAAGCAGGACAGTGCCGCTTGCTCTCCTCACCTCTCTAGGATGCCTTGCTCTCATCATATCTCTCTGATCCTTGGTCTCCTCATATCTCTGCGCTGCCGGGTGGTTCCATCAGCTTTGGGAACGGCAATGGCTGAAAGCAGTGGTTTGCAAGCTTTACTACCAGAGATCTGCAAGATTAGCTACAAGAGTCCAAAAGTTGCACTGCTCCCTTGCAGAAGCTGCCCGTTTGCAGCACAGGCACCACTTAAGAGGCAAAACTGGCTATGGGTAAATTAGCTAACGATCCCTGTGGTGTCATTTTTGTATCACAAAGCAACCATTAAAATAAGGCACACAAAAGAGTCAGTCTGCCAAGCAATAGAGCGAAAATGAAGTAATATCAACATCAAGATAAAGCTCACGGTCAGCTTATTCATAGCATTCACACAAAAGCAACAACTAAGATCTAATTGTGGTACTATGAGACTTGCGTGGGGAAAAATACAAGCAGAATTAGATCCAACAGCAATGTTAGGAATGCAAGCTTAACGAGCTGATCCAAATTCCTGGGGAATGGGCTGAATGTCTTCTCATGAGAACTTCATCATCTACCAGCCCTGAACTGCAGTTCAGCTTCATTTCACTCCTGAACAACGAGGTGGTTTAGCTCGCTCGAGGCTCTGGTTTGTTCAGAGTCTTCTCCATAACTTAGTTAACTCTCAGATTCCAGCAGTGCACAGCAGACACGTTGTCGCTGGAGTGGCAGTGAAATTTTTTACTACAACGCTAAATTGCACGTATACGTAAAGAGGTTTCACTGGATATTGTCTGCATAAAAGATTAAGGTCTTAATATTCAACGTAGCATTCTCATTTGTTTACTGAGAGCGAAATGCAGTAATTGGATAGCCATTTGTCGTGACACGCTACAGAATTATAAGTTTCTAAAACATTGACAAAATGTCACAACAAAACAGCTTATAGGATTAAAATAAAAAGGTATTGAAGAGCAGACAGAAGAGTGGGTTATGAAGACGAGAGAGGAAATTCCGTAGCTGACACTGTAGAATTTAATTTACAGGTACCACTGAAATATTAATGCTCCTTCACTGAAAATGTCTTCTTTTTGGCTGAAATATTTCATGATAATTGAAGCTATGCATATCATTTCCCTCATAAATGAGAAACAAAACCCTCTTTCAAAGGTAATAAGGTACGTGATATGCCTTGAAAGACTGACATTTAGTTGTTTGTACATGAAATGGGATTGCACAGTTTGGGGTCTGTCTGCATTTCTGTGATTCCTGCCTCTTATTTGCAAATGTAATTTACTATAAAGTATAATACTAAAGAACTGAAAAATGTATAAATATCAAGAACTCTTAAAGAACATAATCAAAGAAAAGAATTTGAAATTGTGTTGATAAAAGTGTAGGCTTTTTAGCTGATCAGTCAGTCAAGATGAAATTAGCAAGTCTAGGCTTGCCCCCCTGAATTGACAAACAGAGATCATTAACATCTCCCAGAAACTGATTGACGGAGACTTCGACACAACTTCTCATCTTTTGGTCATTCAAGGCATCCACTGAATTTAATTCAACTTAATCAAATTAACATCTGTAAAGCATTAGGTAGAAGCAAATGAACCAGATGAAATTCAACGTGATGAAATTCAAAATGCAAAAATGGCATTGAATATATGAGGTGAAGAATAACGAGAAGGAGGGTGGCTCATGTACAAAGTAAATATGACTCAGTAGATGATTAATTTCCAAACAGTGAATTCTCAATTTAGAGCACATTAACGTGGGTGTCATAAGCTACATCGTATTAAGCAAGAGAGAATACAGCAGATGAGATCCCCTGGCAGGCTGAGTAGAAGATAATTATGTCTGAGTCTGGATCCGACTTTCTTACAAAGATATCAACCATGAGCTACAGGGAGAGGTTGAAAGAACAGGATTTGTTTAGTTGAGATGAAGGGGAGAGAAGTGGGACAGATGGCTGTTCTTTGGTGTCTCAAAGCTGCTTACAGTGATCAGCGGAGCCAAGCGGCACCAGCGGAGGGGCCAGAGCAACTCCCAAGTATTTTCACGTAACATAGTGTGGTCACCTCAAATACCTCACACGTCTGTGATCCCAGAGAGTATTTTGGCTAATGTACCCCACAAACATCATTGTACGGTTGCACCTCACCTCCAATGGAAGTGATGCAGAAACTACACAGAACTCTTCTCCGTATTAGGAATACCAACCTCATGACAGTGGCTACAGCCCCAGCACGGGCTGCAGGCCTGTGCTGCTCAGCCCAGCACACGCGTCTAGGAACAGAAAAGGGCTTTTGCCATGGACTTTGCAGTCTAATCAAACCAGAACAGAGAGAGAAGACAGGAGCTCATGGTCAGTGGTGTAAGAAATTAAGGCTCCATAGTCTCACTGTCATTCTCAAATGTCTGGACCACACCATCTACAACCACTAAACAACAAGATGCAATGGAAGTTTATAGAATGAGAACTGAGGGAAAAAATCCTCAGCATGCCTGAAGACATTGCTGCTGCAGGAGCCATGCTTCAGAATGCTCCTTGGAAGTGGTGCTTTGCCTGAAGAAACATTTAGCAATCAAAGTGTTGTCCAGGCAGGTCTTGGAGCACCTGCAGCTGAAGGCCGTTTCAGCAAAGATCTGATTTACCAACACATACCGGGGCTCTCTAGCAGCACGCGTGGCTGTTCCTCCTTGAGGAAACTCAGTGGCTGCAGAGACGTACTGAACAGAACTGCCCATCAGTGTTGCTCGAAGACATGGAACAAGAAAACCTTGTGGAATTCTCAATATTTCACTGTCAAAAATCCTCTAAGGCTCAGTACAAAGTAAACTATCTATGCTAGTGGAGGTATGAGGAGTATATAGACTTCGCTGTCTTTCCCTCAATGTTACAAGTTTTGCCTAGCTAAATTTGTTGTAAATATATATGTTTGGCCTTTAAACTGATCAGCGTTTTAATTCAAGATATATTATGCTCTCTCTCAATACGAGAAGTTCTCTATGATGAAGTTTTCTTCCCAGGGTGCTTCTCGCATTGCCCAGACAAACTATCTGAAGGCACCAAAGTCTCTCCGGTAGCTGGACAGGCAAACAATGCCAGATAGCACTGACAAAGGTGGTTTGTCAGATACTCTGGTGGGGATGTAGAACCGCAAGTTCAGAGCAGATGCTGGTGTTTTACGTAGCTGATGGTAGGGGAATCTGACTCCCATGAGACCAAGCGATGGCACTTTGTGGCCCAGTCTCAGACTTTAGTATGGGTTTGCATCAATATTTAGAAAATTATGTTAGGCTACTCAGAAATAATTTATTACAATACTTGTGGTTAAATTTGCTGCACATGGTGGATTCAATGGTGATGATAAGTGTGAAAGTCATCAGGAAACATACCCAGGAAGATTATATTCCTTTCACTCCCTTTAGAGCTGTATTAAGTCTGTGATGGACTTCAGCTGCCAGAAACATGGTCTTACAACACACGCTACTAGAAAAATGCATAAAATGAAAGCACTAGATGAAGGAAAAAGATGAAGTGAAACTTTACCTTCTAACAAGAGGTCTTGTTAGGGCTGAAAACCCTGGAGTCATCAGAGAAAGTATCACTCACTGTCCGTGTGCATAAGTTTCAGCACAGAGACTGAAAGTATAATGGTCGAGGGTATGTTATGTAGGAAATGATTTTATGAGCAGATGCTGTATGATATTTTTTATCAGCACTAAGCCTCCTGTGAGGTGCTGACCTGCTTACCACAGGATATTTGTGATCCCAGACAGGGTATTCACTAGACAGAAAAAGTAGGGCTGGTTTACCGTACCCTTTATCAAGGATCTTGATACCCTGAGTATGTCAGATAAGTTCAAAACCCAGCTGTACGTCAGAGATCTGGAGTCCATTTTAAGTCTCCAAAGGTGTATTCCAATAACAAATAAACAGGCTCTATTGGAGATCGCCTCATATCCTGATGGAGCTGTTTCATTTTGCAATAAATTCTCAACATTTATTGAGGCAATACATCCAGGCCAACTTCCAGCCTCAGCAAATGTGCAGTTACGTTGTACAGAATGAAGTATGCCTTGAAGTGTAAAGGTAAAGACACTCTGATAGGAGCTTTGTAGTCCCATCCTTGGGGAACAGACCTCAAGTTTACATTTGCAGCCTTAGAAATGTGTAATGGGAGTTCTACACTCACATATTTATAGTATTGCTCAGGAATAAATTGGAGTTTTGGGGGGTCACTGGCTTACAGTTGTGCTGTTGCTCCATGTTTTTAACATGAATATTCACTCTTTCACCCTTCCTCTTTCCACAGACTTGTTGAATTATCCTCTGTGGTCCACATCAGTTCCCACTGGGGAATCATTTCCAAGTGCTTAGCTTACAGCAAAGCTGTTTCAGACCCTTTTGTGTACTCTTTGCTACGGCATCAGTACAAGAAGACATGGAAAGACATCATAAACAAGATCCTCAAAAGAAGCTCCATCAATTCCTCTGCCCTCACGAGCGAATCGCACAATAGGAATATATTGCAGCTGAACGAATGAGGAGCCTGGTATGGGACCTACGAGACATATAAACAATATATGGGAAACTAAAGTAACTGGCATGTCCCTAGTAGCTCTTCTCAGCTGCCCAGGTTTTGGGGGGCAGTCACGGAGAGGTCAAAGCCCAATCCATGCCCCCGCAGCAGCCCATGAAACACCCGCAGGAGGCTTTGTACCTCCTGCGTCCCTCTAAAATGCTGCTATTGATAAGTGTCCTGCAGACTGTGCAGATACAAATCTCCCACTGATTTCCATCAGCAGTCAGAGGGTGAAGTCCTCAACAGAAGGACTCTGAAAGTAATAAGAGCAAAATTGTGCCATCGTGACGTTATTCTCAAAAGCTTCAGGTGCAAGAGAGGTTACCTTTGACGGAGCTGCCAACCACACTTTTTGCAAAAACCAACTCCAACCTAGCTGTAGGTCCCGTCCAGAAAAACTCTTAATAGGAGAAGATTTACCTAGAAACTCATGCAGTGCCCAACATAGCTGTCAACCTCTTCTGGTACATGGATTTTGAACAATCATATGGAACTGAAGGAAGGGAAAAATCAGTTTTGAAGTGTGCTACAGGCTGGATTCAACCATATCTTCCCTATTAATTTTTTTTTTTAAGTAATTTCCACACAATCCCATTACTTTTTTCCCCTTTAAACTTCGGAAATGTAAAAATGGTAGACAAGATGGAAAGGTCAGGACGCCTCCTGCTGACCTTCCAATATATCTGAACTAGAAAAAGATTTTGCCCAAAGGTGCAGAACTGCGCCATCTGCCCAGTGGGGGAAATATAATCTCTTTCTGAGGTGTTATTATTCATGGTTTTTTTCCTACAGATATATTTATTAAAGATGAGCCTAAAGCAGATTTGAAAGTATAATTCCCAAAGAAAGTGGAACAAAAATAATAGAGCCCATCCCCACCACGAAGGCACAGCCAGTAATCCAGATTCACATCTGAACACGCAGATCTCAGGATGTTTCAATGCAGATCATTAGGGCACTCATAGCTTTGCAGAGCAACATAAATAACATTTACTACGTACTCAGTTCAGCCTGCAGCTAACGTAGGCATAAACGCCAGAAAAATGTTCAAGCCCAGGCTAGTCCTATGTGTCACACTGCCTCAGACACCACCATAGCATCTTAATTTTTGTAAGAATTATTTTGTAAATATTATTTAGTTGGCTGTAAGTAGAGCTACTGCTGGCAGAAGGCTTCACAACTGCTATGCAGACAGGCGATGCTGAAAACATCCCCCAGAGACTCACTGTCCCTGGTGTGATTTTCAGTGACTTCTCTCTCAAAGCAGTGAAATACAAAATAAGACAGTTGTTCAAGTGTTTTTTTTTACTGAAATGTAGAAAATCAAGAGCAATGGTTAATCAGTTGTCCTTTCTGTTGCTATGATTTTTGAGGAATAATCAATTTCTAAACCAACTTGCATTCAAAAAGCACGTCCTTCTCATAAACTCTTAAGGTCATTTTCAAGTAAAGAACTACTGGTTTCAAAAGCCTCACATTTATTCTTTGATTGACAACCAGTTCCTCAAGTTCTGCACGCGTTTTTCTCCAGAGAGTGACACAGAGTCCATAGACAACAGCAAGTGAACCTCAGAAAT
The DNA here is from genome assembly GCF_017976375.1 of Cuculus canorus. Classification (NCBI taxonomy): domain Eukaryota; kingdom Metazoa; phylum Chordata; class Aves; order Cuculiformes; family Cuculidae; genus Cuculus; species Cuculus canorus. The sequence continues at coordinate 586,720 of NC_071407.1, read as the reverse complement.
GAAGTTAATTTCCTAACAGCAGCTGACATCGCTGTCCCTGTCACCTGTCTTACTCATATTCTGACTCAATATCACATGGAGAAAATATAGTCGGGACTATAAGGAGAAAACAAGGCCATCAGTGGGATATCTTCTTAGTTACCACCTCCTGTGCCCCCAAGTAAAAGAATAGCTCCACAGCTTTGCAGAATCCCTGACAGCAAAGGTTAAGGAGTTGAATTAGTCTGTTCCCCATCACTTGTCCCACATGGTCAATAGCAGTGATTTTGCAAACGTTAGCATGCTCCATTTTGCAGGCCCTACCAGGAACATCAGCCTTTGATAAAACAGACATTATGGCAACTACAGTATCCTTCATACCTTGCAAACAGTGTCCACCACTGAGGTTTCTGGCCGGTAACCCCATGAGGGGCTTCACCCCAAAGTCACCAGAGGTGGGTGACACCTCAGCTGCAGGTCTGAGGAGCTCTGTCTTGGCCATGGCTCTGGCACGGTGCTGCAGCTGCAAGGAACGAGGTTAATCTATAAACTTACATTGGCCCCTGCTTTATAAATGTAAACATTTATATAACAAACATCATCGACAATCATGTAAATAAAAACCTTCAGTTCAGCTTTCATTTTAGTTATGAATCGATGAGATAACTACAATGAAATACACACCCAAGTACAGTCACCGAAGTTCAGTAAGTTTTTATACCACCGCATTCTAAACGAGCCCTTAGGCAGATTAAACTTCTACCTCATCTTAATCATTTTACTTCTTAGAATTAACATATTTGTCTCAGGTGCAATAGATAAAAATACCCAGTTCAATACCTGTTTCTTAAGAAATTCAAGTAATCTTGATGACTTGGTAGTGTCAGAATACAGGATATTAGAAAGTTTATTATTACTGCGTTTAGAAAGATAAAACGTCTCTATATCAGACTGTTACATGTTTTACCCATGGTTGTTGGTCCACAGCTGTTGTTGACTTAAAAACAGAGCTGCTGCTGAAATCACTGGGAGGTCTGTATGCCGATAAGCCCAGCCCCAGGAGGATCTCAGATTTTAAATCAATTATTCAAATGGAGCAAGATAATTTCCCAGAAAATAAACTAAACCAAACCCAAACGTTACACATGTAGGAAGGCAAGTAAAAGATGGAGAAGAATAGACCATTGGACTTGTCTCGTTACACTTGTGTATCACAGTCAGTCCCCCGGCTGATTTATGTGTCACCATGAGCAATAAATCTCTCCCCTTGTATGCGTTTAAAAATTTATCTTTCTTTCATGGTGCCTTTATTCTAGAACTAATCTTTTAACAGAGAATAAATGTAATTTCCCCTTGCTGACATCAGCTCTCTGACACATTGCCACGTTTCTACCATCTGAAGCAAGCAAGAGTTGTGAATGCTGGTGCTTGACAAACTGACTCAATATGGAGAATAACAGCAATCCCCTACTGTAGCTCGATGACACTATAAAATAGTAGCAATGTGATGCTGTGCTTCCTTCGGTACTAGATATCCAGCTGAGTTCTTATAGGCAATCGGCAAGACTTTCTAAAATCTATGTCTAAGTGGTGGACGTAGATATGAGTAACTGTGTCTGCCGCGTAGTGTGCGTACAACTCTTCGCTTGCGTGGGTTAGCGTAACGACAGCCAGTATAGCGTGCAGTGCTTCATCATCTCTGATCCCAAAGCAGAACTGTTCTCTTGTCCAAGACAAATGCACGTGTGTGTATGTGGGGGGGAGGAATTTCCCATTCGTTATTTAAATGTTATTGGAAAAGTTTGTACAGTACAGCTGCAACGTGTGCCCAAAATACAGAACTGCATGTGCGAAACTGTGCAGCTGCTTAGGCAATACGCAGCTTTCTTTTTGTTGGTATCTGCCACCCATATGGGATATCTATTTCTCCTATGCACATTCAATGAATAGTTTCTTCATCTCTTGTAAATTTGGCAGGCAGAACAGTGGCAGATGAGTAAGAGAATTTAGTCCCCTATGTCACTTGTTGATTCAGAGCTAATTTTACAGCTATTTTTATACTGTCAGAGCCCCGACTGTGAATTAGCATCCAGGTTTATGCTATATTTTTGAGCCAGTTTGAATGTGAAAATCTGGGTAAAGACTGTGAGAGACTGGTTAGAGTGTATTAAATAATAAGCACCAGGTCCTCTCCTGACATAAATCAACACAGTATTTTGTTGTTTCACATGAGGGTCAGGTCTCCTTAGATGACTACACCCAGGTTTTATAGATCTGTCTTCTAAACGTGCAGGGCCCTGCTGTCACAGTATTTACAAATGGAAAAGTGTAAACAGGATTTAGTTAGCTCTTCATACCCATACGTGCCTGCTTGCAATATCAGGCAATGGCACAACTCTTCTCTTAATAGGTTCTACCCCTGTTTTTACACTTGGAGTGAAAGATCCCAACGGCATCTTGTCAGTGGTGCTTAATCAGACTTTTTATAATGAATTACTTCTGAAAAAAAAAATCTAAACTAGACACTAAAAATGTTCTGATCTCCTCCCTATGAAGCCCAACCACCGCAGCAGCAGCAGCCACATGTATCACCGCACCACAGACCGGTGGAGGGTGACACGGACCTCTGCAGGTCGTCTTCTCCAAATGGTGTGTCAAGAGACCGCTGCCTCTTGCTGTAGTTCACCATCTCAGTTTTGCCAATGTTTGCTCTGAAATAGTGCTGGGAAACGACCTTAACCTGCTGCAAGTCAACAGTAGAATCTCCCCAGAAAGAATGGGCTTTTAAATGCTTTTGGGAAGACACCTTAGACAACTTCAAAACCAGCTGCATCAGAACAGCTTCAGAGTCTGCAAAACAGGGTCGGGAATCAATGTGAAACCTGAGGAAGGTTGGGAAATATAAATGGGCTTTGTTGTCATTGCGATGAAATGCATTGCCCTGGCTGCAGTGGGCTTTTCCCAGTGACCTATTTCCACACCGATAGCTCTCCAGGTCTCCCAGGCATCTACTCACCCCAGAGAGAAAGCTGAAGTTCCCGTCAAAGCTCAGTGGCTGCCACAGAGTGTGCTGAGGCCACAAGAGCAGCTCCACCCCCATGGAAGATCCTTGTTGGGCTAGGAAGGCTCTAATGGTTTTCAAGTGGGCTTTATGGAAACTGATCACGTGGTTTGGATGACCACAAACCACCTACACCTGGGTGAGCCTCACCTGGGAGATAGGTAACGGCACAATGTGCTTGGTTTTTGGACATACATGCCTGAGGTTTCATAGTTTCCTTACCCTTCTAAGTGCTAAGTGAAGGCTCTGAGGGATGGGAGAATCTTGTCCTATGCATTTTGACACATACAGTGAACATCTTCGAAATAACCCTTTGAAAATTGCTTTTCACTGCTGTTAGAGCTCTCTCCTCCCCACATTAAATGTTCTTTGTGATTAAACAAAGCCTAAAAGCAAAGTCAGAGACTTTGCACCTATGTCAGCTCATTGTTACTCAACCCTAAAAATAATTGAATATTTCAGCACAGAAATCCTGGTTAGATCCTGATCCTGTGGTCATCATGTGTTTGCTTCAGCAGGTGGCCTGGGAGGGTTAGGATTGAACGGCAGTTTAAACGTTTGCAGAATCAGGGGTTGTGTTTCTATCACCTCTCCAAGCCCGAATAAGTGAGAACAAGACAATTTTAGTCTTATATCTATTTTTTTATTTGCTTTTTATCCTTTTTTATGCTTCACTACTTTCATTCATTATAACAAAAGTAGTTGAAGGGTGAAATCATAGAATCATAGAATCACCAGGTTTGAAAGGACCCATTGGATCATCGAGTCCAACCATTCCTAACACTCCCTAAACCATGTCCCTCAGCACTTCATCCACCCGTTCCTTAAACACCTCCAGGGAAGGCGACTCGAAACCGCTCCTGCTCAAGAAGGCAGCTGTCCCTGTCGGGGAGCGTGAAAGTTTACTTGGAGAAAGGAGCTGCTGTGGTCTTTGTAAAGTGTCTACTTCTTACCTGTAATCCTGGTGTGTATCATGTAAGGATGTATTTAGGTTCGTTGGGTTTTAAGCAAAGGATGCTGATCCAATGAACCAGAGAGGTTGCTATAGTTTAGCATCTAGATGTCTATATTTATGGGGAAGAGGGCTCATCCTACAGACTGTGAGTGCACTTCAGAAAGGTGTGCGTTGAGAACCCAATGTGCCAGGTGTCTGACAGCACGCACGTGCACTGAGTTTGTGGTAAAATATGAGTTTTTGTTGAAGAAATACTATTGCACATGGTTTCAATGTAGCCAAAGGCATGAGCACACATGGTTGATTAATAATCTACAAAGATGTTTGAGGGAAAGGATCTCCATTTGGAGTTATTGCTGGATACTAGGGAACTGTTTGGTAGTCGCTGTGGTTATACAATTAGAGCTTTAAAGCAAACCTGTGTTAAAAATCCTACAAATAGCAAAAAATTTAAAGCCACTATCCTCCTGGGATTTGATCCAGCGAAAGTCCCTGAAGAAAAAGAACACCAGTGCTTTCAAAATGCTGATGCATCCTACTGGGACAGTAGCGGGGATGTAACATGGCCCGGGGCAGGAATCCGGCTGTAGCCTCCCTGGTGTTGGCCATCGTGGCTGGCTCAGCCACAGCGAGCATCTGTGAGCTCGAGGTCTGAAAAAAACCTAAAATAACCCCTGGTGAATATCAAACTTCTAACCACAAAATCCTTACGCAGACACAGGGAGTTTCTTCTCCTTCTGCTTTGCTAATGTGATGGGTGAGCAACGAGGAGGACAAAAAATGAAATCTCTTGAACTGAATTACTTTTGTTAGGAAAAAAAACCTGTCAGTGAAACACTCAGTGCCCTTAGGACCCCCCAGCAAACACACGCTGAGGCTGGGGACAAGCTCTCCATGCTCTGCATCCGGCCCCACCTCTTCCAAGCAGACCCAACTGCCTGCAGCCGCCAGAGTAAAGAACGGGTCCTTTGAGAGCAGAAACCACAGGGCTTCCCAGACAGGACGCTTGACAAATCACAGATTGCCTTGGACAATAGAAGTAGATAACTAAAAGGTGCCTTGATTTACCTTTATTAATACACAGGGCATTTTTCTAAACCTTAGATTATTTTTTTTTCTGTGTCATCATTTGCTTAAGATCAATTTAGGATTCAAAAATCCCAACTATTGGGCAATCACTCATCATTCCCCTCTGAAACCATGCAGGAATGTAATGTATCGCCAGTCTTTCCAGACACAGTCAGATGTAGACATTTTCCTCTAGAGGTGATTATTAGATGATTGTTTGCTTTTAAATAAAAGTTGGAGGCTGGTTTTACAAATCCTTGCTTCGAGGGGAGCGTTTGCTTGTGTAATTAAAAACTTACATACAATGAGAGGTGTGAAAGGTTCGGTCTGGGCATGTAACCTTTTTTTGTTTGATTTGGCAAATAATCAGGACAGATGATTTCCTATTTCTAAAAGCAACCAGCCAGTCGGAAGAAAGGTAGTTCTGAAATATCATTAATGATAGCTGCTGTGGGTACGGTGTGTTTTGATTATATTGTTATAAATATACCCTTATAATTTATTGAATTGTACTTTTTTATGTAACAATGAGATGTAAATGCTATTTATTTAGGGAAAAAAATGGCAACATGAATAAAACCTTTCTAAACTGCGCAGGTAGAGAGATGCACAGACCCATTTGCGATGACAAGAGTGCCAGCAGTTAACCTGGACTTCAGGGTCCCAGATACTGCTCTGGTCTCCCAGCAGATTTTTCAGAGACAGTTATTCCTGTAAAGGCAGATACACAAAACTCTCCCGTGTCAGTACCTACAGTTTAAAGGAACACAACAAAATACACTTACATCCCAACTTCAAACTTCTGAATAATGGGGCCTGTGCTGTCTGTTCTGCCTACAGCAGCTTGTGCTTTGTGAATACATAGCAAATGTTGTGATATATTTTTATTACATAGAGCTAATGGCTAATACAAAGCGACATATACAAACAAATACCTGCTATGTATGTATATTGTGATTTTGTTAAATTTACTGTCAATGAAATGTGATTATGATTAAATGACTTTGTGTGAGCTATTTTTTCATATAAAAGTTAATATTTTAAAGAGTCTGTTTCACTTCATTGTTGCATTGCAACATCGCAGTGATGTGACCTGGTTAGTCCTGCTCCATTTTAGAGGACATCTACAAAGCCACCTGCAATCAAATTGCAGTAGGAACAACAGAGCGGAAAAACTGGACAACCTTTCTATATCTTAACGCAAACACCTAGTCTTAATGTGTCTCCATGCACGTGGTCCCACTTAAGCTCAACTCCTCATTGGCATCTGGGTGGTTTTCACAACTGAAACCAGAAGGGTGAGGGTCCCTCTTCCTGCTCCCTGAGCATCCTTTCGCATGTGGGGCTCTCGCAGAAGGCCTCTGGAGGTCTCACGCTCATCCTGACCTCCACCCAAGAGATGCACCTTGCAGAAGGAATAGCTGGTGGTCCTTGCAGAGCAGAAGCCTTTTAATGCCTATGTAAAATCTGCAGTCCTGATCTCCAAAGGAGCTCCTCCGCTGACCCACAGGAGATACAGTTGAGGAGATGCTTGTCCTGTTAAGGAAGAGCAAAGAGCAGCAGCAGCTCCAGCCCTGCCTCGCTCCGGCTGGTGTGTGCGCAGCCTTCAAGCCTCTGGGCGGGGGCTCCCCTGGGCACTGAAACAAGGAGGCTCTTGGGGTTTGGGTTTAAATTAAACTTTACAAACCTAGATCATGATGACACCAAGCTGGGTGGTGTAGTTGCCACACCGTAAGGATGGGATGTCATATAGAGGAACCTGGACAGGCTGGAGAGGTGGGGCTGTGAGAACCTCATGAGGTTCAACAAGGCCAAGTGTAAGGTCTTGCACCCAGGTCGGGGCAATACCTGTTTTCAGTACACGGTGGGGGATGATGTGATTGAGAGCAGCCCCGCAGAGAAGGGCGTGAGGTGCTGGTCAGTGAGAAGCTCGACATGAGCTGGCAATGTGCGCTCGCGGCCCGGAAACCAACCGTGTCCCGGGCTGCATCCCGAGCAGCGTGGCCAGCAGGGAGGGGGGGATCCTCTCTCTTAGTGAGGTGTCCCTGCCCATGGCAGGGGGGTTGGAACTGGATGATCTTTAAGGTCCCTTCCACCCCAAAATATTCTATGATACTATGATCATTGCAACACAGCATTTTCCAGGTAATTACGTTATTAATCTTTAAGGCCCATATCTGAATACACACGCATCGAACCACTGTATTTGCTTATTGGGATCATTTAACTTCTCTGGTTCAGAGGCTTCACCTGAAGGAAACACAGGAGTAAACACTGCCCATCATTCTAAGTTCGAGCAGTCTGAACGATTCAGCTGCCCAGCTGAGGCTGGACACAGCAAACGCCGTTTGCCTTTGGGTTGTGGAAAGGAGTTTTATCACTCTAAATTGCAAATATTCCTTTTCAGATTTCTTTTTTCTTTTCAGGACTTCCTGAGAGTGCTTCAGAGAATCTATTTCCACGATGACAAGTGGTGTTCTGACATCTTTCCTAATGGTTTCATCATTACATCCGACTTAATAATTTAAAAATTAATACCACACCTTTGCTGCCCAGGTATCATATTTAACTTCCATTTTACTAACTGCAGCTACAGAGCATTCTCCTATATGCATTGCCACTTTCGATTTCATTAGTTCTGCGAGATTCTTAAACTTTAAAATAAATTATTATATACCTTTTCCACAGGGCAGTGATTCCTGTGGCTCTATTAAACATCCTGACTTTCATGACACATGGGAAGAAATAATAATGACTCAATTTATTCTGTTCCAACTCTGTTTCTCAAATTGTGTGCTTGAACCTACTACTCCCCAAATCTTAAATTTACCATTCAACCAATTTGACCACCACAAGATTTCACTGACGTCTAGGGATAAACCTCGTTCTGCAGGTGTTTGAGGAGCAGACCTGCGGGGACAGGATGAAACCCAAAATATTTGTATCATTACCTTACTGTTCCCATTCTTTCTATTGCCAATCCTCTGCTCCCCACAGGCAATCTGTCAAAATCAAATTATTTCATTTAAAAGCAGTTTTCTCTGGAATTCAAGCAGCTCCATACTCATAAACATAAACGCGATGTGAACTGCCAGCTCCATGGGGCAACAGCACCCGAACTCACTCCAGTCGGAGTAGCTGTCTCCTTCTGACAAACCGTACTTAAAATACTGCATTTCAGAAAGTGAAGCTGCGTGTTCTCCCGCGGGGGTGGTCAGTCACCCTCAACGTTCCCATAGCCGTCCCAGGGCTGTCCATGCCTTGTCCCAGGACAGAGGTGGCCCTGCACCACCTTCTACGCAGCCACTTCTCTGTGTTCAATCCAAGCGCACTCCGTGCACGCTCTCTCTCCGTGCTCGCATGTTAGCTCTGCTTGAATCAGCCTCTCAGCAGCTTCAGATGCTAAAAATCGCAGGATATTGTAGTGATCAAATAGTAATTACACAGAACAGGTGCTCTTTTTAAATGCTAAAATGCTGACAATTCCCACAATTGTTATCACAAGGTGTTTCACTAGGAAAAGATCCACCCGCACACTGTGGATCCAGAGAGAGGGAGGATGTCACAACCTCATAGAAATGCCACCAGCAGAACAACCCAGAAGGTAACAGAAAACCTGGCAGTGCTCTGAGCTCAGGCTCCATCCCAGTCGGGTCTTTCCTGCACTCGGACAGAAGAACGAGATCCACCGCGCTGCACGAATCATTTACAAAGGGGTGTGCTTCCTCTGGACTGCAAATTCTTGTCTTACCACTACATGAATAAAAAAGCTCACTTAAATTTTTTAGTACATAGAGTCATGATATGTAAATTTTGACACTGCTGCTTTTCCCTTCCATTTCTTGGATACCAAGACTGCTTTCAGCACTTTCCCGTCTGTCCTCATTTAATCCATTGCAAAAATATCTGTGCAGCACGAAACATTGCTGTTGATCTCATTAAGTATCTTCTAATAATTGCAGGTTTTAAGAAAGCTAAAGACAAAAACTGACTGAAATTAAGCTTGTAATGAAAAAGAACAAGAGAAAAATGAGTAGGAGTATGGTAATTGCATGCTTACGACTGCCACAGCAGGAAAAGAAAACAGAGCAGCAGATGTTATCCAAATAGAAAGGAAAATTTAAATGATGCTGCACTCAGATGGTTCTCTAAACACCAGTGCATTTAGCAGCCAGTGGATGTTCCACCTGATGAAGAGCTGCCTGATAGTTCAAGGACATACATCCGACATCGGAGGGACATACCAACCTTTGATATTGGGACGAGAAATCACTTCATCTGTTTCTCTCTACTGCAGGACCTTCACCTCACTTTCCCAGGCAACTCTACAACTTTGCTTATCAATAAGCTGACATTAGATTTGATGTTTGTCACTGGAGTCACCTCAGGAGCCCTATCAGGGCGATTTGTGCCGTGGGGGTGGTGGGAAATGCACACAACACTGAAAGCCAACAAAAAAACCATCAGCAGCGTTTTAGGACCTGCTCCCAGGAAGGCTGCTCAGCATCCTATTAAAATGTTGTATCAAAAAGTGCGATGGAAAACCCAGGTCTCTCCCATTCCGCAGTTCCGCGCCTGCAAGAGAGCGCGAGGGGTCAGGAGGCCCCTGGCAGAGGCACAGCCCACAAAGAGGGCGTAAAGAAGGGCACATCTGCAGCCCAAATGTGTCGTCAGTGAAAGGCTGTGATTTGGGTCTGATAAACTGCTGCCTAAGAGCCTCTCGCCAGCTCTGAATTACGGGGTGTGTACAAACACAGCTAGTAAGGTCCCTGGGCCTTGTTTTGCTTGTGTTGTTCTCACTGTGGAACCAGCAATGCTCGGCTGCTCTGCAGGGCCAGGCACCATTTGTCTAAAGATATTTTTACCCATACTTTGTTCCTCCTTTGCAATGTAAAAACAAAGAGGCAGGGAATATATATATCTCTATGCATTTTTCACACTGATACGCTTACGTATTTATATCACCTATAAATATGTATTAGTTTTACAAATGCATTCCTCCAAAGGAACGCTGCATGAGCAATAAAATCTATTATCAGATAAAGTTAAAAAATTTTAGTATTTTGAAATTATAATTATTTTCACTTCTGTGTCACGATGACCCAGAGAACATTGCTGCCTGCCAGGAACCAATGAACATAGAGGCAGCGAGTGCATCGTCTCAGAACTTCTGATTACTTTCCCGTCTTCTATGTTTCGGCCGGCTTGCACAGATTTCTTCCAGGGACTGAGGCACGTTCTTGTCTATGGTAAAAATGAGCAGGTTAGATTGAATATATTAGTGGTGAAGACACTACCTGTACCTTTCTAATTTTACTTTTCTTCCCCCACAACCCAAATTCCACGTGTTCCAAAATCTCTCTTGATTTTAAAGGCAGCACTGCAGCAGGCGAGCATCGAGTGTGGCCCCCAGGGCTGCTCAAGCCTCCCGCTCCTTGCTCAGCTCACCCGCACCGCCCGTGAGCTCCCACACCACAACCTGAAACAGCGACAGCCTTTTACCTTTTGCATTATGCTCAGGACCTGCATTCCACTGTCCCAGGCTGCCTTACACCGTATTTTCTCTTCCCTTTCCATCTCCGCTCCTACCCGCCCGTGCCGTGACCCACAGATGGGCTGATGATTTACTGCTCGTTATTCTCTATATTTTGCTTCCTTTAACAGATGCAGGTGCACGCGTTGCTGAAATGTTTTCCCTGGGAACCCACAGATGTTAATCATCCCATTAAAGTGATTGTGGATTTGCCATCATTTTCACATTAAAATTATCTTCTTTAGCTGCGCACACAGAGCTGTTCAAATGATTTGTGGCAAACGGCTGATTGAATTCAGCTCTGTTTGTTGTTTACAAATCGTCCCCTGGCTGCTCACTGTTTCAGCTGCAGAGTAACCGGAGTTGCTCCAGGTGTCTGGGGCTGGGGTGGCAGGAACACCACTGCTGCCCATAAGCTGGCCTGAGTGTGCGGTTCCTGGAATGCCATGGAGCACCTCGCAGGCTGGCGCATGCCCTGGTGGCTCCTCAGCACGGTGTTGGAGCTTCGCTCGTCATTAATGCCCACGCACAGAGCCTTCTACAGCAGCAGCACAGCTGCAACAGCATCAGCTGCCTCTGTGGATGGGGCACTGACGCACTGAGCCACCAAACATGCTCTGACCTCTGGACTGTTCATAAACATCCACCAGAAGTGTGGCCAGCACGCCAAGGGAGGCGATTCTGCCCCTCTACTCTGCTCTCATGAGACCCCACTTGGATCCATGTGTCCAATTCTGGAATCCCCAACGAAAGAAAAACCTGGGACTGTTGGAATGGGTCCAGAGGAAGTAACGAAGATGATCCGAAAGCTGGAGCACCTCTGCTAGGAGGACAGACTGAGAGAGTTGGGATTGTTCAGCCTGGAGAAGACTCTGAGGAGACCTTGAAGTGACCTTCCAGCTCCTGAAGAGGCTACAAGAAAGCTGGGGAGGGACTTTTTACAAAGGTGGGGAGTGATAGGATAAGGCTTTAAATTGGAGAGGGGAAGATTTAGACAAGACATAAGGAAGAAATCCTTCATCGTGAGAGTGGTGAGGCCCTGGAACAGGGAAGTCATAGCTGTCCCTTCCCTGGAGGGGTTCCAGGCCAGGTTGGATGGGGCTTGGAGCCCCTGATCCAGTGGGAGGTGTCCCTGCCCATGGCAGGGGTGGGACTGGATGGGCTTTGGGGTTCCTTCCAACCCAACCAATTTTATGATCCATGTTGGGACAGGTCACAAATTTTGATGCAGAATATCGTCAGACTTTCACTGTGGGAATCAGATAAATATTAACCCTTGTCGAGCCATGACCACTGCCTGTGAACTCCTGATAAGGAACTCGATCAAATGTGGTGACAAAGCCGCTGGGCAACTTTATCTTGACATCAGTAGGTCTTGCATGGCTTCAGCAGACGAGCATTTGTTCTTGTTCCCTCTTTAAAGCTTCTTTATCAAATGATTCAAATAAAAACATAGCCAAGTTCCTAAACGTTTGAACATCCCTTTTTCAGATGCAGAATCACAGGAGACTTTGGGGATTTTGTTTAGGGTTTTCTTTTTTTTTATTATTATTTCTTTTTTTCTCTTTTCAGGGGTGGGAGGGATCTTAAACCACTGTTTTACATCTTGAATTCTTAGCCTGCATCTTCATCACTGAAACAAATCCAACAAGATATAATCAGGAAACCTGATAAACAGTACAGACTCCTACACTCAGCTCTGATTGTTGTTATAATAAGGCCACATTTGTACAGTTTGCTTTTCTTAATGTCAAACAATTGGCAGCTCTGCAGTGCTGATGCCCCCTGAGGGCTGCCTGGGCTCATAATTGCTTCTGTCTCTTGTAAGTAAACATATGGAGTGCATACAATATGCCCACACAATGCACAAACACACACACCGCTATTGTTATGGGTCACGGAGACTCATTTCCACTGTATCATTTCTAACATCCTTATTTGCTCCTTCCTCCCCCATCTAGAGTTTATTTTTTCCCTCCTCTAATAACAGGCATTTATTTTATTTTAAGTTGGGAATGGATCATTTCAACATCCTCAGCAGTTCATGAGACTTCTATAAGATCAGTTTAGAAACTCAACCCTCTCTCCAGATTTTAACACCTTTTACATTTAAAAAAAACCTGAAGCCATGTAATCAGATCCAGCTTCTTACGGTAAGAAATAGATCTCAAATTTAAATCCCCCTGGTCTATTCAAGTGAGATTGTGCTGCCATTGATCCTTATTAACAGGTACTGTATTTCTGTCACATCTAAAACACAAAAAGCAATGCCATTTTCCATATTTGTACTTGCTGACAATAAGGCTGGTTGAAATGCCCAAGATCTTTCAGTGATGGTTTACTCTGAACACTCTGTTTTGTTGCTCTTGGGATAGCACAGAGTTAACAATGGTTGTGCCATTGACAAAGTGGTGTATGGAATTGCTGCTGCAAATTAAGTGAGGGTTAATGACCAGAAAAATTAAAATATCGTAATTGATATTACTTCATAAAATAATACGTGCGAATTGTTGCTGCTCTAAGCAACATTGATATTTCAGAATACACAGTACAGACTTAGGATGGGAAAGAATTCCAAATAAAAGCAAAAGTGTAGTGTTCATAACGGTGATTTGGTATTGCCATTCATAAATATTATTTCAAACACACAGAGGAGGGGCTTTTCCTTCCTTTTTTTTGCTTGCCAAAAGCAAAGTGGTGTTCTGGATTGGGAGTATTTCATTATTCTTTGCGGAATTTTTGTGTCTCATTCTCATGGAACAGCCCCTTCTGTACACATGGGTTTGTAACAAAGCTGGTTGGGCTTCCTCCATACCGGCACCACGCTGCCACGCTTAAAGCTGCATCCTGGCTCTCTCTGTTTGTGTTTCTTCAGATCTGCACATGTCCTGTCCCACGCACCTTTTTGTGGCCATGAAACCCACCCCACACAGCAACACTTCACCCTCTGAGACAGCTGCAGCTGTCTTGCAGCTGCTTTTAGCCCCAGTTTACACTGGATGCTGTAACTCCTGAGTAAGGAGTGAAGGGCAGGGTGATTTATTATTGACGCTACCGGGGAAACGTGCTTGTCGTCACATGTAATTCATGCGTGTTGCAAGACAACTTTAAACCCATCTATAACCTCTTCATAAAAGTCTTGCAGAAATGACAAAATCTAAATGCAAAGGATTCCTTATGGAGCTATCATTTCATCTTATTTGTTTCAACATCTGCTGTTCACCAGCCCCTCAGCCTTTCCTTTATCTGTGCCTTGATCAGGAAAACAGAGCTTTCTAAACTGCCCACTCCTTCTCTTAGAATAGCGTTCAGCTAACGGAGCACAGCAGCACCCATCGCATTTTGCTGAAACCCCGCTTTGGGAAGTGCCGATGAACCTTGACAGCCCCAATGCCACCTCCAGATGTGACGCTGGCACTGCAGCCATGCTCCGATGACCTTCAGAGGTGAAGTCTGGTACTTAAAGGTTTAACTTTAAAGCGGGTGTGTGAAACCACCTGCACCCTATTTCAAATGAACTCCTCTCTGTCTTGGTGTCTCTCAAAAGGTCGAGCACCTCCCACAGCACGGTAGGCAAATCTGGCTGTGCAACCCCATCACCCACATTCACAAAAAATAGTGGGCTGAAGTTAGAGGGAAAAATCCACAACTTTACACGGATAAAAGAAGGGAAAGTGGTTGGTGACAAGCTGAAAATATGTGACTGGCTTAAAACATCCATCAAAGATAAATTTCTTCACCAGCACAGTCAATAATTTCTTCTACATTCATTTTTATCAGTGTGTTTTACCCAGACAGAGCTCAACCACCTCTTAAAAGTGATACTCGGATACTGCAGCAGATGAAATTTGGGTAATGGATTACCAACACTCACTACAATCACACCAACGTGTGTCAGCAGATACAGTTTTAGTTGATCTGTTTTTATTGGCTTCAGCTTTCCCAAGCTGATTTGCAGATACTGAGCTCTGAGAGGTTAGAGTACTTGTAGGTACCAAGATGAATGAGAAAAACTGAGATATGGGGTAATAAAACTTATGATAATTAAACAGATACAGAAAGAAGAGCTGGATAGGATGACATGGATCATCACGGAGAAGCTAGCCAGCTCCTACAACATCAGAGCGCTGCATGGGAGCAGATGACTGATGGCTGGTATTATCAAGGAGTGGATATTCCATTTTGACCTTTTATTTGTTTAACTTCTATTGGATGGGTGAGATTGCGCAGCTGAATTTCTTATTACTTGGAAAGGATTGTATTCTTTTCTATCAGGGATGATCAAGGCTTAGCAAAGTTCTCGTAGAAGCAGCTGTTAAAATGGATCTGTAATTATAAAAGGAGCGTATCCATCCTCGAGTTTCACCTGCTGTCATTTCTGCAGGGTTGCCTGTTTTCCTACAAAATGAAAAGCAAAGGAGATTTAAAGCACAAAATTTAGAAAAAATCACCTGTTCTAAAGGATGGGGGAAAGGCAGATGAATAGAAAACACTGGAAACATGTATCGGTTTGTGATTTTGATCTGTGGAAAGGTTAAAGAGCGGTGCTGTGTATTTAAAAGAAAATGAAAGCTTTAACTCCCAAGTGCATAACTATCACAGCAACCACGGCACACATCAGTTCAGAGCTATTATATTCAGGGCAGGCATAAACATGGTCTCTCAGCCCGAGATACTCACACGGCTGAAGTTCCCAGTAAAATTCCTTTGAACCTGAGAGTTTTTCTGTGTCAAGGTGCTGGACAATCAAAAAATAATTGCACAGACAAGTACTTGGCTATTAGGCCATTTATTTAGTAATGCCTGCACTAAAACAGAGCAAAGTCAGCCGCATCAGTCACAGTTCTGCTGTACCCAAGTATGTGGAAGCACCACTCATGACCACTAAGGAACACCAAGGCCACTGTCTTCAGCATCTGATGTTACCGAGGTCTTCAGCAATTAGGGTCCATCTAATTTTAGATAATAGACATTGAAGAATTTCCCATCAGATCCACTTCTTGTTATCAAATAAAAAATACCTTCTCATTGAGATAACCTGAGAACAAAGCACAGGAACCTCTGGGGCTGTAAAGCAAGTTTCAAACCGGCCTGAAATATTATTTCCTGAAACAGGACTAAGGCCTAAGATAGCGGTTTCCACTTTCAACCTGATTATCAGGGTGATTTAAATTTGGCTGGTTCAGTTCCTCTCCCGACTATGCTTGCCAACCTGCCCCAGCAAGATGACCAGGTAGCCTTTGTGGGACTTCACGGAGAAGCCACCTAAGCAACTCTTACCAGTTCACGACACACAAACTTGTGTATTACTCTGATCTACTGTGGTAGTAACAAAATCTACACATGCCGACAAATGAGCCAAATTAAACTGCTAATAAATTGTCCACTGTCATTAATCCATATCCTAAAATCACTTCACACTAATGCCTGTGCGAAGACCTCACTAATCCCTTCTCAGCTGCCAATAAAACCTTCTTGACAAGTTGCTGTTGTATTTGCTGTACAGAAATAATCATGACATACAGGATGTTGTAAGGGTGGTAGGGTGAAATAAGTAAAATATAGTTCTAAATGGTAATGTAATAATGTAAATTATTTGTTTACCTCTGTCGTTTGATTTAGATGATGCTGACCAGCAGCTGGAATTCCAAAATTTCAGCTATAGAAAATCATGTGTGTGGTCTCCAGTTCCTTTGTGCCCTTGCTGCCAAATACATTGCTGTTCTTCAACAGTATCTGCAGAACAAGCATGGACTGGGATTGTCTAAGAAATTTAAGAGTACAACTATTTATTATGTAGGGTTCGCAATTAGCTTATTCATTCTGCAATCTTTTGCCTTTTATGTGTTTACAAGATTCACTGACAAGAAAAAAAGATTTAATACAGATGGCACGTGGTATTTTTACAGTAAGTTTTCTACTTGCAATTTATCTTTCCTCAGTTTGGAGTGATGCTCTTGCGAATGTCTGTTCCCGGAATTGTATCAAATCAGTGAAAACTATAATAATAATTAAAATGTTTTAAACAGAATTGTATTTTGAAGTATGTGCCACAGACTTCCTACTAAGCACGTTGAGAGATATTTGTTTAGCCACAGGCTCCCCACTGGCTAAGATCATGCAGCTGGCCCTTCGTTTGGTATAATTTATAATTAAGGCCACAATATTGAAGCTATGGCAGCAAATTTGCTTTTCTCCAGCTGATACTTTGTCCAGTGTTTATTCACCTAGATCTCACCTGCATCTTTCCTGAACCTCAATCCTATCCTGCTGTACAGTTTTATTGATTAAAAGCCAATAATAAAGCACAAATCCGACTGCCATAGAGTCAGAAGGCCAGAAAAGCAGCAGTCTCAGCGGCAGGATGAGCAGTCGGTGCAGAGGATTACAAAATCCCTCACACGTCACGGAAGACAGCGGTACAAGGTGGGTAAGGGAAGGGTGCTGTGCCACCCTGCTGAAGTGGTCCTCATGCTATGCCCTTTGTGTTAGGGTTAGCCCATTGAGTGAAAATGAAGCCTTAAACAGCCAGAGGAGAAAACACTCCTGGCATTAACTCTGGAAGCACAAGATGCTTTTAAGTATAAACAAACCAGGCAGGAAAGCCAAGGTGGGTTACTCGCTTTGGGCTTTGTCCCCAGCTATTGTGTTGCTTGTCCAAAGATGGGCTGGCAGGGAAAGGGGGGCTGAAATTGTCACTCACATTTCAATAACGTTCAACAGAACTTGTCCCCTCTCAGCCTTTCTCCAGTATAAGAATAAAACATAGAGCATCAAAACTTTTTTTGAACTGCAAAAATATATCAATTTTATACTTCAGAAACAACATTTTTCAGTTTTTCATTCAAAACAACACTTCTCCTTTATAAGTATCTCTTTTTTTTTCTATTTTTAAAGGAAACCAATTTACAAAGGATTAAATAACCCAACAAGCAAAAAAATTTAATTCCAGGTTAACTCAAAGCACCTTTCTACATTCTTCCTGCCTCTCCCCGCCGGCCGGGGCTTACTTTGGTTCAACTTGAATTCTGTTTCTGACTTTTCACCAAACTGACCCCCCCTCACCCATCCAGCTCCGCTAACAGAAAGGCCTCGTGCAGAGAAATATGTATGAAGAGATGTGCTATGTAACTCTCACTACGACTACAACCAGGCTGAGAGAAGCAGAGCTCGCGGCTCCTCGGGCTGCCAGGTCTATCGTTTCTGCCCCCACTGCCGAGCCCTCTGCCTGAGCCGCCGCGTGGACAGGCTGATGGGCTGCTTCCCAAACTTCTTCATGATCTCCTTGATCCTTGCCAGGTTGGTTTTGGAGATGGTGAAGTCGCACTGGGTAGCTCCCATGTCATAGCCAACTTCGCAGGTCTTGGTGGCAGTGGTGTAGCCCTCTGCCTTCACGCCCACCACATATTCCCCAGGGTTGAGAAGACGCCAGTAATCCCCATCGGCACCTGGTAGGAAAAAAGACGTTTTTCAGGACAGCTGCCCTTTCTCCCTGAGGAAAGCGTTACTTATAAGCACACAGAGATGTCTGCACATGGATAAGATGGCACTGGAGGCAGAAGCCCTCATCCTCACACCAGGAGGGTGTCAATGAGGCTGCCCCCCATCACACATACCCCCCCTCCTCATCCTGTCAACACACATCACACATTTTCCAAATGATATAAAAAGGATAATGGGCTTTAATCTTGCCTGAGATTTCTGCCAGTTGAAGTCAAAAGCATCCTGAGGTAAAGAGCCACCCTGTGATGACGGGCGATTCCCGACAGGTACAGAAGAATTTCCCCAAACTAATTCTCATGAACCAAACAGACAAGAGGGGCCCTGGGGCAGTACCCACATCACACACGATCCTGGCCAGATCTTCTGGACACACGTGTTTTGGTGCTATTTAGTATGTAAAGCATGTGAATACATAACGCAGCTAACTTAGAGATGTAAGTAAATATCCTGTTTCATAAAATCTTGCACTGAGTTTTACTACTGTAATTTTCCCAGAAACTAAAATCCATCAGGGTACCTAACCACTCACTTACCTGTAAGTGCTCTAAGGGAGTTTTGTAACCAACTAAACCACACATGCATGTAGCAAGATGGATTTTAACACCCCATGGAATCAGGACCTTATTTTCTTCTTCTTTCCCATACTTTACCCACATGTACATAAAGGTGAGCGTAGACTTCTTTTTCACTATTATTTTAACTAGCAAGTATTCTTGGCTGTGGGCTAAAAGAAGATGAAACTGGGAAACCCTACTTTGGAATGAAAGTGCATAATCAAACAACCTTCACTGGCCTGGAGTCGCTTACAGTGCGGGCTATTGCAAAAACTAAAGGTGCTTTGGATAAAAATATTACATTTGGCAAAAGATCGCACTGGCTGGCCTCTGTTTAGAGAAATATAATCTTAATTTAGGGCTTAGTAAAATAATGAATATGTTTGCAAACAGCAAGCGTTGGCAGACCAGCAATACCGTCTGTACCCCAATAGTGCAGTCTCTGAGTGCAAGTGTAAAACTGTGTGCAAGAACACCGGATACGGGTTTAGTTCTTGCACAGCAGTTTTTCTTTCAGCCAGTTTGACCCCACAAGGTGTGATGATCAAGGTCAAGATTTTCTCTTTTGCAGGACTCTGGCTTTTTTGGGAAGGTCTCTCTGAGAAGCTCTGTGCTCACTTCTCGCTTCTACTGTGTCCATTGGCACCTTAACCAAAACACCAAAACCAAAGCTGCCCAGGTTTCTTGAATTCATCCCTGAGGGCTTATTTTTAGCTGTAAAAGCTCTGGTGATGCTACAGGCTGTAAGCGCATTCCTGCGCAGAGGCTGGCGTTAGCCCCTGCCCTTCAAAGCTGACCCACATTTTCCTGACACATTTAACAGGCAGTTCCTCAGAACCTCCCCCACAAGGGCTGATCTACACATTCCCACACCACCAGGAAATTATTACAGAGCTGGATATTAAACTGTTAGCAGGAGGCACTTTAACTCCTCTCCATTTACAAGTAAGCAGACATTAGCGTTTCTGTCAGCTGTCACTGCACAGAATTTAATACCAGACTAACAGGAGGGTTTATTGAAAATCAGATTAAATGCAGTAGGTAAAAAATTTCAGAGCAGATGGCAAGAGAAACACAACTTAAAATACAGCTAAATTTACCAACTAATAGGTTTTCTAAAAGAATAGGCTCCAGTGGAGCAGGCTGGAGGCAGACTCCACCTACCCCCTCCTCCTGGGTCTGGCAAAGAATCGCCACGTCTACTTCAATAAAATAACACCACATAAGATTATGAAGACAGTATTATTACAAATTAAATGTGTCAGGTGACTCCACAAACACTTCAATAAAGAGAAACGCTCTTTGAGCCAGATAGCACCAATCTTCCTTACAATTAAGTATCATATTTACACTTAAATGTGAAAAATTTGGCTAATTGAAAGACATCATAAAAAATCTACCTTCATGCTTCATTACCTACAAGAGCTTCTCCAGGGAAGCCAGCCAGACTGCTGCACCCTCAGTGCATGTAACTAATAAAACTTGACTTCTCTCAGCTGAACAGGCAGCCAGAAATCAGGCTGGAGAGTTTTAACACCAGAATTATGCTTAGCTTAGACTATAATGTTATTAAACATTACTAAATGCTACTTAAAATCTTTGGGTTTCATTACAGAAAGTGTAACGAAATCACGTGGAACTTACTAAAATATTCATCAAAATTTCTCTGAGCATTGTGTGAAATTAAATTAATTACGCCTTATTGCACAAATTGCACAGAAAGGCGCATCTTCCATTAGACTCTCACATAGGCTGCGACACAGATGTGTTTCAGCGTAAGGATGCGGTACATTTCTTCATTGAGATTCACTTTGGGATTCCCCAAATGTGCAGTTACAGGAAGCAGCCCCCAAAACTGCCTTTACACCCCGGGGAAAAAAGGTGCCCAGGCACATTTAGTCAAATAATCGATGAAGTCCTTCCCAACGGTTATCTCACAGAGCACAGTCCACATCCGGCCGTACCAACACGCAGTCCCTCAGACTTAATAAACAGTTGCATCTGCACCAAGAGAAAATGCAGTAATTGTCCACAAGGCTCTTGTTCTCAGAATCAATGCCTTCAATTAGCCTATTGCTATTGTCAGCTCAGTGTCAGCAACCCTCTCTGCCCATGACGTAGATTGTACGTCCCACAGAAAGTTAAATTAGTGATTTCCGTGTACTTTCTTCTCCACAGGAAGAAACAGAGAGATTTTCTCTAAATGTTATTAGAAGGCCTTTCCACACAAATTCTGTCTGGCTCTGCAGAGCAGTCAAGCACATTAAAGCACCAGAGGAACAGCAGATACCTTACAGCCCAGCTCACTTTCAATGAAAGTTATATGAACATAGTGATATCATAGTGGCTATAATTCTTCTCCTGCTTGGCCTGTTTTCACATCGAGGCAACTCTGAGGTTTAAATGGACATATTTTTCCTTTAAAAGGTATAAATGAAAGAATACTGATGACAATTTGACTTCTTTCTCTGGAGTTATACATGTCATTTTAGCTTTTTGGCTCCAATTCTCTACTTTCACAGACTAATGAGACCTGTATTGTTACCTGTAAAATATAAAACAAGGTAGAAGTTTTATTTCCCTCGTACAAAGTGACTGCCAAACAATGTGTCTATTGAATCATCTCACTAAAAATAAGAACTGAAAAAGAATTAAATAAATACTTCAATGTTTACTAACAATTGCAGATGGCCTTGAGCCGTAGAAGCTCAGCTCTCAGTCTGGATGTAAACAGCTGCAAGATTCCCCGAGTGTCACAAGGTGGGCTCTGGGATCCTACCCCATTATTACTGTCCACTGGGAATCCTTCCCGTATGCATGTTTTCCATCTTTAAACTGTTCATTTTAATTCCATGTGGCAATCCAGCACATTGAGAGCTGGAAATTAACGACCCATTGCATTTACCCAGCTTCAACCTAAGCAATATGTTAATCCTGTTAGGGCAGTAACACAACCTATAGTTTATGGCAGTCTATCAAGACTGCCAGGACCTCCATGACAGGGAAAAACAGCTTTAATTCTCACTATCATTTCCCAGTGATCTCATTTTGAAATGTTTCAGGCAGAATTATTATTGCCTAATTAAGTATTTGTCATTCAATGTTTTCTTTTACAACAGACACAGTAGCACTGAAATAAAATTAATCATGAACTAAGTTAGTTATTCCAAGATTTATTTATTTGCTTTGATAATTTACTGTAGTGAACACTAAAGATTTGGAAGTCTCTTATCTAGAGTGCTGTGATATCCCATAGCCTGAAATGAGTTTGTGTGTCATACTGTATCTCAGTGGCAAAGCCAGTAAAAGTCGCAGCTAATGAATGACCCAGAACGCCAGACAGGACACCAAAAATACATAAAATCAGCTCCTGATTCCAATATTGAACCAAGCCTAGAGTATACAACAATATGATCTTCTTGATTATTCACCATGATGCTACTTTTTTGTTAACATCCAGTAAAAGCCTTATCAACCTCTTGCTGTCAGCACTGTGAGTGCGCTGCCGTCACTGCAGCGTTTGGCTATTTCTTTCCACGTGCTCCTCCCCTTGCTATAGCCTCTCTGTTGTTTCTCCATTTAAGATGACTGTGTGTCTGAAATCACACTACAGCATCGACACAATAACGATGGCCATTGGACACTATCTCACCTGTTATTTGCCAACAGCAATTTTCAGGTATTATTATTAATCTTGTAATTGTTGGCGTCTATTTAAAGCAATTCTTTATTTATTTATATTAGTGCCATAATTCGTTTCCAGGCCATTAAACAGGCCTAGAGCTTACCCTGACTATATGCATCTGTGTCTGGGTACGGATCAAGACTCTGCTAACAAGAGAAATAGCCATTTGTTTGGGATTTTTTAAAGTATACACACCAAAAAGTAATTCTCTGTGCTGAAATCCACCTGTGCAAAGCAGTGTCTCTGCTGAGCCCCAATTAAACCAGATTTTATAAAGCTGTGATGTTCTGCAGGAGAATCCCCAGGTTTTGAAACTCCCCCTTCCCTGCAACGGCTGTTCCTGCTCTGGACACAGCTCTAAATCACATCTCCAACACAGCCACAGTCCTGCAACTGGTCACAGCTGGAGATACTCTCTTTGCCTAATAAGGCATTGCCTACACCTTGTTTTTCAGTGCTGTGATTATTCTGGGTTAGATTTGTACTGTTTACATGAGGAAAGGAGCAACAGGAGTTCTTTCAACACAGCCTTAGACAGGCTGTTGATTTGGAGCAGATTAAAGGCTATTTGCTCACTATTTTAAAAGAGGCAGAAATATGAAGAGAGGCAGAGAGGAAAGCCAGAGTCTTGCCCTTCTCCATGCAGCTGCACCGTGGAACGAAGTGACTCCCTCCTCCTGCTGCACTCTCTTGGACTGTGGACAGTCTGCTGGCTTTTCCCAGAAAACAGTTCACAGTCGCAATGAGGCTCTCTATTTTGGTTTGTTGTTTTAAAAAAAAACAAGAAGTCTGTTGATTTGCACTAATGTTTTGGGGTTTCTTTTTTACCTGTGCGAATATCATGGTTAACACCTTCTACCGAAATGACAGCATTCGGGATTCCCTTTCCGTGCACATCTTTCACTATGCCTTTGATGCCCCGATGGACCTATTGAGAGAATAAACCAACAAATAAATAGTGCACAGTAGCGTCATTAGGAAGATATAACAAATCACTAACTCTCTGTGAATTAAGAGATCCTGTTCCTACTTTGTGGGTCACACCATTTTGAAATGTCATTATTAAATGAGCATCAGCGTTCTAGGCATTAGCTGCTCCTCAACCAGCTCACAAATGCTGTTTGGATTCCTGAGGCATCAAGTTCAAAAGACAGATAATACAAGCAGATAAAGCAGCAGACGTAAGGGGTTCTTTTCTCACAGCCATTTCTAGCAAGCTCTGCACTCCCGTCAATCTTTAACAAGCTCTGTTATTTCGTCCTCCTAGGACAGAACAGCCTGGCTGGAACGATACACCAGCACTGCTTGTAGGTGGTGTTTCTGTCACCGATATCAATAATCACATAATCAGTCATGCAAGAAAAATATCAGAACCCAACTCCCTTTCAGTCTGAAAGGGGTCATTCAGTTATTCCAACATTACTATTGTGTCACATACCTGTTCCATAAAAACAATCAGGGACTCACGGTTGTTCTCCCATTCTTCTGGCAACTCGCTCTCATGGGGGTACTTGTCACAGCCAACGTAGATGGACAGCTCAAAGCAGTTTGTGTGCAGGTAACTGAAGTCATTGATGCCTGTCAACAGGAGGTAGAAAAGAAACAACCTTATATCCTCTTTTAATCTATTCATCAGATCTGACCATTTTATGCAAAGTAAGACAACTCTAAACACAAAAGAGGTCTTTGTCTGCCGGCTTTATCCACAGACCTGGCACGGCAAAAGCTTTTTAGAAATGCCTCTTCTCCTGTAACAAAGCACCTGAGCTGTGCGTTTAACAAAACAAGACTTCCTAAAGGCAGCATCCCACCAACACTGCTCAGAACAGAGGACAAGGGATTGCCCAGCGGCAGCACGGGCTGGGGGGGAGCCCAGCACAACATCCCCAGTTCCTTCGCATAAAGAGCAGCATCCTCCTGCCACAACAAACCTGAATGGAAACAGAGATTCAGCAGAAAACAAACAAACAATTTGATGGAGAAAACAGTGGCACATGCGAAAGATGATAGGAAAAGTCTCTCTTTACAGCAAAAACATTGTTCTTTGCTTTTAAGAAAGCACTAAACTTCAGTAATCCTGGACAAATTCCCATGGAGCAGCTCTCAGTTATGATTGCCCTGGGAAGAAACGGGATGGTCTACATCAGCTTGCATGGATGTGTGGCTATTAACAGAATGTATACAGCCCTAACTGCCAGGACACAGAGTAATGAGCACTCAGGGATTGTTACATAAATACAATTTATCAGAGCAGCTGATGAAACAGTTTCTCAGTCTAAACGTTTTCCCACATAAATAATCTAAATGATAGGAGAGCCTGAAAAATCAAGGTGCCAATAATTCTTTTAAGTCATGTATGACGTTTGTTAGCTCGTAAGGAATGAAAGCCTCTCTTCTGCTTTTCCCCTGTTATGGCTTTGCAGAGGACTGGAATCTGCAGCACCACTCTGCAACAGGGGTTTCCATTAGGAACAAGCCCTAATCCAAACCAGGAATGTCCTCTGGGAAATCCCATTTATTAGTTCTCCACAGTCACAATGGTAACACAGAAGTACGTGAGCACAAGAAGAACTGATGTGAGCTTTGTTTCTTATTCCATCTGCATTTAATTTTTAAAAATTTAATTAATGGTCATTAATAGTTATATTTTAAATGGCAAAGATTAACAGGAAATGCATTTGCCAAGTGCTTCCTATTGAAAAGAGTTAAAGGAAACCCTAGGCCTGTGCAATCAGCCCAAAGCAGCAGTCAAGTATGTAATGAGCCCTCAGTGCCTTCTGGATACAGAGCAGGAGGATTACAGAATACAGATGTAAAGGTTTTCACCGTTTTTGGTGGGGAAAGCACATACATCAGACAGTGACATACACTACTCTGCATAAACATGCCGCTTCTCTTTGAGAAACTGCCACAATTCTTTTCCCCTCTCATATTGTATAGCATCCTGATTAATCTGTTGTGAAATGTTTTGCAAAGAACAGTAATTGCTCAGTTTTCATACACTTAAGAAAAATCCTTAAAGCTGCCAAGCGCAACTCTGTGTGTAGTGTCTGAAACATGCAAATCCAGCCTTGGAAAAAAATGGAAATTCAAGTGAAATTCCTTTGTTCTTTGCCTTTCTGCAGTTCACTCAGTGCAGAAACTTATCTAAAATTACTGAAGAATCTGCATTCATCACAGTGCAAAATACGCATTCTGAAGGTCCACTGAGGTGTCTGATATCTGTGCAAGATACCTGTGGTGCACACACTTCTCTATGGACTCTGGTGCTGAAAAGGGGCTAGAAAAATCCCTTGGAGATTTTCCCATGGTGTGAGCAGTGAAAAGTTTTTGTGTGTGACCACTGCCCAGCCAGGCAGGAGGTACGTAAGGAGACAGAGGATGGGCAGCTCACAGTTGTCCTACAGCATGGTGTGGGACCTTTGGGTCAGAGCTCCAGCAGGGAGGGGTTTCAGCCAAGTGTTACCTGGTGACCTAAAAGGTAAATGAACAGCAGAAGTGGAGCAAGCTGTTCATCTATATCTGTATAGTCATGGGATTTGAAGGAAAAACCATAGGGGAAACCTGTCTGCAAACCTAGAATCCTATATGGAGAAGCCCTCACAGAGCAAGGCGCCACTGGGTAACTGCCAGCTGCAATACATGTATGTGTAGGTGTATACATATCAGCAATAGAAATCACTCGCTTCCACCACCTATGTAGAGAAGTCTAAAACCATCCTGCAGTTTGGAGGCTCAGCTCAAGTGGAAACCTCATCTTTGAACGCTCAGTCTGGAGTTCAGGGTGCAAGGAACTGAAAGCAAAAGCAACATCCCAGCATTTCTCTCAAAGACAGCCTCGGAAGTCTTAGTATAATGGCAGAGAGCAGGATGTAAAGTATAATGGGAAGCATCATAAAGCAATAAAACAAATCAGATGAACCAAATCCAATATGTGATTGTTACTAAAAAATTAAGATGCTATTCAGCATCTATACTGTACATCATTACTTAACGTAACTTAGTGTGACAGCTGTTAGTGACATGGCCAATGTCATCTTCTCTGGATCAATTCATAATCATGTTTCTCATAGCACTTAGGAAAATTACACTCATGAATTAAATAATTAAGTGGTCAAGTTAGCGTTCAGAAGGTCTTTTAGAATTTGCAGAAATGCACAGGAATGCACTGCCAGGCACTGGCGTTGGGATCCAGGGAGTTCAATGTCCTGCCCCAAATTCAGCTAGCACTTTTTAACCTCCTGAAAAAAGATGTGAAAAGAGAAGTTAACTCTTCTCTCTGGCCTCTAGAGGCTGGCCAGCATCAGCTTCACAGAGGCCAATGTAAAAGCCATAAAGGTAGTGTCCAAAATTCAGAAATGTTTGTGCAGTCAAACACCCCGCAAGTTCCACACAAGAACCAGCTCCAATAAAACGCCGTCTGCATAGACGCTTGCTTGCATCTGTTTGCCATTACCGCCACAGTCGGTCCCATTGTCATACACGTGATGCTGCATGCACGGCTCGTTTCTTAATTTGAGAGAACATATTGTCTAACTGGTACACTTACAAAAAGCAAAGTATTTGAGCAGAGCTGTGATGACTCAGCAGAGTACTTGTCCTGAAAGTGTACACCCATAGAGATAACTGTGCCTATTGCTGTTAAAAATGTGCTTCTAATTGGGCTTTCCTAGAAATTGATGCTTTTTCTGCACTACAGGACATGGCTTCCCCTTTGCGCTCCTTGACAGGGTGACAGGCGTGGGCATATGGTGAGTGATGCGATCTGTAATTTCTTCTGGCAGCACAGATGCTTACAGAGCCCCTGCAAAGCTTAAGCGTAAGCACATCCAGGTCTTTTAAAAATTAGATGGTAGTAGGCAAGCACCAGCTCTACCTGGCATGCTTTTACAACTCTAAGTGAATGGGAGTGGGGGCTGATCTGCCACTGAGTTCAGTGAGCAGGAGGCTGAAATCATGATGCCATATCTGAGGGTCACTGGAGTCTCTCCCCAGGCTCCCAGACCAGTGTGGGCACTGCTACTTCAGCTCCCACACTGACACCTTTGAGGTTTGGCAGCACTTCTCTGTTGGCACCTTCTGAGATGGCAAAAGCCGACAGGTTCTCCCCCAATAGCAGGTTTGGACTGGGTTGGTCTTCTCCTGAAAAAAACTCTTCAATGTACAGAAACCATAAAAAAATGTGTCGCACGTGCACTTCTGGAAGCCTTGGTAGCAGATGAAATAGCTACCAGGTACTGGTGACACAGTCTCCTTCAACCCTCTGGTGAAATGCAACAAATGGACATTCAGAAGGGGAAATATTCCTCTCTATGCATGTGTTTTCCCACCACTGCCTCTGCAATGTACATCAGACAGTGACGGTATCAGCACATTTACCAAGGAAATAATCATAGTCTCTACAGACACTCACTTCCAGCCACGGTATGCCAGGAGGCTCCGTTAACAGTGCCATCCTCCTTTTGGAAATCCTCTGTGTGACATGCTCTCCTCCTTGCATCTGTCATCAGCCGATGAGTAGAGGCGTAGGAATACGCGAGCCAGCGAAAGACGTGGTCATCTGGTGTAGCCGTGTAATCTTGAGTTTTCCACACGGACCTTGCCATGTCGTAGGGGTAAGCCACCACCAGCTCTCCCCCCTGCAAGTTGCCACCCAGCACAAAAGGAATTTTTTCCATCCATGCTATTATCGCTCGCGTCTCAACTGCCACCTGGGCAAAGAAGAAACAGCAGTTTTGTTTAGACTGGGGAAATTTGATAATCTTGTTTATAAAGCAGATGAGACACAGGAGTCCTGCTGAGAGCTCCTTAGCATGGAGGGCTAAGAGATATGTCCAAGGAGAAGGGCTTCTCTAAATCACAGCACCTGCCAGCCCTGCTTGGGAGGTCACCGACAAGCCATAAACCACCTTCGTGTTTGTAATTTATGCAGCAGGAGCATTTACACAGAGGCCAAAGCAGCCACTGACAAAGACATCAGACCACGACACAGCTCTCCCTGCCACTGGTTAAAACAACTTTTCAAAACAAGGGATTTTAAACACAGAAACATTTCTAAAGCTCACAGAACTGGCACAGTTGAGCATCATCCCCTCAGACTGGGGCAATCTCAGCCACTATAAATAGTTGCCGTTGGAGTTAAAAGGCCATGCAAAAATAAGTTGAATTCTTGGCACTACGATCAAATAGATGGCTTTAGCATAAGCCCCTGCACTGGTTTTGCATACGCTTCAGCATTTGCTGTGTTATTTCAAATAAAAATGTATTTCAAATAAGAACAACTAAGAAAAGAGAAATCCTTATGGAGTGGCCCGTCTTATGCCACAAAACTAGGGCAAAGCCTGACTCACAGGACTGAGCACCTGCAACGGGTGCAACCTGTCTGCCTGCTGCTGCCCAAAAGCTGGGTATCGAGTCCTCCAGGCTCCTGCAAAACCCCAGGGCAAGGGGGATCCTTCAGGAAGCAGTTCCTTTCCCAAGGACTGCCTCTGAAATATGCAGGAGCATGGTACTTCCGAGGTGCATTTTTATTTCTGCTGACTAACAAGGAAACCTGGACAAGTAGCTTAGGTCAGGTCATGAACAAGTCACTCGTTTCTTTCAGCCTTTGTGTTCCATTCTCTCTGGTCTTACTCACGGTGGCGTTCTCAGACAGGTACCAGTCAGGGATGGGGATGTGATGGTTTGGAACTTTCCATTTACTCTTCTTCTGATCTTCAGATTCCCAGAGCAAAGAGTTTAAATCAGGGAAGTTATTGTTGATGTCAATGCCGTCCTGAGTCCACCGTCCCAAAGACCAGCCCCCCAACTCTGAACCCTTAAACAAAAAAAAAAAGAAGAAAAAGAAGAAAAGAAGATGAATGTCCGCTCAGACTATGACAACCTGAGAGCCTTCAGCAAAGTGTTTGGGGATGTGTCAGTGATAATTCTATAAAGAGAAACAGAAGGATGAATTATTTAAGTAACTAAAATGAAAAATTGGCTTCTTTTCATTTTGTATGAAACCTTGAATGAGGTGAACTAAAACCCACGAAAAATTACTCGGGGTTAGCCAAAATGTTCTGGTTTGTTTTCAAGGTTTCTACGTAAGGTTTCCCCTGGGTTACAATGGAAATAGCAGACATTCCCTGCCATGGCTGTGACTGCAACGTCTGTATCCCAGTCTCCTGCAAACTGCCCTAAAAATTTTCCAGTGCATTTGACCAGCCCCTGCAATTCTATTTCTTGGTGTCTGTCTTCTTCCAGACTGAATTATTATGATGTCCAACACGTTGTGATCTCCTTAAAGGCACACTATTAAGTTTCAGCTTTGGAGGAATACAAATTTTCATGTGCTCAGCTTGGTTTCTAATGAGACACAGACTGCATGAATTTCCCACTTTCCATAACGATGTTCCCATTAATCTACGCACTTTAGTATCGTTTGTTCTTGCAGTGTTCATGACCTTACTTTCCACATACATCTTCCTCTTAGCCAGTATCACACAGAATATGGATTATTTCAGGTTTTCTTCTGAGTAAGAGGTTTATGTTTGCTTTGATGTGCGTTTTTTATTAATTTCCTTATTTTTATTGCTTGTAAAATGCGATTTCTGAAAGAGATTAATGACAACAGGAGCACCTTTCATTTACCTAATAGAAGTAAAATAATTCCTTGATACATTCATAATCACATTACCGCTTTACATGCTTTGTCGTATCCATCCGGGTTGACTGAAGGTAGGAGGTGGATGCGGGTATCCTCAATGAGATGAACGATGCGTGGGTTCCCAGCCAGGTATTCCTGACACATGAACTGCATTAACAGAAGGATTAGCTCACGCCCAAGCACTTCGTTCCCATGAGCTCCTGCAATGTAACGGAATTCTGGTTCCCCTGTTGAAAACACACAGGGCAGAAGCGTAGTCAGAGCAGCAAAGCAAATACCCAACCAAATGTCATTGATGTAGATCAGCAACATTTCACTTACAGAAAGCTGGAGAAATGCCTTAACTGAACCAACAGGAGGTGAAAATGAAACTTTACAGAAACAACTAACTGCTTTCTGTTGCCATTTTAGAAGAACAGGCTTATATATCAGGGCTATCTAAAGCCACATCCAAACCCCATTAAACAGGTTATTAATAATACTCACAATTTCAGCACGTTATAGGTACATTTTAAAAGTTCTGATAGCCTAAAAGTAACATAAAAATACATTGCTGGTAATTTGTGGGGACAGATGTCAAGACTCTTAAAAGAAAGCAGTCAGTTACCGTACATAATTATCTCTGACTTCACCCCCCCCTTTCCTTCACTAATCAAATCCCAGTTTCACACATTTTTCAAGGTTATTTGAATGCCACAATACTTACACTTGAATACAAAATATGTCAGAGATGATTAGGAATAGTGCCAGCTATTAAAAAAGCCCCATAACATTGTTGTCCTTCAGATGAATAATGTGAATGCCAACAGGACAACCCAAGCCAGGCTGTGGCTCGTGGCAGGCCCCACTCTCCCGATTTGTCAGGCCCATGATTCACCCTTGCATGTTTTCTGCAGAACTCTCAAAGACGAGTGAGCAGACAAAGCAGATTATTCTGGTGTTAACACCTGAGAGACTGCAGTCTAAGGTCACCCCAAGCAGACTGAGAGATTACATCTGGTGTGCTCTACCCTCATGGCAAAGCAGAGATGTTGTATGATCACATTGCAGCATCCTTCCTTGGGTGGAATGAGCACATATCAGGGTATTTTGGACATGGCAAAGCACAAGACACCTTTATTTCACCAGCTGCCCCAGGCACTACCATAGTGAGATCTTTATTTTTCTCCAGAAAGACTGAATGAGTTTCTGTTCTGAAGAATTATGTCATCATAGGAAATGGTACCCCAGTACACATGAGGGAAAGATGATTTGGAAGATTCAACTTGTCCTTGCTAGCAATGCATTCGCTCCATATAAATGAGATTTTTTTTTTTTTATTTACAGAAATCTCTACAACCAAAATCCATTCCTCGGAACTAAAATTCACTTTTATTTAGTTATTATAAAGAATAAAACTCATTATCATTAAAGAATTTGATCCCACATTCAAAATGCTTTCTATTTAAGCTCACCCTCCTCTTCCCAATTTTGAAATATAGCACTGAATTTCCTCCCACATACACTCGAAATCTTTGCTGCTACGAATATAGTTCCATCAGTGATAATTACTGCAGATACAGAAAACAAGGATAAAAAAAGCCAAATCTCAACACCCTGCAACAGATTCAGTTAGATTAAATCCTAACCAACTTCGTGTTCTCCTGGGTTGTCAGAAATCTCAACAGCGTACAACTTCAGTCCTTGGTGGCTTTTTCCAATATTGTAAATTCTTGTGATATTTGGGCACATTTTATTCACAGTTTTCATCAACTGCCAACAAAAAAATGACATATGGTTAGACAATGCAGCATCAAAATAGACCTATTATTCATTATGTAGTTCTAAGTTGGTTGTAGCAAAACATCTTCATCTTCTTTTCTGATTATTTTAGTTGCAAAAGCTCTATGTTTAGCTCATGAATTCCAGCTCTGCTGTCACACTTAATGCTTGTTCAGCCGGAACAAGCTGACTACTGCCTGCTGAAGCACTACAGCATCGCTGAGGTTCAAGAGCTTTCTTACAGGAGACGCATTTGTAATGTTATCTCAAAACTAAAGACTTAATGGGAAAGTCCAATAGGAACAAAACCAACAAAAACATTACTAATATACAAGCATCAATACACCAAAACATCACGCAGTAGAGGACAATCAGTCACTGTAACCCTTCCCTCTACACACTCTGTGAGTTGCTTTAGCCAAGTGACCAGAGACAACCTGGCGTGTTAGTGGCACAACAATGCATGCACATCACAGGATCGCACCAACACGCTCCAGCCAGCAAAGGAGTTTTCTCTCTCCTTTGACCTAGGTGCCAGCAACTTAATGCAAAACAAACTCAGAGAGAATTATATCATCCATTGAAACCTGGCTTTCCCGGAGAATTCTGACCACGTGCCTCCGCTGAGGTAGACACCGAGCCCACCCTACTTGTACTACACTGTGAAATCTCATATGGAAAAATCCTATGTTAAAGCAGCATTGATGTGACCAAAATAGTGAGACATATAATCCGAATGTCTCCACAAACACAGCAGTATATGGTCCTTTAGTAAATAACCGATTCCTCAGACTCTGCTTGCCAAGTTTCAGCAAAAACTAGAACTAATAATGGCAGTGCCAGCAGATGGTGAGGATACATTTCTACATTCAAAATCTGTGCTGTTGGTTGTTTCTGCACATCCTGCATGACATAGCCAAAATATAATCAAACAGCTTCAGTGCTTAATAAAGTGCATAGGGAAGATCATGGTTGAGCACAGAGTCCTGTTTCATCCCACAGAGTTACAGAGGTGCCATCCAGAGGAGCACATCTGGAGTCTAAGCTGTCCCACAAACACTTCACTGTGGCATTTCAGGTGAATGCTAAAATTCATGAACACAACTGAAAATGTATGTATTAAGAATACTTACTGTATATACTGTAAATAGCTGTTACTGTAATACTGTTACTGTAAATAGCTTTAAATGATAAGAATTTATCTGTCTTCTTTCTTTTTCACTGAAAGGCATTAAGGAAAGAAATAAGCACTTTACTAAATTGGAACCCTACGGACTATTAATTAGACAATCTTTTTGTAAACGAGGGTACATACATTATTGAAGAAATATTGTAGCATAACAAAATTCTTTGCTCACATGGCACTAATTTAGAACAATAGTGGAGGACAACAAGGCTGATTTAAAAACCGCAATAATTAGATGTGTCCAGCTCCCATGCCACCGTTTAGCAAATCTAAGTGGAAACACAATTCACACTGGGGAAGAACATCATTAAAATTCCTCTCGTAAAAGGCTTCACTTCTATTTATAATCATGTTGCAAAGACACCAAAAAAGATGCTATTTTTGTCTGTTTGCTCATCTTGCATGTTAGTTCTATACATATGAGAAACAACTTCTTTTGGAAATCCAAACCCTGCACTCTTCTTTAAAATACAGTCAGATAGGATCCCTTGGGGTATTGTCCAATTTCATATATTCTTCTTTTCACCACTGCCATCACCCACGTGCTAGGATTGTGGGCACCCAGCTGTCTCCATGGGACTCTTCAGGTTCTGGGCATACATACGCAGGTATGTCATCACCCGTTCCAGCTGAAATCCATGTGTGAAGCCAGAGGACATTGATTGGTCTTTGATTCAAATGAGTCAATTACTGACTTTTGGAGACAGACTTGTCATCACCAATCTGCTCACAATGAACCAAAAATACTATCAATGGATATGGAGCTCTGGAACACTTGCTAGAACCTCACAGACCAAAGCTTACCCAAGGTCTACTATGTGGAGATTCTTGGTATATGTCCTGCTGACAAGAGGATGAAATGGATTACCACTGGATCAGATACAGTGCTTTTCTCCAACAGAGATAAAGATTATTATTTTCACTCTGCCAACGACTAGAGATACTGCATTAAAAGGAGGTCTGCTTTAGAAGACTAAAACCTGCTTTCCATGAAGTATAAATAATGTCACTATCTCAGTTCTACGTTGACCAGCTCCTGGTCCCCAAGATGTGAAATAGGGAAGACGAGCCTGTTCCCATAGGGGTGTCTCCAAAGCCAGGGTGCAGAGCAGAGGCTTTCTTAACACGCCTGGCATACAGTGGGCGTAGGATACCCACAGCACCGATTTAGGAAAGCAGTCAGAAGTATGTTAAAGTTCGCTACTAGTAAGAAAAATGCCTAGAACCGAGTTCAGAGCGTGTTACAATCAATGGAAATACTCATCCTGGCCTCAGTAAGCTCCCCCATCATCTCCTTGATTGCAAGCATGTGATTACCAAGTCAAACAAAGAACCTTGCCTAAGTTAGGGCCTCTGGAGTAGATTCAGTGTGGTTCTTTGATAATAGTATGGATACAGGAATGTAGTTAAATGTTTATATGTAAATACAAAGCTGAAAATGAACATATCCTGTGTTTGGTTTTCTCATACCCATTCCCTACAAATGGCACAATAGGTCACCTGAAATGTCACAGTGTGCTCTTTGCGCTTTGTATAAACTGTCAAAGACAATTGATGATAACAGTCAGCTCGGGCTTTATTAACAACAAGCAGGACTGTAAAACACTTCCACAATTGCATTCACTAGCAGTTCTTACGTGACAGTTCCTATTTGTTTGTCACTACCAATTATTTACCCTATTAATGCCCTGGAAAAAGACTACACGCAATCTCTGGAGAAGCCCCACAAAACTGATCTATGAAGGTCCAATTCCTCTACTTTGCAGAAAACATGTATTAAATGTAGATCTAACTGCCATCTTAAAGAA
The DNA here is from genome assembly GCF_017976375.1 of Cuculus canorus. Taxonomy (NCBI): domain Eukaryota; kingdom Metazoa; phylum Chordata; class Aves; order Cuculiformes; family Cuculidae; genus Cuculus; species Cuculus canorus. The sequence goes on along the minus strand of NC_071407.1, from coordinate 551,979 downwards.
GGCTTTAGGGCTATAAGTCAATGTCTTTCAGGTTAGGGCTGTTTTCCTCTGTGGAGATCTCCGTATTTCCTTTTCTACTGTGAGACAAAGCAGAAACCACTTCCTCCTTGAGCTTGTAGATTACCAGAGAGAGACTGTCAACCTGGCACTGCAGGGGCCCTAGAGTGGTTGCTGGGCATTGCTCTAGACTTCTGTGTTTGGTAGTTTCACCCTCAAATAAGCCTGTTCAGCCGGTTTCAACACACACAGTACTCTTCAATTTTCTGCATTATCGTTACATCTATTCCTAAACACATCGGGCCATGAGTAGCCACATCAGACTTCAGGAGTGCTTGAACTGTGGCTCGTCCCAAGATAGAGATCACACTCAGTTAAGCAGATTAACACCCCAGTTTCCGAAGAAATACGTGATCCATGTTACTTATGGAATAAAACCTTGTCTTTGAAAATGTCCATCTTACACTGTTTCTGCAGATACCTATCAATCATTTTAACCGCGTTCTATAACATGGACATATCACATCAATATTTTGGAATTTAAGATAATCTCGACTCCTGCATGAGATACAGTGAGCACCCACATTAACTGAAATATGACTTTTGACTGCTCTTCTAAGAGAGAATAATGGTACTATAAATTTCATCTTCCTAACCAGAGAGTTCTATTAAAATAGTCTAACACAGATAAAATTCCTTCCTCTCACAAATCCTTCACATATTGCACTGTAATGTGACGCTTCCAGAACACAGCCCAGGGAACTCTCTCTGCTTCTCCTCTTCCTCCTTCAGTGTTTATGACAAATAACTTCAGAGCAGTGTTCTCCTCCAATGGACAGCAGTGACACAGCCAAAAAAAAAACTGACAATGATGCACAGTCTTCTTTAAAAAAAAGAGTCTCCATAAATTGACAATAATTGTTCAATTTTACATTTGGGAAAGAAATTATTATGTTCTAAGAATGGTTTGGGGGATATAAGGCTTACTGCTACCCAGCCCACAATATTCTGCAGAACCAGCAGCAGAATTCAATTAAGAGTCCACTAAGCTCTAAATTATTTGGACACACAGAAAATCAGAACTTGAGAACTCTGGGGAGCACAAGGGCAGTTACCAACCCTCAGCTCTCAGTCACAGTCACAATTCTGCTGCTGCTATGAAAAGTAGAAAAACATTCTGGTTTAAGGCTGCATTCGTTTCCCAAAGATACTTCTAACCTGACCAATCTGTCTCTCTGCAAGGAGAATCTAGAATGCACTTTATTTTATTGTTCCTGACAGTAATTATGCCAATTGAGTTTCTACTCGTCTAATCTTTGTGCTAAGAAATATAGGCCATGAAATCTCTACCGAAATAAATGTGTGACTCAGTATGCAACTGCTCGATAAAAATGAATGATGATTCATGCAGTATAAATACACTGAAATTTCAGCACACAGCCAGTGATTCACACACTTCAAGTCCAAACATATTATCATTATATTTGAAGAGAAAGCGGACAGAAATATTTCTTTATCATAGCCCACACCTACGCCTGTGGCAATACGAAGCAAGATTAAAAATAGCAATAACAGCACAAAAATCAGGTTCCCAATTTGAAGTTAAAGGAACAAGATTAACAAAGCTGGGAGATTTAAAACCACACTAACAGGAGTTTTTCCCCCACCTTTCTCATGGCCAACAAAATTCCAGTGGTTTTTGTGAGTTATTTCCATTTCTCACAGCTACGAATATAGAATTAGACTCTGTATACTTTACTCTGATTATCCAAAACTACTGAAATAGAGGAGAATTCCAAGGGCTAAGTCTGGGTCAAATCCGTAAGGAGAAACCACTGTAACATTCACAACTTAAATACAGATGCAGGAAAAATGATGCATATTATATGTGAATCATCCCTCTGTCGCATAGTGTCACCCCGCTAAGGGTGAATGATGCAAAAATTAAGACTTGGAGATTTTACTGGATTGCCACTTCTAACAATAGACTAAAACAAACAGGAAAAAAAGATACTTTTAAAAGACTGCACATAATGTTTAATAATATTGTTAACAGGTAGAATTCAGATCCCAGCAGAGCTCAAAGCCTGCACCCATCCAGCCAGGAGGTCACACACTAGCCGCTCTGCCTACCTGCCTCATTTCCTTGTAGTTGTGATGCTTAAAGTCAAGATTATCCGTTGTTGTCATTTCATTTCTTCTGTGGTAATAATTATTTGGGTCTGAGAAAAGAAAGAGAAGAACTGTCATGTGCTTATGAATTTCAGATATAAAGATGCTTAGCCATAATGCATGTGAGGAGCGTGGAAATCTGAATTCACTGTCCTATGTGCATTTAAAACCAAGAAACAGCAGATATGAAATACTTCTAATTACTGCACAAATTAGCTCATAGAGATCCAGACAGAAGCGAGGAGGCAGCAGGCAGCAGATTGCTAAGCAGCCACTGCCCAAACCACAACTCCAGCAGGAGAAGCAGGAGGGTGTTCTGAGGCTACAGCAGAGGGCAAGAGACAGCAGTGAGTCAGAGGCAAGAGAAAAGAGTGGAAAAAAATCACATCAGAGGAAAAAGCCCAGTAAATATCTTGTGTCCACTTGATTAATTCATTATTACAAGGAATGGGGAATCATCCATTAGTTTTCTCAATGAGTATTTTTAGAGTCTGTGCCCTCCCTGCTAAGCACAGAAAGGAGCTACTGTGCATATTAAACATTCCTAATTATTGTCCTAAAGACATTTTGTGGAATTCTGAGGTCCTTGTTACTTTAAAATTAGTATTTTAATTTCTATATGGACATAATTTATAGCATGTTTGCTTGGAATTATAAAAGGAATCAATTAAAAATAAAAATTTGTCTTCTTGATTTTCCAGCCCACCCACCTGGAAAAACAATGGGTCAAGATTGTTAGTACTCAGCTTTCTGTTTCCTGACATACATGCTCCTAGCCTCGTCTATTATGATTTATTTTTAGAGGTAAACAAGTGTATTTGGAAAACATCAGACATTCCTTAATTTGCCAAATCTGGGGTGTCTGGAGTGTTGAGGAACCATTTGTCAGGGCTGTCAGGCTATTATGATAAATTGTTTCCCTTCACGCCAAATCACCTTCATTAGGTTTAAATTTACTGGAAACAAAGCGAGATACGAACACCTAAATATCCTCCTGTCTTATTGTGGCACAGCCAAAAAGCACTAGAGATGAAAAAATTTTTAAACAGAATCATCTATCGCTTGCGATTTTTTTGAGGAAAAAAAAGCATAATTATCAGTAGGAAGAATATGCAGATAACATCCTGCAACAACACACACAATGACATTTTGGAAAACTCATAACACTTAAAAATACCTTAAAACGTAACATTTTTAAGCGTCACATTTCTGACATTAATATCTCTAAATTCTCAGATTTTTTCCTTCCCATGAAATTCTAAAATAATTTGGGTGTTTTTTTCTGTGGAAGATGAACAAAATTTGAAGTATTTAAGTTATTTATGAAGTGAAACATGCAAGTTCCATTTAGCTCCACTGCATCATTACCCGTGTTCTCTACCACTTATTTACTCTTCATTTACACACTTGTCTCCACTTCCATTCCTTCATCTACAGTAGAAATACTGGCTGAATGCTGCGGCTCTGCAAATACGACTTTTGAAAAAGTTGAAAGAAACATCTTGCCTCAACAAAATCTCGTTGTTCAATGCAGTCTGTTCTTTCCAGCGAGGACTCTATAACAAGACCACCTGGAAATGGATCTCAATTAGAGTGTAATCGGGAGAAAACAGGATTTCTTTGCTTATTAAAGAAAAAAAAAATTGTTGAAGAATCAAGAGGGTTACATTTCACACAATTCACCTGCACTGACAGGTCTTCCTCCTACACTGATGTGAGTCCACTAACAGCAGCGATGCTGCAGTGACCCTGCAGATGGCTCTGGGATGCCAAACCTTTAAGGGTCAGCCCAGGTTAATGAGTAGAAATTATTAATTAATATATTGATGACTGAGAAATGGAAATAGCTAAAAAAAACCCTCTTCTAGAAAGAGACAACGTGTTTAATGCCATGCAGAGTATCTTCACCATTGTAAAGATACAAAAATAAACACGATGAAGCTGCCAGGACGCTGCAGGCTCTCTCTGTCACCACCGGCCAAAATATACAGCAGCCGATTCTTTTTCCTAATACTTTAATCCCATTCCTTTCCGAGTCTGGTACTTTTTCCATACATCAAACATTAATATCATGGGAATGAATGCAAGTTCTGTAGAGTTGGTGGAAACTTAAAAAATCGTACAGTGAGAATGACTGTATCTCTGTCCCCTCCTCAACAAAGCGCACGGTTTGACAGCTCCCTGGAGAACCGGCACTCGGCGTTTGCCAGGCTCTACCGTGAGCCCGCCTGGGTCACTGGATTTCTGCGGCAGCAGGAATACAGATCAGAAAACTAAAGGCTAAAATACACAAAGGCACAAAGCTTGTGCACAGCTTTTGCAAAAATAATTCTCTTTCACAGCACAGAGAAGTAAGAGACTAAGAAACTCAAACCACAGCAGGACTTGAAGGGACTTCCACTCAGTTATGCATGGCACCATCTAAGAAAGAAGAAGAGATCCTGCACTCCCATATACACAAAGGAATAAGTTATTTTTTCCTACAACTAATCTATCTTTACATTACCAGTAGAATTAATTAAGTTTGCAAGTAAAAGTAGCTTCACACTTCTGTTCTTTGTAAAGACAGACAAGTGATGAGGAAGCCTTTTCCATCTTTCTGTGAAACAATGAGGTCAGGTCTGAGATGCCCAACTACTTTCCAGCATGAGAGCTCTGGGGACTGCCCCTAGAAAGCAGCAGAGAGAACCAACTGCTCAGCAGCTGGACATGCCAAAGGGATTTTCTGTTCTACCAGAGCTCTACGCAGCACCTCAAGCCCTGATTCCAATTATTATGCTAATAACAACGTGTGCTGGTATTTTTTTCCTCCTTTAGTTTTCAATGTTCTTTTAACTTATATGGAAAAGCATGAAATGAGCTTTGCAATGACTTGAAGTTGAAACCAACACTCACAAAACAATATGATCAAAATACTCTCATTTAGTGAGTAAACCGTGCATTCATTCCCAACAGGATTTGTTCCTACGCTTTGTTCTCACAGCAGTCCCACAGGGTACCGTTCTGTATGGACGGAACCTGCCAGCTCACAGGTGATGCTCACGTGGCACTCAAAACGGACGAGACATTAAAGTCATTGCAAATGAGTTAGCGACGCTTATAACAAAAAGAATAGTCTTGTCTAAATCCTTTAGACTGCCTTAAAAATCTCAACATGCCATTTTGCAAATGGCTGGGTTTTTTGATTCCTGTGTAATATCAGTGAATATAACTTGTTTCCACAAAAGCGAACATGGCAACCACAGCACATGTGGAATCAAATAAACACACCGGTAGGCAGATCAGGAGATTGTAAATTTTCTTTCACATGATCTACTTCATGGCACTCATAAGCATTAACGTCATACATTAAATCAGCAGTGAAATAATATTCTGCAGCTATCTATGGATTGTTTTCTAGCTATAGATGTATATTCAAATAGTGCACAGCTAGTTCCAGTTAAGCGTAAAGAATGATAATAATGTGTAAGGCAAAAAACAAACTCTTAATCTGGGTAGTTGCTTCTTAATGGTTTTCTACCAGCATTTGATGTTTCTAATGATTCCCTTCTGTTTGATTCCAATACTAAAGGTCACTGTGAGGGCTGGTAAAACTCTTACAGAACAGCGTACACTTCATCGTACAAATAAAAACATAAAAGAAAACCTTTTAATGACACTGACTGCCTTGCTGGGGGATGTTACACATCTGTCTTGAGGAGCATGGAGAAACACAATACACTGGCTTTTCCCAGGAGAGTTATTGAATTTGGTGTCATTCATATTCACTCTTGGCTCAGGCAAACTTCCAAAAAAGTTTTAAATTGCCTCAGAATAAGCTTCAGGTTGCAACAATAAAGCAGAATACAACGACAGGCTGTCACTCTGAGTAAAACATTATTTTCATGAGTAATCCACTGAACTTAGTCCTGCTGCATACACAATCACTTATAGTGCAGAACATTCACAGTTTTACACAAAAAGAGCACATTCCTAGACTGAACCAGGCAGCCTGGCAAGAAGAGACAAGCGAGGAGGACAGGACTGAAGGATGCATCCACTGCAAAACACAGTGCTCCACTACAGAGCAGTTTTATCTCGGGTCCAAAGTGATGGTGCAATCATGATACAAGTGACAATTGTAAGAATTATTAAAAATTAAATTTTAACACAAATTTATTACATTAAAATAATTGACTATTGCCTTGGATGCTCTGCAGTATAAATAAATGTACAAAGAGCTCAGCTCATTTTCTCTCTCCTGCCTCTGGGTACTTTTAATCACAACACAGTTTCTTTCTGATTTTCCTTAGGTTTGAGAAAGGCAAGGAAAGTACATCCTTCCCTCCGAGGCAAGCACGGAAGACTGCGCACATCAGTCTGCAACTATGTAAATAACAACATTTTTGGAAACTGGGAAACCGGGAGGAAATTCAGTGCTGGTGCTTTTGTCCTCTTTTTCCCCAGCAAGAAGTGGCAGCACTGATCTTCTGCTGTAGGTAGGATTTCCTGGCATCCTTCCTCTACAGCTATTTTTCCCTTGGTGAAACAGCAAATCACTTTTGTTGCCTGAAAGACAGTACTGGCACAGTTGGATAACAGCTTGTTCTGCTGAGCTACTGTGATTGTCTAGAAAGGTTGTTTGTCAACACTAGCCTGCAACACACTAAAAAATGTATGTTATGAATAATACAGAAGCATTTCACTGGTAAAAATTACAATAATCTTATATAATACCAATTAGATAACAAGTAATTTCTTTGTTCCAATTATCTAAATAGTTTTCTCAAAATCAGTCCAACTTCCAGCGCACCCAGCATACGCAGCAGGTCTTACTAAGAAAGCCCTCCCCATAGGAAAGGGTCCTAACTGTCTTTAGCCATTTTCACCACATTCTGCCAGCGCTGACAAGCTTCCCTAGAATATCAAAATCTTATTCAGGTTTCTTCTCTCTCTGGTATTCCTCCCTTCTGAGCCTGCACGATAGAAAGTGAATAGAGTACAGACTGAATGCAAATCACCTTATTTATTCAGAGACTAATAAAGACATAAAACCTAACATTACAATTTTAAAAGACATGAAAATAAATTCAGCCATGAAAAATTACCTGCTTCCCTATTGCCCTACTTTTTTTTCTTGGGCTGCTTCCCTACACCCCGTCTGCCCCTGCAGTGTCACTGCCTCAGGAGAGCCCAGTGCATGGGAGCTCTGAGACATGACCCGAGAGCTCCTCCTGCAAACCTATGTTCACACTTAGGGTGCAAACAGAGTCAAATCTGTACCAGGTATCCAAGGACACTGAGCATCGCGTAACTTCTGTCACTGCTCTTGGGACTTTGGAAAGGATAGAGTTGTGTGAACAGACAGAGTTTCACCTCCTGTTTTTGATAAATTTAGGAGACTCACTAAGGTTTACGGAGGAAAGCTCTGCCAGAAAAGAACCCTTGATTTCGAGTCAACAGTCAAACACAGTCCACTAGAGCAGCACTATGAATGACACTGGACCCATGGCCAAACCAGTCGTTTATCTAAAATGGTTCGAGTAGGATGACACCAATGAAGGGTGAATAAATTAATTTACAGAGAACTGCAAAGAACAAGTCACGTCCTACAGGAAGAAAACACACATGGAAAGTCTGCTGCAACCTAGGGAACAGCTTTGTTTGGAGTGCCTTGCATGCAACAAATAAAATGCACTTAAAAAAAAAATGTCAGTTCTTTCTGAGCTAAGAAGTTGAGTCAGCAGCTTATCAAAACCTATTAGTTCTTTCAGTCCAATTACATTTTGAATAGACACACTCCATTCTCATTGTGTTTCTCAACAAATTCTTCTGTGATTTTCTTTCAGGACTAAACTCAACCAGCCACTTCAGGCAATCAACTCAATAAATGACTACTAGGAAGCAGCCCTGATGCTGTTTCCACACTAATCTAAGACTTGCCACAAGCAGTAACGGCACTCATTGCAACAGAGGTGGAAGTGCAGGTATGTTGTTACCTCGGTAGCACCTTCACCCACTGATACAGCCCCAAGAAGCTGAAGGGTGACAAATACGAACACTGCAAAGCAGAATTTGGTCCTGTAGTCATGTATATCCAGTAAGAATCCAGTGTAGATAACTGCTGCACTTAATAAAAATCACTTTTCCAAACACTGACATTTTTTGTTCTTTCCTCTTTAGGAACAGATTTATGGAATAGAATTTCTCTCGGAAGTGGTCTGACTGTCATCTGTTATTCTCTGGACATCTCTGTGCGTATCCTGCATGTCAGCAAGGCCAGAGCACTTAAAGCTGTGCTTCTCCAGCCTCTCATGCTGTGTTATAGACTGGATCCTCTGCAAACCTGCACAGGTTTTCGGGCTAGGGGACTGCTCTCCGACAGCCCACCAGTTCTTTCAAGAGCTGAGGGGAAAATCTGGCTCTGGAATTGCCCCTCCAGAGCAAAAGGTACAGTGGGAAACAAGCAACCCACAGAGCTGGGCTTTTGTAAATACCTGGTTGAAATAAATTGTGATCCTACTTATAACCTGGATGTTCGCATCCACAGGACACCCATGGTCACTGCCATTCAGGCCAGCATTTGGTATCCACAGCACAGTAGTTGTCCAAGTGCTGCTCACTTCCACTGCCTCATCGGCGTGCACTGACAGACTAAGGTTTACGACAGTACTCACCCCATGCTTCTCTGTCAGAGAATTATCCCTTCAGTGCCCCAGGCTGTTTTCTATCCATGAGTATTTATACATCTGAAATACAAAAATCAGGCTACCTCTGCTTGGCAGGTGAAAACCCTACATCAACAGAGGAATGGGAGGCAGCGAGTCCCTGAGCAGCAGCAGGAGCAGCTGAAGAGTTAGGACAGGCTCCAGAGTGGCAGCTCTCTCTCTGGCTCTAGTATTGCTGAACATGCAGCCCCCAGCAAAAAAAATGAGAGTGCGATGCCCAAGATGCCAGAAGTTAAGATCAAAGAGAATAGGAAAAGCAGCTGAGAGATGAGGAAGAAATAGCAGGCAACTTAGAAAAGGTTTGAACAAACAGTTTTGGGAATATTTATGTACACACATGCATATGTAGACACAAATCCATCCGAATGCTGTTTACAACGTGCTTAACAGAAACATGACATCACCGTAATCTGCAGTACCAAATGCTCTTTTTATTTCGGTGGCCTTGCGTAAGGTTTCGCTCTGTGAAACACAGGCAGCCATGTCACCATCAGCTGAGAAAGACTCTTACCTGGCAAAGGGCACCCTAAGATTTCTAGTCTCATACAGATGCTGCCTTCTTCAAACCAGGACCGAGGGTTTATACGGATATAGCGTGCAACCAGCGGCACCGGCAACATGTTGAGAACTGGGATCTCTTTCTCCCTGTTTCCTTGAAAAATCTACGTAGGCCAAAAATACGGAAACGGCAAGGTCAGTTCTTCAAGAAGCCTTTCAGTATCTTTGGTAACAGTCAGATAAAACCACCTGGTACAGCCCCAGGTTGACGATGGCTCAGGCCAAAACTGCTTTTCAAAGAGTACAATCCCCCCTACGCCTCAGAAAGTGGGAAAGGAGACAGAGCTTCATATCCTTTCTCCAGCAATAGGCATCTTACGGGCGTGAGATGTCCCCGGGGACCAGCAGACTGACACTAACCTTTGCACGGGCCGTGCAACAAGAAATGTGTCTCAAAACGGGCAAGACCACTGCCAGGCTGGCATTCACACCCATAAGCAGAAACATGCAGGTTTGCCATACACCATATTCTGGGTCCTTCTCTGCATCATGTGGTTTGCTCTTAAAAAGAGTGGGATTACCAAGAGACGTTGCCTTGTAGTCTTATACTGAGTAATGTGTCAAATCAGAGCTCCACATGGATAGTCCTCACTTTTCCACCTCTGCTCATCTCCATAAGACATTTGTTTCGTGATACTCACCATGTCGCCAGACTCATTTCTGACAGCAGTCCATGCATGGCTGTCATTGCTCACCAATACTCTGTAAGAGGTCACCCAGTTACTCCTTGAAAAAGACAAAGAGTATCTAAGTTATTTTTTCATAACTTAGAACAACTGCAAATTGAGTTTGATGTAATAAAGCTTATACAGCTACCAGCAATGGAAATCCCACCTGGCAAAGTCATGACAATGCTCAGCTGAGAGAGCAACATGCAAATCTAGATTCAACAGATCAGTTAAAAAGCCTAGTGCCTAGAAGAAAAACCCCCAAGAAGATAACATTCTGGGGTTCCAGGAGGCAAGGGATTACTGCTCTCCTTTCCTTTTATATGCAAATATGGGATATTTAGAACAGATGCACCCAGCATTCAAAAGCCTTACCTTTTTGGCTACAGAGCATTTATTATTTCTGCTGTTATTATTAGTAAAGAATAATAAATCCTCTGAAAAGTTCATAAACTTTACCCAGCAAAATTTCCATTTCTTCCAATACAGGAATGACTGAAGCCTGCAGTCAATCTTTTATTTATTAGCAACCACTAGGGACAAAGAGACAATTCTGTCTCTGCACAGCAGAGTCCAACTGATCACAGTACCAGTTCACTACTACTGCATCTAGAGCAATCTTCAGTAGGCTGATCTTTCTAGTGGCCTGTTATCTGATTTAGAGCAAAATCCCCTTTAATCTGAAAGAGCAAACTCTTCATTGATACTTATGCCTCGTCTGTATTCAGCTAAAGAGCATGAGGCAAAATCATAGAATCACCAGGTTGAAAAGGACCCACTGGATCATCGAGTCCAACCATTCCTAACACTCCCTTAAACCATGTCCCTAAGCACCTCACTAAGCATTTATTCAAATAAAATGCTGCTTCCTATATTCTGAGGAGAGTTAAAGCTGTGCAGCTTTTACACTGCCTGGATACTCCTCTCCTGTTTGTTGGTTTGAAAGAAAGAAAAACAGCTTAGGTAAGAAAAACAGTTTCTGCTAATATTAAGGAAGGTGCTGTAAATTCAGGTTGCCCTCAGAAACGGAATCTTCTGCCTTGAAATCCCATTCTCCCCCATGTGGAAAGGGAACACTGCACGCATGCGTGTGTTCAGAGTGTCTGGAAAACCAGCAGAAGGGAACACACAGAGCTTCCGATCAGGCTGAGTATCTTCAAATGCCAGCTATTTCTGAAGATACAGACCAGCAGAAGAGCACTCACGCACTAAATCTTCAAGAGCTGCAGATATCCTGCACGTGTGCGGCACAGGAGGTCTGATGCTTCCAGGCAGCAGATGGATGCGGTGCACATGCTCGAATCAAGAGCCAGGCTGCTTACAGTCAGCACAGCGCTTCCTGGCACTGACGAGTTCAATATGTACGCGGTGCCTGGTTTATTCATGGAGACACCGAAATCTAAAGCTTTCAGGGGAATCTATCATGGAAACATTGCAGCTAAAGCCAAGACAGTGCCAGAAGGAGTATTGGAGGATGTAATCTGCTTTACGTCACTACAAGCTGACAGGAAGATCCATCTCATTGGGTCTGGGATTCGCAGACATTAATTTCTGCAGCACGTCACACCAAATCTTCTCAGGGCCCATCAGCACCGAACAATAAAGCTATCTAAGGAAAGGTGGAAGCTATAGAGCTTCACGGTACTTAGTACATCCCTTCTGCTAGTTTAGAGAAGCCCTTCTGAATGTGCTCTGTAAAATCCCCCTGCACCTCCTGTTATATTCCTCAGACATTTGTTGGTTTTAGAGAGTCAAGAGAGACAGGAAAAGTCTGATGCCAGCATTCAGGAAAGTATGTATTAATTATCAGTCTCTTTCTTGGCAGAAAGTTAGGCAATGCAGAAATTATCGGGTGACAGTATCTTCAGAAGTAGCTGAGGTGACCTCCAGTCAATCACGCTCAAGCACAACGCGCTGCTCACACCACTGCCTCATGAAGTTCATCAATGCTACGAAAGGATCACCAGACACAGACTTGACCGGAATTGCTTCGATTCATGTGCTGCCCATTAATAATCCTCAATAAAATTTATCTCAGCCTCATCTCTTCAGGAGAAACCTATCTGAAAAATCTCAGTATCTCTTGCCAACATTAATCAATTCAGTCCAAAGACAGTACAGGCAAAAATCAAAATATGAATCAAATTCACTTGATGTGGGGGATGATTTTTTTATTAGTAATTACTTGGGGTTTATCTGTAACAAATTAGCTTTAGACAAGGCCTATTTGAACACCTTCGATTTTAAATTCAGTTCCTTGTGATGCACTGAAGTGCCCAGCTTGTCCATTTCCACCCAAAACCAGACAAACGCAGGGATTAAGTGACTTGCCCAGGGAGTGGGAGGAAACTTAAATCAAGGCAGAGGATTAAAAGCAGATCTCCTACAGCCTTGGCAGGTTCCTGAACAGAGAACCAGCTTTTTGCTACTTTCCCGCATCAGAACCTACCGAGCAGAGGGAAAGGCAGCACCAGTACAACAAAACATCTTTCTGCTTTGCCTCCTGCCTACGATTTGCTTTTCTGTATGTGTACCATACATGCAGAGGGATCCCAGCTCAGCAGAGAGCGAGTGCTAAATGAGGAGCTGTGGGGGCTGCCATGCTTCCAGCAGCCGAGGACATCAGCTGGGGCTCCTGACCACTGGGATATGGGTTTATTTTGTTCGAACAGAGCCTGCTGCACACAGTATTGTAACATCAGGCCTCTCAATTACGGAATGCCAAATAAGCAACAAGTGAGAGAAATCTGGTGCTCTTATGCCAGTCTCCGAGGATGCTTTTCTACATCACTACAACCTCACACGATTTGAGATAAATGAGGAAGGCTGACAGGTGCCGGTCAGCAGAATCTCAAGCCCACAGTGGCAGAGATGCTGGGGATGAGACCAGCAAACACTGGCAGAGTTAACTTTAACTTTATCTTTAATGGACCCGACTCCAGCTGACCATATTATTCTTCTCCTCTCACCATAACTTGATTTGTCTGCATTACAAACTCCTAAAATTAATAGAAAATAGAACCAGATGGGCACATAGATCTGCATCCTACAATAATATATGAACTGACAAGCCAAAATACTTGAAATAGCAGAATCTCTATACCTAAAAAATGCCAGACAAATCTTAGATTAAACGGTACTGATGCAACAGAATCAGCAATCCAGCAATGAAATGGCTGTCCGCTTGAAAAAGTAATCTGTGGTCTCATAGAATTAAACGCAAACCCATTAATATTAATATTCTGTAATAATATTTATGCTGATAAAATATTAAACCACCAACCCAATCGCCCAGCAGTTTCAGAAACGAGCCAAATCAAAGAACTCTCAGGCTAACCACAGGTAGCCCAGCAAGCTTTACCAGCTAATTAAAATAAATATGATTTAAGAGATGGAACTTGACTAGCGAGCCAGGGTATTTTTTTTAATAATTGAAATCTTCGAATGTTTAATTTTTAAAATTGCTTCTTGCTGACTTAAATTAATGCACTGCTGTGAAACCCAGCTCCTCGGAGGCCCTGTGAGGAAAGCTCAGGGCCAGAACTTCACTTGCTCAGGATGAATTAAGGACCACTTTTCCAAAGCTTGCTTCTCAGCGAGGAGCTCGGGTTGCAAACACGTTTCCCACTCAACTGCTGCCACTCGCAGCCAAGTTTTTACAAGATTTTAATCTCTGACTTTCTGACCTTCCCAGGAAAGTGGGTGTCAGCTGTGGGTATTTCCTTTCACAGTTGTACATTTGGGTAGCAACACCTGAAGGTGCCACGTGTGGGGTGAGAGACATCCTCTGCCTTGGAGATATTAAGGGCTTAACGCCTGTCTGTCTGGGCCACACTGCAAAGAGATCTGATGCATGTGAAATTCTCCCTACACCAGACTTTCCACTTCCATATCTTCTGTATGTGCTAAACACACCCAAGCTGCGATTCCTTCTCTTCTAAACCTCATTTGGTGACATGTTTGATTTTCCATGCTTGTTTGTGGCTATCACACTCTGCAACCAGTCACATATTTGAGGAGAAACACCTGAACTCTATGGGCAGCGCCTCCCTGTCCTTTTGTCTCCTCCTGTGAAGATTAAAGTAACAGAAAATAAAAAGCTCTGGCAGTCACCAGCAAATATTGCTATTTGCGCACACAGCTGTGAGCATATTTACAGCAATGCTGAAAGGACTCACACCTACCAAGTGTGCGCGAAGCTGTGGCTGTGCCGCTTGGTGCCTGCAGAAGGGATGCTGGCATGGGAAGGATGCTCAGGGCACTGGGGAAAGGACCAGCTGCCTGACGTCCTCCAGGTAACACCACACACAATTATCCTCATTGCAATAAGTCAACGCACACACAAAATATGCAAATCAAGGCAGTGATCAGTAAGTGTGAGTAATCTGTTGCAACATATGCCTCTGTTCACTTGATATACCCTTCCTGAAGGCTTCAGCTCATTTGATTGCAAACTGCCCATCAAAGTCCCTTCTATAGAGTTTAAAAATCTTTCCTTCCTCTTCTGAACATCCCCAGTGAGCCTCGCCGGGCACAGCAGGTTCTGTCCACGCACCATCACCCTTTCCCAATGCAGAGGTTAACCAGGCAGGAACCGCCTCGTGGGGATGGCAATGACCTGCTCCTCCCAGTGCTGCACCGAGAGTCACTCAGTCTTTGGCAAGAACGAGAACAGGAGCAGGATCACCGTCACATACCAGAATCATCAGCTTTGACACTGCTGTCAAACAAATTGTGAAAGTATAAATACATTTCTGGGTGTGCTGTCAGAATTCCACCCACACAGGATCATCTGAGCGGGTCACAAACTCAGCTCCCCAGCACCGAGACAGAATGGTGAGCATCCACCAGCAGTGACAAACACTGTACCAAAACCCTGTGTAGGGCACAAGAATTGAGGCATAAGATGAAGGTGGCACAGGAACTGAAGTTAAGTAAATAGATGGAGAGCACTTGAGGCTGAGGCTGCCAAAGACTGACTCTCAGTGCTGTAACAACTGAAAGCCCATGAGACGGCTCCACCAAAAGACAGCTAAGAGAAAACAGAACTTATTACACTGGCGTTTATGATCGGTTTTCTTAATATGTAACTAGTGATATTAATATATCAAGGGAGCCTTTTCTACACTGAACTTGGGTTGTTTTGTAACTCCCATCAATATACTTGATATGATTGCAGTGGATTTGGAACAATTCGCTCCACGAGAGCCTGACATTGGGGAAGCTGTGATAACCTCTGCAGTCCTGTCACCCAGTCAGGGCAAAGAACAGTTGGTGCTGATTTAATGCACCATAACAATTCAAGTCGCTACACAGCAGCTGAGTATTTTATTACATGATTTGCATAAAAACTTGAGACATTCTCATTGAATTTGCTGGAGTTTCATCAGGGTATGGTTTCATAGCCTCTGTGTGGTGATAGGAGATATTGTTTTGAAAGTCAATGCCACATACATCTGTTGTCCTTGTGAGCGGGATAGGAGTTAGAGTTCATTTGACTATGCTTTCAAAAGCAGCATTACACTGATGCTGTATTTTGTCCCTTCTGTTTTCTTTGGTATCTGTGGAAACAACCAAAATCCTGATGAGTAACCACTGTACAGTCCCAAATGCTGATGCAGTTGCACTGAATGGATTATCACTGTTCTTTATACTCCGATTATTGAAATACTGAAGATGCTGATGTGGTTATCTCTTCACGAAACCAATCTTACTGCTGAGACCATGGCCTTAATACCATGAATGGCTGATAAACTGGGGAGGAAGCAAGGATTTTTACCCTCTTGCAAGCAAGAAAGTTCAACACCTTGCAGTCCTCACACGCGGATGGCCCATAAAAGCATATCCCAGCTCCCATGGAACTGCCAGCGACTGGGGTAACACATCAATTTTGTGACTAAAGAGAGAGCAGAATGCTGTACCACCAAAATTAGAAGCTAGCAAACTGCACTGACCTGAACTCATCCTCAACTCTCTCTCTGGATGGTACCCAGCTTGCGACGGACCTACAGCTCCCAAAGGCTGGTTTGTCAAAGGGATGCTGGGGGACCATGAAGGGCTACACTGCACACAGAGCAGGCTGAGGATGAGGGGGTACTATAGAACATCACATTATTCCTTTATTCAATTAAAAATGTCCTGTCTTTAGCAAAAGCATGGTCAGACAAAAGAGGAAATATGATGAATATTTATTATTTGCTAAGCCAACAAAGTAGTGCAAGGAAAACACTCGGACAGTAGCACGAGGACACAGAACAGAGCATGTAATGGTGTCTACCTGATTAAAACACAGCTTCAACAACACTGACCAGTTTAAAAGTGTGTCAGTTTATAAGCAAGAAACACATGTAAGTGATTGTAATCATTTCTTCCATCCAGTGAGGCCACTGATTTGTTACCTCCTCTAACCAAATAGCCTTTTCAGCCCCGTCGCAGGTTTGCCAGGGACACAGACTAACCTCTACTCAAACCAGACTGCAAACTGCCACCCCACCTCACCCTGCAGGTTTCCCGAGTGCCCGAAGTGCCTGGACAGCAAGAGTCCTCGAGTCCTCTTGCTTGCTTTGACTGGCAAAAGGAAGGATTCCTCAAATTCAGGAGCTTTTGTTCAAAGCCTGGTTTTGCTTCTTGCAGGAAGAAAGAAGAGCAGAAAGATTTTGATTCCACATGACTATAGCAGAACTCACAGCCAGGCACTTTGAGTACAAAATTTGACTCACATTCTTCCTTCAAAAGGAAATGATTAAACAATGCAAGCATTCATTTCTAACCCAGCATGGCTTCCTTCTTTCTCTAGTCAGGTCATCTGTACTTCTAAGAGCTGTTGCTGCACCTCAGCCTCTCCCTTCTCAAGGGTCTCATGCTCGAGTACAAGAGCCCTGGGCAGGCAAGCAGAGCCACGGCCCTGGAGAGGAATAACCAAGGTGGAGCAGTTCCTGCCAGCATACACAAAGTGATAACCCCAGGTGTTTTTGTGTTCTTCACATCATGTCAAGCATAACCTTCAATTCATCCACTGCCTATAAAGCTCCAAAAATCCCAAAGAGCCAGGCTGATGAACAGGCTTTCTCTGGGTAGAACAGGACATCAGCAAAACTAGGCTACAGCTGCTAGTGCTGCTACAAGGGAGTAAAAGGTTGCTTCCACCACCACTATGCTAGCTCTGGCCACAGCATCAGAAATGCACACACAATCAAAGGCCAAACTCCCAATAAGTCAAATACTGCAGCCCTGCAGCGAGAGGCAAAGTTATTTGCTGCAGGATTCAAGCACGTTGTCCTCGCCTGCCCTCACTTGTCATTCCCCACGTCCTCATTCAGTCAGCAGCAGGAAGCCAGAGGGACCAGAGCAGGTACAAATCTGAGCTCAGCAGAAGCTCAGAGAGGACTTTAACAAAGTAGAAAAATGTACTTAACTGAAAGTCTCCTGTTCAATACCAAGAGGGGAAAAAAGGTTGTTTTTCCCGATTCTTTACCACTATCACATAATGGCATTTGTTAACTTTGCATAATATCCTAGTGTCTTTTTTTTTAATACATAATGCTGGGAAAATCTCCAAGGCTTAAATACAAATCTTACCTTGGCTTTCAAGCTTGGCAGGCTTTTGTTTCTAATATAAGACAGATCAGAGAGCTGGGGTTTGGCTCTCCTACCTGAAATAAGCTTATTCTCCAGTACACATTTCTATTAGTTATGAAAGCACTATATTCTTGTTGCGTAACTTCATGAAGTTGAGAAGATGCCTCAGGCAAGAGAATGGCACCTTTTTGTACAACCTTTTATATCATAAGTAGTCCTTTTTGATACCATCACAGTCAGCAGCCAAGTGTAAGAGAAGGAAGCTAATGAGTCTCCTCCTCTTCTAGTGCCCGTTATAGCAAAGCAGTCACAGATGAGACTGCCCACACCAGTAGAAGTCCTACACCAGCCTGTTTCCCCTGGCCTGCCTTACAAAAGGCAGCTCACTGCTTGCAAGCCCTGTGGCTATGGTTGAGTCACTGTCCCTTGAATTTGCCACCACACGTACCAAAGCTGCCACCAGTGTCTCCGAATCTCCGAATCTTGGAGCAACTTCTGCTCCAAGCTCCGTCTCCACTATTGTCTGAATTCAGCTTCCCTTCGTGTAGCTCTTCTCCACACCAGGATTGTTTTTTTCCTTTCTTCTCACTTTCCTGACTGCTGTAGAAATTGAGTCAGAAAGACACACTAAGATCGTCCTTGGTATGATCCTCCCAGGTGCTGAAACTGGAAACCCCAGGACACCACTCCTGGCCCAGATGAGGGCTGCACACATCAGCCTAAACTCTTTTGAAAGCATGAGCCTCTATTTTGGTGCCTCAGGGAGTACCAAGTTACTTTTAAAAATCTGAAGACTTACACCGGCAGAAGCAGAGCACACAAACACCAACTACATCGACTTTATCTGTTCAATGTGATGAGAGGAGAGAGAAAAGAGAAATGGACTCCAAGGAAGCCAGTCCCAAAGCCATCACACCCTGATGAGAAAAGCCGCCTCCAGGGCAGTCCCTTGCATGCAAGCTGGAGGGAGGGGAGGAGGTCACTCCTTCCTACGACTATTTCTGCCTCTTCCCCCCAGCCCTTCCACCAGGCAGAGCTTAGTCTTACAGGACATGTTTTCCAGGAGACATCACCCTGCCTTACAGCGCAACTAGTACAGTCAAAACCATCTTGGCACCTGTGAGGCAGAAACGTGCCTGTTCCTCTGAAAATGTGAGTAACAATCCCAGACGAGCTGGACCCGCTCTCCCAGAATGATCCCTGCTGTTCTTCCAGACCCTCAGCATTCTCCCACCACCTCTTTGTGGCGGAAGAAGGCAAAAGCAAGATTCAGTAATTTAAAAACCAAACGGAAAAAAAAAAGATGACTATGAATACCAGCTATAAACAGAGCATCAAGTCCTGCTGTAAACTCACAGCAGAGCTGAACTAAAAATAGCAACAGAACAAGATGAAGCAGTGCAGTGCTGGTGTTGATAGCAACAGCAATGTCAAGAGTATGAATATAGGAAAGAATAAGACTTTGCTACAGTAATTATCTACCTAACACAGAACAATGCAGAATAAAAATAGAAACCCTACTGCTAAAAAGGCTCCTACTCCCACATCAACGTTAAAAGAAATGAAAAAAAAAAACCCAGAAAACTAAACTATAGAAGAAAAACCTCTTTTTTTTCCTAGATACTGTGGTATTTTTCTGGTTTGCCTTTTATTATATGGCACATTCATTTTCTTTAGTGAGAGACCTAATTGGAATGGATCTAAGACTGGGCATCTCCTTCGTGTTTGCTGGAAATGTCTAGCAGCACAAGGGGGATCATTTGCTTACCTAACACAGTGAGACCCAAGGAGAAATTAAGAGATTGGATAAACGCTGTAAACATCAGGAAAAAAAAAAATGCATCACCCCCAGTCCCTGTTTTGCCCAGCTGACTGCTGTACTCCTCACGCACAACCTCACCTCACTCACACCGGCTGTTATCACAGCCTGGGCGGCTGTGCTCAGAGCAGCAGATCACAAACAAGCAATTGCACACAGGTCTGTGCAAATCAGGTACTTCCCACAGCCAGGTACTCGCTCTGTAACACCAGCAGGAAGCAGAAAGCTCACGAATGCTTCCAGCGCTGGCAATGGGCAGCACGATGAGTCCGAAGCCGAGTTCCTGGGCTTCACACAGCTGTGTTGCCCCCTTAGACTTGCGCAGCAAGGCAGTATGGGTTGATTCATGGCAAGCACTCCTTCCTAAAAGCTCTTTAACAGGCAAATTCAATACCATGGAACCTTACTAGCAGCCATGAACACAGCACACGCCTGCTATCCAACACGGCAGGCCTGGCCAATACATACTGTGTGGGTTTGGTGCATTATAAATTCCTCTTTAGAATAAAAAAGTATAGATATAAATTTTTTTTTAATTGCTCATTTAAAAATTCTGCTGTTTTGGAATTCCATCAATTATTTGACAATTGCCTATATCTTAGGATATCTAAAGAAGAGTGGTTATTCTAACCTAACATCTAAAACCACCCAAAACCCCCTAAAAAGAATGGTATCTAAACTAATCAAGTTAATAATTGGAAAAGAATGAGGAAGTCTAACACAAGCAAATTTGACAAGGTGAGTTTAAAGGCATATAATCCGAGGCAATCACATCCATTCCTTTGCCAGACATAGATAATTACTATAAAAGTTTGCTATCCTTAAAGTTTATTTTATGCCATATATAATCACTATGTGTTTTACTGCTCCTCCATTCAATTACCTGATGTCAAACAGCATTTCCATTCCTTCTTTCTTCCTTGAAGAACCAAACCAAACACAATACAACATGAAATCCGTGCTCTGAAAGCTCAGCATCTCACAGAGAAAACGAAGCATGTACTTACGACCAAAGGGAGTTTCTCCCCTGTGTGATGACTCCAGTGAATTTTGTCAGCCTTCGAGCATCCACTTCAATCCACTGATATGGGTCATTTCTTCCTGCACACCAAGCACCATCATAAAAGTCATTTTCGTTAACACCTGCCTGAAAAGAAGGGAAAACTGTCTTCACAAATCAGAAACGAGGAACTGAAGGTCTTTCATGGGAAAAAGAAAAGAACACATGAAGTCATCATTCATCCCATTTACTCCTTTGGCTCCAGTTTAAGACCCTCGAGACTGTCGTTCTCCGCAGGTATAAGGAGAGACCAAAACATTTCCTTACTCAAAGCAGGGTCTGCAAAGCCCTTTTAAAAACCAAGAACCATTAGACATAAATTTAAGCTAGAGTTAGAAAGCATAAAGAGAGCCTCACTTCAGTCCACCTATTTGTGCCTGTGGCCTGATAGAGCCTTTATCCAGAACAAATTATCCACATGGTCTTCAGAGTTATGAAAGCCCTAAAAAGTCAGCTCCAGCCCTTGTAAATAATAGTCAGCGCTGGAGCAATCTCCTTTCCCTCAGAAGCAGCAAAGGAGAGTGTAGGGCATATGGAAAGAGTAATACTATCTCCCATGAAATTTCAGTCCCAGAATTATTAATTTTCATCACTACGGTGTGAAAGGTTAAAAAAATTCAGAAATGCCCAGCAATACCCCAACTCGAGCGCTCATTATATCCCCACTTACGCTGGCAAACCCCACCTCGAACAGCCTTCCTGACATCTTCAAAGAAATAGCTGCAAGGAATTTTGAGTAAGCTGTATTCCAAATACATCTGAAACAGCATTTAAAGAAACATAACGTCTGAGGGCTTTGGATATTTATCTTCTTACTAAAGCCCAGGAACTGCCTGGCACCAAGCTGGCTACTGCATACAAAGCACAGCAGCTCTTAGGGTCCTCTGAGGCTACACATGTTTTTCTGACATTTCATCTGCTTAATGTGTTGCCATCTGTGAGCCATCAACCTCTGTGCATTGACTCTGATATTTTACAGTGATGTTTGTAGAGCAGTTGAAGCACAAGATACAGTGAAAATCTTTATGGACAGTAAGATAAATTCTTCAAGGAGAACCAAACAATGGGAAAACATGGGAGTGTAAATATGATCACTGACCTGAGTTAGAACCTTTTTCAAGGAAAGGTTTCAGTGCATTTTAAAATAAGATGGAAATTGAAGTAGCCTTAGGGTTTGAAAGCAAAGCTTGCCAGGAAGTGTTAAGATCTGCGAAGCACCTTGAACAACATCATGCTAATCCCTTTTACACTAGTTTCTGCAGATAGAGCACCTTATCTCTCATGGCTCCAGCTGGGATCCTTGGTCCTCATTTACACTGAGGATATTGCCTCTTCAAGTGATGCTCCTCAGGGTGCAAACCTCTCCTTCACAGTAAAGTGAAGAGAGGGAAGCAGAAGAGAGAAAGAAGAGCTTGTTTGCAAAAAAAAACCCCAAATCACATCCTCAAGTCTCCACGGTTTCAACTGGACTTAAAGTTAAGTATATGTTTAAGTTGTGTATCAAACATGGGGCGTCTAAAAGACATGCTTACAGTTACACACAGCTTAAAATACTACGGCTGTGAATGGAGGCAAAGAAGGCATAAAAAGGAAAACAGAAACTGTGCTGCTACTTGTTCCTGCTTTCATGCCTGATATCACCCTCTGTGAAGCTAAAGGAGTATTTTTACCAGGTGAAAAGTGGCAGAGTTTGCATATAATTAGCACAGTGAAACTTGAAAAAGGCAGTTTGATCAATGAGAAGTTCTTATTAGAAACATTGCTAAAGGATGCTAAAGGAAAAGAATCACAATAAATTTATGTTGAAACTTATCTTTTAAAGCTTCAAGTCTGTATTTTATTCTTAAGGTTCTTGAAGTTTTGAATTTGTCCTATGGCCACTTCAAAATATTGTTTCCATAAAGAAACTGCCTTATAAATGCAATCGAGTACATAGTAGTTGAAATTGCTATGAAATATCTTTGGAAAAACTTGATTCCTGAAAGATGAGGAAATTATCATCAAATATTCAATCAAAGAATACAAATCAAGACAGCTTTGCTCAGCAAGACATTTACTTGAATTTAACAACTGACAGATTTGAGTCCTGATCTGCATAACTAAACAACACATTTAAACACTTGCATTATCTCCAAAAGTAGGAGAGTGAAAGAGTCAATGAAAGCTGGAAGTTAAGGGCTGGGGCTCAAACAAACCCGTTTTTCCTTTGCTGAATTTTCAAGAACAACTCAAAGTCTAACCCAGTTTATGTTCCACTGGCAGCCAAATGCCAAAACACTTCTCAATACGCAATGTTTTATGAAAAAATACCTTTCTTTTCTGTCACTCCTGGAAGATTATCCTTAAATGCAAATATTGAAAATTGTAATTCAAATAAAACAAATTAACTGCTTATTATGTACCCAGAATCTAAGATGAGGGGAAATCAAAGGTTAGAAATTATATGACTTCTGATTTTGTCCTATTTCTCTTCCGAGTTGCACGTATGCAAGGCAGAATAAACAGTCACTCACATTACCACTGTTCCAAACGCCTTATTTTATAATGAGGAGAAATATATTACTGCCTAAATGTATTCAAACAAAGAAGGAAGTTTCCGTCTGCTGCCACAAGTCAGCCAGAGCAACAGGAAAAATCTATCCAATATCAAACCACTTCTGCTTCGATTCCTCTCTGTTCCCAGCAGGGTGATCAGAAACATTATTTTACCCTAGGAAGTTTGGGAAGACAGGGAAAAAAGCGTTACTCATCACAGGTATTTATAGCAACCACTGCTGGTAGAAAAGAGAAGAATTAAAGCACCCAGGCCGAAAACAGAACTTCAGTAATTTTGTCTTTCAGTTGTGTTTTCATAATGGAGATTTGTAAAAGGAAAGAGTGAAATGAATAACTGCAAAGACATGAAGAAATACATGCAGCTTATTGGCATAGAGATGATTGCATTTCTTGGTTAACCTTCAGTGTTACGCGGATTTCTCCAGCCAGGAAAATGATGAAGGAGAAGAAACACAATTTGACTAATTATTTCAGGTTATAACCACTGCTAATTATTTCACAAGTGACAGATACTGGTGACTTTTATCTCTGAAGGCAGAACACCTCATTGAATATTATTTTATGCTATGATTTTTCCTGATGATGTCAAATAACTGCTGGTTCTGCCACTGTTGCAGTTGCAGGCTGGATCTCCAGCACACAACACTCTACAACCCCAGCAGCTCCTGCCCCCAAGAGGCCCCAGTTTCATCACTGCATCCGCACAACCGGGACTGGGAGCAAGAGCAGGTCCCATGCAGTGCAAGGTCACAGGAGAACCCGATCCTGGAAGGTCTTATCCAGCACTGCTAAGCCTGGCTTTCTGCAGAATAAAGCATACACTGCCCAACTAATTTCACACACTTCTAGTAATCCAAACAGAAAAAATAACCCTCAGAAGCCTGTGAAAAACTTCATTATTCTGTGAATCCTCTGTGAACTGAGGTAGTGCCAGTTACCTGGGGTGGGCCCTAAGCTTCTCAGCTGACCTTGCATCACGTGATGAGAGCAAAGAGTGGATTTTTTTCTTACTTCAAGTTGGATCGCAATGGTCACATGAATACCGCAATGGCACTGTGGGGATACCCAGGACATGCCACAGGGGCAGCAGCCCATGGAATTGTTCATCGCTGTACATTTAGCAGAGCGCTCCAGTGAAACGGGACCGGCACCTTTGCCTTGCTCACAGAGGTCTGCTTGGATCTGCACCCTCAGCTTGGAGTGGTTTCTAACCCAGGAAGTAAGTCCCACAAATCTAAAAGATAGCCATCAGCCCTGCTCACTTCTCTAATTCCAGTCTTTCCCCTTCATTTGGATTACGTGAGCTGACAAAGCAGTCAGAACCAATAACCATCCATCGGTTCTCTTTATACAACAGTGCAATCTGGAGTCATTCTCCCACTTTAGAGAAAACTGGATATTACCTGAATATTAAGCCGTCCTCGGTGGGCCCCGAGGCCATAACGCTTTGCTGTGGAGGCGTGGAGCTGGAAGTCCGTAATTTTTAACGTCTCTAGACCAAGTGGAGGGCAATCTACAAAACAAAAGATTGATTAAAATTTAATTAAGGGAAAAAAACAACACAAAACAAACAAGTGCTCAAAGTTCCTGGGTCTCGCTTGTGCCAAGCTGGCTGGGGTCCCCAGCTGGCAGAAGCAAGCACAGCGCCACTGAGGTCAATGAGAAAAGGCAGCTCTCATAAAGCTAACGAAGCAACGCTGATTCACACCAGCTGAGGACCAGGCTCTTTGAGGCTCTCGTAGTCATTACTGCATGCTGCGTGCTTTGCCTTTTCACAGACGCATACAGTATGGCCTGTCAAGTGCGTTTCAGGACAAAACGTCAGTAAAATGGCCTTTTATTTTTCTCTCTTTTGGATCGTTCTTTTTCATCTCTTGTTTTGATTCTTCTCCCCCTTGTACCCATTCCAAGCTACTGTATGAAGTTCTGTTTCTAATTAAAATCCGTTCTGGAAGCGTTGATCACGGCGCCTCGTGTTGCACAACAGCATAGCTACAGAGGGCTGGGAGGCTGGGCAGCCTGGCTCTGCGGATGGAATGACTAAGCACAAAGAGGCAATCTGGAAACCAGGGGCCAGATCTCTGAGCTCCAAAGCCTTGAAGAAAGCAAAGCAGATGCCATGACTTCAGCAGCTTGCCAGCAACTCAGCAAACTGGAGCCTGGAGCTCTGGCTTTGGAAGACAGGATGTGGGAGAGTTTACTCCATTATTATCAGGAAAATCTCCTGCTCTAAAACAACCCCAGCCCAGCTGTGTTTGAGCCCCACACAATGGCTGGCATGTGCATCCTCAAGTACTATGGCAGGCAGGGAAGAGCCACTCTGAGCACCTCATCAGCGGCGAACAAAACCAGAGAGACACTTTGGGAGCACCTGAATTGTCCACCATAGCAGCATTTAGAGACCCTGAAATCATCCTGGCTGGAACTGGGAAGTCCACGTGGGCCAGAGGTGGAAAGTAGTGTCATTATTTGGCTCAAGCACCTGTTAGATTAGACTGGGGTTTTGCACCGTTGTGGCTGTACCAGTTCTGGGTTTGGACAGAGACTGGATGTTTTCTGCAGTCGAGTGTGGGTGGTTCGCTGTAGCCTTCACAACAGGCTCTGACAGACAGGAGCGAAGCACCAGGCATGGACCCCAGACCACATTCCCAATCCCAGTCCCAGACCACCCCTCCTCACTGCCTGTCTGAAAGCAGGATTGCGATCCCGTTTGTGCCATGGCTGCAGGAGAACTGTTGGAGCTCACTCCATGCTCTGTACTTGTACCCCTCTTACATACACATTTTTAATCAGTTACCAAAGTGCCGTGCTGATGTGTACCTGGGATTCGTCATCCTGTGTCTAAATTTGACTGCTAGCTTTGCCTTATCACACACAAACTGGCAAAATACAAGAGATATCCCATGCCCCTCCTTAGCTCCTAACAACATAAAATCCCTCAGGACAAAATGATGCTTGCTGTCAATTTGTGCTAGCATTTCTTTGTTCATCCTTAGGCAACTACTCACACAAACCCAGGCCCAAACATCACCCTCAGAGGCAGAACAGACAAATGCTAAATGTTAGCGTATTTTCTAATGTACCACCAGTGACATTTGTCTTACACAGCAATGAAATGTAGACAATTCCTCTTTTCTAAGAGCTTTCAACCTAATTACCCAAAACAGAGAAGGGACAGACGTAAAGGACAGCCAGAGGAAGGAGCAGCTCCGGGGATTTTTATTTCATTGGCCAATTGTTTTAATCACATTTCCTTATAGAATGTTCAATCTTTCATTGTGCTTGGTCTAGGAGAAGTCTCAGGCTCTAGCAGACCTCTACTGGGAGTGAATACCACTGGCAGCTTCTTGCCTGCCCTTCACAAGTTCAGGCCTCCAGACAGGTTTGGAAACCCATCTCATGGTATACTCCTGCAAACTCCTCTGCGCTTTTGCGTACTTGCTCTCTGAGCAGTTCACTCTTCCAGGCACTCAAAAGCCACCCAGAAGTCCTTGTCTGAGCTGAGAATAAAAGCAAGGTGCTTTCACACACTCAGCTCATAAAATACCATTTAATTCTATGTTTATACTGCACTTAACAAGGCTGAGAGGCAATCCACAGGTACGGCTGGGAGTTCATAGGAAAGTAGAATATATCCTGCAAAGGGAACAGCCAGCTCCATCAGATCCACCAAAGCTGTCACCTCCGGATTGTGTTTCCCAGCCTGTTCTCTGCTATCAAGCAGGAGCAAGGGCTTAGGGAGCTGTGCTGTGGGCAGCCAGCACATCCCTGCTCTGTGGGATGCACAGGCAGACAGCCTGCAGTCCCCTTCCTCCCCACGCTCTCTTCTGTACAGACCCGTTTTCATAAAACCTGTATGAAAGGCACCACTCCTGAGCCCAGCAGCTGCCTGTCAGGGTGCCTGCAGCTACCTGGAGTGACCAGAGGACGTGCAAGAAGCTGGGGTGGGCTTATCCACAGTAAAACATTACTAATTCACTGTAAGACTGCAATATTCTTGGGCTGCAGTGGATTCCAGGGAGGGTTTCTTAAACTGCAGGATGGGTATTTTCAGTCTGAAGAAATTGCCTGCATCTATTTTTGTGCATTATCTCTGTTTCTAGAGAAACTGAAGCCTAATAATAGACTCAGAAAAGTTCATCTGCATCTCAGTTAAACATGCCTGATTGCTCTTTATTTTTCAAGGATGAATTATTTGTATTGTCTGTGAACGCATCAGATTAATAAGCCAATATTATGGAATGCTCAATTTAACGAGAGTTTCAAGGGAAGCAAGGTTAGGCTCCAGAAGCAGGCAGGAGCTATCAACAACATGCAGTTCAGATATCTTTGATGAAAAGTGTGCCACATACTGTTAAAAACACACTGTCTTTGCTCAGTGTTCTCAAGCCTTGCGATATTCCAAGTGAAATCATTCACATCTTTGCCATCCACTCAATGGGATCCAGTTATTTATAAAAGTTGGTAAGAAACCACCTAACTCACTTTCCCTGGAAGCAAACTGAACTCTAAACTGTCACTGCAATATCTTTCCAAATCACTAGGTAAGAAAAAACAAGCATTTTTCTCCAATACTTGACTGGAAATTAATGAGAAGTATTCATTTCACAGCTGGCCTCTCCTTCTCCAGTGGCCATCCCAAACTGGGAACAGAGCAGCAGGGTTCTCCATCAAAGACCACTGACCTTTAGATGTTTCCAGCTGTGCAGCTCAGCACTGGGATGATATTCTTGGAGTCATCGAGCCTATTGTTCACAGTAGCTTTGATGTATGGAATTTGTGCTGTTTTCCACAAGAGAAGACCTCTGATTTTGCTTTTAAATTAAATGACATCTTCTATTTATAGCCAGCATATTTGACCATTAACACTTTAGGAACATTATTTTTTTTTTCGCCATGCGAGTTCTAGCATCAATAAAGGGTTGAAGAGAGAAGCACATCACACCAAAACATCAGTCTGTAGTCTACCGTGATGGAGTGGGGGAGATTCTTCAGTATAGCCTTGTCTGATTAACTCCAAGTTAGTCAATATAACACAACACAATCCACTTAAAGTTGCCGCTTCACTACTGAGAAAAAAAATAAATCCTTAATCATACTGTGAATTTAATTGCAAATAAATTATTTTGTGGAGATGTGTGTCCCCTGCTTCTTAGAGCTACTGAAGATAACCAGGATAACCTACTTTTGGAAGACTGATTTATGGCATTCATAAGGCCAGTAGTTTCTAAAGTATTGCTTTAATATATTTTACTAAACTTTAAAAAATCTTCCATATAACAATGAAAATGGCCACACAGTCAGTACGACTGTCTTAATGCTTTTGTATTCTCCGTGCTAGTTTGAAAAACACTTGCAGAAGCTACAGAAATTGGGTAGCATGAGTAATCAGAGCAGCTTATACCTGATCGGTTCAACCGGAAATGACCTAGATATTCAGTTGTTTCTTTAACTGGTTGAAAAAGTGATCATTATAAAATCTAGGAAATGCAACTGTGGCTTTGAAAGACATTGCAATCCTTGTACTATGCACATAACAACTTACTAACAGAATGCAGCTCCAGTATTTGTGTTTTAGAACAACCAAAAAGCAAGCATTAAGCTTTCAGGTGCAGGGAACAGGATGAGTTATGGACATTTCTCTTTCCTGGCCCACATCCAATCCTGATTTTGCATGTGATTTGCAAACATGAATAGGTATTCACTTAAAAAACAAGACATTGACAAGATGTCTGTATCAAATCAATTCATTCCAAGACCTAAAAAGAGACAAGGCTTGGATTCGGACTTAATAACATTTGTATCTTGAATGGTCTTCTGGGGGTTTCCATTCCAAAAGGGCTTCCCCACTGGCTGTGTTAAATGACGGTACCTCAGTTCCCATTATTCTCCAATATGTTCCTGCTGGCCAGACAGACGGTTGTGTCCCAGCTAAGGGCAGCAAGGCAGCTCTGATCCTTCGACACTGACAGTAATCACCTGTCCCTTGAAGTCAGGAGGAGAGAATTGAGAATTACTCCTGTCACAACCTCATTTCTTGAGATCTGAACTTACCAGTCACAATTTGGGGCTTGCCTACCCCGAAAGCAGTACCCAAAAGTGCTACCAACCTCCCTTCTCAAGCCATCAAATCAACTCGCAATCTCAGCATGGCTCTGTGTTTTCCAGGCTGGAGAGCAGTTGCAGCCTCATGATGACTGTGCTCTACAGAGGCAGCATCTTCCACTGAAATTCTGGTCAAAACCCCACCTTCTGCAGAGCCAGCTCAGTCGTCTTCACCCCTACAGTGTCGTAACAGCTGCTCTGCTAATAAGGACGCGTTTAGGAAATCATTCTGTACTGCTCTTTTGGAGGCATAGCAGACAAATTATTGTTTTATTTAAAGAATATTTTCCATCAGCTTAGAAATATGCTCAGTTCTTCAAATGGAAAAAAAAAAAAAAAGAAGCATCATGTTTCCTTTTCACTTATATTTTTAAAAGCCACATCTGTAATCCTTTTCAGTTCTGCAGATCTGTATTTGTCCAGCTCCTCGTGCAAAGTGATACTTGGGTCTAGAAATGGGGAAATATCAGCCCTGTGCAGTCTGGCAGTCTCCTTGATTTTTGGAGGCAGATTGTACCCTGACTATTTTTTTGTGATTCTCAAATGTGTTTTAGCTCCAGGAGCTTTGTCATTTTAAAATACGTAAGAATCTCCTTGCACTCCAGAACATTTGAGGAGAAAGGATGTTACACCACAAAGATAAAGCAGCTCAGAGATGCCAAGAGGAGTTCAAAGCAGTGTTGGTGGTGAGTCAATTTCCTCTATGCAAAGCATGGTGTGAGTGCCAGGGGTGTTTGTTGTTGCTGTCGGTATCTGTAGCTTTGCATGTGGGGCTTAAGCTTGCACTACCAAAGTCAACAGAAGAATGCTCAGTCACTCAAATAAAGCTGAATCAGGTTTTCACTATGATAAATATGAAGATGCTATCATCTTTCCAGTGATTAAGTTTAGATTCCTCTAAGTTGTGCATTTTCTGTCAAAACATACCCTGCCAGGATGATTTTCAGTAATACAGCACTCCCCAAGCTATCACTGCATTCCGCAGCAGCAATGGACACAAAAATATCTCTAAAAAATTACACTGGACAGTTCAGAGTCAAACCCATGAGGCACTTCTTGGCCTCCGGATGGCCAGTGGACGCCCAAGGCAGGGAACGACAGCAGGCACCAGACAGCTACAAGCAACAGAGATGACCTGTCACTGTCGGAAAGGAAGCAGGTATGGTGCCAGCATGGTGTGTTCTAGGAGGCTACTTCCATTCTGACTAACAACCCATCACTGTCATTGATACCAGTTTCTGCTTACTGTAAAACCATTTGCCCATCAGACCTCCCATCCCTTCGCCCAAGCCTTTGTTCTCCAGACACTCGAGATGTATCTTGCCAAACTGAGTGGTTAGGCATCACAGGGCAAAATCCCACACCACAAGACAGATGTACTTTTAGGATTTGATTCCCTATTTCTTTTTCCGAGCCATCCCATGGATGGCAGATGCAGAATCCAGGCCTTGTTTAACTAAAACAATAAAACACAGAGTTAACGAAGAAGATGTAAATCTCTAACATATATTTTGGGGCCATTAAGACTTTAAAGCCTACTATGTTATTTATAGTATTCTTAGAACTTTCTGGTCTTGGACAAAAAATTCTTAATGAGGTCAACGTAATAAATTTTACCAACTAACTTTAGAGCTTTTCATAGGAAAAGCGTGGTTGCTAATTCATCTTCCAACAGCAGAAAGTTTTAATGGAAAGCCTGGTAGTCTAATTCCTGTGTCTCATATGATAATTGGGTCACAGGTACACAAAGTATTTTAACACCGCAATGCACCTGAAAGGTGAAATAATAGTAAAAACACATTTCTGCTGATTTGCTACTCACTGAAAATGTTCGATTGCTTTGCTGTGATGGGTGCTGGATCAAACAGAAAGAGTTTGTCCATTCTCTAAACATTTTGTTATATTTACAATTGTAAGACACTGGGGGGGCGGGCAGGGAACGTAGCATAGCTAAATTTTGCCCGTTTGATGATGTGATCGGGGAAGCGTGACATTGCTGTAGATGTTAACTAGTCCCTCTCTACATTGGGTATGGTCCAGCCTTTCCCCAGCAACGGGTGTCCACATTGCAGTCTGAGCAGTTTTCTGACTTCGCTCACATCCAAAGCGTTGCTAGCAATAGATATCGTTTCTTTTCTGGCCTAAATTCAGGCCACCAGCCCCTATGCACCCCAGACTAATTGAAGCAGTACAGGCTCTTCCAGCACATACAGTTTGCTTTTATTTGCTTTGCCTTATAAACCCATTGCCAGGGCACTAAAAGACCACAGCAAGCAATGTGCACTTACGATAAGTCCCCTATATAGAAGATCCAGACCAAAGATCAAATAAAAGATGAAATAGATGCCAAAGTTTTCTATCCTAAGACAACACTAATTGTTTTCTCATGTTGTATCAAAGCTGTATATTTTTCTAGGACAAGTAACAAACACTTCTGGCAGACTGAAAGGGCAATGTTTATCACTGCACCACAACACACATTCACTCTCATGGCTGCTGTTGAAGATTATAAAAAAACAATCCCACAAACACTTTTGGGTAGAAGCCACAAACCCCAGCTCTGTGAGAGGTCCAACCTAAAGCCTTCTTAAATCAGAGGAACACTTTCATGGGCTCGAGGTGAGGGCAAAGCCTGAGTGAGGCTCCCACAAATGTTACCTATCTGGTCTCTCAGAGCTGCTTCTGATAATTAAATGTGCCTTCTCTTTGCAGACACCTTCTCTGGAGGCTGCCTCTGGGCCAGGGAGCAGCCTTTGGAAAGCCTCCCAGCTTGTGGGGAGGAGAGGTGCTTTTTAACCTTAGCCTGTTTGCTAGGCACCACTGTCTTCCAAGTGAACTCGCTCTTTTCCCTGTTAGGAGTCTCACCAGATGCGTTTCATGTACCCCATACTACGCACGCTTCAAAAACTGAATGACCTTTTCAGGAAGGGAGGTAGGTACAGAGAAGTTGCAATTACCTCCTGCCTGGCAGCACAAGGCAGTATACGAAGGTGCGGATTTAAAGTCCATGTTCTCTGGAATCAGAGGCAGCAGACAAGAGTGGAAGCCCTGAGGTGGTTTCAAGGCCACCAAAATTGCATTCTTGCCACATCTGATAGCAGTGACACACAAAGCCACAGACAATGTGGTGCAAAGACACCACACACTTCCATGTTTTCCTTCCTCCTCCCAAACAGTGCACACCAGCCGGCAGGATTGGGCGCAACAGTTTGAAAAGCTGCAGGGTACCAATTCTATGCAAGGGTGAAAGTGTCACTTCTCCTGCTTCCAAGGTGGAGGGGAAACCCAGCAATTAAAGGCAAATAAAGAACAAATTAAAAATTATCTTTCTCCTTTAGGTCATGTCTGAGATGAAACCAAACATTCCTGGGATTCAGAAAGCACACTTTTTTCCCCCCTTCCATTACTTTTCACATTTTCACTCCCTCACAAACCCAGGCTGTGGCTGGTTCTAGATGCAACAAACCAGCACATTTAGCAGGAAGAGCTTCTATTATTCCTGGCACAGCTGGAAGCAGGAATTTCCAGAAAGCCTGTTCTCTAAGAGTTTTTTGGCCAAGCTGTCAGACTCATGAGGCTCATCTGAACTCCAAACACTGTTCACATTGCCTGAGCTGCCTACTGCTGCCATCGTGCAGCCTCCCTGGGGGATGTGATTTATCATGCAGGAGCCTGGTCCCACACACACGAAGTCAGCATGCTTGGGCACAGGAAGCAGCTCTCATTCTTCCTAGCTCAGTTTTTGCAGCCTGTGGTCTTTCTGCTCAGGGGGAAGAAGGAACCATATCCATAAACACCTGCAGGCAGCCTCCTCCAGGCAGAGCGGTGGGCTGATATGGAAACAGTGCCCACACCTCTTGCCTGTCTTAAACTGTCTCCACCGTTCTTTCTCCACATCTCTTTAGGAGAAGAGAAAGGCAGAGGAAAGGGAGGTGCAGGCAGGCACGCCGGAGCTCCTGCCTCGCTGCCCGTGGGAACACCACCTTGCTGACCTGACACGGTAAAAGGACGAAGGTAGGAATCATATCACAAACCTGGTCACGGCATCCAGGCCATTAACAAAAGATGCGAGTTCCAGCTGTATTCAGTGCAGACTGTGGCAGGCAGGGGCATTAGGTACCCTGTAGGCACAGCCGCTAGGAAAGGTCTCCAGATGCTGGTGACATAGGGTCCCCTTTCCTCTGTACCCCAATGTGACAAGCTTTCCACTTTTTCCACAAAGGAATACGTCTAATGAGTTGCTCTGAAAAAGACATTATTCCCTTTAATGGCCTAAAAAAATATAAATTCCTAGCTTATTATTACGAGTAGTGACTAAGGATGACTTCTGTGCTATTCATTTCAAAATGTCTCCTCTGATGTTTTTCTGAAGCAAGGGATGAAGACTTTCTGAAATTCCAGTTAAAGCCACAAAGCAGAGTACAGCCATCAAAAATGAGAAACATTCTTTTTTTCCAGTTTACTTAGCCAAACAATGGAGAAATGAGACAGACCATTCACACAATGGGTATAAGACTAAAATTACCATTAAAAACACATCTCTTCATGCCAGAAATAGCTTAAATGTCAAATGACTGAGGTATACTGCAAGACCAAAGATTCCACAATAAAAGCATTAATTGTAGCTATTAAAAGTAAACACTGAAACTTAGAATAGCATTAACAAGTACAAAATCAAGACAGAAAATAGTTATCTTAAGATACGACCCTGGCTTCATAAATAAAACACCATAAAAGTGATGAAGTTTAACCACTTCAACAATTCCACTCAAGAGCATTTTACCAAAAATTGTATAACTGCATAAAAGCAGCTGTAACGAGTATAAAATTGTCTTACGGTGCAATTATTGTCCTCCTCCTCTACAAAAGCTGTAGTAGCAACTTTATACAAAGGTAAACATATCCACAGGCAGGCATAGCGAGTTCGCTAAGCAGCAGCACAGAGTGACAACACAGTCAGGAAATGCCTTAAACATAAATAACCTGGAAAATGACCATAAATTCGGACCAAATCTACCAAGAAATCTGCAGCTCTAGGGATTTTGCAGCAGAGCCACCCTTTTGGAGCACAACAGGGATCCCAGGCAGCACAAAGGAAGTATCCAAGGGGGGGGACAAAAGGGAGGGACAGTATCTACTCCATCACAAGGATGGGGACCTGGGGCTAAAGTAGACCTCGTGGTGAAACACATTAATAGCTTCAGCAATTCTCTACAAACACCTCATTTCCCCAAAATAGAAGGCACAACTATGATATCACCCAGTTTCCACCTTCTCGCTCTCCCTTGAGCACGCATGAAACCCACGCACATCGAGCAGGAATTAGGAGTGATGAGCCATTAAATCTTATCACAACTGCAGCAGTTACCTCCACTCCCAGTATCGCATTTACACTTGAGCAAGGCTGAAACCAGCTGCTCCCCCGTCAGTACTACTTAATGTTATTCAACTTTTAACCAAGTCAAGCTCTAGCATAGACCAAACTACATTTCTTTTACTTTTCTCTAAGCTGGAAAATATGCTGAAAACAATCCTGAAACACATGCGTTAGCTTCCTCTGATGCAGCAGCCTAAAGCCCAACGCTGGAAAATGGGGTAGGAAGATAGAATCACTTTGTCATTCAGTTCTGGCTGTTTTCTACCAGTTTAGCTTTCTGACTTAGCTCTTGATGGGAGCCAGCAAACTTCAGGGCCAGCACGATGAAGTAGTGCGAGCTCTGCCTTTAAGCAGCAGACAGTCATTAGTCACCCTACCTGGGAGCTGAAATCTCATCTTTCATTGTTTCATGGTTAAAACTAAAAATACACATTTAATCACCCGAACGCAGACTAGCAGTCTCTATCTGCAGCATGACCTAGGTGAACAGGACAGCATCATCTTTCTGAGAGTCACCCACCCTGGGATGGTCTGGGGAAAACTAATCCTTGTCAGTTTCACATCTTCCCAAAGAAGAGGCTGCTAATCAGAAGTGACATTAAAATTTGCCTCCTCTGCACGCAGACAAACACGTGGCTGCAAACACACCTCCATGCAGAAGCACGAGGGCCCTCAAAGGCGACTGACTGCTTCAGCAGAGACTGCCAAGCCACCCGGCACGCCCCAGCACCCAGATGTGTCGATACACCCTGCAGTAAATCCCTCTCCTCCTCTCACTGCAGCAACGGTGCTGCCCACTGCAAGGATGCATTGCCGAACGGGTGAGAGCGGCTGCCCAAGCCTCAGTTTCTTTGTGAGTCGTCCTCCGGCACAGGCTAGTCTCGGTCGCTGCCCAGCCCTCCTCCAGGTTGCACATCTGGGCTAAATATTTGACCTATATAGAGAGTCTGTGACAGGAAATACCTAAAATCAATCCAACTGGGGTTTAAAACCTTTATAAAGTGTAAGTCCCGGTTTTATGGAGACCTGGTGTGTCTGCTCTAGCAGAGAGTTTAGACATTTATCCTTTTTTTTTTCCTAAAATCCCATCTGTTATTATTATTTCTTATGAAATAATAAGAGGAATGAATAAAAACAAACACTTCTCATAAAGCACAGAAGTCAGCACAGCGCCTGGAGCTACTGCTCAGACAATGATTTCAGAAGAAAGATGTGTGGTTAAAATTAACCTTAACTCAAACTTCGTGCTCCTTCCCAACCCCCAAAAAGGAATCAGTTTGTATTTTCTAGCACACAGTAAAAGAAAAAATAAGTTCAAACAGTTTGGTTGCTTTTCGCTTAGTCACTCTCTTTAACAGACTTTTTTATTAATTGCATGGTTGATGCAAGCTGTAAGACAGCACGAAAGAGGTAGAAGTGGCTGATGCGCTGAAACAATTTTTCCTAAACAATTGAAAACCGCTTCAGTGAAGGGATAAAAAAATTGGCCAAGTGCACACAGATTGCAAGCGCACCAGGATATACCCAGGAGTCCTGAAAAGCAAAAGATTTAGGAGCTCATACAACAGAGCTTTCCCCTTTCCTTTAATGCACTCTATGTCCAGACTGCTGCATCCTCAGGAAGAACCCTGAGAGCAGAGTGCAAGAGGTCAAAGCAAAGGGAAGTAAAACTTCCAAGATGCTCCCCCTGGGACCAGTCTGTGGCTGGTGCTTTGGCTCACAGCGAGGACACAAACCCCAAGGCAGCACAGGAATCACCCTGGAAAACATACCGTTGATGAAGGAATCCAAGGACAGAGCCCAGGTTGCACAGGCAATTCATTATTCCCAAAAGTAACTTCTGCAAACAGCAGAATTTTTAAGGAGCTCAGGACACACACACTCTGCAGCCAGGGTCTTCTCTCCCACATTTCACCAGCTCGGCTTCCCATGAGTTTTTGCCCAACTTCACCTGGAAGCTGGAATCCTTAGGACTTTTCAGTGTTCAGATGTTCCTTGTCAAAAAGGCGATGGCCCACGCCATAGCCCATCCATTTACTGCCCCTCTCTACGGGCCCATAAGCTCATCAGGGAGAAGCCAATTAAGGGAACTAGACAATATAAATTAAAAAAATGCCCCAAGCCCAGGGAAGTCCCAAGGTTCTGTGGATTTAACCGCTCCATTTATAGCTTTTAAATTCCATGCACACAGCACTTCAACAGGCCTCAGTTTCCTGCCCACGGAAAAAGGAATGCTAAAAATACCCTGGGAAAGGCATGGTTCTCGATACTTCTAAGCTGAGAGGACGGAAGAACTGGGAGTTGGCAGGGAAGCTCTTGGGAAGCCCCAGCTCCACACTGCAGAGCGAAGGAGCTGGAAGAGTTCAAGCAAGGTTCAGACAAATATCTCCAAGGGCGGGCACCTCTCCGACTCAAACAACTGAGTGCTCAGTGGTCCTTCCTCCTTCCTCCAGCTTCCCACGATCTTGCAGGTAGTGTCTCCTTCCGGACAGTGAAGATCTGACTGCTGTCTACTAGGATTCCAAACTAAGCACTTGTCTGTCCGCATTTCCTGACCAAATCAGTACACTGCACACATGTCCAGTGCTCCAAGCTCTGGGTGAAACATGGCCACCAGACGTAGCAATGGAAGAGGATGAATCACTTTATCTGACTATAAGCGGTGCCCAGATGGGTCAAGCACTCTCACTGCTGACATGAACACATATCTCACAAGGAAAGCTGCTGACCACCAAGTTCCCAAGGCACACAGGTGCTCTCAGCCCACACTGCAGGAGATGTTCCTCTTTTCATAAAGCTCAGAAGGAGCTGCATGGAGGCTGGAGAACTAAGATGATTGTGATTCTCCAACCTAAGGGCAAGGGGATGAGAAACCCTGCCCTGATGATTATTTTCACATTTGTAGTAACTCCCAGTGGATGAAATGGAGAAACCTCAACTACAGTTTCAATCACCACTACCAAAACAATTACTAACTGTGGCCACTTTAAGGACAGAAGCTTCTCTCTTAGATTTCAGTCTGTTGCCTTCAGCACAAGAGCACACCTCTTTCAAAACTCTGGCACTTTTATAAGTTCATAAATATAAAAATGCACGTAAGCCTTTAACATCAAATTTGGGAAGGTTTAAGTCGCACTGTTAGTTGAACTTGGTCCTTGGGAATCATGTTGATTATCGCAGAGTAACACCATTGCCAGGTACACTCCTCGCAGCATTCACAACCTGCCCAAGGCTGACATAGGGACATAAAAGAAGTCTGTCAGACAATTTATTAAAAAAAAATATATAAAACACAACATAGACTTGTAAGTGATTAACCAAAAAGAGAGTTCCATTCATCGGGTTTATTAGCTTTGAAAGCAGTATTTTCTGCCAGTAGCTACAAACTACAGCGTAGATATGGTGCACAGCAGAAGAGTGAGCAGACTAGTAAGCTGCCCGTACAGAAGCTAAACATGGTTCAAGTATACAACCACCTTTATTGCATTCTTTGTTCGCGCTGTTGGATGCAGCACCACATTTACAAATGCTGCATCGTGCCAACGCCTGTGTGAAACCGGAGCAGGACTGTATTACTGACTATCCACAGATCAGTGCTTTTAAAGGATCCCATACTGTCAATAACCACAAGTAAAGAGAAGATTAATCATGTATCTGGGTGCTCTCACTACTAAATCAGACACTAAACTTCACCCATGAGCCATAATTACTGGGAGCCACTGTGCTCTGCTTGCCAGCCTTGGTGTGATTTTCACAGTGCCAAATGCAGCGGACAGACGGTGTCACAGCCCCACGCAGACCCTGCGTCAGAGCAGGAAATCTTGCACTCTGCCTAATCCAAGACATATTAGTAGTATCTCATATAATTTTTTTACTAGACATTTTTGTAAATCATACTCTACAGTGTGTTGGGTCTGATTCCCATTTTTAAGGACAGTTCCTTTAAAACCCCCTAGAGAAACAGAAAGCCACTCCAAAGCCTCTTTTCGTTCAGAAAAATGACACCAGCCACAGTGGAAGCATGGAATAAAACCATTGTCTTTCCTCATCTCATTTTAACCTATAATATGGTACAAATCCTTGTTTGCCCATGTCAGTATGTTATCCACCAGAAGGGAATTGTTTTACATCCAAGAGGACTTTAAATACTTATCAGCATACTCTCCAGAATATCCTTTGGAATTTAATTCAAGCAGAGCAAAAAAGATTAACAGCTAAACCCACAGGCTGTACAGATGCTCTGAATGATCCCCACATACTCGATCTGATGCCTTCATCGGCACTCTGACACTCAGTCACCATCTGGCATCTCTTCATTTCTTTGCTTGTTTTTCTCACCTTTTTTTGTTGCCATTTTTGGCGATGGGTAGAAAAGAGAAACACTTTTCCTTTTATACCTGTCAAGTTGATTTAGCACTGCCTGGTGACTGCACCAGGAATAAAACACCCTGCTGCTCTCATGGTGATCCAGCCCTTCCAGTGCTGAGCAGACACCCAGCACACCCTGTTCTTCCCCATGCCAGGATGATAAAGCCACACAGGAAGGGAATCATAAATGCTCCTTTTGCTGTGCTACAAGACCATTAGAAACGTAATGGCGTCAGAAGGAATGCATTAATATTGCAGTCTTATTTTACTAATGGTTTCATTTGTTCATTAAATATGCAAAACCCCAACCAGACACCTCTTAAGTCACCAGTGATAGCAAGAGAGAGGCTTCCAGAGGAGCCCCTGAAAGGGGTACCTGTGATGCTCAGTGATTATCTGCACGTCAGGAGAAGATGGGAAATGGTCAGACAGCAGCACTGCTAGAGACTCATACCGGGGCTGGCCGCAGTGTCCTCTGACACCCTTATTCCACTGTCCATGCACTTCATTCTTGTTAGGGCATGGACAGTGTGTTCAGGCAGGTTCCTGAGAAGGAACTTCTACAATGGAGCAGACAGGATGGCCATGACTATCCCTGAACAGAATCCCACACAAAAAATGAAGGAAACTCCAACGCTGCCTTTGATTCTTGGCCTGGAATTAAATAGGACCAAAGCACCCAACAAGGTAGCTCCCAGGGACAGAAAGATTAAAGGTGATTGCCTGTTTCTAGCATGAGTGCTTACTCCTATCACCTGTTTTCTCTCCATAAATGTTTGAGCTGAGGAAAGGCTAGGAACTGTTCTGCATGTGTGACAACCGGATTTGTAAAGGCAAATAATTTCCTCTACAAACTTTGATTGTTCCCATTTCCCTTGAGTACCTCAAAAACTAGTGTTAAAGGCATATATTTATATGTTCATTTCAAAAAGCCTTTCTTTATAAAACAAGCAGCACCACAAGACATAACCAGACCTGACGCGTCCTTTGCATAACAATAACACAAGCACAAGCAATCACTATGTGTGAATATGACAATCAAATCTCAATTCTGACAAGAAATCTTTCCATAGGCTGCTTTTTACAATTAATTGGGAAAAAATCCCAGCAAGAAAAGGCTCAGATGTTGAAAATTCAAGAAATTGCCTCTTCTGCACCAGATCTTCCACTTCAGCTTTTTGACTGCGTCTAAATTCACACAGCTGACAGAAGTCTGCATCCCAAAGCCAAAAGGTATAAGTGAAATTTGATTGCAAACCATCAGATTGACCTGTCTAGCCAGCTCACTGAACAGAAAATGACATTAAAAACCAAGAATCAATTCAAATAATGAGTGGCTTGTAATACGCTGGCATTTCAGGAACAAGTCTACACGTAGGGTCATACTATTAAAATCTATTCAGTGAAACCATTCTTTATTTAAAGAGGCATTTTTCTCACCTTAAAAATTAGTTTGGATTCAGAGCAGGCTGCTAGGAGAATTATTGGAGAAAACGGATCTCTCTAGCATAATCAAATGTGTTTATTCCGATTTTTTTCTCTCTGTTACATTATTCATTGAAGCCATGGGTAAGGAAAGATGCTAATCAAAGAGGCTTGGCCAGTTTTGAAGGCATTGCTCATTATTCACTCTTAACCATCCTTTGCCCTCTTTTACTGTGCCATTCTTTAAAGGATGGGCTCTTAAATGGAATGGCGCTGTTTTCCTTATTCTACATATTTGTAGAAATGCTGAAGAGGAAATAAAAACTGGTAGAAGAAAGCAAGCTCATTAAAAGCCACATGTTTTCATCTTTCCTTGTCACATCTGCCAATTAGGGTGTGATACAGGTCATATTAAAATTCATACACCCAGTGCCAATGAGTTCATGCTGAAGGGTTGCTTGTATAAGAATTTTAAGCAAAAGCTTTAAAATTATGATCTATATTCTAGGTCACAGGAGTGCTCCTCTTTCTCCAGGCTTCTCAGGAACGGAAGCCAGCTACAAGGCTTAAGAAATGCTGGAAAACAACAGCGCTGGTAATTACCCAGCATATGGGTAATTCTGTGCTACTTGTTCTTAGTTCCTAGCCCAGTCATTTATCACTTAAATACCAGTCTACATACACAGTCCTCCCCCTACCTTCCTTTCACCCTCCGATTCAGTTCCCCAACCCAAACGCCTGTTTCCTGTTACCCTCTTGTATTTCCAGCTCCTCCCCCATTTCCCTTCACACCTCTGCGTTCCCTGACCCGCTGCCGGAAGCCACTGTTGGCTCTGCACCCTGCCGGACACCCACGCAAGCCGCCTGCCCTGCCTGGCTTTCGGCCCTGGTGTACCACTCAAAGGCAACACACCAATATTTCAATTACTTCTTCCCAGCCAGAGCTCTGAGGCACTGCCCCATCTCTAATGTGCCAGTAAAGTTCAACACGCTGGACTTCAAATGTCTTTGGAAGACTGACTCTCTACTCCTAGACCTCCTCCTAGCTCTCCCAGTACACCTTCAGCCTGCCAGTCTGTTTTCAGCTTCCCCCCTTTCCATCTTTGCTAATCCCATCCATACTGGCAAGCAGTGCTGATTCACAGACTGCCTTCTCTTCTGTTTCCTTCTGTTCTAGCTGGAAAGCTGGAGTGTCTTGGTGACTTCTTAAGTGCTCTCAGCCATCAGTTCAATACCTTACAAGTCAGTCCCTCCTACTCTCTTCCTAGAGAACAAATTCACCATTCAAATGCCAGTTACAACATTAACTTATCATGTTTTTAACTTCACGCCCTCGTCAGGTCTTCATCACCATTTTGCACCATAATCTGCCTTGTTCTTTCTGAATAATATCTCTGTGACAAAGCGTTTCTCTCCTCGTTCACTTACTGATCTCTCTCCAAGCCTCCATCATCTCATATCTTGACAAGCACCTCAATTAAAGTGCTACCAGTCTATTTTTATGTTTTGACGTTCTTTCTGCAAGGTAATTTTCTCGGTTGCTCACCCTGGCCATTTCACCCTCTTTGCCTTCCCTTTCTGTCCCCTCCTCAGACACGTGGTCCAGTGAGATCCTGACCCACACAAGAAATCCTGTGCTTTACATAAATTTAAAAAAAAAATCCAAAACCCGTTAAAATTACATTGTTGAACAGGCAGCAATGTTACACAAAAATAAGCAAATAAGCAAGCAAACAGTGATGCATGTGAAGAGTTTCATCAGGCCTGGGGAAAGCAACTGAGGTAATCACCATCACTGCGCGCGCACACACACACACACACCCCCCTCGCTGGATTGCACAGAGCTCCAACACTGCAAGGCCTGTGAAACACAAAATACGCACGCACTAAAACACAACCTCAAACCTATTTGAGGTTATTCTCCCTCTGTTGAGGTTATTCTCCCTCTGTACTCGGCACTGGTGAGACCGCACCTCAAATACTGTGTTCAGTTCTGGGCCCCTCACCACAAGAAGGATGTTGAGGCTCTGGAGCGTGTCCAGAGAAGAGCAACGAAGCTGGTGAGGGGCTGGAGAACAAGTCTTACGAGGA
Organism: Cuculus canorus; assembly: GCF_017976375.1. Taxonomy (NCBI): domain Eukaryota; kingdom Metazoa; phylum Chordata; class Aves; order Cuculiformes; family Cuculidae; genus Cuculus; species Cuculus canorus. The sequence goes on along the minus strand of NC_071407.1, from coordinate 509,498 downwards.
GCGGCTGAGAGAGCTGGGGGTGTTTAGCCTGGAGAAGAGGAGGCTGAGGGGAGACCTTATTGCTCTCTACAACTACCTGAAAGGAGGTTGTGGAGAGGAGGGAGCTGGGCTCTTCTCCCAAGTGACAGGGGACAGGACAAGAGGGAATGGCCTCAAGCTCCGAGTGAATATTGCTCTTTTATTTTCCAAAGGCAGTCAGAACTGAGGCACAGCCAGAACAAGATCTGCTAGAACAAGTACAAGTTTTGTGAATCAAATCAAAGTAATCCCAGCTTTAACCGCGGCAGACTCGAGCGCACTAGAAATGACAGCAGCACTGTTCGGTCACCGCCTACAGCCACCTGTGACACCCAGCAGGGCTCTTGGGGACCACAGCCCCATAAACCCCTCATACCAACTCCTGCCTGCGCAGAGGGCCGCAGGGCTCTGCCCCACAGAGGGCACCTGAGGCCGCAACTCTGTTAATGGCCTTGTAAAAGAAAAACATCAACATTAAGACGGCTCTTTCACTGATTTGAATGGGCTTTGGAAAGAGCAAACATGGGTGGAATTAGAAAACGGAAATGCACACATATAGAAACCTGTCAATCCCACTGCTTGGCTTCCCTGGACAACCTGGCACCACTTCATTTAGGAGCCAGTTAAGGGACACGGAGGAAGGCTCAATCGAGGATTGCAAATATTGATTCTAATAATACTTCAAAAAACAAAAAAAAACATTGTAAACCCACTGGCATCAACAGGATTGATTCCTACACCAATATTTCACAAACTGAAAATATCTCTATTCTCACCACCTTCAGTAACCATCTTAAACAAATCAAGTTCACGTCATCCGCTGTGTGCTGCATCCTTCAGAGTGCTGTTTTGTTTCAGCTTTGATTCAAACCTAGGGCTGATCAGTACCAGCTGCTCAGCCCAAGGGCAGATCACATGTTCCCATTCCCCCACTTTCTTCATCCCAACTACTAACAGACTATTGTTTGTTATAACTAATTAATCCCACATGCCCTGGCTGCCAGGGAGCCTCACAAACCCCAAGTTTTTTGTTTAGTGAGTCCCAGATGTGTGTAAACACATGAATGCATACATCTATACACACCACGTGGATTTACACAGCCACGTTTGGAGTCACCATTCATGGGTATCTCTTCGGCAACCACTATTATTAATCCTAGCTGTTCTCCGAGCAGGCCAAGTGTGAGACATTAGAGAGGTGTGTTATTACTTCAGGACCTCTGCAAAGGGCCAGATTTTCAGATCCTCATTCCAAACCAAACCGTGGTGACATGGTGACACAGCACTGAGCCTTGGAGTCACTGCCTGGGCAGGACCTGGCACTTGCCTGCCTTCGGGAGAGGAGAAAGGAGGAATTGGAACTATTCAACCCAATATTTAACGCTGTCTGTGGTTCCAGCTAAAAACCTCCAGGTTCCACTCATATCTTTAACAAAGGGCAGCCATCCTCGTTGCCAGGTGTTTGCCTTAGGGCTCCTCAGGGCTATTGTGGTTAAAACCATTCAGCTGCTCCTGAGGAGCCGCTCCCGAGGAAACACACAGCATCTTCCCTGTTAAAGTAAGCCTAACAGGCAGTTCCTTGAGTTGGTGTCAAGCTTTCACCACTGGAGCAAGAAGCCAAAGTTTAACAGAGAATATCGGTTGTTTGTTGTACTTCTGGCTATTTTTCCAAAGCTCATAGGCTTTAAAACCTCTTATTGTGCCCAGCTGGAGAAAGTTTAGAGCTTGGAATCTCAGCTGTGTCAAAGGAGCACAAGCCTGCTGTGGAAGCAGGGACTGAGCTATTTCCAGACGGTTTTGGTGGTGCATCACGAGCCTCTCCCATGCCTCTCTTGGTCTTGTGCTCAGCCATGCAAGGAAGAGAAGGTGGCCCCCTGGGTCATTCTGGTGGTAGGGTGCAAAGTAAAACACAGTAAATTAGAAGATGAATCCTGCACATGTCAATTGGCTGAGTTTTTTTCTGTGGTCTGAGGTCTTTTTTTCCTTTTCTAATTCCACAATGTCCTACATGGAAAAATGAATGTGATTCCGTCTGCAAAATCAAACATTCCTAGGAAATTACAGAATTCAAGCTACCTGTACAACCTCAGAACACTTCACTAGTAGGCCAGGCGCATAATATAGTTTGAATCTTGTACAGCTGAGTCTACCACTCATAAACCAAACCCAGTTTGGAAGGAATGAGCATCCCCCAACAATGGAGACAGTTACTGGAACAGCCGCTGCCTTCTCTGCACTCGTAAGGCAGGAAGGAATAAGACACCTGTGTGTAAACACAGGGGATCATTGCCCTCGCAGATTGGCTGTCCTCGTTGCTTCGTGTTTAGTGGAGTATGTGTGAAGCCACAGTGCTGGGAAAACTGGGAAAAAGCCAAGACGGAAGGTGAAAGCAGAGCTGATCTGCAGAACATCCCACTGCGGGCTGGAAATCCTTATTGGATTCCACCACACTTCTCCACCACACTGCAGAAGAAAAAGCCTGGTTCCTAATTAGGTAGCTTTAATACATATATGTTGCCCGTGGTCAGATAGTAAACCCAGTAATGCCGGTCACTGAGGTAGGATTGTCCGGTTGGGAACAGATGTGGGCACAGACCCCCTGTGCCTCCATTTCCCCAGACAAGGAGTATTTGCTGTCAGCCTTGGCTTCTTCCTCGAGTTACGCTAGCAATGCAAGCTGCCTGCCCCGCAAACGGTTCTCCAGGTCACAAAAACGGTATTTTCTTGTCGCTGTTTATTATTAGAAAAGCCTATATCTTTGCTAATGAAAGGTTAATTCATTCCTGTTTGCGTTACCATTAAACGGGAAATACCGTAACTACTCTTTGCTAGATGGAGCAGAGGAAAGTTAAAGCCTCGATCCCTGGGTTTGCTGCAAACCTTGTGCCAACGCTACCAGTGACGGGGGTGCAGCTGCAGGGGAGGGGGATTTTGCCCCAGATTTTACAGCACTAAAGTTCACAAGACAAACTCACTCCTAAGTACCCCAAAACCCACAACGCACCTCCCACATATCTGGGAAACACAGAAAGCAATTCCTCTTCTTTGGGGGTGGGGCAATTTATTCTTAATGGTCTTAATGGTAGCAACTGGGTGGTAAAAGCCGATCAAGTTTCTGCAAACTTTAATTCCATATTTTTATCCAATCAAATGCAGAAAACAGAAAAAGGAACTGGGGCGGCCCTTTTTATTGTAAGGCATTTTTGTTGCTCTTTAATTTCTTCATTTTACAGGTCAGTAATCACATTGAGCTCGTTATGGCTTAGTCCAACAGGAAGATCAGTGTTTACATACCTTCCTCTGGAGGACCTTAAAGCGAAGTGTCTAAGAAATTTATAGGTTATAAGTAAAATTAATTCAGGAACCTCTCAGATTAAAATGGCAAGAGGTAAGTGCGGCGTCACGAACACAACTGGCTTTTACCACAGCATCTGTCTGCCTTTTGCTTACAGAACGGCACCTGCCGAGGGTAGCTCAGGCCACTCCCAGGTCAGAGCGCAGGACAGTTAACACATCGCCCCTCTGCGATACCTCTACTTCATGAGGAAGGGGTGAAAGACCCCATTTGAAGTGTCTTCGGTGAAATATCACAAACGAACGCCTCGTCTCCGCCACCGCCGCGGACGCTGCCGGGAACGGGCCATTCGCTAGCGCTGGAGTCTCGGAGCGGGAGGTGGGGAGTTACCTGGCGGCGGTTCGGGCGGGGATTTGCTTTTCTTGTTGCTTTTCTTCGGCTTTAACCCCTTCCTGCTCGGCTCGGATCCCGTCTCCGCGCGGGCGGGTCCTCCCCCCCCGGGCCGCTCCGTGAAAGAGAACTCCTCTCCGGGGTAGGGGAAGGCGTAGTAGTGGTCCCTGTCGCCGATCTCCTGCAGGTAGTAGTCCTGCTCGTCGCCGGGCAGCGCGCGGGACGCGTCCCCGAGCAGCGCCAGCGCGCACAGAGCCAGGCAGCGCCCCGCGCCCATCGCCGCGCCCGCAGCAGCGCCCGCACCGGCCCGGGATGCGGGGGACGGGACGGAAAGGGACGGGACGGGGTGGGAGGGGGCGTGGGAGGGGAGAGGAGGGAAGGGGACGGGACAGGATGGGAGGGGGGCCCCGGGGGTTGGGACGGGCATGGATGGGGTGGGGGTGAGATGGGATGGGAGGAGACGGGACGGGACCGGGCTGCTGGGGGGGGGGGGGGGGGGGGGCAGGACGGCGGGGGAGGGGGCCAAGAGACGGGGGGACGGGACGGGAGGGAGAAGGCTGCAGAGGGGGACAGGATGGGATGGGGGTGGGATGGGAGAGGGGGACGGAAAGGGACGGGGGATGGGAGCTGCGAGCTAGGGAGTGGGATAGGACGGGAAGGGACGGGATGGGAAGGGGGTTGCCGGATGGGGGTCTGCAGGGGGGGCGGGACGGGGTCTTTGGGGGAAACGGGATGGGAAGGCAAGGGAGGGAACGGGGCGGGGGAGAACGGGAGGGGATGGAAGGGCCCGGATTTGCCGCGGGTGGGCTCGCTGCCGCCCCGCTCCTGCCCTCGCGTCCCCTCAAAGCTGCAGCCCCGCCGTGTCCCCTCCGGCCCCGCCGTGTCCCCTCCAGCCCTTCCGTGTCCCCTCCGGCCCCACCGTGTCCCCTCCGGCCCCGCCGTGTCCCCTCCAGCCCTTCCGTGTCCCCTCCGGCCCCACCGTGTCCCCTCCAGCCCTTCCGTGTCCCCTCCGGCCCCACCGTGTCCCTTCCAGCCCCGCCGTGTCCCCTCCGGCCCCACCGTGTCCCCTCCAGCCCTTCCGTGTCCCCTCCGGCCCCGCCGTGTCCCCTCCGGCCCCGCCACGGGCAGCTGCAAAGAAGGGAGTGTTTCATCAGTGGGCCCTTTCCTCACTCTTTTTGTAAGGATCCTGACTTTTCCTCTCTCCAAACCATCTTCCAAGTGGATTAGGATGCATCGTGCCGGCAGCTGCACCCATGCAACCCCATGTTATTAGTGGAATCAGTTTGGCAATAAAATCTTACCTTTCATCTTTTTCATAGCTCTAAAATAGCCATCAGTGCTGAAGGAAATGTGCAGCAGTTGGCTTGCATGAAACATGAATCATTACTTTCGAGTTGAAAACACCCAACTTATATTTTCATCATGAATATTGTATTTCTCGCCGTTGCCCAGTCATCCGGGAGAAAGCTTTACATCTGTAAACCCACTCTTTATTCTGCCTTTGCAATTGCATGTCCTATGTGTTTCTCACAACTTTAATACCAAAATAAGCATATTTTCATATCTCAGTACCAGTATCTTCTGGTATATTTGGCTTTCAGACTGGGTGACCCAGTCCCATAATATTTAATGATCATCTTTGCTTTCTTAGTCACTGTCTCCAAAGAAGTTTAGAGATTATAATGTACCTGTTGTCCTTTTTTTTACACAAAACATGCTTTCACTGGCAATTCTATTTTCATTCTTCAGTTTTACATTTTTTAAAAATCTGATGACTGTTACTAAAGGCAAAAATTTTCATTTTCTGAAACTAGAATAAAAGATAGTGTGCTTTATCACTGTTTTACCAAATTAGGATTTTTTTTTTTAAGTCCTTTACTTGAAACTTGCTTCCCATCAGCCTTTGCTGATAGTTTTATCCGGAGGAGATGGCTTTGTCCCCTTCGGCAGAGAGCGTGAAGTGGCTGAGTGCTGAGTAGGAGCTAAGACCCGCTGGATACGGTGTATGAAACAGGCTGCTTGTTCTCTATTCATTGGCAGGCTGGATATCCTGGATATTCCATTTTAGAGATTTCACAGGTGTTCTGTTTTCCCTTTCCAAAGTATCCAGTCCTCTCCTCGCTTTATCCTAACTAAAGAGGGCAGAGCATGAGCTGCAGAAAATGTGGGTAATTTTGTTTGCATTTGCAGCACAGTCTCTCTTTTGCAAGTATCGAGGACATTCACACATGGTGAGAAGAGAAAAATATACTTTTCCATAATATCATCAATGATCTCTTTCTCCAGTAACTAAAGGAGCTTTATCTGCAAATGATTGTTTAACTCGTTGTGGGTGAAGAAGGATACACTGAAACAGAAGGGGATTTTCCTTTCCAAGCGGAACAAGATTTTCATAAAATATAGAGTCAAGGGTTCATTAATTAAAGACCCAAGGAATGTGATCTGGGGAATTTTAATTTATTTGCTTTTGTCAGCTTTACACTTACACATTTTGATGATGTATGTATGTAAACATCATCTGTTTTCTTTCACGTACAACAGTCTGTTTCTATAAAACGGTATGTCTTCTATGAAGAGAAAATTGTGTGTTTTTTTTTTTAATTTACCATCTATATTATAACAAAGTGTCATATTGGATTCTGGGCTCTTTAACAGGTGAGTATGCGTCGTAGCTGCGTATCCGTCAATGTGTGACTAGAGCTGCACACAGAAGCAAAAAACGTCTGCCCACATCAGACCTGCACTTGTTTAATCTATGTAAAAATATACATTTGAGTGACACAAATAGCAGCCTAACTGTTCCCCAAGTCAAGTCTTTGTTATGTGTTGTTGGTGTTCATGTTGTTTAAGTGAGGTGGTGGTGGTAACGTTAGGGGCCAGATTATGTGCCAGCAGTGTTTCACGTCACTCTTTGATCTCACGCCTAAGCCGTCTGAGTTCACCGGCAGGCTGCAAGCGAGGACCTCAGAGAAGTTTCCTCGCATGACAGGTAGCTACGAGTCCCTGCGAGGGCCCCCTCTCCGAATGACCCAGGGTAAACGGCCACCGCGTGAGCCACACGTTGCTGGAAACAGAAGCGGCTGTGCCCGTGCGTGATTGATGTGGAGACAGCCGAGCCAGAAGAGAAGCCTGGTGAGGAGCTTGCAATCAGCCACGAGGGTGCACCCAGCAGGATGCACCGAGAGGCTTGGGGAGTTGCAGGTTTGCTTGCACACCTCTGCTGCAGGTAGGAACTTTGCAGAACCTCAGGCAGCGCTGTACGCACTCCCTCCCCTCCTCGAATCACCACAAATAACCCTCTCCTTTTTTCTCTCTATGTACCTACCTTAAGAAAGCTTTATTCACGCAAACATACCTACCAATATCCACTACTCCTGATCTCAACCTGTCTTAGTAACGAGCTCCCCCGTATTGCTCTCCCTGGGGCTGTCACGCTTGCTGTGGGTGTGTGCATGTGGGCACTGTGCTGCTCCTCCCAGACCTCTGCTGGAGACACACACAAGTCTCTCTCTAGGCAGAATGTTGGTTTACCTCACTCTAAGATGTTTTTACCATTTTTGCCTCTCAGCCAGCATCCTGGTGACACACAACTTACAGGAAAGGAGATGGTTTTTTCTCATTAGAGTGGCATGGAAGGATCAAGTTCACAGAAGTCTCAGATGGCTTTGGCCTAAGTGCTGATCCTTATTTCGCTTGTGAAGTATCATGATAGCTTTTAAAAACTTGAATGTGGAAGGAGATAAAGGCTACTAATATTTTTGTAGAATGACTGTAACCAGCATTGTCCTCCCTTTCTGGACCGACACCAGCAATGTTGTATAAGTCATTCTGCACTTTACTTTAAACCTTTTGTCCTGCCTAAGTGAAACACAACATGCTGTTAACTGCAAATGATCAGGACTTTCCCTGCTCTGTTCCCAAGAAGTGCTTATCTGGAAGATGATGGTTTACCCTCTAAGCTGGGTTAACACTTCTCAAAACACGAATTTTGAGCACCTTCAACATCACCCGCTCCCAGCTGCCCCTGGCCACAGGCATGAAGTTGTCTTTAGCTGCACTAGTCCCCATGCCACCCCTGAGCCGGACATGCTCCAGTGCCAGTAGTGGGAGAGCACACATGAGCTACCCTTTCCTGCCTTTTCTATGCCTGGAGAATGTGTTTCCCAGTTTTTGTTTCACATGTAATTGTGACAACGTGGCTTTAGTGGAACTAGTAGCTTGTCCTTGGGAGACCCAGGCTTGTATCGCACTCTTCCCCTCCCACTTCTGCAGCTTTCTTTCTCCCTATCTGATCATCAGCAACCATAACTTCATGAAGTTTAGACTAAGGAATGCATTTTCACTGAAGAGAGGCAGGGCCGTGTGTGTAAACGTGCACTGGTTCAGGATCTTCATTTGTATTTATATAATTGCACGTTTGTGCTTAATTCAACTTCAAACTGCTGGGTGACTCCACAACTTCTCTTTTGGAATGTGTGCATCGGTTTTTTTAAGCGGAAAAGAGCTTTGTGGTTGGAAAGGAGAGATGAAGAAGCAGGCATCCTTCTTTCCTTGCCTTTCCCCAGGAACTGTCTGAGGTAGCACATAAGTCTTCTATAGGCCTTGGCAACAAAGCAACACTGAAAATAACTTTCCTTCTGAACACCAGTAAAGTTTCTGTTCCTTTGTACTTCAGATCTGTAGTAAATCATGAAGCACAGAAAGGAGCAACAAGAGAGAATTACACTTTTTAAAGTCATTTTCATTTCCTCATAAAGCATTTACCCCTGCTGTCAACAAGGTCAAACCATCTCAGAGGAAATGGAAACCTAAAACTGACCCTGGGAAATACAAAGTACCTGCATTTAACATTTATGTGTCTCTTAGCTGCCTGATTCTCATGTATTTAACAGAGAGAGACTCAGGAGCTGCCCTGCTTACCTATGTGCACCACCTGCATCCCTGGGGTGTCCAGGCGTTCACACGCTTATTGGTGGTAAAGGAGATCTTTGAAAGAGTGGCTCTCACTGCAACATGACTGGAACAAAAAACATGCTGTCTTATGGAGACATTTTACTCATTTTCAAGAGGCATTTGGCTTTGAACGGAATGTCATTATTTTGCCAGGTGAGGGGTGAAAAGTACCCAGGATCTTAACATTTGTTTCTGAGCACATCTCATAATGGTACAAACTCCGAGTGAGTCTAAAGCGCAGCTGGTTCTGCTCCCCTGCTCCCAGCCAGGCTGCTCTTTCCTTTAGGAAAACAGATTTTAGAATAAACAGATGACATTAATGAAGGCAATTATTTCCTTTCATAATTGCCTACTTTAACTTTAGCAATGCATTCTGCGTCCTGGCTGGGGCAGTTAGCCCGGCATATTCTCTCTTACTTCTCTTGTAAGAACAACATGACCTTCAGAGAATCATCCAGCATATTGCCTTTGTGCTTGAGCCTGGAGAAGGAGCTTGGATTGCCATGGAAACAAAAGTTCCTTGTTCTCTTACACTTCCCTGTACTATGATATGATTTTCACTACATGAACCCCTCTCTTCGCAAGAAATGGAACTGTGTGGGTGTTGTGTTTTGAGCATCCCAAAGCCATCTTCTTTAGGCGATGGCTCGGTTCATGGCAGAAGTGCTTTGAATGAGGAGCAGAGAGTGCACTGATCATCATGATTATTTAGGGATGTTTAGATCAGATTCATCTGCATGAGTTCATTGCTGCTGGAGAAGTGAAAAATCTCTGTGCACTCTTTGGCATTCCGGGGTTTCTTTACTTTTCCTTCCATGCTGAACCGATGAGAAGAAACAACATTTTCAGAATGACAATTTAAAAAAAAGCCAAAAAGTATTTCTGGCATTTTGGCAAAGAATGCAATAGATTATTTTTTTCTGTGCTGGGAACTACATTTCTCCCTGCCCCAGAGTGCCTGTAGGTTTCATGTCGACAACACACTGCCTTGGCATTTGGCACCCACTGCTGGATCAGTGCCAGCAGGATTTTCACCGGGAAAGGGACCGAAGAGGCTGCCTTGAGATCAAAAACTCTGAAATGCTAGCAGTACAAAAATGAGAACTAATGACATTTTTTCCTAATACTATTCATTCTCAGTTGATTTATGAGCCTTTGACAGACTGTAGGTCTGCATTCGTTGGCAGTTTAAAGCAGAGCTTTTTGCTTTGTTCAAAAATGGGAAGATTTTATGTGCATTTTGTTTTAACAGTGAGGCTGAGCCAGCAGTAAGACGACAGAGACAACTGGATAACAGTAGTTTTACAGAGCAGTTGGAGAAAATGGGACGCAATTCTCCTGCTGTGCACACAGCCAGGCTGCGAGTGATGTGCAGCTGGAACATCCTTTTTCATTTACTTGTACCAAAAAATCCCACTTTCAGTGAATTCTCATGGACATCACCTGCTTGCCAACATCTGAATCTCAAAAAATAATGACTCTCACATTTCAGTCTGGTATTTCCTGGCCCCAATTTCTGTCCCTGTGCCATGTGGAGTGTGAGACGTATGTTTAACACATCCCAGGCAGCGGCAGGGAAATGCAGTGCAGAGTTTGCCTGAAACTTGCTCAAAGGCTGCTTTTCCTGGGATTTCTTCACTATCCACAGCCTGAGTGTAGCCCGAGAAGTCATGGACAAAAGTCCTCTGGGAACTGAAGATGACACATGAAAGCCATAGACTTTGTCATGATAAATGCAGTAGAGCTGGCAAGTGCGATGTCACCAGAGACTGCTCCCTGAACATTCTGTATTTGAGGATTGCTTTTTAAGGACAGAATAGCAAGGAATTATTCTTTTCAGACACAAGCACTGTTTGTGGCTGTGATTCATTTGGGGTAATAAATATATAATGGCATACTTCCACGTGGTAACTGCATCTCTGCAGAGCTTATGTCCATGTCTAAACAGAGTCAATGTAAGTGAGTGACATTTCATCGCTTACAGCTAATGAATTTGTTAGTAGGTGGGAATAGTGTAGTTTGGTTATCTTCGTCATCACGTCTTTGACATTATGCTGTAAGTCCCTTCCACAATGCATACACTTATTAAAACAGTGGAAAAGCAAGAATTCATGGGGAGGAAAACCACTGCAATGAGCTTTCACTTGTCACACAGAAAGCATCAAAGGTTCATGTCAGGCTTGCTTTACCTGATACAACAATATAGTTTCACAGCTAGGCAATACACTTGTTTGAACCTGACTTATAGCCATTAAAAAAGGGCTTGTGCCAGCACGTTGGAAAAAGCTGCCTGAAAGGTGAAGGGATTGGCTCTAAAGACACAGGGAAGCTTTAAGCCTATGTAGATGTTTACTAATGTGTGGCGTGACATAAATTATAAAGTTCCAGATCACTTTTTGCCATCTCATACGACAAATGCCCAACTGTTTGAAATACACCCATCTATTTGTCTGCATAAGTCCCTGCAGTAATTCTGCCAAGGATGTGGGATGGTGAAATTTGCGTTACATTTTTACTCCTATATGAAGTGTTTCGTTTCCAAAAATCATTAAACAGCTGAGCATGGAAAGGACATTTGGGAGACCAGCATCTCCATTTTCAATCACTTTTGTATATTTAAACTTTAAGATCTCCAAGACTGAGTTTATTTCTCAAGGTGTGGTCACATATCCTGCTCATTAACAGGATCAACACTATTAGAGTTATTATTGACTTGAGCAGGGTTGTATCATAAAAGAGTAACGTTAACCATTGGGTTACTGAATTTGAGTTTTGGAAATGGTAAAACTTGGTAAAACACACCGCATAATGTGGTTCAGATTCGTTTTGCTTGATTCATACCTGTTATGGCAAACATAGTCGAAGTAAAACAAAAATCTGGCTTCACTTGAGGCCAGAAAAGCTCATCAGATGAGGAGGGAGTAATCGCCAGAAACATCCATCAGGACTTACACTGCTTATTTCAGAAATAATGATAACAACAACAACAATAATATTTTTAAGGGAAATCACTTGTGACTAATAGAACTGATGCCTCATCTGCAATGGTATCCAGCGAAGTGATTTTCTTAGTTCTCTTTTACTGCTATAATGGGATTGAGAACAGAACTGGTACAAACTGGCAATTATGAGGATGCTGTCATGCGCTGCTGTTGCCTATGAACTTCTCTACCTCTCCTGCCCATGGTGCCTACATGTTTGTCTTGGGATTGGCTTCCCTTTCTTTGGCCGTGACGTTGCACGGCATCGACTACAGCGCGTCAGGGAAGAGACTGGCACTGCAAGGGCCGTATTGCTTCTCCAGATAGTGAGGCATTAGAGAGTCAAGCAGGTCACTTTCACAGATTTTAATACAAATACTGCTACTGAGACCTGCCTTCACGCTTGTGATTTTGTTCTGCTTCATCGCTCCTTTCTGCTTCTCAGAGGCCACGGTCTCTGGGCTCCGTGTCATAGGAGAAGTCAGAAGGTTTGCAGCAGGTTTGGAATGAGATCAGACCTCCTGTCTAAACCAGCAGCAAGTCTGGCAACCCAGGGAATGAGACACCTGCAGCTTTGAGCCTTGAGGTCAGCCTGATATTTGTGTAGGAGTAATACTGCACCATGGTTATCTTCCGTATTGAGTTTCACCGGTGATTTGAAGCCATATTAAATATGATGCTTTTTTTCTGAATATAAACAAGACTTTTCCAATGGATTCATCATCCATATTTCATTCACTTCAGACAAAAAACCAGCAGGAACTCACAGGAGGCTCCAGTTCATTTGTGGAGAACATTACCAGAGGCCTCTTTGCCAGCAAATAAGGACAAATGAAAACTTTGCTCTTCTCTCTCCAAAGAACTCCATCATGCACTCAGATATTGTGATTATTTAATGCTGAGGGAGAGCTTTAGGTTTTAAGGGTGTTTTACATGTGTTTTAAATGAGATTACAGTCATATGAGGACACGATGTTTTATAAATTGTAGAAGTGGCTTGCAAACACCCATCTGAAAACTGTGACTATATAAAAAATATCACACCTTCCCTATACTTCTGGATTATCTCCAACAAATTAAAACTGCCAAAGGTGTTTCAGAAGCATAATTTTTCCATCCTTCTCCCTCAAGCCCTATGGAAGGCGATTTATTCATAGGTACTTTGGAAGCCCGGTCCCATTGTATTGCGCTGTCACCAACCCAGAGGTCTGTCCATCTGCAGGGCCCTCGCTACTAGTCATGCTGGAATCCCTGATAGATTTCGTTTGGACTCAACGGGAAATCCAGGATGGCAAATAAATTCTCATCACATAGTATGAAAATCGGTTGAACAGTGAAAACCCAGCCAAATTGTTGACCCCTGAGACAGACGACTGCGCTGTGAATGTAATGAACTCCTGTTCTGTTTAGCGAGCTGATTTCTCAGCATACAGATAACACCAGACCAACCCAAACACAGAAATCTTCTTGCCAGGACAGCAGTTTGGAGGTGTGGAAGAAAACCAAAGGTATGGAATCAGGACAGGGGAACAGGAGATAGGAAAAAGCCTGAACTCGCTGGCATGAGCAGCCACAGGATTCAAACCATTAGAGGAGCCGTATAGGGGCCATAGGATAGAGATCCAGAGTAAATTACACTCAGTATCCCTTCTGTCTGCGCATGGTATTTGTGCTTCAAGTCCCTCTTGGACACTCACTACCAGCTTAAGCTCCTTTTCTCATTTCCACATCAGCCCCTCTTTTCCCAAAGGCTGAAATGGTCTTCCAGTCCCTCTGCCCCACTCGAGATACTGCATCACAGGCGTTCTCTGGGGAGTGATGCAGCAGCTGTAGAGGGGACTTAACTCCCAATACCTGTCCCATCAAAGAAGTTGCCATATATGTAATTGAGGTCACAGCTAAGAACTCCTGGGCTTTTTAAGAGCTGTGAGTATGCACTGTCATTGGTTTCATAAGCTGATAGGAACACACTCTTTGGTGCCAGAACACCTTCCCTCAGTTTTTACCACAAGCTGTCAACCACCTCCTTCTTTAACCACAGAGCTGCAATTATTGTGGTTCTTGATTCAGCAGGCACTTGGCTTCGAGACCTTGGTAAGTACCGTTTGAGCTGGATGGAAGTGTCCTTTCCTGTTCTGAGCCACACGACAGTCTGTGAACACGGGAGAAGGGTTCTGAGTCATGAGGAGGAGCAGAATGCTCAGGTAGACTGGAGGCTCACCAGTAGTCATCTCCCTCATGTGTCCATACACCTCCTTGCTTGTCCCAGCAATTCGCTGCAGGGCAAATCAGTTACTCAAGACACTCGAGAATCCACTCAGGCTGGTTTCCAGTTTTGTCTCTTCAGATGTGAAATGCTCTGTCTCACGAGTCTTCCCATACACAAACATCTCTTGCCTCGGGCTGCATGGTGAACTGTGTCTAAGCAACCTGATGGCCAGCACAGTGGGTGAGAGGAGTGTGGTGTGCCTAGAAAGTTTCCTTCTGCTATAGCAGGTGTCTCTTCACCTTGGCAGTGGAAAACTAGCTTTAAAACACCAAGTCAGCTGAGGGATCGTTTACAGCTGCTTTCTGCATGCTTTGCTTCTAGCCCTGATCCATCACACATACCAGACTAATGGGTTAGAGTGCAGCTACTTTAGCTTCAGCTTCCTCTATCTTGGAAAGTCTGGATAACAGCATTAAGTTTATTTTTCCATAAATAATTTGTATGAGGAGGCCGACTTTGTAATTGCAATGGAAAATATTTTTTTCTTGTTACTTCACCCAATCATGTGTAAATTCCTCCTGCCCACTTGTCTAAGACTGTCAGGAAGAAGAAATACTTAAAAGGCAATGTTGGAAATGCCCTAGAAAACACCAGAAGCTTAAAACAAAACAGTAGGGTAGAAAAAGGCAAAGCAAGACACAGTAAATTCCAGACAGACTGCCAAATTCCACAAATAATTATTAATCTGGAAAAAAATCCTTGCAATTTCTAAGGCTATTGGAAGCGGGTGCCAGTTGCTATTGATTTAAACTTTCTAGCATATAAATACTTGCTCCTGCGTGAATAGCATTGCCATCGCTCAGCTACCGCAGCGGCAGGAGAAGTGAACCCCACCAGAGTTCAGACACAAGCCACAGCCGCATCCCGCCTGTGACCTGCCGGGAATGCAAAGCCCTCCGGCTGCAACCTTGTGCAAACATCACTCCCAGCTCTAATTCATAACAATTTTCTTTTCAAAAAGCCCTAATGAGATGGTGTTTACAGAGCACCGCTTGAGCGTGCCCGCGGTGCCCGGCTCCGGTGGTGCAGCCCTGCCCGGCGCGCAGCCCCGCGGTGCTGAGGCACGCAGCCAGCTCCAGCTCCATCAGGCCAAAAGGACTTTCTTCAGGCTCATCAATTAATGATCCCCTGAATTTCTCTCTCAGCTCCCTTGCAGTCAACCCAGTTATTTTGCAGCTTCTCCTTCACATCTGTGCCATCGTTTCATGTAGTTCCTTACTCCATTTATTGCAGCACTGGTGTTCGCAGCACCTCAATTTTTTCCCCATAACTGTTTTTGCTAAGAAAATGGGATGAAACCAGAAGGTTTATTACCAGTCCAGTGGCAATCTATGGAGGTAATACTGCCTTTACAGACAGGCGTTTCTGCTCAGAGTGTCAATCATCTCTTTCATTTACTTGTTGGAAAATAAATGTCTTTGCTACAAAGAAAGGTTTAAAATAGGGCAGTTGGGATTCTGGTGTCTTCAGAGTGAGGTGTGATTTTACTGCTGTAACTAAAATTCCAAAAACTGTTAATTCTGGATAATCAGAAGAACACGTTCATCTTTAAACAGATAAGCAGTGATGCTTAATTCTTTCAAAATCAGATTTAGGACTCAAGAGAGAATAAAACTGTTGGACATTAGGAAAAACTTCTTCACTGAAAGGGTTTCCAAGCCCTGGCAGAGGCTGCCCAGGGAGGTGGTGGAGTCCCCATCCCTGGAGGGGTTTAGAAGACGGGTAGATTAAGTGCTTAGGGATCTGGTTTAGTAGTGGAGAGTTATGGTTAGATTTGATGATCTCAAAGGTCTTTTCCAACCTAGAGATGATTCTGAGCTTTTCCTCGAAGCTTCTCCCCTTTCCCCGGACTCAGAAGTGCTCTGTGCACGTTCTCTCCGTGTCCAGCCTCTCTGCACTGGCAAAAACATGTGGTCCAGCCACAATCCCAGAAAGCCGAGAAACAGCAGAGCTGATTGGTGCTTTGAAATCTGGCACTGACTTGCAATGTGAACCTGACTCTGTTACTTAAAGTTCCTGTAAGTCGCTTTCTCTGTTTATTCTCCCTGGGTAATGTGCATTTTCATGCATTTGTTAAGAGCTATTAGCGTTACTCACTGGTACGCATTTGTATATTGAACACAGACTCAATATTAACAGGGACGTTAATTAATAAATTGACTATGAATGGTGCTCCATCTTAGCAAGAAGAAGGCAGGAAACGTCATGGCATCTGTTCAAATCATGTCAGCTGCCTGTAGTCAGGTCTCCAAATTATTTCCTGAGGAACCTGCAACTTGTAAACTCCCGATCAGTGTTACAGACATCCTGTTTACAAAAGGGATTGCAAGTGCTTCCTTCCTGAGGTCTCATCTTAGTGCAAATTCCCTGGCTAAAGTGGTGACAAAGCATAGTTCTCCTTTGCCACAAAAGAAAAAGAACAGGTAAGGTGCCAGCTGTGTTAATACCTGAGTCACATGAGCCGTGATTTCCAAAGCAAATGAGGCAAAACTGAATGTTTATATTTTGCACTGGAACCAGGATATATCCCTAATGAGGAAAATTAGCATGCAAGTTATAGAGTTATACCCAAAATATAACTTTGTGTGTGCAGCTTTGTATGTATAATACTTTTTGGATTACGTGCATGTGTTTTTCTAGAAAGGTATAGGATTATTTGGGGGGTTTATAAGGTTGCTATAAACTTGTTGGTGTAGTGTTCTTAAGTGTTTAGTTATATGATGATGCTATATTTTACACGTGTGTAAGTTGGTGATTGTAACGCATATTTTCTGCCCTTTATATAATAATGTAATAATACAGATGATTAGGAAGCACGTCTATACTAGTAAACATGACTGAAGCTGGGAGCACAGAGATGGACTGTGTTTGCCAGCAAACCACCTTGTAAATGCTGTCCTTAAAAGCCAGGCTCTCATTGACCTTCAGGGAGGGCAGGGGTGGATGTAAGGAAGAAAGGGAAGAGGAAACAAAAGTCGGTTTTCTGAAAGCTTTGCAGGTCCTGAACTGAGGGTTAATATCACAAGAGGAACACGTTTGTATGGATTAGGCAGCTGGCTGTGTCAGTGCTGAACTCTCAGAGGTGCTGGCCGTGAATCACTGTCACTGGATATGTAAGACGGATTGCCAAGCTGTTGCCCAGCATCGGGACAAGGTGTTGGAGCGAGAGCCGCCGCCTGCCTGGCCCAGCCCGGTGGCCGGGGTGCCCTGGGCAGCACAGCCCCTGCCCGCTGGGACGAGCTCTGGGCTGGATGTGGAGCGGGCTGACCTCCTTTACCAGTGCCGCTAATGAGGGTTTGAAAATGAGGTCAGGGATTTGGTTTTGTCCAGGAAAACATGAGGCTGATAATGATGTGTAACCTCTCCTTTCTGTGCACTTATCATTAATTCAGGCTAATTCTGAGGAATAGGCTCATGATCTGGATGGTAAAAATTGTTATAATTGGATAGTTAACTCCCTTTACAGAGGCTCGGGGCACTGAGCGCTCTTGGACAAGCACAGCCCAAACTCTTAAAAATGTCTGTTGACATTCTTGAAGGCTGATGTCATCATGCAGCTTTTCTTAATAAAAGGATGATATGTGTGGGTGCCTACTGTGTTAATTAACTCTTCTTTCTGTGTGGCTCTGGATGGTTAATGATTAACACTTCTATCGCATTGCGGGCAGAATGGCTCCCATTGCTGTTGTTGCATCTCTGAATAAACGCAGATCATAACACCAAATAAACAGCAGCACCAGCCAAGCCAGTGTTTAAGTACAACGTGCAAACTAGCCCAAAACAAACAGTGATCCTGGGTTATTTGTATGAGAGCGAATGTCCCTCTGTCTGGGAAGCTGCAGTTTCAGGGGTATTTTCTTCTTGATTGTATTGATACTTATTTTAAACCCACTTCCTCCTACCCAAACCTGTCTGGATCCCCCAGCCTGTGCCATGAGACAAGCCATGGGCAGATAGATCCATTTAAAATGTAAATGGAATTTTTAAAAGATGCCTAGGATATGCTACGGTGTTCCCCAAGGGGCAGTGAACCAGCCCTGCGAACAGCCTGGGAGCCACCTCCGTTTGCAGAGAGCCACAGGAGCGTGAAGCCTGTCTGCTTCCGATGGCCTCAGTGGGGGTGCTGGGTGTCCCTCCCAATGCCGAGCTTTCCCCAGAGCCACGGGGCGCGCTTTGGGGCAGAAGTACTGGGTAGAGCCCCTGTCAGCTGTGTCGGACCACTTCACTGCTCCTGACTATTTCAAAGGCATTTGATGTGGCAGCTTAGGGTTTGTGTTGCTGAACGCCAGGTCTCCATCACTTGCCTTGTGGTGTTAGAATAGAGAGTTGTGATGTACTTTTCCCCTTTTTTCCCCCCCTCCTCCTTCTACTAACGCATTGTGTGCATCCCCCTGCTTGCTGGGGGCTCACCACGTGAACATCAGTGGTTGGAGCTCCCTGGGCACTTTAGCCTGGCTGGTTTTCCCTGAACTCCACGGGCCACACTGCGTGTAGCAGACACCAAGAAACAGATGCATTCCATGGTCAGGCCAAATATCTGTCTCAAATCAGAACAGAAACTGGGACAGTTTACATGACTTAATAACCCATTGCAACAAACATTATGCTAAATAATGTTTTGTTGTGACTGAGAGACTTCTGCCCCATCTCCCCACATAAATTCTCTGCAGTCTGTCAGCAGGTCAGTTCAAAGTGGACTGTTCCTCACCCAGGACATTAGGAATCTCTGTTTCATAAAAATAAGGATATGGGAAAGGCAATCAATAATAACCTTAAATGTCTGCATCCTCTGTGTTCTCTGTCAAAATCCAATGAGCCGGGCCAGCTGGAACCAAAGTTATTAGAGAGAACATTCTCACAGTATTGATATAAAAGCCTAATTAATTAACAAAACAGGCTAATTAGAGAATCAAACTGGGATTTGATAACAACATCCAGAGTATTAATAGAATTAATCACATGTGCACCATTAAGACCTTGTCAAGACTTGGGCTGATGGGTTATTACTTTGGAGTCTCCTCTGAGCATCAGGAAAAGGCGAGGAAGAGCTTGTAACCAGGCCGTTGTTAGACAGACTGCTGGGCGTCAATTAATGCATGAGGCACTGTAAGAAATACCCACAGATTTCTGCAGTGCCACTGGTGACAGCAGCTGAACAGGGGTCAGCTTGTGTGGCTTCAGGGATCCTATTTACATTCAGATTCTTGAGCATTTCCTTGATCTCAAATGTGATGCATCCATTTAAATGAGTTTGTACATAAATGCCTGTTGTAATTAATAACAAAAGCAGCTGCAAGGACTGTACGTGTCCATTTACCCAGCCTCCAGCACGGCTCACGCTGAGACCCATCAGTGCTGCCTCAGCTGCGTGCACCAGGTGTGCCGGTTTGAACCGATCACACAAGACTGAAGAACATGCAGGTGTAAATTGCGGTAAATCTGGTGCAGAGAAAATCAGTATTTCGTTCTGGATGCCAGGTTTTCTGGTATAGACCACCCAGTCCTGGCTTTCCGTGAATGAATTTACTCTCAAAGTTATCAAAGGGGAAAAAAGGACTGCCCATGATGACGGGCAACCAGCTTGCCCTGTCCACTCCTCCTTTCTCTTCCTTGATGTGTCCCTCAATACCTGTGGTGGGCAGAGGGTTGTAACTGGCTGGTACACTGCTTTTGCCTGGCAGAAAGAGTCCTCTCTTCCTCCTTGCAAATCTCACCATGGATTGCTCTGCTGGAGGGCAGGAAGGCTCTGCAGAGGGACCTGGCCAGGCTGGATCCATGGATGGAGGGCAGGAAGGCTCTGCAGAAGGATCTGGCCAGGCTGGATCCATGGATGGAGGGCAGGAAGACTCTGCAGAGGGACCTGGCCAGGCTGGATCCATGGATGGAGGGCAGGAAGACTCTGCAGAGGGACCTGGCCAGGCTGGATCCATGGGCCAAGGACAAATGTAAGGGGCTCAACAAGGCTCAATGATCTTAAATGTCTTTTCCAATCTAAATAATGCTATGATTCTATGCCTGAGCCCCTGGAGGTGCCCAGAGCAGGATGTTATGGCATGTTCAGCTGGATGATGCAAGGGAAAGCCCAAGGGGACCCAGGTCCAACCATCAGGGTAAGAGTAGTGGCAGCCGAATAGAATTAATTCTCAAAGCTAACATTTGAAGAATGTAAGCCTGGAGTTTCAGCCAGCAAATTGCTTGCACTTAGCAGAAGCAGACATTTTCTAAAGGCCCATTTCCACACTTTTAATGAGAGCTTTAATTTCTAGAGCTGTGAAAATCAATTAGGAAGCTTCAGCCTTTGGACCATTGCTGGCCCTGCCTGCCTTTGCAGGCCCTGATGTTTTCATGTCTCTTCTGCTGTAGATGAAGAGGTTATGCTGTGACATAATCTGAACAAATGCTGACCAGCCCACAGAGATGCCTTCTCTACCGGAGCAAACTGCGTCACGTCCACATCTCCACCTGTGGCTGCTGGGTTTGCACTAAACGCAACAGCTCAACTGGAGACCTTTTTCTCAGGAGTGGTTTGGAGAATGACTATTTCAAGGTGAAATCTGAGGCTTAAAATATGTGGGAAAGGGAGTCCAGGGAGAAAGTGTTTTTTAATTTGACCACTATCGGAATGCCAGTGTTTGCAACGCCAACCCACGCAACTGTTGGTGCCTTTAAAAACACTGCAGAACAGAGCTGCAGGAAGGGTGCCAGGATAAGAAATACTGCCTTAAAGAAACTAAAAAAACCTGGTTTTCTGCACTATGCAACCAAACACTTGATTGTGGGCTAGAAGTCCTCTGGGTGGAAGTTGGATTCCAACAGCAGAGGGCTCTTTTAGCTCAGCAAATGATGGAACTATCAGCTCTAGTAGCTGAATCCAACTGATAAAATAAATAAAAAGCAGAACAGAAATGAGCTGCGCATTTTTAACAGCAAGGCTAAACTTTATTGGAACAACTTAACTGATGACAGATGTGATAGAGAAGTGAGAATGTCTTATGAATTTTGGTACAGAACTAACCTAATAAAACTCCTTTTCTACCCTGTATTTTGTAGTAGATCAGGATGGTTAACCACAAATATCCATCCCAAATTTACAGCTTCTCATTCCTCTATGGAAAATGTCATGAGCTGAGGACAGGGGTTTAATGTGGTTCTAATTTTTAGGCTTTATATGTTGGTGCTTGAGAAATGTGATGAAGTGTTGTTCACAGAATTTTAATATTTAGTCAGGGGTTTGTTATATCAGGCGGGTGAACTTGCATGTTTACAAAGTGTTTGGAACTACCAATTTTGCATTTAAGGCTTGGAGAGAAATCAGGATGAATGAGTTGAAATCAGCTAAGTTGGAATTCTTGGTCACTGGAAAATAATAGATTTTTTTCCCCCCGAGAGCATGAAGTCTACATTATAGAACAGTGATTTAGTTACAACACAGTTCCATAGTCATGCACCTTTTTTCCCTTGAGGCCACTTCATAGGCTCAGGACCTTGGAAGACAAGAACAGCAATGAGCGGATGTTCATGTAGGTGCAGAAAGCTTTTACTCATGCAGTGGCTGAGTTCATCTCAACCAAGCAGCTGGCACTGACATATCATTGGGCACATTTCATCTTCTCTCAGCAGGGCAAGCATTAGGAACGCGCTCAGACATATGTTCCATCTAAACAATAAAAAAAGGACCACTTAATGGGAGACTCTGCACCATTTTTAGATCAAAACTTGTTATTAATGTTTGATTCTTAATGTCATGTCAAGAAGTTTCTTAGAATAAAGTAAACAGCAATGATTTGGTGCATAATCCTTTTCTAGGAACTGGGATAATTTTTTCTCAGATCTGAGGAAAAATTACTGACCCTTATTGTAGAAAACATTGCTGTATCTCTTCATACAGTGTGGAAATTGTGACAGATCTCTGCCTACTCTGCGTCTGCCAGTTGGAGGTTACCTTTGCTCAGCATCACATGTAAATTCACCAAAGCGATCCCATCACTTATAAGCTCTTTACATGGGGTCTCTTCATGGGACACAGGGAATATTTAAATGAAAACTAAATGCAGGCAGCCCTTAGAAATTCATAAATAAATCCATATGTCAAAGCTTTCCACCTACCCATGTGTAAATTGTTGGGATTCTATGTCACCAGATGTTGTTATAAAAAGTGTCTCCCACGCTGAGAGC
Source organism: Cuculus canorus (assembly GCF_017976375.1). NCBI lineage: Eukaryota > Metazoa > Chordata > Aves > Cuculiformes > Cuculidae > Cuculus > Cuculus canorus. Next base: position 487,418 of record NC_071407.1, on the reverse strand, counting down.
TGTTAACAGAGGCTGCAAAGAGCACATGCTGCTAGCAAAAGAAACTGTTCTTGCCTTTTATTTCTATGTACACCAGTTTTGAATGTTTTATCTCTTACTCAGAATGAATTCAGTCTTGATTTACATCTCCTGAAGGAAGCAGCAGGCTATATTTAGGCAATGCCTGGTGCCAGCATTTCCATTAGCCTTGAAGACTGCTCATTCTCCTCTTCCTCTGAGGCAAAGTTGCCTTTTAGCTTCCAGCCATTGGGCTGTGGCCCATGCAGAAACCTGTTCCCTCTCAAGACCAAGCGGATGGCTGTCTTTGGCTCCCACCGGCCCTGCCTCGGCAGAGCGCGACTGCATGTCTCCAGAAATAAACAAGCTCTTGCCTTTATGTTGGAACACAAGCACTGCCTTTGCAGATTCTTCTTGGACTCCTCCTCTACTATCACATGAAGAAACAATATCAGTAAATCTGGAAATTTTCCGTTCTGAGGCATTTCATTGCCTGTGACCTGACAGGACACTCCGTGCTTTCCCAGTGTATTGAAGAGCTGCCACCTCTGTGTCACCATCATAGCTGGAGCTGCTGAGACAGGCAGCAGCTGGAGGTCTGCTCTGGTCTTTAGCCTTCCCCAGACGAAGGGGTGGCTTTAGAGAATGAAGCTGGAGACTTTGCAATGGACTTGAATGATTCTTGCCCTTCTGTTTCCAAGGGATTTCTTCATAAGCTATAGAAGCCCAGAAAAAAACACATTTGTGAATATTTTTCTCTAAACAACTGTGGGCATTTCAATGCCAGCAACTCTTCCGAGCTAACTGCTCTTTTTGGAAGCAGTTTTCCACACACAAAGGGATCTGAGGCAGCACCTGTGCATATGTTCTCCTTCAAATTATTAATGTTGCAGCGCTTGAACCTCACAGAGGACCTCCCAGACTGGAGGGAAAGTTAGTGGGGAGCTCACAGACCTGCTCAGAGGGACAAGAACCTACCTAAGAGACTCATGTCCACTCTGAGAGCAAAAGGAAGATCAGACCACCTTTATGAGTCTTGTGACAAAGGAAAAGCTTTCTTCAAGGAGTGAATGCAGTTTCACAGCAGTTTTCTGTTGAAATCTTATCAGCTACCCTCATCACTCATTATAAAATGTTTCTGCTGTCGTTCACATATGGAGATGTTTTAAGTAATTAGAAGAGTGCACAGAGCCCTTCTGCCACTGTATTTTGGAGTTCATTGTATACCGTGTAACAGACCACCAGCTGCTAGGAAATTCAATCAGAATACAGCATTACAGTGAAAAATTAGCCTCACAAAGAGCAAGTTCAGTTCTGTTCAACTGAACAGTGTGTTATGAGTATCTGAGCATATGGCTTCCCTATGATCCCCATTTAAAAACAATCGGAACTGATTGATGAGGGAAATTAAAGGGTACATCTAAGCATTTCCTACAGCTGTCGAAACAGAAAATTATTTAATTTTCCCCTACAGGAATATAGGAGTCTGATTTCCGTAAGGCCCCCAGCAATACCAGCATTTTTTCGGCATGATCAGCAATGGGGATCTGCGTAATGCTTATCCCATAAATGCTGCTTTTACCCACCGACTGGCTTCACTTGTGTCTCTCGCCGTCAGACAGCAGAGTCTGGCTCTGGAAATGAAATCATAATGTACTTTGAATCAGCAATGTGTTACTATTTTTATCTAGTATAGATATCCCAAAGCCTGTACGGAAGATTTCTGGCCTTATCCTTGCTGTTTATATTGACTATGATTGGTATCTGGATTTCCTGACTATTATTCGGGAAAACGATAAATCTTAGTATGCATTATAGCATGCAGAGCAAACAGCATAGTTTCTATCAAGGTGCCTTTTTTTGCTGGCTTGTGCTAATGATAAAACTGATTAAACGTTGTAATTGATTGTAAGTAGAGCTGACTTGAACTATTCACGCTGTCTAGGTGATTAACATTCTCCAAATGGATCTCCAAAATACAAAGGTCATATGATTAGTCTCCCTTTAGTTGGGAAATTCTTTCTTTAGGCGCTGTCTGCAGAATAGAGTGGAGTATACAATGTACATCTCTGCATAGTTAGTTCGGAGTGTCTCTATATGCAAATATTTTTTAACTTAGGAGAAAAAAAGAAATAAAATTGCTTTGAACTCCTTCAAGCAAAAGCTGAGAGGACTTGCTTCCTGGATAAAAGCAAAAGGAAACGCTGGGTTTGCTTCTAGCTCAGTTTCTCAGCCCACCTCTCCTCCTACACCAGTGCAGAACAACCCTACCCCTGCCATGAAAACCGAAGTACCCCTTCACATCACCCTGCAGTGCTGCTGTTAGAGTCTCAGAGCCATTTCTACCCTGAAGGCAGATGCTGTCAGTCTGTCTATCAGCCCAGCCACAGGGGAATAACTTCTGATGATTAGAAGTATCACGAGCTCAACAGCTTGGAGACTCAGCAGGCCCGGAGGACTCTACCGTCAGCCAGTGTGAAAGAAAACAACAACTCCTGTCAAAGGGACACGGGTTTTGCAACGTGCAGGAAATGTTCCGTTACATCCCCCACCAGCGTCGTGCTGCTGTGGTTGTTGCTGTTGGTGCCTCGCTGAGCCCCGTCTCTCCCATGCCGTGGGGCTGGGGCACTGAACGGAACCCACACACGTTCAGAGCAATCCTCAGACTCACTTTTGACCCTCAAGCGTAACAGAGCTGTGGGCATGAGGGCAAGTAGGCTGTCCCACCCCTGTGCAACCGCAGGAGCTCTGCTGAGGTGGCGGTGACAGAGGGGGAGGCTGTGAGTGCTGGCAGAAGTTCTTTTGGATGATGTTTTGCTGTGATTTGGGGGAAAGGCTGTGATCTTGCTGAAACGTGGTACAAAGGTGAGAATATGGGAGGTGATTACCAGCCTTCGTCTCAATTAATGAATGAGTGTTAGCAAAAGTGTTTTTCCCGCTCTGCCTCTGTTTTCTCTTCTCTCCCATTTTCTGATTAAAATGCTTTAACAGTCAGGAAATTTTTCCACTGTGCAAATTAAGAGGAGAAGTGGTAAAGCTCAGGTTCAGAAACAAGAGAAGGAATCATTGGGTGAGGAGCTGTGGTTGCCTCTCCAGTGTGCTGCGTTCAAACAGCAATATCCGGCTTTCTCTGGCAATGAAAATCATCTTCTTGGTACATGCTACGAAGACTTGGAGATGCCAGCTTCACTCTACCTGCAAAGTATTCAGTCTTTATTGGAAAACAAGCAGTGACTGGGCTTTGAATGCCAACTGCTGAAAAAAAATCCCTGTCAGCTTAGACCTTTTGCCAGGTGAGAATGTGGAAAAGTTTCTCTGTGTTAGTGTCCTCAGTCTGGCCGTTGTTCTTTACCCTGGGTGTCCTGTTATCTTAATGATGTTCTTCAGAAACATCAAAGCAAGGGTTTTTTTTGCCTGTCTGTATGTTATGTTCCAGTAAAAGTTCTTTACTGGAATAATAAACTGGCAGAGATCTGCCTCTGGCTATAGCCCATGCAGCCCATAGGCACAGAGGGGGCTTTATAGGTGCTGAGCCAGTCTCGAAAAAGAAGAGGGTAAACATATGGAAAATGTGGAAACATCCATTTTTCAATAAAAATCACATCTGAATTGAAATAAAAAAGGTTATTCCAGTCATTCTATTTTTGGCTAATCAGAGAGCATCCTTAAAAAGTACAGAATTTGCATAGAATTGTGGAGGGTGGCTATTCACTGTGAACTCCTTCTTTTAATAATCTGTAGAAAATAGTTAAGTAACAAAAGGCTTTTCTCCGTACTTTAAAAAGAAAGCAAGTCAGGGAGTTATCATGGATTGATTGTCACAGTCGCCTTCCATGAAAAATATTTATTCATTATTTAGTTGTTTTTCATTCTTTTTGTTACTCCAGCCTCACAAAACCACAATGCAGAGATGAGAGATGTTGTTTGGGACTTGGACAAGGAAAAGAAACACAAGAGGATTTTCTGCTCTGCTCCAGTTAGAAATGAAATGGATTGTTTTCTATTTTTTATTAGTGTGCCTGAACAATTTTTGCTTTTTTGGGAAAATACCAAGCCAGAAGTATTCAAAGTGTTCCAAGGTAGAGCAGGCTAATTGAAGCTGAGTTGTCCTGTTCACTGTTCTCTTGGAGGAGCTGCTCTCTACTGGCTGGTTTGTCTTTTCACCTTTATCCTCATCACTAAGGGGTGAAGGATGTGTCTGAAGTGTGTATGGCAGATACCAAAAATGGTGTGAAGTTAGTTGTTGGGAAGAGAGGGTTTAAAGGCAAAACCATCCCAATTCCAGCAGTATATTTGTGACAGATATTGGGTGTTCCTAGGAAAGGTCGGTACATTTTGTGTGCAAGTATCACTGAATCCAAACACTGTTGGTGTGGACACGGCAACACAAAGAACAAAGACCACAACCAGGATGGACCCAGGAGAAGGAATGGTAACAGAAGCCTTTCCTTCTCAGAAAGCTCTGTGTGTATTTTAGAAGGTAAAACCATGATGGCTTTGTCATACTCTGTCCAACAAAGACAGATTTCTCAGGGTAGAAAATGTTTTTTGTTTCCCGTTGTACTCTTAGGGTAAGGATCGCCCTGGATCTTAATTGTTGCGCTTTCTGCTGTACAGACTGGTCTCTCGTGACTTACTGGAAAATGTGTTTTCTGAAATAAAAAGCCTTTTCTTTAAACAAACTCCGATATTGCTTTCACCCAGCTGACAAAACAAAACAGAAAATGTTTTCAGTAGTGTGTAGGAGTGGGTTTCAGGGCTTCTGTTTACATGCAAGAATTACTCAAGGCAATTAATCAAGTCACTAGCATCCAGTTTTGTCAGGACCCTTCAATCTCTTTTTCTTTGTGTAATAATATTTACTCTCAAAACACCCCGAAGGACATCCTCACAATGTTGCTGTAATAGATAAATTTCCTTTACAACAGATCCTTCCTTTTTTTCCCTGTACCATGAGGCTATGGTTTCTGCTTCAGATTCCTTTCTTCCGTTCTCCTGCTACATTCATTTTTCTCCAGTGCAATGTCTATAAAGTTATTCTGCATGTCTATCTATGTGAACAAATGTACACTCACTGATGGAAAAATTGGTAAACTGTTCTTGCTAATCACAGAATCACTGCATGGATTGAATTGGAAGGGACCTCAAAGCCCATCCAGTCCCACCTCAGCCATGGGCAGGGACACCTCCCACTGGATCAGGGGCTCCGAGCCCCATCCAACCTGGCCTGGAACCCCTCCAGGGATGGGGCACCACCACTGCTCTGGGCACCCTGGGCCAGGGCCTCCCCACCTGAACAGCAAAACATTTTTTCCTGAAATCTCATCTCAATCTCCCCTCTTTCAGCTGGAAACCATTCCCCCGCTGTAATCCCTGCACTCCCTGATAAAGAGCCCTCTCCAGCTTTCCTGTAGGCCCCTTTAAAATAAAGCAAGCCCCAGCTTGTTTATTACATACAAATAAGAGCAGATCTTTCCAAATTTGCAACCATGTAACCACGTCTAGGTAATCACCCATGGTACATTAATAAAAGATGTTCTTTTCTTTCGCTCATGTTATGCTTTCCAGAGGTTGTTCCAGTAACAAAGGCACATTCAAATATGTTCTTGAAGTGAAGAAAACTGAACAAGATCAGTCCAGCAGAAAGGTTCCACTGGCACCTGTCAAGGTGCACAGCTGAATACCCTGACGATCGCTGGTGCCCCTCGCCCAGCTGAGGAGATGCGCTCTGTGCCTCTGTGAAGGTTTCTTGAGAAGAGGCCAATGCGATACCTGCAGAGCTCAGGTGTTTGCAAAGCTGAGGAACACCCTGCCCCAAAGGCAGCCCCTGCTCGGCCCCCGCTCTCGCCGTGCTCTGGACCCCAGCAGAAGATGCCTCTGTCTGTGGAGGAACAAGCCCGTGGTGTTACTTACCATCCTTCTTTCATTGTACCAGGGCAATTCATATTTTATGAAGACAGTTACAGTCCTGACATCCAAAAAATGATTGCATTGTTTACCTGGACAAGTGCTAGCTTGCTAATAGAAACTGTGACAAATGTGTTAAATGAAAACATGTGGGGGTAATTGCTTCAAGGCCTGCTCTGTTTTCTCTTGTTGGCAGTTCCTCTTCCCTTAGCTCAGCAGAGATCTGATATTTCCTAAGAGTCTCAGGTGCCGGAATAAAAAAATATGGTTTTATTTACATAGCATTTGTCATGGTAAAAGCATAGAAAGGCAGTGCTTTAAGGTCAAAAATATAAACAGAATCTCTTATGAAAACAGATGAATGCAAACAGTTGATTTTTGAGGAACACTGCCTGTAGAGTAACAACCAGCTCACCTGCAGTGATAACGAGACCAGCCCATAGACTCGCATTCGCTGCTTAGGCTTCTAGCATGGCCTTGCCCTAGAAAAGAGCAGCCGGCCACCCGAGAGCGGTGCACGCCAATCCTTGAACCAGCCCGCGGAGAACAACACTGCACACACCACCCATGAAAGATTTTATTACTAGTTGCTTAGTCATGAACATTTTCTTCAGAGGCACATCCGATAGATTTCTTTAATGTATAAGAGTCTCAGCTTCCTTTTAAAAAGAAGTTAGTTTTTGGTCCACATGCCTGGGAAAGCAAACATTAAAATGAAATAGGAAACCCATGGATAACAGGGAACTCAAGCTTCAGAAAAATCTGAAATGTTTTGCTTTAATTAATCTCACATTTCACAAATAAATGGTCCATTTTTAGCTTTAGTACAATGGTTTGTATAGCAGTTGGTTATAGCAGCTACTTAATATAACAGTTGAAATCCAAAAGAAATAACTTCTCTCCAGCCCTTCCTCAGCTCTGTTTGTACTCTGAGCCGCCGTTCTGTGTGTGGCGCAGGGATCGCACCGAGGGGTGGTGGCGCGTTGTAATCAGCACTGACCGTTCTGCTCGTTGGACAAATGAAAGCTGGCAGCCTTTGCTGTGCACCCGTTTTGTAAGCACTTACTGCTGTGTCTCTCCGTGATGAAACACATGTCAGCTCCCAGCAGCACAGGACCACCTGGAGCACATTAGCATCAGAGGGATTTAACATCCCAAACAGAGCTCTTTCAAAGGAGGAGTGGCGTTTGCAGGAAGCAGGGTGTGGAAGCCTCACCCGGCCTTTGCCAGCAAGCACACCTCTAGGTGTTTCCCTGCTGTTCAGCACTCTGTAACCTCCAGGTATGCTCAGGTGCTGTGTGGGGTGCAGCATATCAGAGGTGCAGCATATCAGCTGCCAGGAGCTGCTTTTATATTGCTGTCAGCAGAGCGATGGTTAAACACTAGGAGAGCTGAGGGGAGCAGCTCTCACTGGTAGGTGCTAGAACTGGGTTATCCAGAGGAGTCAAGGGTCTCGCCCTTCTAAAAGGAAGACATTTCCTTCCAGAAGTTGCAGTGATGTTTTGGTCAGGATCTATATACAACTGCCTGCCAAGGACAACACGACTTTATCGTACGGAACCCCAAACTGGAACAGATCTGTGATTGAAAATCTCAGAAGTTAGGAGATGCCACCGTCAGCCCATGTGTGTGTGTGTGTGTGTGCGTGCAGGGGCACCCTAAGCTGGCACTGTCCCTGCCGCTCTGCATCAGCACAGTAACAAGTGCTGCAGGGCCTTACTCCTCCTCTAGCACCCCTGGCTATGGATCATAGCACTACACAAGAGAGAAATCATCTGAATCACTACAAAGATATTCTGGAAGGATAGAAAAGATTGCATAGGATTTAATGTAGTGTTTCAAACACCCCAGAGTACTTAAGGAATACCTGCCCAAAGATCTTGGTCTTTCCTTAAAGACTGGAAACACATTTTTTAGTTTAGGAAAATGATTCTTTGTACAGCTGGATTGGAAAAAACTTGGCACAAATAGTAATTTTTGCTTTGTTTTATTTTTCATGTAAAGAAAAAGCGTTTTATTTTTACTGGGGAGATAGATGATAAGTACAAAGAGATCAAACCTTCTTTTAGCATTACAGTATCATGACTGATGATAATATTTTCTCTGTTATATGAGAGATTTTTCTCCAGGAGGGATGTGCATGCTGATGGGATGCAATGCAGTGGCATCATCTCTTGCCCAATGTGGGACTTGTGCATGTGTATCAGCCAGGCTGGAGTCATGGAGCGGCTGTGGCTCCTGCCCCTAGTCCCTGGAAACCCATCCCTGATTCTGCCCACTGGGCTTCACTGACCTGTGCTCAGAAGGGACAGAGGAGGATTTTATTCCTTTGGGTGGATTGCCAGTTATCTCCTAAACAATAATTACAGAGCCAGGACAATCCATCTCCACAGAGAGCATCCCAGCATACATAAATGTATCAGAGGGCACAAACAGACCCTGGCACTTCATCACTCCTTGTGTCTGTAGGGGTGGTGTATAGAGGAATCTTCTTGTTTTACCATGACTGTATTGCATCCTCTAATTTTTCATTGCAAAGTCTGCAATGTTATTTTGTGTAGCCTTTATTTTCAGAGTGGAGCTTCCAGTGGTTGCAGTTGAAATGCTGTCTTGTGATTTGGATTGAATTTTTGTTTAATCTTTAGCCAGTAAGAAATCCTTTGAAGTAACAGAACTGTGCTTCTCTGCAGGTTGATCTGGACAAACAATAATCGGAGGCAGATAGCGGGTGAGCGTGCCGGAGCAGCAATCGCAGGTATGCTGCTGGGCCCCTGACAGCTCCAGACAGATGCTCTGCTTTGGTTTGGCTTGTTTCCTCCTTGCTCCAAAGACAGGATAACTGCGAGAGGGCCGTGCTCCATCAAGTCCCCTCTAATCCTGGCCTCAGACCAAGCAACAAAATCTTTACTACAGGGGCTGCCAGCCAGACGAGTTGGTCTGCACGGAGCCCTGCTGCAGAGTATTTCCCCAACTCACCCCCAAGGGAAACCTTCCTGCTCCTCTCCCTCTCCCCAGCAGAGCTCCAGGACGGGGCTGAGAGAGCAAGAGCAAGCTCACATTTACGCCATGGTGGGGATGGTTGATACGGAACCCCTCAGCTCCACTCAGCCCTAATCATCCCCAGGTCTCACTTCCCTTCCTGCTGATGGGGTTGGTGGTTGGCAAGCATTTAGCTGGAGCAGTGTGAGTAAATCAAGGGGAAAAAATGAGTTTGAGGTGCAGAGGCCTCAGCTGCGGCTGCGTGGCAGCAGCTAATGTGGTTATGATCCAAGATGAGATTGAACGCTGGCATGCTCTGTACCTGTCGCCTCTTGTCAGAGTGCCTTGGAACCCAACTGCCCACCACACAAGTGCCAAGACGCCTGCAGTTGCGAGAGCACCACAGATAGGTGCTTGGAGGAAACAATGCCAGCCAAATAGATTATTCGTTTCCATGCCTCGCTGAGGGTCATGGTGTCCATCCCACGGGAGGGTGCACGGTGGGTTTGCACTTCTCTTGGGCTGCCTTGCACACTTCATGAAGGTGAAGGGCTCCACAGCTCCACTGTGTAGAGATGAGTTCCATGTAATTTTTGTGCTGAAACAACCTGAAAACTATTATTTTCCCAAGTATATTCAACAAATCATTGAAACAATATAGCACATGCTGGAAATAAGCATTGCTGCCCCTTGCAGTCCCATTCAAATTGACTTTTAAGCACGTGAAATGATTCTTTAAACTGCAATGAACATAACTGAGTGTACATTTTAGGCACCTAAGTTTCCCATTGTGACTCACTCAGAGATGCTTTCCTTGGCTAACATTCTGTGGGCTTGGATCTCGGTGTATACATTTTCCGTATCCTAAACATGGAATAACTTTGAAAGATTGTAATTTAGGGAAAAGAATATTTATACTTTAATATTCTTCCAGATGTGTTACGCAGTGCAGGAAAAGACTTTGATATCAGAACCTGCTGTGAGGTAGCAGCTCCAGGTCCTCCTCCAGGGATCCAGCTTGGCTCCCCTGCAGCCATGCTGCCACTGTCAGGAGTGTTCACATTCACCTTTGGGCTCAGGAATCTTGGGTTTGTGTTTAAAGACAAATTATACTTCATTTAGTGATATTGAAGAGTCCTTGAAGTGGGGTTTTCAAAAAAGGCATGATGCAAGTATTTGCACCAGCCTGACCCGCGAACCTGAGCCCAGGTTCTGTCTGTTACATCTGTCATTAAAACTGGGCCACCGTGCAAATGCTGTGAGGATAACCAGGAACCAACTCAGCTTCTTTTGTGGACCTGGGTGGGCTTCAGAGCTCAAAATCTCTACCATGTGTCTAGAAATCAGTTGCTCTGGGGAAAAGTAGGGCAAATGTGTCAGGAAAATCAGGTCTAAATGGCGCTAAATAAAAATGTGGTATTTCTTCATGGTAAGACTGACAGTGTGTTATAAAATCCTCAAGGAAATTAAGAGGTTTTTGCTTCTTAGGCACATGGTAGATGTCATAACATCGTGTCAATTGGAAAGCCTCCTAAGAGACTGCACAACATAATGCTGAAAGCTCTTGTATCCATGTTAATATTGCAAAGTACCTGTGTTAATAATGCAAAGATGGCACAGGGAAAACTTCAGCCTTTGCGCTGATAACTGAAGCTGTTAATCACTGCACTGACTGGCCTATTCGAAAGCCTGGAACACAGTACTTGCAGTGGAAATGGAAAACTTTTCAGAATTGTGTATAGTTTACTGATTTCTGGGCTTCTGAACTATTAATACATAAATCTCCACTTCTTCACCCTAGCCTCATGAGACAGCAGACAACCTGTTTTTGAAATGCAGCAAGGATCTGCCTTAGCTGTTTAACAGGAAGAAGTAGACAGGAGATGGCTATAGGGGAGAAGGAAGCAAAATTACCCTTCCCAAACAATGTGTACATTTCCAAGTATAGAAAAATCATGGAAACCCACAATACTTTCTTAGTTCTTGGCTTTAGAGACAGCAATTCTGCCTGCCTTCACAGAGCTTTGTAAAAAGCTCCATATATTAAAATCCCCAGGATATTGTTCAAGCCACTTATTCTCATCAGTTACTTTCCTCATATTCCCCTTTGCCTCATCCTTTTAAAACAACCAGCGCAGCCAATACCAGACTGGTTCCTTGTAGCAAAGGGATTTCTCCCCATGCCTGTACACCAGCCCTGCCAGTCTCTCCACGGCAGTCCTTCACTCTTCCCCTCAGAAGCTGCGCGTGGTCTCCTGCCCATCCACAGGCTGGGTTGCCTAAGCAGCCTTCTATTTTTCTTCCAGTGCCAGATTCCCTCATGAGACAGGGAACTTCTTGTGAACTTTTCCTCTCAGGAGAACATGCATTTAGGTGTAACGCCAAGCCAACGTGGCTCATTTCCCTCTTGATGTTTGCCAGACAAGGGGACCCTGGCTCTGTCCTGTTGGAGGCTTCATCGAGCTCTGACGGGGACCTGGGAATAACGCAGTCATTAAAATCTTTCGAGTCCCTGGGAAGCGCGTTAGCTGCAAGATCACCTCCATTCCTTTAGGTTTGGTGTCTACAACTGTGAGTCGGGTACGTTCCTGTCTGGGGCAAATCCTTAATGCAGCTTTCTTGAAATTAAAGAAAACGTGAACAGTGGCGGACAGTTGTTCACGAGTAGTCCCAAGAGCAGCAACAGGTATGTAAACACCCACAGCTGAGGGCACTTCAAATTTTAGAGATTTACAGCCTAAAATTTGTTAGATACCTGCCAAGACACCAGTGAGCAGTTAACACATCTCGCTCATTCATTCCTTTTGCACTTGGAGGCCCAAATCACTCTGGCACAAGACAGAGTCTCACCGAAATGAACCCACTTACCCCACACCTGCTAGGGCTGCGCTTGGACCCTTTCATCTCGCTCTGCTCCAGCTTCTCCAGTTCTCCAGCACTTCAGCTCCTGAACTTCGCAGTGTTACAGTTCCCCATTCCCTGGCTCTGCCAGCAGTTAACTTCAGCAAATTCTGCTTCCTGCAGAGCTGGACACATACGACTTCTGCCTCCTGAGGTTTTATCATTCTCGTGCTGGTATTACTCCAGTCCAACTGCTTTGAACCTTCTGGCTTCAGAAGCTCAGGATTTTGATTGCTTGCTGAATTTTCTCTTTCAAATACCAGTCTTAGCTCACACTGCGCTGCCTTCGTCTCCCCAGCCTTTATTTACACAGCAACAGGTACCTAGCCAGGGCGCTCGTTAAGTAACGTACACTTCTGTGCCACGTATAGAAGAAAGGAAAAAATATAGAAAATCAGTTTAGTTTCAGCGTATAAACTCACTCCTTCTCAAACACAGTATCACCAAAGCTGAGCCTCTATCAGAAGGACTGCTCTGCAGCACCACCTGCTGAAAAGAAATGCACTTTGTAATCCAGTTTCAGAAAGGCACATTCTAACTGTTCAGTCAGGCCAGACGTATGCACAGTTGGCTTTGGGTTGGAAGAAATGTTGCAGGATTCACCCTGGGCTTTATGGCACAAACACTGTCAAGGACTGACTCATATGTGCTTGTTTGGAAGGTGTTATTTAAATATTGGGGGGGTTGTCTAAGAAATGTTTTTTCTTGGTTTTATAGTGCTACTGAAGCAAAAGATGCTTCGACGCCACTGTTTGGTAACACCACTGTGAGGCAGCACAGACCTGAGCAAATATTGTTTAATGATACAGTAAATACTGCCCTGACTGCAGAGCATGCAATGGGCACAGAAGGGTTTTACAGTGGGGATGGGTTGTTCAGATGTCCTTTTCTGGATATATCACACTACAGGATAACTGTAAACTCACAGCAGCTGGGCTAATGTTTGCCAATCACAATAAGTAAGTGGGATTTTTATTTGGTACCTTCAAAATCTGTATTAGTTGCATTAACGTGTTGTCAGCGTGGACCAGGGTAGATTTGAAGGTGTGGAGCTGCCGCAGTCCTGGTAGGTTCATGCAGGGGAGAGACAAAGGGGATTGTGATGCCAATGCCACCGCATGAACAGCAGCAACGCTGTGCTGTGTCTAAATTGTACTGCGGGGCGCATTTAGGTCCTTTTGCCTAATTCTCCCAGTGCTGTTTGGGTTGTGTTGAGTTCTGCAGGGGTTATGCTGAGTTCGACCTGCGCTATATTGAGTTAGGCTGGTTATGCAGGTGTTCATTATGTAGCATGAGAACTGCTTTCCCTCCATCACTTGGTGCGACTCTGGGGAAACCTCTGATAAAAGCTTTTTGTGAGCAGCCCTCTGGTGGGCTTTGAGCCAGGGCAGCAGACTTCGTCGCTCCGGCTGCAGCCCATGTCCTTTGCCCTGGATTTCCCTTGCTGCTGCCGGGCGTCCTTGGCTGTGCTGCAGTGGCGCAGGCTCCGGCCACAGCACACCAGTGCCCTTCCCAGCTGCAGCAGAATTCCCAAATATGTCTTGCCCTCTTGTGGCATCCTACTGGCCTCATCATTTCTTGCTGGTGCTGCACCCCTAGAAAATAAATGCCCGGTGACCCCTGGGAGCTGCAGCTGGAGGGTCTGGGCTGGCAATGGCCAGCGCTGTCCTGTCTCTGCCCCGCACCACCTGCGGCATCACACCCTCTGCCTGAAATCATCACTGCGCTCTCCCACAAATAGAGCATAAAATAAAAGGTGTATTGTATTTTTGCTATCCACGACACACCCTCAGGGTCAGTCTTGTTCTTGGGTGGGTCCTCATGCAGGGACAGATGGTACCTGAGGAGCCTCCTGAAACCTTTTCTCTTCTTGGCAGCGAATGCTTCATTTAGGGTCTCTTTCAAGCTCTTAAACGAGTCACATAGGTCCTGTTCTTATTTTAGCCTTCCCCCCCCAGTAACTGCTCCATTCCCTTTTAAGCATAAATGAAGCATTGGACTCTGGTGCATGAGACGGGCAGAGAGGGGTGAGGAACCACATTAAAAAGCCATGCATGGATTTCTTTTCACCTGACAGCTGTCCATCTCTTTCTGCTTATTTTTCTGTCTGGCTTCTTCTGGTTTTTGGTACTTGGCTTGATTTCTACTTTCTTCAGTGCAATTTTGCACGATGGATTTGTCTCACTACTCCAGGATTTTATTTGACTCAACTGCAGAGTTTCTTTCATATTTCCCCCCTCCATCCTCCCTGCAGCTGTGGTACCACAGCTTTTGCCTCCTCGCCTTGCTGCAGGGTCTCATTGCCCTGGGTCCCCTGGTCTTATCAAAGGACAGCAGTTTGCATTGCTGTCTATCTCTGACAGATACTAGAGTGTACTAGAGTAGGAGTTACGATGTGTAGATGTGTTACGATGTGTGGGGTTCCTCAGGGCTCGGTACTGCGTCCAGCCCTGCTCAATGTCTTTATCAATGACCTGGATGAAGGCGTTGAGTGCACCCTCAGCAAGTTTGCGGATGACAGTAAGCTGGGTGGAAGTGTGGATCTGCTGGAGGGTAGGGAGGCTCTGCAAAGGGATCTGAACAGGCTGGACCGCTGGGCTGAGGCCAATGGGATGAGGTTTAACAAGACCAAATGCCGGGTCCTGCACTTGGGGCACAACAACCCTGTGCAGCGCTACAGACTGGGGGAAGAATGGCTAGAAAACTGCCTGGAGGAGAAGGACCTGGGAGTGTCGGTTGACAGTTGACTGAACGTGAGCCAGCAGTGTGCCCAGGTGGCCAAGAAGGCCAATGGCATCTTGGCTTGTATCAGAAATGGGGTCACCAGCAGGTCCAGGGAGGTTATTCTCCCTCTGTACTCGGCACTGGTGAGACCGCACCTTGAATACTGTGTTCAGTTCTGGACCCCTCACCACAAGAAGAATGTTGAGGCTCTGGAGCGTGTCCAGAGAAGAGCAACAAAGCTGGTGAGGGGGCTGGAGAACAAGTCTTATGAGGAGCAGCTGAGAGAGCTGGGGGTGTTTAGCCTGGAGAAGAGGAGGCTGAGGGGAGACCTTATTGCTCTCTACAACTACCTGAAAGGAGGTTGTGGAGAGGAGGGAGATGGGCTCTTCTCCCAAGTGACTGAGGACAGGACAAGGGGGAATGGCCTGAAGCTCCGCCAGGGGAGGTTCAGACTGGACATCAGGAAAAAAAATTTTCACGGAAAGAGTCATCGGGCACTGGAACAGCTGCCCAGGGAGGTGGTTGAGTCGCCTTCCCTGGAGGTGTTTAAGGGACGGGTGGATGAGGTGCTGAGGGACATGGTTTAAGGGATTGTTAGGAATGGTTGGACTCGATGATCCAGTGGATCCTCTCCAACCCAGTGATTCTATGATTCTATGAAACAAACAACACTGGATTTCTAAAAACAATTTTTATTTAACAATTGCTTTTTTCGAAATTTCAAAAACTGGGGGGGAAAGCCCCAGTTTGTCTGCCTGAACTGGGAGAAGGCACTGCTGAACGGCAGCTTGCTATGTGTAGCACAGACAGCTCCAAATCCTTGGTCTTTGGGAAACCCAAGGTGTTCCATAATCAGAATGCACTTCTATCAGAACTTTATCTTCATCAACAGCCAAACCTCATGTCATTTGTGAGTCACCTGGGGCTTAGAGCTCTGAAGCCTAAGACAAATAAAGCTTTGGCAGCTGCTGCAAAGCTGGGTTTGTTCAGTGCTCCAAGTACCAGCATGATCCTCCCTTTCCCACTCATTACTAGAGGAAGAGATCATTTTGTAAGGGTGTGAGATGTGTCCAGACCAAGGAAACAGCTGTAAGTTAGCCTACCCCCTCTTTGATAGCACCTGTCAGTGCTTGCCCATCCTCTGCTGTGGAAAGATGTCCTGTGCAGCAGCCTTACAGTGCCACCGCTGCTACGCAGGGAGTTGTCACTGCAGCAACTGCTACTTCAGAACTAAACAGCAATTTAAAGCTCTCAGAGTTCTATTTTCAGCATTTTTCCTCTAGCTCATCACATCTGTGACCCACAGCCAATAGGGAAGCGAGTGGGTGGGGAGCATTGCAGGACTCTGCTGCTGGGGTGGGGATTCAAACTGCTCTGGAGGCAGGGAGCCAAGTGACCAGAGGTGACGAATAGGTCATGTCACGGGCTGTGGACTTCTCACTCCTGCAAGCACCAGTCTTCAAAACACAGCCAGAGCGATGCAGATGAGCACACAAATCTCCCCCCTCTTCCTGCAGCCTTAGACATCATTGGGGGAAAATGTATTTGGTGGGTGATAACAGAAAGCAGATGGACAAGCGGGGAACCCAACGTACCCAGTGCCCCGACACAGCCCAGGGGTGCACGCAGCCCCTGCCAGCCCAGCCACGGAGACACCAACACCGGCTGGAAGGGGCAGCTTCTTCACCCAGCAAATGGACACTCAGAAATGACAAGGGTAACGGATGGAAAGCATGTCCTTCCTCTGAAATGTGATACGTTAATTACTATTTCTGTCTCTTCCAAATCTTATTTGCTGCTAATTGTGCCTTAATGCATACACAGCAGGCCTCTAATTTCCGACAGATTTCAGCCTGGAAGTCCATTAAGCTCCTGCCACGCTGACAATCATTTTAAAGGCCTTTCTATGGCTGAAGCAGTGCAAAGAGCCAGCAGAGTTTTCACCGGAGCTGCGGCTTTGAAGAAGGGCTCCCGAGCAGGACACCGCTGGAAGCAGAGGTGAGCACCTCTCCAGCCACAGTCATTGATAACACCTTTCTCTTGATGCGGGCAGAGGGATGGTTCAGAGATAAGTGTGGTTCAAAGCCCTTAGCAGCATCTCTGCAAACTGGAATACCCAGGCCACCACGTGACAGCAGTTTGGCAGCTGCTCTGAGCTGACTCCGTACACTTAACTACAAGTTAACCACAGTAACACAGCCCAAGAAAGTCCCTCTGTGCAGAGGTGTGTGCTGCACATCTCTCCAGGAGGAACTGCAAGGATGAGGTTGTAGCGAGGTGGGTGCCAGTCTCTTTTCCCAGGACAAGAGGAAATGGCCTCAAGTTGTGCCAGGATAGGTTAGATTGGATATTAAGAAAAATTTCTTCACATAAAGGGTTGTCAAGCCCTGGCAGAGGCTGCCTAGGGCAGTGGTGGAGTCCCCACCTGTGGAGGGGTTTAAAAGCAGTGTGGCTGTGGTGCTCAGGGATGTTGGTTTAGTGGTGAACCTTCAGTGTGAGGTTTATGGTTGGACTGATGATCTTTAAAGGTCTTTTCTGACTCAAATGATTCTGCGATTTTGGAGCTGGGCAGAGCCGGCGCTTCTCTGCAGGGTCCCCAGCTCCTGGGACACACTGCAAATGCTATTCCTGTGAGCATCTGAAAGGAATTGACTTGGGGTTTTTTTTTTCAATATAGGAAAAAGGCACATGCACAGAGAGTTGCCTGTGCTGCACACAAGATGGTACTGCAACACCAGCCTCTGGGTTAGACTACAACCGCTCATGGTTTCACATGCCTGTATCAGGTCATCTCACAGAGTAACTTTCTGCGCCTCTGCTGTGCCTTGTCTTTAATAACAGAGCATTCGGATTATTTGGAAGATGGATTAATTTCTTGTCAGAAAGATATACTCAGAACTGTGACAACTCCACCGTTTCTCTTCTGTGCTGGACTCAACAGATAACGACACATCCTTTCTCAGATAAACCGGTGCCTGTTGCTCTTAGCAGAAGATCATTTGGTTTTACTGTTTTTCTTCCAGCCAGCAAACGCGCTTGGCCCGGACACACAAGGTCTAGCAAAAACCACATTTCACATTCTTCTGCAGTAGCAGTGAAAACATTTGGAAGGGACCCTTTCCTCAGTGCCTTTGCACTCCAGGAAGCTGCGCCTTTGCCTGATTACCTTTGTTCATCAGAGATAAGAAACACAGTGCGAGAGACACTTTCTCTGAGCTCTTTGGAAAGAGCCACTGCTATGCTTTGGCAAACACAAAAATCCATTGTCTTGATAGTGAGTCCAATTTCTTAGCAAATGACTGCTCTGGGTCAGCTCAGTACTACTGAATAACACAACGCTGAATTCTTTCACAGCTCAGATTTTCAGCAGAAAGGCAAAAGGAACGGGAAGAACTTGGAATCAGCCTTATCCTATGAAGAGATTTGCAGTGAGGTGGGCGTGAAGCCACTGAAGACAGTGGCACACTGTCTTCTCTGTGGCTCAGGAAAAGGGGTCTGACACCCAGCACCGCCACAGCACTCAAGAAAATGAAATGTTATTTTATTTCTTTTTGAGTCACCAGTTTGACCTATTTCTACAGTCTGGACTAGAGAGCCTTATATCCAATTTACTCTTGATGATTAATTTGCTACTTTTTGATATTTAGTCATGCCACAACCCAACATTGTAAGGGTGCGATGCACTAAAGCATCAGATCGTATTTCGGAGCTCATGAGAGAGATGAAGACATAAAAGCATCCTCACCGGAGACTTCACTGTCAAAAGGACCCCCCTAACAGATCATCTATAGACACAGCCTCTTCCCCATGTGTTACTGTGCTATGCACAACACTGTGACACTCATTGCCCACCTGTCCTCTGTTGATTTTACCCACACTTGGGCACTCGCTCACCATCGTCCACCTTCCTGCAGGGAACCTTCAACCTTCCTCCTTCTTCTCAGTCAGAACTAGGCAAGACCTCGACCCAGCAACATGCCTCAAGAAGAAATTTTGACCATGAAGCATGTTTTGGTTTAGATTATACGCACAGGCAAAGGGCAGAGGGGCCCTCCCTGACCACTGGTGGGCTGCATGGGTCTGCTGCAGAAACTAGAGCTCAGCACCGTGCACCAGTGTGGCACAACCCAGTGCACATGATTTGTTCATTAAGTTAATGCTCATGCTAAACAACAGTGACACAGATACATTCATCAGCTTTTAGGGTTGGTAAGGTAATATTATTAGATGATGGCTGTAGCTGACAACTAAATGGAAATACCTGATCGTGGCAGATCAGGTCAGCAAACATTCTGTACAGAGTTATCCTGACCAAAGAGTGCTGACTCTAAGTCAGAGCACGTCTGGCACAAATCTTCAGTGTAAATAAACCATTGACTGAAAACTTTACATTTGCAAACAACGGTGAATTCATGCTGATTCTCTAATTCTTGCTGCCATGATACTGCTTTTGTACTGGTGAAACAGTCCATTCTCAGTTCTCCAACCATTTTTGGTCTGCAAGCATTTCTGAACAAGAACTAATTTGTTCTGCCTGTCTAGAACTGCTTCCCAAAATTACATAGTTTAGGCTTTCCAAACACCATACTGAATCCTTTTTAAACAGTGCATTACCAGCTATCAAAGGACCTAGAAATGGACTTCTGTTTCAAAAATCTTATGCCATCAATCACACTAACACATGTGAAACATTCGGGACTCAGGAAGTTTTCAGCATTAATTCCTTATTTAGAAACAGGAGGTGAATAATGTGTCCCCATGGAGGAAGATGGGGAGTAGCTACCTTTAGTGCTTAAAAATGTATTTGTGAATCAGTCAGTATTGTGGGGTCCAATGTAGAGGTCAAAAGGGCACATCAAGCCAAGCAGAGAGCTTTTTGAGCTTTTGATACCTGCTGCCTAGATACCAGCCTCACTTGACTCACTCGATATGCTTCCAGGAAAGAAATGAACAGTTTAGCCCTTGAAAGGAAACGATCACCAGGAAGCAATTCCATTTGTCTCATTAATTCATCCCCCACTAAGGTAGACTATGCTGCAGGAATACTGCAGCTGACAGTCACCTTAACCGGATGTGTTTGAAATCAAATATCAAATTGTTGCATACTTACATAAAAATCTGGCCATATCAGTCAAGGAAAGCTTTAAGAGTGCAAAGCTTCTCCATAACTCTCAAAATGCTTTTTTTTCCTCAAGTCTGCATATCCCAACTTTTTTAATTAGATGTAGACATCTGTCCTGAAGAGGGAAGTCCATAATATACAGCTGACATTAATTAACACATCCTTTTAATGGGGATGCAAAATAGTGTGCATCTTGTCAATTTATGCATTTCGTAACATAACAAGATTTCATAATGATTTCAGAATGCGTATTTCTTTGCAATGGGGAAAAGTAGTTGTGTACAGAAAACCCCATAAAAACTCTTCATCGCCAACAACAGACTTTTCATCAAGCCCACTAGTGGTTTCCTGGGAAAACATGCGAGTGATATAAATAGATGATACATATTTGTATTTACATGAACAAAATATGGAAGACAATGGATTTGTTATGCTGAACACTGAATGTAGCCTCTTGTTTAGATTTCAGTCATCCTTTCTTACCTGGAATGTAACGTTCTTTTAACAGTAACCGTGGCTAGGAAAGTCCATTCATCTTGAAGATATAAATTAGACTTGGAAATTTATGTAAATGCAATTATTCTTTATCTGTGCTTCAGAATTAAGGAAACATTAAAACCTCAGTGGGAGTGAAGACCATTTGTGGACATGTTGACAAAAAGAAACAAAATTTTCGGTTGAATTCAATTAAAAATTTTAATGACTAAATGACATTGATAGTTTGAAAAAATGAATGAATAATATATATTGAAAATGAGATTATAAGTATAATTGTAGGAAACTGATGCTAATTCTGTGTTGCAGCATCTTAGAGAAGGCTGAACTTCAGCATCCCCATGGAGAGTGTAAGATCATGTTTGTACTAGTGCTTTTCCACTCTACTCCTTTGCTGCGGTAAAAGAAGTTGCAATAAACTGATCAGCAAGATGCTTTACATTCTCACAAGGAAAACGTAGTATAACTGTCGTGAAGTGCTGACTGAAGGTGAGAGTCTCAGCCCATCAATCGGCTTCTCTTTGGAATGGGAAAAATGTAAATATCCACACACAAAAATAGAATTTAAAAAAATAAAAACTCCTTTAAGCACTGTATTTATGGCACTAAATTTACATATTATGTCCTCTTCCATAAAAAAGCATCATCAAAAAGAACTTGTGCCAGTTTTGTATTAAAAGGCCTATAGAAATCTCTCAAAATTGCCTTTGTTGTTGGTAGCATAGGTCCCAGACTTCTGTCCTCAGGCCGTCTAGTGTTCGATGCAGGGCTCTTTGTAATGAGAGCTTCTTGTTTCTCACTTAGAGGTCCTGTGGAAAACCAAAATATCATCTCAGAATATTTTCCCCAAATGCCCATGCTAAAGAAGACAAATGACTGACTCAGAAGGTTTGCCAAGGAGAGAAAATAGAGTCTGTGGGAGCAGCAATGATTTTTCAGACAATTGAATAGAGGCATAGATTAGTAGAATAAATCACTGTTAGTAAATACGAAAATCATGTGTTTCCCCTCCCATTAATAAATCACCCCTGTAACAAGCAGCACAAATCATTTCTGGAGGAAAAAGTTTTCTGAAAACAACCATGACATTGACTACAACTTCCCGTCTGTTTGGGAGCTACTATTATTTTACATTGTTATTTCATTTTATTTTATGAAATAACTTCACAGAAACTCCACTGGCCTCACTCACATAAGCCCTTGTTTTGTTTGTTTTTGAGATTCTCAGTGGGATCGAAGTGGTACATGGGGATAGTGATGCCCCTGCTCCAGGAATAAATCTTAGCCCTTGACTGCGTACTTCAGCAAGATAAAAACCGACAAGCTTTTCCACCGTAAATGATATGGAAGAAGATGCCAAGCTCATCATCTGTTCAATCTGCTACATCCAAACTTTCTCATCATCTAGACCAGTGTTTGGACCAGCCAGACTATTTCACAGCCACATTTGCATCCTCTCGCTACTGTCGAATCAACATTGGGCAACATTTTGTCTGCCAGCGTTTCTCAAAAGATTAGCAACAGATGTCTCAACACAGCAAAACCACAATTTTCCCCTTCTTGCCAGCTAGAAACACAACCTTTCATCATACTCAGATGTAGGTTTTGGATTGGTGCACACCAGCAACAGCACGCACACCATAGCAGTACTTCAAATTGTCTCAATTGTACAAGATAGATCTCGCACCCATGTAAGCCCTTCACAAACAAGCCTGGACTGCCTTCAGACGCAGGACTGGCTTCTATATGGTGAGATATATCCCTACATTTTGAATGGTCTTGATTTTTTTTCTTAATAGTGTTATTAAGATCTTCTAACATCAGCCTTTCTTTGGGAATTTGGGAATCTCAATTTTGCTTGACTCCAAGCAACAAGATTAATGCATCCTTTGAGACAGATTCCCATGCTTCTGTTTTGTTTCTTAGTAAAGCAAAAATTACCTAGAAGAAGGATTACAGTGATATTTTGCACTTATCTCAAAGCAGCCAGAAGGTACCTACCCAGACCCAGAAACTGGAACACCATGTGCATGGTGTATTTCACATTGGATGCGTGATCCTCCAAGCGAAGAACGAGTATCTGATCTTTGTTAAACACTGTCAGCCAGTCCAAAAGATACACAACATAGAGCCCGACCTGTAACCTCACCTGTAAGCACAAAAAAACCCCACAACAGATTAAAATTAGTTTATCTTACAACACTTCCAGCAGTAAGAAACCAGCATTCACCTCTGCCTTCTGGGCAAAAAACCTGAACATGTACTTTTGAGGAACTATAAAAAAAAATAATAAACTATATCTGAACATTTTTTAATCTTCCTCTTGTTTTCAGGGCAGCTTAAGGAAATCTTTGCAAATGGCCTTCCTACTGGTTGGAGGTATGACTCTGCTAAGGGCTTGGCGACGCCCTTGGTGCCCCAGGCACAGGTCTGTGTGCAGGTGCTTCAGGGACAACCATATGCAGGGGGATGCTTGCCCCCCTCGCCTCCACGCTCCTTCATACCTGGGATGGCCGAGTCTTCACGGATACACTGAGGGCTTTCAGCCCAGCTGGAGTGGAAGGAAAGATGCTTAGCCCAGCCACCTTCTCCAGGCCCTATGGCTGCTTCTTTCACCTTGCTCATCAGCTGCACCGGATCACACTGACATGAGTAGCACAAATACTCTGATTTGGTGTCAGGAACCAGATTTGGGTGTATTTCCTTGTACCCTCTGACTGCACTAGTTAGACTGAGATCTAAGCTGCAGCAGCAGTGGCTGCTAGACAGCGTTAGTGGTGCATTGTCTGCGGATGCAGTGAGAGCACCAGACTATGATAGATCAGAGATGTGAGAAAGCAGCTTTTCAGCCTGTCCTGACCTCATCTCTGTTTTTCTTACCCTCTCCGTTTCACATAACAAGTTGGATCATAAAAGAGGGTAGTCCGGTGTTCTCAAAAGTCCAACCTCCAACTGTGCTTATAAATATTTTTCTAAATCCCTTCAGGCTCAGAAGGGAGAAACATGAATCCCAAGTCATAAGCATCTTTCATAAAAGAGACTTAACATCTTCAAGTCGCATTACCACAGAAACGATGAAGTCAGATAACAATATTCTTTTTCACTTCTTACACTGACTCATGTGGCCTATATCAACACTTAAATGGCACTAAGAGAAGCCATATTTTGAACTACTGCTATGTCTTTATTATGATAATGTGTGATTATGATGTGTGTCTTTGCGTGCTTTTAACAAAACGCCTCCATATTAGGCAGATTTCCTTATATATGTGCTGCACAAGAACCTGAAACATCTTATCCGATTAAAACATCAGCCTAACACATAACAATGCTGGTAGGGCAGCACACCAGCCCTCAGTTACTGCTCTTCGTCACTGCACACTGGGACAAACGCGTGGCTCAGTGATGGGGTTTGCCTTTCCTTCTCCTAGAAGATGAAGGTGAGGGAAAGGCAAGCATTAACTGGGTGGTACAGTTTGGGATGGCAGCACTTTCCCACACCAGCTTAGAAGCTTTTTCAAAGCACACTTTTTTTTTTCCAGAAAGGAATTTTAACTAATATGTCCCCATAATTTTCAGTTTCCTTGCGATCAGCAGGAACCTTGATTTTCCTCCCTACAGAGTGTGTAGGGTCCTTCTGAATCACGCTGCCTCCTTCCATAAAGCTCCAGTGCTTCCCCCACATATCAAAGGTACCAGTAGGATTCCCCAAGCCATTTTCCCACCCATAATATCAGTATCTCCACTTCCAGTTTGATCACCCTGCCTTGGCAAGCCTTTCTCCAGGCATTGTGCTCTCCACTAACGCTAGGTGAGGACAAGCTGACAAACAGCCCTCTCTTTACAGGTTAGCATCTCTCAGCAGTGACAATGTCTGTGACAACTCTCTTGTTTCAGGAATATAGTAACAAATAGCAAAACAAAAGTCTTCTCTAGTAGTTGCCCAATTAGCAATCCAACGAGCTCACCAGGGAAATTAAGCCCACTTTTTCAATATATAGCAACCCTTGCACATAACAGACTAGCCACTTGGCTGAAGGAGCAGCAAAAGCAGCCCACGGAGGAGCACTGCTAGCATTTGTGTTTTACGACAAACACCTGCATGTGAGTCCCTGGAACAAGGCATCATCTGCTTGTTTACAAAAGGATCTTCTTCAGCAGGCTGCCTAGGAAAATAAATGAAGACTGGTTCTGCACCCTGAGGATGAAGGTAAGAGGAAAAATCTTTCCTTCTGGTTCTCTGTCTGCCTTTTTCTCCCCACACTGGAAGAAATGCATTTGTGCAAGCAAATGCCTGGGAAGAATTGTGATGCTGCCCGGCAGCAGCTTGTGTCTGCGGAGGTCCTTGAGGCTTTCATCAAAGACCAACAGCTCCAGCCTACCTGCCAAGGTCAGTAAGAGGGATGTCCTGTTTGTCCTCCTGCTGCAGCGCTCAAGCCTGTGCAATACACTCTTTTATGGTGATTTTATGGAGTGGAGGAGGCAATAACTTCACCCCAGAGACAAAGGAGAGATGTATACCCCCTGAGTCCTTTACAGCCTGAGCAAATAAAAGAGGATTGAATGGCAAACTGGCCAGATGTGATATTTCAAGTCAATCTCTTCCATATTTTTCTGCAAAGGCTTTTTTTTCTGCCCCCTCAAGCAATATCTGAAGCCAGCTCTAGACTAAAATATGAATTTTGGAATACTGTAATACTTCTCCATTCCCCTGCCAGCAGTTTCTGTGTTTCCTTTCATCATTTTTGAACATACACTTTTTTTTTTTAAAAAAAAGAAAGGTTTTATCTAGTTATTGGTAGCCTTTTCTTGAGAAAGAAAACATAAATTATTCTGAATTTGAGGCAATTTCATACCACAAAGATGCTCGCTGGAGCTACTTTTTGGAGAGATCTACAAAACGCTTACACATAAACTGCAATCTTCACTAAACATGCTCTCCATGCACTTGCACAATAGACAGACTTCACTGTTGCTGTTTGGCATTCATCAGGGAACAGGCTCAGCTGAGCCAGTACATCAGCTTTTACATGCTTATATATATATATATTTATGTCATCTGCTTTACAAATGAAAAGGGAGTAACTTTCATTTCTTGGCGCTTATTTGCACAGCATTTTGGTATTTTAATAACCTTGACCCCATGTACTGTTAAACAAGCAAGGAATCAGACGTTCATAGAAATACGCACGGGCATGGCATTGTTGAGGGTGTTGTTGTAGACGCAGGCTCGCAGGGAGTAATCCAGCATGCAATTCTCAAACAGCTGCAGCGACTCAGCCACTTTTTCATGGAAATCTTCCACGGATTTATTAGCACTTGCGAAGTATAGATAATCAGAGTATAATCTGTGAAGAGAGACGTGCAAGTGAATGAGAGAGGGAATGAAAGGAGATTTATTTACATGACAATGGCAATTAGCAACAGGGATTGAGGAAAAGTTATGTATGTGTACCACTGCCCCATCAGCCACTGACATATTTCTTATCAATTTTGATGTGTTTGGGCTCAGATTAACATCCATTCCAGGGAGCTGCTGAACATCATCCCCACTTTCAAGGTCAGCATTCCTTGAGAACCTGACCCTAGTAACTGTGCAAGCCAACACGTTCTCTTGAGGGCAAATTTTTCATATGTATGTACCTTAATTTTGTGTTATCTATGAGCAGTAAAACCGGTCTCAGCTGACACTGGTACCCCTCAGTATTTGGTGCTCCACTCTGCAGTGAACAGAAACAGTCCTCGTCTCGAAAGCTTAAAGTTGATGTTAAAAGCAACAGAGGAAAGTCATGGGTTAGAAAGAGTGATTTTTATGGTATTACCAAGCTGGCTACCATCAAGAGTAGGAAAGAGTCCAGATTTCCTATTTTCTACAGAAAGCTTCACGTCCCATCTTAAAGTGACTTTCCATCAAAACCTTCCAATTTACAGCATCTGACCTCTTCATTTTCTTAAGCTGAAATGCTGCAGTTCGGCAAATGGTTCACATTTGTGCCACCATCTGTGGTGCTGCATTCCCCAAGCAGTCCCACCTCTAAATATTAGACCACAAACTGAACGTGTATTTCAATTTTCTTTCATATTTAGGCTTACAAACTGCGACCAGAACCACAGTATTTGGAGATGGTTTTGTAACACATGAGCAGTCCCTTCCCCAAGTGTATTTTCAACACAAACATTGTTCCCCCACAGCAACCACCTCTCGGCACAACTCCAGAAATCCTAGCAATCTTTCAATCTCTTTCAAAAAACAGTTTTCTAAGAAATTACCTAAACCCCCCAATCTATTTAGGTGTCCTTTTCTTGCTGCAGTGACCTTTTGTCTTCTACTTTATTTTTTAACTTCCCTAGATTTCCACAGGTGCTTAAAAATTCATCAATTAATTTAGAAAGTTTGGGCCCTAATCCAGCAAAGCACTCAAGCACAGGAACAGCCCCTCTGCACTCATTATTTATGCTAGTGTTCTGCAAGAACAGGACTTTAATCCCCATGTGAAATGAATTAAGCCTCTCTGTTCATTTGAAAAGGAAGAAAAGGGATGCATTAGTTGCAGGATGCTTTTAATTCTACGATTCTATGACTCTAATTCAATCATTTACATGCTTTATAGAAGAGAAATGACAGCACCCTGTAGAAGATAAGGCAGAGGCACCCAGAACTGTCTATAGGAGTCACCAACTAAGACAGACAAACAATCAGATCTTTGTCTATTTCTTCCCAGTCTGGTAAATGCAGCTGCGACAGTTTTCTTTAAACGAAAAAACTCCATCTCAGAGCAGAAAGAGGTGACAATGCTTGGACCAGACTGGATAGACAGCCTGTTTTGAAGTGATGCCCGCCAGTGCTTGAGGACCACAACCATGGCATCACAGGTGCCTTCCCCTCTGCAATGGGACATCTTAGAGCCACCCCACTCGCGCAGCGCATGAGGATGGGCTGGGGAGAAGCTAAGGGGCACAGCCAGCCAGCTCCAGCTCCAGCTGAACGAGGCCCACAGCTCCTGCTGGCAGAAGAGTGTGTACATCAAGACTCGGGCTTGACTGGCTTGTCCCAGGGAAGGCAGGACCAGCTGCTCCTGGCAGAGGAAATAAAAAAAGCTTCTTGCTGGGGCACAACCAGCCAGCAAGCACCACGCACAGCTTGGGTGCAATTTTATTTAAAAGGTTTAATATGATAATTACTTAGAATAGTAATTATCCATTAAAATGAATGCATTATTTTAAAGACTTGCTGGCATCTTAGGGAAAAATACATTCTTGAAGACAAGTTCTCTCTCTTCAGGGTAGTCAAGATTTTTCTGTATTACATTCCATCTGTTTTTAATTCTGGCGACATCTGCCTGTAAATAAAGCCTTTGCTGATTAGGACTTCAGATGTTCCGGCTACTTGAAGCCATTACCCTCAATTACCATTCATCGTAATGAAATAATGGCATCACTGATATCCACCATGACAAACCCTGATCTCCTCCAAATATCCCCCACTGGGGCATAGACCAAGAAGCTGCGCAGGTTAGACCAGACCCTGTCCCAGACCCTGAGGCAGCACTCATGTCCTCCTGGCAACTGCAAATCCATGTCCCACTGCCTTGCATTGCCGGTGGAGCCACCCAGGCTGCCTCTTCTGCTGGGGCTGCTTTTGCATCTGTAGTTCATGTGAGCAACAACGGGATATGGAATTGTAAACAAAAGGAATCCAATTTATTATAAATACAGTAAGGGATACAAAGCTGAATTTTTATTTTGACCTTATTAAAGGTTGTAAAGAGACACACACATTGTAGAAGGTGGTTAAAGCAAGCAGGGAATCAGTTGGTAATTCATATGAGGAAGCCACTTCAGCCAGTGCTCTCACATAAAATCACCATCTGCTAAATCCTGAGGTCATTGAATCACCAGGTTGGAAAGGACCCACTGGATCATCGAGTCCAACCCTTCCTAACACTCCCTTAAACCATGTCCCTAAGCACTTCATCAACCCATTCCTTAAACACCTCCAGGGAAGGTGACTCGACCACCTCCCTGGGCAGCTGTTCCAGTGCCCGATGACTCTTACCGTGAAGAATTTTTTTCTGATATCCAGCCTGAACCTCCACTGGTGGAGCTTCAGGCCATTCCCCCTTGTCCTGTCCTTGGGAGAAGAGGCCAGCTCCCTCCTCTCCACAACCAACCAGTTTTCAACCCAGGAGTGTGCGCCTGTCCAGGCCAGAGGCTGACAGTTTCTGAAGCAGAACGCTGTGAGAAACTGTGTCAAAGGCTTTACTGAAGTCCAAGAAGACTCCATCCACATCCTTTCCCCCATCCAGTAGTCGAGTCATTTTGTAATAGAAGACGATCGGGTTAGTTTGGCAAGATCTGCCTTTTGTAAACCCCTGTTGACTGGGCCTGATCACCCGGTTCTCTTGCATGTGCTTCATGATAGCTCTCAAGATTACCTGTTCCATGACTTTGTCGTGAGATGCCGTTAGAAGTTGAGAGCTGTATTTCCTGGCACAGTTCTGCCTCTCACCGGTAGTCACATCCCACCACTGGGGAAGCTCACCAAAGGGTACCCGTCCCTTCCTCATGTCAAGGCTCTCTGGGCAGCTGCCAGGCAGCAGAATCAGGGCTGCCCTTCTCCCAGTGCTGGAGATCACACCACAGCCTGGTCCCCACCACCATCTGCATCCCCTTCTCCTTCCTGGGTGTTTCTGGGGCTTTGCCCTTGAGCACCCACCTAGCCCTACATATCCTGAATATTCCTATGGAGGTGCAGAGAGAAGGAATTCACACACCCCCAGTCTGACCCTTTTGGACTCTGTCTCCATTCCCTCCAGTCTGCCTGTTACCCTCATCATCATCACCCTCCTCCTTCAGAGGACACAGTGGAAATGCCCTAAATCTGGAGGAAGACTGAAGAGGAAAAGGAAAGTACAAGTGGAAAGAAGTGCATTCCTGGCTAAGGCAATGGAGAACCATTCAAGAACAGTCCACACCTCTGCAAAAGCACAGGCCTTCCACTGTTAAGTTAGAAAGACCAAGGATGAATTCCTAAGTAGCTGTTGGCTGCGTAAGTCACAAGTGCCTAGTGAAGCTTTCTACGAGTACTGCAACAAACATTTTTAAGATTAAAATAAGTTCAGATAACTTGCTGACTCTGGAGCTCTTTGCAGCCTCCAATTATTTCGAACAGTATGACCTTTAAGAATAAACATTATGATCTGACATGTATTGAAGTACTTCACAGGACCCCTTGAGCTGAGACCTGTAAATGCAGTGCCACACTTGGTCTCATGAGCCCTGCTGAGAACCAGTGCACGTTACCTCAGGTAATGGAGCTCTATTGCACTTGGCGACGTGTAAATTATATTTTTCAGGTTGGCTCAGGTGTCCACGCATGGCACTGACTTTGGCATTTAGATCCACACTACCATGAGTACATATGCCAAAACACACAGAATGAAACCCTTTGGCAGCTCTCACCACAAACCAAGAACTCTGTCAAATGCCATGGGAACATTCATTTGCATCCAAGAGCACAAGAGCGAAGAAAATTATTATAGTAAGACATTTTTGTTGCATATTTTAGCAACAAAATCAATGTGATCCTCACTCACCTTTCAACAGGGTCTCTCAGCATGATGATAAGTTTGGCGTTCGGTTGGAAGGCATGGATAAAGTCCTGGATTAAGAAGGGAGGTTCTCCTTCAGTACTGTTGTCATAGAAGAAAATCCAAGCATTGTTGTCCCACATCGTCGAGGCACTGGCCTCCCCTGGAAATTAAAAGCATCTCTGCTAGTATCTCATTTGTTCTTGTATCAGAGTGGAAACAGGATGAATTTCAAATAGGTGTAGACCAATTAAAATTAACTCTATTAATTTCAACACACCCTAGTTCTTGTAATTGCTCTGGCTGATGCTCCCCAGAGCCAGGGCAGTCACACTGCCTTGCACCTTTGTGAAGGCAGGGGTGGCTAAGGCAGGTTTTATGTAATTCCACCTGAAATATTCCTGCCCGCTGACCACTCTGCTCCCCGTCAATGGTTAACACGAGCAAATGTATTTGACCTGGTCTGGAACGGACTGCTCAGGGGTTTGGCCCACCTTCCAGCAAGGAGGCAGGCGCTCAGCACTGCCAAGGACCTGTTGTCCTCCTGTAGTACCCAAGGGCTGGATTTGATACTCCTCATCTCAGAGAATTAACTTGTGAACAAATTGTACAACTTAACACAAGCTAAAGATCTCTCCAGCAGATCAACAGTGTGTAGTACATCAACAGCAGAGAGGAGGAGCACATGGGAAACACTAAAAGCAATGCACTATCAGCTGAACTGTGCCATTGTGGTCTGAAATAGCCCTTTTCCAGAAGGGCTATTTTTAGCCCTTCATTTTCCAGAATTATCCATTATCAGAGCTTTTTTTAATATCACTACAATTATTCATGTAGATTAAGTCAAATATAAGTATTTACCAAGTATTGTACAAAAGGACTATAGAATAAATAACGCATTTGATTAAGCACCAGACTGTGATATTCTTAGTTTCTGAGGAGGCTTACTCTGAAAGTAACACTACAGGGAGAATCACACAATCAGTAGCGTCTCTGCCAGAAAAAAGGCATACGGTGCTTCAGCTGCTAAATAAATGATCTGATGCTGTGTTTCGACTTGTGTCATCTTCCTCATTTTTTTAAGCAATACTGGCATTTATGTAACACACTGCTGTTTAATAAAACATGTACAGAAGCTTTTTGGAAACTGCCACTCTTTGACAGTATAATGACAGCTAATTCTTATTAATAAGGTTTTTCAAATCAAAAGGAATGAGATGAAAAAATAATAATGTTGCGTCTTATAGACTTGCACGTGATTTCCCTTTTTCTCTCTCTCTTCTGGGAAAGTCCAACAAAGATTGTAAAAGATTGGAAAAACACAACATGAAAAAAGCACTGGCTCCAAACTTCAGCTTAACATAATGTGATTCATTAATAAAGTCTGGGAGTTGTTAGAAAACACATTAATCTTCTGTCATGTTAATTTTGCCTGTTTTCAGTAGGGGGAGATCAGGTCCATTGGCTAAAGCTGGGTGTCCACAACAGCTCTGCTCTTCCATCCTAAAGTAATTAACATAAGCACTGCCTAACCATCGGTGGGCTTTGACTTGTCAATTAAAACTTAATTAGCCCAGCTCCCACGCTGGGTGAAGCAGAAACACCAAAGACTAAATAGAGGACAAGAACCGAGACAGCCATACCAAACCACCACGCAGCTCTTTCTGCGCTACCGGGAGATGGCATAACGCATGGACAGACAGAACTGGGCGCCACCAGGATGACCTTGCAAAGTCACTGCTACATCTCTACGACAGGAACAGCTTAAACTGCTCCCTCAAAAATGTTTGCCTAAATCGTGTCAAGGACTGAAGTGTCTGACCTCATGAAACCAACTATTCCTCTCTAGAACAGCTTTATGACATGTCTTCATAATCCTCTGCTCTGCAGACCACTGATCACAATTCATGCTGTTGGATTTATTCCAATTAGCTTACATAGAGCAACCAACCCTGAGCACAAGAACGTCTGCTGACACACCTGCTTTCTGAATTAAATAAAATCAGTGCATTTACACACAATCAGGCAGATTCTCTTAACATCACAGACCAGAACACTCCTCAGAAATCACTTCAGCTCCATCAGCTGCCCCCACCAAAAACCTGCAGGCAGCACACAAGCAAGGGAAGATGACGGGCACAGGACCGGATCATGCTGAAGCATCAACAGGGATCCAAGGTGCTGCTCTGAGGCAGTCAGTTCGGGACAGCCTGGGTCCAAGAAGGCAAATTTTCCCAAAACAAGATGATTATCAAGAATTAAGGCACAGAGAATAATAATTTAAAAAAATCATTCTGGTCTCTGCTAAATCTTGTAATTTTAATTTCCTGAAGCGGCCAAACATACTCCTGACAATTTAACAGTGTTCCTTTCTGTTTTGTAAGACAGGGTTAATATCTGCAAAGAGAACGAGCCAACAAACCATGAGACAAATTAATTGCTACTGTGGTAATTATGTCAAATCACTGCAGTGCAACAAAACACACATTAATTTTTCTTATGGACTTGAAGAACATATGAGTAACTAAATTGCCTAAAGAATAGATGTATACCATTTTATTCAGTCACTAATGGATTAAAATCAGACTGTTTTCATAAGACATTCCTCTGAATTTATCATATTAATGATCACAAATAAACAAGTTCTGCTCAGGAGGCCTCAGGCCACGTCAGCATTGTCCTCTTTGGTTCCTCTCAAAGTAGATGTCAGCTTTTGTTGGAAAAAGCAATTATGACCCACTATGAATAATATCTAAAGAAGCTTAACTTTTCAAAATAACATATCATGATGAACTACTGAAATGTTTATAGTTTGAATTCATTTTTTCTTCCTAGTCATCTGAAATAAGAAAATGGAGGATGCTAAGCAAAGCTGATATTCATACAGATTCATTTCAGACTAGCTAGCTTTGTTTTGTTTTTTACCAAGGTCATAAAAGACTAAATTAATGAGCATAATCATTCAGGGCTTTTCCTGTAAACTTAATAAGAAAAGCAAGCAGAACCTTAATGAAACAAGAAATGAGAATACAGGAAAAAGAAACATAAAGCGAACTCTCAAAAAAGTTGTAACAGGAGGTAAGTAATCAAAGATGTACATTGCCAATTACATTAGTGAATTTAATTAGTATAAGCACTTCATCCATGAAAGGACAGGAGATAGTCTTGTAAATAGGAGGAAAATCTGCAGATGTCTTTGATGACAACATTTCTAAAGACCTCATCTTGAAAATTTTGCTTCATTTGAATATTTAATAAAGCAATGATACACTTAAATGGAGGCTGTGGAAGTACCGAACAACTGTGACTACAGTCAAGCACCTGGTTTCTGCATCGTTCCACCAAGCCAACAATAGCTTACATTTTTTTGTTAGAATAAGACTGAAAAAAAGAGATTTTGAGGGTATTGCCTCCAAGGACAGGCAGAAAAACCTGTCTCTGTTTTCTGTAGAATAACAACTTCAGGCTTACTTGAAAAGTTCCTTCTCAGCAGGGAACTCTTGCACAACTAGTATTGTCGTGGAATGTGTCTGGTTTCCCAGGGAAATTTTGAGGTGACAGTGTAAGAAGGGTAAGACTCTTTTCTCCACATTTTCTGGCTTTGTCAGACAGCAAAAGCAGAACTTAGAAAACTGGGCATTGTAAACCAATGGCACCATGGCCCACAGTGGATGAGCACGGCAAATGGACCACTGTGTCACAGAAAGCAACCAAGGATCCCTCCCTGGAGCCCAGACCTAACCACAGACTTCCATAAGGTACAATACAACAGCTTTACTAAATAACTTCTAATGCTACTCAGGTAATTTAATATCAACTGAAACTATAATATCATCTTCAAGCAGTATCCTGTAGTGCACCTCTAGGCTTCGCGCCTGAAAAGAAACATCACACAAGATAGCTTCAGTTTGACTTTTTATAGTCCTGCTCCTGAAATCTGCATTATCTTTGCTCCGTGTTATCACTTCTAGACAGAAACTCTGTCTGAAAAACATGCAATTAACTTTCAGAAAATGATGTCATTTAGACGAGATTGAGCTGAAGTCGGAAAGCTGATTCTACTTTAGCTCAAACCACACCATTAAGAAAGCAGCTCAGGAGATTAATCATATTTATTTCAGTCCACTGTAGGATGCATAGAGATGGTGACCCAAAAAATGGTGGTCCTTCCTCCTGCAGATACCTTATATTGGAACTTGAGAAGAGCCTCTCGGAGCTGTTGCAATCACAGTCTCCGATCAGCTACAGGATTTGTACAGTCCCCATCACGTATCGTAACAGCACATTTGGTGTGTCACCCCAGACACGTTGCTGCAGCACTTGAACCTCAAGCTACAACACCGTGGTTACAGACAAACCCCTTGTAATGACAACAAAATGAAAGCAATGTCTGAAGGAGTCGCCATCTCACTCATTTTTTTTTAAAAAAAGATCTAATTACTGGTGTTCATCAGACATTTATTGCTTGATCAGGCATTTTCTACATAATCATAATTTTCTAATGAAACAAGTAACCACCCTCTAGGAAAAGCCAAGAACTTCTGCACTACCCACACACAGCAGAGAAACCAACACAAAGGATCCTGTGCTGTGAACCATTCACAGCACGAAAATGCCCCTCTCATTCCTCAGCTCTGAGCGCTGCCCACCTGGAGCCACAGAGACACATTTCAGAGACCGTATTCCCCTACCAATTATGATGTTGTTCATCTTGCCACGCTCTTTCATCGCTTCGCTCTGCAGCACACCCTGAATCTGATGGGCTGCTAAGTCGAACAGGTCAAGGTAATCTTCCACTGGGTAGCGATCGTGAAATCCATCTCTCAGACGAATGATTCCTAAAATACAGTGAAATGAGAGAAGTCTATCAAAAAATAAAATAAAATCATGTCAGGGCAGGATCAGCTGCTGGTGTAAATCAAGACGGGTTCATTGACATGGCTGGCACTGAGCCAGCTAACGTCAGCACAAAATTAGACTGATGAAGAGTAACACTCAGATAAAAGTGCCAATAATGAAGTAACTGAGATTCGAGATACTATTACGATTAAGCCATAAATTCGTACTGATAGGAAATACCTTAAGTGTTCGGTTTTACAGTTCCTACATGAATATCTTGCATTTATTTTCTTCTAAATTTAGCCTTTGGAATGAATATAAAAGAACAGATTCTGCTTTCATTTGCACCAATATAAGTTGAAGTTATAGTGGACTCCCACTAGATTTACAGCACTGAAATTGAGAGCAGGCTCTGATGCCAAACATGCAAATCCACATGCACTTAACAGAATCAGAAAACTGGGAAATCATTCATGTTTTCCTCTTTCACAAGTCGGAAAGCTTCACAATAGCATCTTATTTCTCTCCTTCTCTACACTCCTGGGTGTGCTCAGAATCACCTTCCCCTGCATTTCATTTCTCAGCATCTTGAGCCACAGCTGTGATTTTTATACCCCTTTTCCCACTCTTCTTTCCAACTCTAGTCTCACTTTTCCATCTTCTATACATACTGCCCACGCCTGTCTCTGCATGAATAAGTTCACCGTAAAATAACTAGTATCTTTCCTCTTGGAAACTGTAGTATCACTGAAAACCCTGTGATCTTTGATGCCAAGGTCACACAAAGCGAGAGCAACCAGCATTCAACAGCTAGACCCAACAGCAGAATCCAGCAAGCACTACACGCATCCACATTCAGAGGAACACATTAAGCACACAGCAGAGTCAGGAATCAAAATTGGTTCTTTGGCATCTCACCTAGTCTCCAACCACAAGATTAACCAACCTTGGCACCCAGGGAAGAGAGAACAAGAAGGACATAAACACTTCAGATGGATAAAATGATGTGTTCAGCCCCACTGCCCTCAGACACCCTTTAAAGGTGTAGTCACGAGGGGTGGATGTGTCTTGCTCCAGCAGGCCATAACCTCAGCTTTATCAGCCTGCCTTCGGAGACAGAGGGTCACTGCATGAAATACTGATGTCACCCAGGGAAAGAGCATCAAACATATATGCAGGTTCCTCAGTGTGAGACAGCGTTATCATGCAGAGCATCTCCATTGTCCAGTGCTTGACTAGAGCTGCAACAATACCAAAGTTCCTATAACAGAGCACACTTTATTTATTAAACCGTAAGACCTGAAGCCACCCGTATTTCAAATACTGACCCATCATTTATTCATGTAAGAAACGCTTTACAGAGCTTTGCAACACAAAACTTATCACTGCTATTCTTTAAATCTCCTATCACAACCTAACAGTTCCTTTTCCCACTTTTACAAATTCACAGGGTTGGGAGTTTTTTCCCTATTTTTTCCCAAAGCACTGCAATGGCCTCAAAAGTTGTGCCAGGGAGGTTCAGTCTGGATATTAGGAAAAATTTCTTTACTGACAGAGTGGTGAAGCCCTGGCAGAGGCTACCCCGGGCAGTGGTGGAGTCCTCATCCCTGGAGGGGTTAAAAAAATATGTGGCCAGGGCACTTTGGGACATGGTTTAGTAGTCACAGTGGGGTTGGGTTGGTGGTTGGTTTTGATGAGCTTAGAGGTCTTTTCCAGCCTTGTGATTCTTTAAATAAACCAAATGAAATGTGCATCACCTTGAAAAGTTTAACCCAGAACATCATTAAACAAAAGCAGACGGGATCCTACAGAGCATCCATCACCTGGATTTTTCCAATCTATAAACTCCAGTGGTTTTAACGAAAGCCAATATGGAGCAAATCCATAAATTTTACCCCTAACACATAAAAGAAATGCCAAAGTTTAATAGAGACAGCTCTCCTGAATGCCAGAGGACTTGTACTCACCAAAACGTTTCCTTGTCCACCAGTGTGGTTCTTTGATCGCTGAGAACCGAACGTCGGGGTGTAGCCTGAGCCGGTCGTACAGGTCTGTCGTCCCGCACTTGGGTTGGCCAATGATGTAGAAATGCGGGAGACAGCGCAAGCGGTAGTGTTTG
This sequence comes from Cuculus canorus, assembly GCF_017976375.1. Classification (NCBI taxonomy): domain Eukaryota; kingdom Metazoa; phylum Chordata; class Aves; order Cuculiformes; family Cuculidae; genus Cuculus; species Cuculus canorus. Next base: position 450,745 of record NC_071407.1, on the reverse strand, counting down.
TCCTTATAGTGGTACAAGTGGTTCCAAAATACCTTCCTGAGGTAATCAAATATGGTTCGAAAGCGCTTTGAATACAGTGCATAGGAGTTTGTTGCATAAGGATCCGTGGTTGTGTTTCCTCTGTACTCTTCATACCAACAAGGATTCTTACTATTTGGAAGGAATTTATTAGGAATTACTGAAAACATCTGCAACATAAAGAGCAACAATTTCAGTGAAGGCAATAAAAACCGGACAATTACCATTTCCTAACTTAGCACAATAAGAGAATGCAACAGAAACATTATGTGGACACATTATAATATAATATATATTATAATACTAGTATAATGAGGGAGAACTCTTATTTTTTTTAACTACAAGGTAGAACTAACTTATTTGTTCTGATGACACTGGAATCAAATCCTGTACAAACAGGTGGACTGGGAGAGAAGTACATTTAGAAACCCTTTAATTTTAAGGCTAGAAAGGACCTCAATAATCCCCAACTCCTCTGCACCTCAAGTATTAACTTTTAAACTCAAACACATAATACTCAAATCAAAATAACTTCCAGTTTTTAACTCTGAAATATAAGGTTTGCAATGGCTGGGTTTTCAGGGAAGCATATTGGTAATCAGTTATTAGAAAGGCTCCTTTCTTACTTAGCATTTCAGATGACTGACAAATCTAACTCAGAACCTGAGACAAGGTAAAAATTCAATGAGACTGCACAGCTATCAGAAGAGTGCCTGATTTCTTGTTCCAGGTGTCAAGACCATTTACATAACTCATTTATTTTGTGCATGACTCCAAAGGACATGACCTACAATACCGGTTTTTCAAGTGCTGTAAAGCAGAGGGCTCTAGATGGTGTAAATCACTACAGGAACATCTGGGCAGTTGCAGGAGTTTTTTATCCCAGTAAAAGCTTGACCTTATTGAAATAAGCAAGTATACAGCAGTTGCAGACACACTTTCATTCATACTCACATGTGGCTCTTGTTTCCTCAGCTCTTCTAAATCAGGGTGCTGCCTCGTTATAAACTCTATCTTCGAAGTAATAGTGTCAATAATTAATTTAATGCTTGGATAATCCTTTACGTATGAAATATTCATTTTAGAAGGCTGGTAATGGTCTTTCATGTCACTAAGGCTTTCATTGTCCATTAAGTTTGAATTGCTAGTAAAAGCTCCGTAATGGAAGGGAGATGGTATTAACAACAGACCACGCTTGGCTCCCGTCAGTACATAGGAAGCCATCACTAGAGTCATTATAATCAACCCAAATATTAAGCTGCATAGCTTCCCCTTCCTCAAGCAGAAAAACCCATTCCAGCTTTCACTGTGATCAGTCCTCACTTCCAGAACTGCAAGCAGCTTCATCTGCTTGCTGTCGGTGTACAAAGGGATCTTACTTTTTCCACTGCAAACAGGACACTTCTGGTTATTGTGATTAGGTCCACGGCATCTGAAACAACGTCTGTGCAAGTCATTTGGTAACAAATGTATGCAACAATTAATGCAATACCTCATATTACTACTGTTGAACTCCTGTATTAATGAGCCAATCACAGCCATAAAAACGTTGCTGAAGCAAGTGAGTCATCTTCTGGAAGGCTGAAATCATTTAATTCCTTGAGTGGATCTACTCAGCAACTCAAAAGGACAGGTTCCAATCAGAAGAGTTATCAGCACTCAAAAAGTGACACATATCATATAAAAGCAAAAAAAAAAAAACAACCAACAAAACACCACCAACCAACACACAAAAATAGATGTGCTGTGGACGTGGTTTCGAGAGTTTGGCTCAGTGAGAGGAATGTGGTGAAGAAAGAGTCAGCTACACAGATGGCTCAAGTTTTTCCCATTGAACAAAATGGGAAGGAAGAAAAATTGTTACATAGCGTGAAAATATGCAAAAGACAAAAATAACTCATTGTCCTCTGATTTACACTGGAATAGGCAAATATGGGTAGGGATTCCCAGGTGTTCTTAAAACAGGCGCGTTCCAAACCAAACCGCTGCTGATGGAAGCTTCATCTTCCCAGAGACAGTTTCCAAAACCGGCACCATAAACCTAAAGAAATAAATACATACATATAGATACACATAGTACAGCAGACACAATCTCTACATTCACCTTCATTCAAAGCCATAGAAAAGTACATTTTTACATCCATTTGTATGTGAATAAAATGGACTGGAACTTATTGAACCCTTCCCAGGTGCAGACACTTCTCACGAAACTTGAGTACCAATATTACAAACTCAAAGAAAAGTTGTGTTAACTACATTTTTGACAGCTGAGGAAAATGCTTTATCCTGAAGCTGAGACAAGAGGAAAAGAACAAAAAATTAAATATGCTTATGCCACAGCAAAGCTGACATCTTAATCACACCAATCATGAAGGAAAATTTAAACTTCCACCAGCAACCATAACTCTGCCACTTACACACAGGCACAACAACAGGCTGCTTAATTAGCTGATGGGTTTGATGACCCACCACAAGGCCATACAACACGTTACTCTGTAACAGGATAGAGACACTGATTTTATTTTCTTTAATAACTGCTACTTGCAGACATCCCATTTTACATGACTTTCCTGTCATGCTCATGTAATAAAGAAACCCAAATGTATCAAACACATAGAAGTCAGGATATCATTCCATACTGCCACTCCTTTCTCTCTACCAGGAAGTTTTCCAAAGCTCATTCCCCAGCCTGCTTCATGCAATGAAGGATGCTCACCAGGCGGCCAGAATCTTTCCCCAGTACGAGCCACTCTTGTTTTCAGGATTCACCCATGAAATCAAGCAATCCACAATCTACCTTTCTTTAGTTTCTTCCACTCAATGTTTCCAGTAGCCATAAACACAGAAATACTTCACCTTTTTTCGTATTCAAGACTGAAACAGGTCCAAAGAGGGCTACAAAGATAATCAAAGGGCTGGAGCACCTCCTGTATGAGGATGGGCTGAAAGAGTTGCGCTTGTTCAGCCTGAAGAAGAGAAGGCTCAGAGGAGACCTTATAGTGATCTTCCAGTACGTGAAAGAGGATGCAATAAAGTTGGAAAGGGACTATTCATAAAGGGTTGTAGGGACAGGACAAGGGAGAATGGGTATAAATGGGAGAGGGGCAGATTTAGACTAGACGTTAGGCAGAATTTCTTCACCATGAGAGCAGTGAGACACTGGAACAGGTTGCCAAGGGAAGTTGCGGCTGCCCCATCCCTGGAGGTGTTCAAGGCCAGGTTGGATGGGGCTTGGAGCAACCTGATCCAGTGGGATGTCCCTGCCCATGGAAGAGGCGTTGGAACTGGATGATCTTTAAGGTCCCTTCCAACCCAAACTATTCTGTGATTCTATGGAAGCAGTAGGATGTGAATTGCAGACAGAAGAAGGGTTCTGAGATTTGAGTTGGCAAGAAACCACTTATGTCTTTTGATATTTTAGTTGCAAAACTGCAGTTGGTTCACTGGCAGAATATTACTCTCTTTACACAACAAGTAGTGTCTTTGTATATTGTTGAATAATGTAGCATGTAATTTCCTCTTGTTGAAATGAACAGTGAATTATTTATGACCGTGTCTATACAGTATTTGTCTGCTCTACATAAATGTATACCAGTTCTAATCACACAGCAGAAATCAGCATCAGCCTTTCCAAGCTCCTTGGCCAAAAGCAAGCCTCTTTGTAAAAAAGAGCATCTTTGGGAATCTCCTAAGTAGGAAACATGGATAAAACTGATGACACAGTGGAAAGAGAAAGAATTAATAGCTATCTTCAATTTCAAGATATTCCTGTGGCAGCCAAGGAGACCTGCTCCACTGTTTCCAGCTGAAGTAGGCTCAAGCTAAAAAATACATTTATATGCAACAGGGGACTTAAAATCAAACCGGTGAGATCTTTTCTTTTCTAGTTTCCCTGTGCAATGCCTGTCTGTAAGAGTTGAGGAACCACTGGGTGCACAAGTTGCAGGATGTTGGAGAGAAGGAAATGTTTGCAGGTACCACAAAAGCAAACAGCACGAGGCAGAGCTGCCTGCAAGAGCCTTGCAATAAACTACTGAAAATGTAGTATCCACCAAGATACTACAATGTACTCATTGCCATTCGGGAAGCTAAATAAGGTGAACAGGTAAATCCCACCAAAATTACAACATGCAACATTTTTCATCATTCACATGTTTTTGTTCACTATATAGACAAGATTTGAAATTCTGTTTCATTTCTTTTAAAAAAACATTTCATAAAATTCCTCCCCTTTCTCTTACTGTAACGTAAGGGAAGTCTGTCATCAAAATGGCTGTAAAAAGAAATTACTTTCACATGCTCAGTCCCAGAACTAAAACTCTCCTGCGCTTTGAATAAGATAAAACAGAGGGAATTGATTTTACATGCACACGTATCTTATGGACATATAAGCATATGACCTGTTTTTCAGGTCACCAGTCTTAATTTTTCATGTGCTTTCCTTAATTTCAAAATTCTTTAAAATAAAACAAACTTTTGCTAGCACTCTTAAGGCTAAATTTTATAGTAGGCTTGCTACTTTTAATCATACTCAGCCTCTCCTACTGCCATGTGAAAGAGTGGCATGCTGCTAACCTATTATAAATACACTTCAAGTGTACCAGTAACACGTCTCAGCTTGATGTACAACTACTTCTCTGTTTGATGTCAGTGGAGCTACAGCACTTGGTTTCCTCTCTTCATGCAATATGATTAAAATGTGAAATTCACTGAGGCCACAAGTATGAATGCATTTGAAAGACAGTAGATAATTAGTGGAGAATAAATCTGTCAATGGTTGCTATCCTTAATTCCCAGAGGCCAGAAAGGGATGGGGCTGGGAGAAATCTGTTAATATCTGTTCTTACACTGAGGATTTATTACTGGATGTAGTGAGAGGCAAGAAGCAGGGACAGAGGAATCTGTGCTGTTAGAAAATAACCCACCAGCTCTCAGGTTGGATGGGATGAAGCCCAGCCAAAGCGTGCCCCTCAGCTATTGCTCCCATGCTCTCTCTCTCAGTTATTTCTGTCCATTCTCCTGTTGCCGCCCAGGTCAGGAACCATGGTGAGGATTTGTTTGTTGATGTGCTTATGAGAGATGAGAAAAACAGGACATTTTTCCCCAAGGAATCTTATTACTGCTCAGCAAAAGAAAACTTAGAACTATTAATAAGTGAAAACACAAGAGCACCCTGTGTTGTTGCTCTGCTGCTCCCCTGGTATGGGATCCTCAGCTGCTGTGATGTCTGTAACTCCTCTCTGTGATGAGAAGCAGTCTCACCACAAGGTATTTCTGCTGAAGCATCACCCAAAGCAGACACATGGAACGTGTCCTCTGTAGCAGACAGCCCTCAGCGCCCTTCTCTTTAAAATGAAAGTTACAGTTGCTATAAAAATAAGGATGATCATGGTTAGCAAAAAGAAAAGGAAGGATTAGGTAGAAGATAATACTGCCGTTTCTCATCTGCTCGGTAATTTCTGAAGGAGCACATGGCTCCTAATTTAATAATATCTAATGCCATTCTGTGAGGAAGAGCTATGTTGTTTCATCTGTAGCCTCCTAACTGTTTTCACTAATCTGGATAAATATTCCCACAGCCTAAGCGCCTTCCTGCCAAACCAGGGAGACTTGTTTAATTCAAGCTCTCCGTGTGCACTGCTAATGGTTTTTGAAACCTCAGAGGAAAGCTGATCCCGTACCCTCCACAAACACTCCAGAACTGAACTTCCCTTTGGTAACATTTCTCTCTCGAGAGCTCCTGTGAGGACCGGGATGGGACATGGGTCACAAAAACACGCAAGTCTCCCAAGGGAAATGCTGCTTGCCACTGCACTCTGATGAAGTTTCCCTGAGTCCCACCAAGAGGAATGGAAACATGAAAGGTCAGAGTGAGGCTGGTAGAGCAAAACCTTCATTAATAAGTAAAACGTGCAAAACTTTACCATTACAGATACTTGTTAACTCTTGAGCTTCCTGGAGGAGACAAGGATTGAACTGCAGGCTGCACAGCGGTTTGGCTCTCAGACACCCGCTCTTCAGAACAAACTGAAATATTTGTACAAGCGTAACAAAGTATTTGTACAGCAGGAGGAAGTTCACCCTGGTAGTGGGCAGATTGTACAGTTTCAATAAATAAACAGTACAAGTAATAAAAACGTCACCTAAAAAAAAAATAGTAAAAAGAAAACTAGGTCAGGAAACCAGAGAAATAATGGTAAGTTTTCACTGTCCTGCTTATTGTACACATTTGGCTCCTCAAGTCAACATTTTTTGAAATAAACTTTTCCTGAACTCGCCCCTGTTTACCTCAGACAAATCACAAGCTGCCAAGAAGAAGATATGTCAATAAAATGAGACTCACGAATTGCTGACCTCTGCAACCTCCTTCAAGAAAAGGAAAAGAAAATTGAAAACAGAAAGCTATTGTAGTGATTTGGAAAAGCTACAGGACTCATTACAAAGCTCAGTGACCTCCTGCAGACTGAAGTTGCGCAAAACTTGTCTATTTGCTTAAAAAAAGAAACAATTTAAAAAATAAACACAATTCCCAAGGAATTCTGTAAACTCACCACAAACATTTCAAGGCAATCACTTGAAAGAGAGTCATATCTCAAAAGCTAGAACATACAGTCATAACCTAGGATGACGCATTCAACCTACGGAACGACTGCTGAACACTTGTTTGAGCATCAAACATTCTTTAAAGGACCCAGGTCTGGAGCCTTTTAACGCCAAAGAAAACCTCCTGAATCACCACCGATCAGCAACCTCGCCTAAACAGTAACTGTGGTTTATCCACAGTTTGTCAGCCTCTGGCCTGGACAGGCGCACACTCTCCTGGGTTGAAAACTGGTTGGATGGCCGGGCCCAGAGAGTGGTGGTCAATGGAGTTAACTCCAGCTGGAGGCCAGTCACAAGTGGAGTTCCTCAGGGCTCAGTACTGGGTCCAGCTCTGTTCAATGTCTTTATCAATGACCTGGATGAAGGCATTGAGTGCACCCTCAGCAAGTTTGCAGATGACACTAAGCTGGGAGGAAGTGTCGACCTGCTGGAGGGTAGGGAGGCTCTGCAAAGGGATCTGAACAGGCTGGACCGCTGGGCCGAGACCAATGGGATGAGGTTTAACAAGACCAAATGCCGGGTCCTGCACTTGGGGCACAACAACCCTATGCAGCGCTACAGACTGGGGGAAGAATGGCTGGAGAGCTGCACAGAAGAGAAGGACCTGGGGGTGCTGGTTGACAGCCGACTGAACATGAGCCAGCAGTGTGCCCAGGTGGCCAAGAAGGCCAATGGCATCTTGGCTTGTATCAGAAATGGGGTCACCAGCAGGTCCAGGGAGGTTATTCTCCCTCTGTACTCGGCACTGGTGAGACCGCACCTCGAATACTGTGTTCAGTTCTGGGCCCCTCACCACAAGAAGGATGTTGAGGCTCTGGAGCGTGTCCAGAGAAGAGCAACAAAGCTGGTGAGGGGGCTGGAGAACAAGTCTTATGAGGAGCGGCTGAGAGAGCTGGGGTTGTTTAGCCTTGAGAAGAGGAGGCTGAGGGGAGACCTTATTACTCTCTACAACTACCTGAAAGGAGGTTGTGGAGAGGAGGGAGCTGGCCTCTTCTCCCAAGTGACAGGGGACAGGACTAGAGGGAATGGCCTGAAGCTCCGTCAGGGGAGGTTCAGGTTGGATATCAGAAAAAAATTCTTCACAGTAAGAGTCATTGGGTACTGGAACAGGCTGCCCAGGGAGGTGGTCGAGTCGCCTTCCCTGGAGGTGTTTAAGGAACGGGTGGATGAAGTACTTAGGGACATGGTTTAGGGAGTGTTAGGAACGGTTGGACTCGATGATCCAATGGGTCCTTTCCAACCTTGTGTGATTCTGTGATTCTGTGATTCTGTGATTCTGTGATCCACAACCCAGCTGGTTTCTCTCTCAAGATCTAATCCAAACAGCTCTGCTCCTTCTTCATCAATACACTTCCAAAGAAAATGCAGGAATGGAACAGATTATAGGCTTCGTTTGCAGCAAACATCAGAAAATTGCCCCAAAATCCATCGAGTGAAGAGTCACCCCTACTCCTTGTGCGGTGATGCTGAGGAAACAGTTACTGAGCTCAAACCACTGCTCCATTAGGGCACAAACGCCTCCTGAACAAACACATTATTGGAAGCGAGGAATAAAGACGGAGTAGTGGGAAGGGGAGCAGGAGATTGTCCTGGATCAGCCACGGCCATGCCTCCCCCTGGAGATCTGTGATCATTTCTGAAGTCTCGTGCAGGTTCCCAGAAATCACCAAGGTCCAGCTTCTCACACTCCTTGCATCCCACATCCACATTTTCTGATGTGCTATCATTTGATTTGCATTGAAAATGTGAAAACAATAATTAAGCTTGACATTATCCATTTTCATACTATTTTGCAGGGGAAAAAAGATCACTAAAAATTTTGACCACTTCTGTGTACTTTTTGTATTTCACCCAATTTCACCCAATTTCAAATCGGAGCCCTCATTTATTTTTGTGTTATTATGCAGAATAGAAAGTCAGGAAACTAAACCAGAACCAAAGCCAGTCAAACCCTGGCCTATTAATAAACTCCGGACTACATCACGATCTCTCTATTAGAGCTAACCTGGCATGAAAGGTTTAGAAAATAATGCACTGGTGCCTACACATCGAAGGCAGGCATGAGATCTTGCCAACAATTTCTCCACAGTCACACCTGCCTTAGATGCACAGAAGGACGTTCTCCAAAAGTTATTCCAATGCAAGATTTATACTGAAGGCTTTAGGAGCGCTGAAGTGAAGGGTAGGACTTTGGGGCATCAGCACTGCAATTAATTCTCCAGAAAAGCAGGTCCAAAAGCCCTGGAGGAAAAAAGCACCATCACCAGCCCTACCCACGGCACCACACATCCCATGCACCATGAATCTCTCACAACAATGGAATTAAGCACAAACAGCAAGCAATATTCTGTTCTCACATATTTATAAGGATGCTCAGAGTAGAATTTTGCCTACAGTACACAACAGCTTCTCAACTCCTGATCAAAACCAGCTGCTTATGATGTGCCACATCTCCAGCAATTCATCTTCTCACTTCACTTAGTTCCTATTCCTCTCACACAGTGCCTTGCTACAGAAACACTGACAGATTTATACTGAATGCAAAAAGCCTGTACACTGTAGAAAAACTTTTCCTCTACATAAATTACTCCAGCGCATGTCTTGTCACAGGAAAGACTTTTTAAAAAACTCAGTTTCAGAAATCATCATGCACAGTCAAAGTCTATTATCTTTTTTCTTTTCCAATTCTCATAGAAACTGTGATCTCCCATTAGGTTCTACATGGTCCTCAAGGTCACCCTACAAACACTGAGAGAAACAGACACATCCATCCCCATGGCTCACACATTCCCTTCCGAAAATCTGGAACCAGATTACAAAGTTCCGATATTCAAAATACAACCAGAAATCACATCTCACAGAGGTAACTTTTACCAATTGCTAAGAAAATTCACCACGGAGCTCACAGTGAAAGCAAAGGGATCACCTGAAACACAACGTGCAGTGCACAGAGGGGACGTGATGGAGCCCGTCTTGCGCAGATTTTTTTATCACATTTTCAATAAACTCAAACTGCCATTCGCTCCCAACACAGGATATCACAGTACTTTACAATAATAGGAATTCTTACCCACGCACTCTTTGAAGGAATAACTCACACCATCATCCCACAAACCAGCCAAATCCCTGCTATGAGTACTAATGCAGCATGGAAACACCAAGCAGGAAGGCAGAGTCTATTATGAAGCTCTTCCACTCCAGATATTTCTATCAAACAAATTCAGGGAGTTTGGGAGTTGACAGGTGGGAAAAAATATCATACCTAAACACTGCCCTGCAGTGAGGCTGTAATCAAAAATAAATAAGTGCTTATCTTCAGAAAACTCCAGAGACAAAGCAGCGCTGACAGAGTTCACTTATCAAACACCGGCTATTTTTTGTTACATGTTTCTTTCTGACAGCTGCCCACCCTGATGAATTTTCAGGCTTCCAAGTCTGCTTCATCACTGGACTCTCTGGGCAGATATTGCTTTAATTTACCCAAACAGCTCCTCTGCGGCAACTTGCTCCATAGAGATACGGGCTTTCCCTTCATGCAAAGCTCCACTGGTGAGGACAGCATGCTCATTTTCATCACCTTATCCGAACATAAGGAAGTTGCTCTGCACAGCCAATTTATCCGAGTCAGCTACAATGTGAGGGTCAAGGGACTGCCAGATTTCGGCACTGGCCACTCACACCTCTCAGGTTAGGTGAGGTGAAGGTCAAAGCTGCATTGTGCTAGAGAGAAATAAGCCTTCACATTCAGAGTGCCAGCTGACTCTCGTTCGTGGAGAGGATGGAGAGCTAGTGCAGCACCAATGAATTTGCAGGAAGAGATCTTTCCGTGTTGAAGAGCTATTTTAAGCACAGGCCTTTGTCTCTTGCATTGATTACTGCTGCAGAACCTGCACGTGGAATAAAAATGTTCTGAGAGTATTTATTTCTAACTTTCTGCCAAGCATTTCTAGCCTCAGCATGCTGCAAAACAGTGGGCATTCACAGATATGTTACTCTAATTACCATCTTGTTCTTCTTACACATTTGATTTCACTTGATTTCAGCAGCTGCTACCTCCAGTTGATATAAAGTGAGAAACGTCTTCTTTCCACCATCTGAAATATAATGTTTCCTGCCACTCTACAAACGGTACACAGTATGAATTGCTAGATCTTGTGGGTTGTGGGAGATCAGCTGTGAATTTAAAGCTGCTTTTGAGGAATGAATAACATTCTATGCAATAAATAAAATGTGCATAATGTAATGCTTTTAGTGACTGTTTATCTCATGGTGTGGCAAATGTTTTTGCATGCAATAATGCAACCAAATGGTATCTACTGGAATTCATTTGACATACCTTCAGGTTTCATAAATAAGCAGTCTTTCTGAAGGTCACTGGTCTATGTGATACTTAACATTGCTTCAAACACAATGTTGTTGCTACGATTCTAGAGCAATATATATGCTAACAGCTGATCAATTGATTTTTAGTGACTGAGAAGGGGTTTTCCTCCACCTCCAAACTGAATTTTCTCCATAAACTTCACAATCTTAACACAGTCATCTGAAATTTCTTGTTATGACTCATATATGGTACCTTCTCCACGAGACACACATTAAAATGGATGGAAAAAGACATCCAATCTGTATATAAGTACTGTGTAAGTACTTCTTCATGAATAAGGCATTTCATCTTTCGTCTAGTGCTGAGTGAGTGAAAGCAAACATACACAGCTGCATCCTGAAAAGACACACTCGGTATTAGAGGCTGTCATTAAAGTTTCTTGTACATTCAAACAAAAGTTAGTCAACAAAAATGACGCATTGATGCCAAATCACAACTGTGGCTTTGTCTCAATACTTTAAGAAAAGAAAAAGTGTTCTTAGCTTAGCAGTAACTTCTCTAAATGTTCAATGATTTTAATTCTTTAAGCAACAGCAGGGCACATAAATCTCAGCCCATTAAAGTACCAGGAAACCACACGCCTCTTCCAAAGTGAAGATTCAGAGTTCAAGTATTTGCATGAAATGCTAATTAATGATTTTTTTTTTTTTTTTTTTAAGAGTAACACAGTATCACCAGATAAAACTCCTGCAGGTAACTCTGGCTACTGTTAATTAAGCAAAACCTTGCCAATGGAATGTATTATGTTGCTTTCAGCACCTTAGGAAAGTGTTTATTCCACATAAGTCAAGCAACATTTACTCCCAAAGTCTCCTACCGTTATTCCTACACACTATTGAGTGTTCCATCAAAGGCTCAGACTCCATCATTCATCCATATCAAGTACTCTTTAACTACACATGAGTGCGACACATTTTTACTAACTAGTTTTCAAGATACAATCATTCTGAAGATGTTTCTATGTGGCTATACTCTGTTTTCTGTTGCGAACAACACATATCTTCACAGGCAAAGCACACGCTTGATGTGGAACCTAATGCTATTTGATAATGCATTAAACACTCGTTATTGTCCTCTCATATGTTTAGATGATCATAGCTAAAGAACAACATCTCTATCACAAACTTCAAAGAAATTCAAATATCTTCATTTACTGATTTCTACTCTTACACGAAAGAGAACCTATTGCATTCCCGCGCCAGCCTCTCAAAAAAATCAGTGCTGGAATCAATTTTCAGAACACGGCAAACTCCCCCAGTGATCTGCACAAAGACTCCCATGGACAACAGTAATACTAAAAAAAGAAAGAAGGCCATGCTGGATATGGGACCTAGCCAGTCAATACTACAATACCCAGAACAACAATAAGAGAAACCTGTTCCTCAGCCCCCGAGCCGCTGACCCCCTTGCTTCGGCTGCGTATTCCTGCAGGCTTTGCCTGTGTTTGGCTTCAGTATACTTGTTTTCTACTTGGAAAGAACACAACCCCAAATACCTTGCCATGCTGTCTGTTGCACTTAGCTGGGCTGCAGATTGTAAACAAACAAGATCAAAATCTGAGAACTTGCTTTACTCAATTTCCGTGGAAAGAAACCAGGAAAAACAAACCAAACCAAAACAAACCAACTACGCATAATGATGAATGTACCAAGAAAGCTTTGACATGCCTCCCTCACACCTTGCCTCTTCTGCAATATTTGCTGCAAACAAAGGCAACATTTAGCAAAGCTAACTAGATGCTCTTCATTTGTGGCGCAGGGGCAATCCAAGGCAAGTACTCCAAGAGACTTCCATCAGAGATGATAATTACTTAACTTCTGTTGTAAGGAGACCGTCTCAAGCTAACCTCCCCCCTCTGCCTCTGCTTAAACCACAGCGGGGTCAAAACTCACCTTTTAAGGCTTTGCATTGTGAAATTGAAAAAAAAACCATCCCACTTCTGATGGAGCTCCTAGACGGCATCAGTGCCCAGGTCCCACAGTGATCCCTACCAACCCCACCTGAACACCACCTGGGAGCTATACGGGTATGCCTGGGGCCGGGATGCTCCTCTCTTGCTCTGTTGGCCAGGTCATCTCCTGAGACAGCCCACAGGAGACACAGTTTCAAGGATTTAGGGGGAGCAACTGTTCTCAAACCTCTGGTCCAGCTGGAGAGCTCTAAGCCCTGTCTCCCTGGGGGTAGCTGGGCACAACTCCAAAGCTAACAGCAGGGGGTAAAGTGAGGCTTCATTTTTAAACAGTCGCGCTTATCGATATATTTGGTTCTACGCAAATGGAAGAGGATGTAAAGTGGCTTTAGAACTTTGTAGCTCAGAGCAGATCCACACCAGTTCTGGAGCTCGGATATCACGTCTCAAAATAAACCATTCACTGAAGCAATTCACAGATGAAATCTAAAGTGACACCAGTTCCATCAACTGCAGTTGGCAACCAGCTTGGCAAGAACAGACGCATGACTGTTAATGACAACCAAAAAAGCTTAGTTACTAGTGCAGAAAAATTCAAATAGGGAATTAACATTAAGAAACTCTTCAGAGAACTGGAAACATCTCCAAATGATGCCCCACAAAATACTTCACAAAGACCTATAAATTCAAAAGTTAGTAGAATATATCTAACCAAAAACCATCTCCAGCACAAACATATCCTAAGTACTGAAATGCATTTCCATCTCTTAAATTCCTCTGTTGCCAATAGTGTTTACCTTGAGTCAAAGTTGTGAATCTTCCGATTTCACGAGATTAATGTAATAACTTGGTTTATGCTGTTAATGCATTCAAAGCCCTCTAACACACAGGAGACTACGATGGTATCAAGTGTATACAGATCTGTTTGGAGGGGATTTTTTTTCTGTGAAATAAACTAGAAGTTCCTTAATATATGTCTGCAGCAGGGACTACACCAAAATAAAAGCTTACTAGTGTGTCTTAGGATTGTATAATAAAATTAGGATTATGTAATAAAAATAATAACACCAAAGAAAGCCTCTAATCCACTGTCACTAAGTGACAACACAAGCATTCCAGGAAAGCGAAGTTCACCTCTCGGAAGTAACACCCAGCAACTACAAAACACTGATAAGTAAAACACGTCTATTACATGCAGATAACGGCATAGAAATGCACTGGATTGCAGCGGAAGAGTGCGGTGCAGTTGACGCATGAAACCACAGCTCCAGAGACGATGGTTCTTTAGTGCCTCAAGTTCAGAGAAATGAGAAAAATAGGTTCATATTGACCTATTCTACCAATAAAGCTATTGAGTTACATTTACTTTTGCAATGGTCACCAGAAGGAGCAATGTGGTTTCAGAAACAGGGCACTGCAGATGTTGGCCCATGCTCACCTTCCCATAAGGCTTTCCACCCTCAAGAACAAAACAAAGCATTTGCCACAAAGAGCCATACCAATCACTGTCTTCTACGGAGACACTCCCCACCCCAGAGCCGTGCCAGGACCCGCTGCAGTGAGCGCTTTTTGGGGCCAAAGCAGGCAGGTGGCATTTTCGGGAGCAGCTCAGAAGTGAAACCCTTGGTCTCATACACAACTCTCAGTTAAGACACTGGAGCCCTCATTAATAGAATTGGTTTCATACTAGCTGCTAAAACACTAATTCACTCCATTTCTAATAGTTAAGGAGAGCTCTGCTCACCTCTATTCTTTCTTAGGCATAGAAAAAAGGGGAGTAAGGGAGGGATTCTGTATCATACCCTGTGCCCGCTGTCAGTGAATGCCAGAACAGAGCATTTTTGTCATCAGGGATGAAAAATGAAGGAAGGTAATCTTTCAAAACATCTGCTCCTGGGGACCAAAAAGGAAAAGAATTTGGAGAGCAACCCCGACACCATTCAGTCACCAATGGACTGACATCCTCCAATCTGTATGAGATCCACAGAGTGACTATGACTCCATCCCACACTGAAATCCAAGGCAGCAGACATATTCAAAACAGAAATATACCCTACAGTACTACTACTGGAAAAAAAAAAAAAAAAACACCAATCATTACCCTTCAGGAAATAACTCAGTTTTCAGTCCCTCTGCTTTGAGTCCAGAACATTAAATCTCCCCTTTCTAACGGTGCTGCCTTTGAGTACAGACTAAAATATAAATGAGCATGAGGCTTACGTGACTATGGAGCAGGAAGAGGGGCTGCACCTCTCAGTTTAGCATTGCTGGTAATGGGAGGAAAAATCCACTGCTGAACGCCACAACCTGGACCAGGAGCCCTTTCCTCGCTCTCACTGGGAGCAACGAGTTGTCTCACCCTGCTCACTGCTACTGGTCATGCTCATTGGGGTTGAGAAAACAGCTCAGCCTTGGATACCAAGTGCTCCTTTTCCACTGTAGAGACATACCCCCATCTGGGTATTTATCTTTCCTCTTTGTTTGAAACCTTTAAGACCAGGGGATGAGTTGCACCACTCTCCAAGTTGATACCGTTTTCTAACTTTAGAAGTGGCCCTTCCGCTGTCTACAAGTACTTCCACCTCGGTTTCATCTCACTGCTTTTAACTTGGTTGAAGATGAATATGTATTTCAGCCCCCGATTAAAGTGTGTCTAATGATAGTGCAGTTCATTATAACACAACTGCCCTTCCCATAAAATGAATTTTCATCCTTTTGAAAATTTAGCAGCCTATTAATTATTCTCTTAAAGGCCAAACTTCAAAATGTCACTGCTGACATTTAAGGCTCATAAAAAATGCAACTCTATCTCGTCTGTGAGAAACAAGTCTATACAGTCTGTTGTAAGATGAAAATATTTATCAAGGAAGATGGATGCCAACAATGAAAACTGAAACAAAGCCACTTTTAGCAAGTTGCTACTTTTTTTCCGTTTACACACCAAGACTGAATTTCTCCCCAGTGCAGAGGTGCACAAAGTAAGTGACATCTGGTGGCCGTATGCTATAATATAGCAGGGTAACTCTACTGCTAACCAATTTGATTTTCAAGTTTACTGCTTTTCAGTAAAGCTTCTTAAATGGTTTATTTATTTATTTGGACACAGATGCTTCTGAGACTCCAAGGCATCACAATCCCTGTGCACAGGGACAACTGCTGTCACCCAGCTAAAGAGGGATCACCATATTCACACCAGGAAAAACATGATTCCAAAAAGGAATTAGCAAGGCAGAACAAAATAGCGCTAAGATTTGGCTGGACTAAGTAATTAATATCTCTGAATTGGTTTTCATCAGATTTTAGTTATACAAAAAAGAAATAGTTGCTATTTCTATTCTGAGCTTACCAGCATTGTGAAACAGCTTTTCCACTTCTCGTAACTTACTGATCCTCAGCAATGGTCACATCTAATCCACCTCAGCCTGTGCTCCAGACATGAAGCAATTACAGCTCCCTTCTAACTCCTACAGCCCAGAACAGAAGTTCTCTTTTAGAAAGCTGTAAGCCTCTCTCAGATACTTAATAAACACGCTGTCACTCAGCTACAGTTAAAATTACAAAACCACTAGCACTGCAATTACAAGGCTTGTAACACCAACTTCTTCAGTAATAAGTATTTAGGGGGAAAAAAATGTAAGCACTATGTAACTGAAAATCAGATTCAATATAAACAGATTCTAAATATTTATCAGCAGAGGAAGTTCAAAAATAGCCCTGCAAAAATAAAGCGGATGGCAGGCTAAATCCAGAGCCACCGAGCGTTCTTCGAAGGATGTGCTAAGAGGAACTTCATTTTCAGTTTGACATCGCTAAATCAAATTAATTCCTTCCTCCTATTCAACTGCCACATAAAAATCCTTGATGCCAAAAGGACAAAGCTAAAAATGTCCCTAAGCCCATGCCTGAATGCTGCACTTCAGCCTGCCCAGACTCCTACCCACAAAATGCAGTCAAGCGATACTTAAAGAGTCGGATTTGGGGGCTTTCCATCCCTTTCAAGGCTTAAATATCCAAGAGATGACATCCACATGCAAGGCCAGCTTCCCTCCCCCCTGCAGCAGGCACATGGCTGCAGTACCTCAATAAAAGGGAATCTGGGGTAACACAACTACTTGTCTATTACTTCACAGAATCCCTAGGCTGGAAAAGACCTCAAGGATCATCAAGTCCAAAGAGAACCATCCTTTCCTTCTCACACACCTCATCCCACCACCATTCTCTTCACTTGAAGACTCCCTGGATGAACTGAAGAGCAAATGCACAGCAAAGTACAGCTGAACGACTTCAGCTCCAGTAACTCATCAAGAAGAAAACTTTTTCAGATACCACTTCAATCTATTTTTGTTAACCCTGGCATGCTGAAGTCATCAGGAAGACATTTTGCTGACTTTAACGAAGCCAGGGTTCATCCCAAGAATTGCTGTTGGGAATGAACACAGCACTTATATTGTCTAATTTGGAACCCTCCACTTTTTTGTTAAATGCAACTATTTGCTGTTTCAGAATTATTTGTTAGCTTTAAAAATACACAAAGAAGGTTGTTAAAACACTGCTTAACATTTTTAGTGATTAGGGTTGAGATATTCTTGTTTCAGTAACAAGCAAGTATTTTTACACACAAATATACACTGTCATAAAGTTCCAGTTTATTTTCTAATACTTAAAAGCCTCAGAATCCAGGAACTGCAACGGTCCAACAAAACCCACTGTTGATATTTACAGGCTTACCTGTATTTTCACACTATGCTTTTAGTGCCTTTTTAAAATTTATTATCCAATGTGCTAGAACAGCAAGATAAAAAAAGCAAAACCAGAAAACTGGACAGATTACTGCACCCACTTAATGGGTGCCACTAAACAAAAAAGCTATCAAAACTCAGCAGAAGATTTTTACACATTTCCCTGCAGGAATGAGTTATCACACCACTGCAACCCTGACACTAAACAACAGTAATTCAGTCCTTAAAGCTGTACGAAGAAATAACCAGCAGGTGATTTTACACCACCCAAGAAAGATATTTTACCCAAAGAGTTATTGAAATCTGTTTTTTTTAAAAAAAGCAGTGAAGACTGAAGCTAGAAGCCACTTGCTGTGCTGGAGCGTTGCAGGTTTACCAGCCTTTACACACTTTGTGAAGCACAGAACCATGAACTTCTCCAAAACAAATGGGAAGCATTTTCAGTGTCCCTAATTAAGAAGATCCAGGTCCTGGTCTCCCTTCCACTGGAAACCAAGAGCCAAACTGTGCTTGATCTACCCTAATGCAAGAGCAATCCACATGGGATTTCCATGGATACCAACATATATTTCATTCTACCATGCTGTGTATTTCTAATTTTGCTGATCTCCTTAGCAATGTTCTAAAATCCAGTTAAACATCAGTAATTAAAATAGCCTGATGTTAGACAAATGCTGTTTTCCTCTTTCCTGTAATGAGAGGGATGAGTTTAGGTTCCACTGTTCCCTTCTCATCCCATTTCTTGTTGAAACTATTTTAAAGCTGGTATAAATAGCTTTGTAATTCTAAAACTAAATGTCAAGAGTGATAGTGGTTTCATTCTGATTTATCCCTGTCTGTTCCTCAGGCAAGTTAATCCTCAACCTGAGATACAGTTTCCATAGCTCTATAATTTATGACATTTTTCATCTAAATTATTTACTTTATGAACAGCTCCAATGAGTTGCTGAGGGCACAAAGCTGTACTACACAATGGTGAAGTACTCAAGAACATGGTTCTGTCTTTTGAAATGAAGAGACTCCCCCAGTATCTTGTGTTGTCATTTCTATTAGTAGCCTTTAATGTGCAGCACTTACAATAGATGCAGTAACAGCCCAGATATCACAGTGTTCTTCCAGGCCAGATCGCCGAGGAGCCACAAAACCAGAAGACACCCAGACCCCAAAGCACAACCTCACAGCATGGTCCCGTATTTCTTTGGGGAGCTGAACTGGCACCAGCTCTGCATGGGCTCAAAACCTGATGTACAGATGCAAAGTGCTCCTCTTCCACTTCAATCCCTTCCAGAAATGGCCCCGGGAAATCTCCTCAGGCTTCAACAATCAAGCCAGAGGGATGAACCATAGAGCAGCACTCCTACAAATGCACTAACAAGTGATTGAAGACAGAACACCAGCACAACATGGTACAACAGAGCTATAAAAAGATGAGCTTTCAGGGTGTTCCTTGAGAATCACAGAAATGTCAGACTCCCTAACCATTTAACTTACTTAAAATTAACAATATCTATTAAATATTACCTATTTAATATCTGTATAGTTCCATCAAAAGACAAACCACTCAACTAACAACTAGTCAAAATCAAAGACAAATATTATACAAGGTGTTTGATGAGCTTGCAAAAAAAGTGTTGGTTTTAAGGTCTCTTGAAGAATTTTCAGGAAACGAAGCTCCTCTGTGAAGAGCTGGCCCTGCAGGCAAACTCATCTCATTATGTGACATACACCCCTAATCATCTCTTGAACTCTCCTTCTCCATTTCCTCCCATTTCCAGCTTTACACAATCAAACGTCCTGGCTGTACCAGTCCTTCTGGAGTCTGGTGAGGAACAACCCCTGGTAGATACAGAGTCAGCATAAAGAAACCACACTTATTTCTAAAAGAATGTGCATACAAAATTTCATACTAAAAAGTATGTATTTAGTAGTGTTTGGTATACAAAAGACTAAAAGCCCGTGTCACTCCCCTACCCCCCCATCACCACATTTCTTCACATGCCTGTATTCATTCCAAAGGAAAATCTTTACATGGAAGGCAGGCACCTTGGCAGTCAAGTGCTTCCACCATCCCAAATGCTGCAGGGGCTTTCAACGCTTTCTGCAACCCAAGCGAGGGAGGCTTGCTGCACCAAAATTCTGGAGCTGGGTTAGCTTATGTGCACTGCCTCATTTCTGGCAAGTTCAC
Organism: Cuculus canorus; assembly: GCF_017976375.1. Lineage (NCBI taxonomy): Eukaryota > Metazoa > Chordata > Aves > Cuculiformes > Cuculidae > Cuculus > Cuculus canorus. Next base: position 430,907 of record NC_071407.1, on the reverse strand, counting down.
AAGGAAACCAGCAGCCTTGCCACTTCAGAGATCTGGAAAACGTGTGTTCCATGCAGTTCAAGCTATTGTGGCAATTTTAAGAAGCTGGATGTGGAAATAAGAAGAGGCAGGACAAGGGGTTAGGGCTGGCAAGTCCATGGCCTCTGTTATACTGCCACAGGAGGACAGAGGGATGGCATCGGGACAGAGTCTGCCATGGACCGCTCACTCCTACGCACACTCACCATTACATCTGGTCTCTCACCACCACCACAGCCGCTCTGTCATTGCCATCAGTCGCTGGAACCCAACTGGGCATGGTTCGTCTTTCTGTTGCTTCTCACAAGGCATCACACACATCACCTGATTAACTCTTCTTACAAAGGACCCCACACTGCTTAAAGCTGGTGCTCACAGCCCACACCCAGCAGCCGCTGGAAACCAGGTGTAACATAAACTAACAAATATTCCAAGGCAAAGCTACATTAGCTACTTATCCCTAACATGCTGTTCAGTGGTGTTTCAGGCACAGCTGTGCAATCAAAGGATTACAGCGCTCCTATTGCAGTGTGCCTGCTGCCTTCCAGCTCCTCAGGAGCTTTCCTGTCTCCCTCACATGTAAAAACCAAACCCAGCAACTGGGACAGAATTGTAATCATGTCTTTCAGCCCGGGAAACACAAATGAAAAGGCTGAGCGGACAAACAGCCAGTGTGGCTGTACAAGACACTTTCTGTCAGATGCATGGGCAGCCTGACATATTTTTAAGGGAACGGGTCAATAATGCTATATGTAATTTGTTAATTTTACTGAAATTGCAGTATAAGCACAGAGATTGGTGTACTTCAGGCTGCTTTGAGATAAAGACTTGTCTAAGCTTACAGATCCCTTCTCCTTGCTTAAATAACTGTATTTCGACTCCAAATCTGGCACCGTGTTCATCAGTAAGAAAAACAGTGCACTTCATTAAAACACAAAAATAAATAGGAAATACTAATTTGTGGGAGAAAGCAGTGAAAAAAAAAAATGCTCGTTTTTTGGAAATGCAGCTTGGTTTACCAGAGCACTTTGGATCCTTCCAGCTGAGCAACATAACTCCAGCCAAGGAGTATGGTGGGAACTGCGCAAGGTACAGAGGAACACAGGGAGGTTAAGGAAAGAATTGAAGCCTGAAGACAGCAATTAAAGAGCCCAGCTCAAACCAGGTTCCTGCAAACTCTATAAGATGCTGGAAACAGGGCGATTCACATCAACCAAGAATCAAAGTAGCACTGAACGATTCAACAGCACACTTCCTTGGAGCTCCTGATTGTGGGATATACAGCCTTTAAGGATACAGTAACTGTAAGGGTCACTAAGGCTTGGGGGAGAGGGAGCATACTGGCATCTCTTCACCTGAACCATGTATCTGTACCGAAAGAAAAACAACTTGGATGTTCTAACTTCCTAAATCAATACATCATTTAGACAAGATCAGGCCAGTGCTGCTAGTTTCTCTCTACAGAAGGTACATCAGAACGTTAGAAACACAGAACATAATGATAACACAATCCCAAGTTACAATTTCTTAAAATTTTACTGCCATGAACACATAAAGAAGCACTCAGCATAGGAAAATGGGTTAATAATAAGGATTCCCTTCCCAGTCAGCAAAGGAATTTGGTAAGAACCCCTTTGGGGGTGGAGGGCTTGCAGCATCATGGATAGCAACGCCTCACGAACGTTGGAAGAGTCTGCCGTCACCCCTTAACAACCTGATCTTATGTATAAACAAATACTTTCAGAGATTTTAGCACTGGGACACAGCCCATCTTTAAAAATATGTGCGTAACGTGGAAATCACCTGGGCTACAAACATAATCCTTGCTCACTGAAACTCCTGGTTCTCACAGAGCTCCTGCCCCAGGGTGCTTAAAATAATGTTAAAATACAAGCAGTATCTTATTTGCATCTCTACGATTATGCCTACATAATCCTATCACTGCTAATGCTAGCGGAGTATAGAACTTCATCCTTCCACAACAACCACATGAAATAATTCAAACACGAGAGCCTGCTTCAGCCTCATTTACAGCTTCCAGATATCTACTTTTAGTTTAGCAAAGCAGATAAAATCCATTGCCTCTTCCACTGCATTAGTGGAATTAAATGTTTTGTCATGTAAATCTCCACTGTTTCATCATGTTCCTCTTTCGAACCACCAAATAAAACACTCTGAATTTGAGACTACTCCTCCTATTACAAAACCTGAACCATCAAACTATTGTTATTGATTTCAGAACTGCACGGTGACTGCGCTTACAGACACAGGATCTAAGTGTCAGTGAGGGGGGGAAAAAAAAAAGGTAGTTTAACTTCTAAATCTTCATACGGGTGATTTCCTCTTTTCTGCATTCAAATTGATCTTCTTTCTTTCAGCGTGTGAAGAGCCAGATAAATACTTTGACACTGCCCAACAGTGAATCGGCACCAGCAGCAGCAGAGAAGCTCTCGGGGCAGGAGACGTGTGACAACATTTAAATGCCTGACAAAAAAGCTTCAAGAAAACTATTCCACTAGTACTTAACTTATAAGTGAGCGCGTATGTATATACTGCGTGTCTGTCTCTGTACATAAAATAGATACAGCAAAGCATATAAATAGCGTCGATATAAATACATACGTACAGTCCACACATGTTGTGACCCCTTATTGATGGAAAGTGCCCTTTTTGCCGGAGATCAAGCAGTGCCCCGTCAGTACCACAGAGAGCAGTGCTGTTCGATCAGGCATCCGCACACAAACCTTAGAAATACTCCTAATGAACAGCTCCAGCAAACTTTGAGCTTTCATCTGTAATCTGCTCAGACGACTGCCCTGTTATTTTTAGTCACAAAACACAAAAGGCACGAGCGTTCTACAGGAGGGGACAACGATTTTGTGCCTGGCTAACAATTCGAGAAGTGAAACCGCGCCTATGTCACTCGCAGGCAAATCGATGCAAAGACACCTTTAGGCCACGGACCCACGGAATGAAGACAATTACAAACGCTATTCCACACCTGGAAGGTCGGTGGGTGCTCAGACGCGCCACCCCCGCGGCCGCACCGCCCGTCCCACCAACCGAGCGCGTCTGGGAAAGCGGATTCGCTGCAGAGCAGCGCTGGAGCGCGGCAGGAGAGCCACCCCAGGAACGAACCCTGCGCGACACCGCCCAAGTTCCGCGGGCGGTACCTGCCCCGAGCTCCGACCTGACCACAGCTCGCTTCTCAGCGCCCCTCTCCGCCCGAAGGCGCGCGCCCGCGGGCGTCCCTCCGCGGCTCTGCCCCGGGGCGACGCGCTGAGCCCGCCCGAGAGCCGCCTGCCCGGGGTCCCCTCTCCGGTGGCAGCGAACCGAGCCCCCGGCGCCGCCGCCCCGCCCGGCACGGGGGAGGCTGCGCCGCAGCCTGCGGGGAAGGCGAGGGGCGAGGGGGGCTCCGAGACCCGCCGCCCGGGCGGGACCCCGCGCCCCGGCTGCTGCACAACTTACCGACAAGTCTCCCCGCCTCCAGCCTTGGGGGCCCGGCGAGCCTCCCCGCCACCGTCCCACCCGCACCCACCTCCGCGCTGCCCCGCGCCGCGATCGCTGCTCCGCGCCCGCCGCCTCCGCCGGCTTCTGCCCTGCGGGGGGGCGGGAGGAGAGGAGGGGGAGGAGGAGGGAGCAGGGGGAGGGAGGAAGGGAGCAGCCCCGCGCCGCGCCGCGGCCGCGCTGCGCAGCTCGGGAGGGGGCGTGTGCGGCGGGGATGGGCGGGGGGGCAGGAGGAGGGAGGGTCTCCGGCCGTGATGCTGGGGAGATGGGGGGTCCTTAGGAGGAGGGGTCCCGGGGGGTTCTGAGGGGAGAGGGGGTCCGCGGAGGAAGGGTCCCCAGCGGTGATGCTGGGGAAAGGGGAGTCCCAGGAGCGGTGCGACCCCAGGAGGAGGGAAGAGCCTAGGGGTGGGGGCTGCGGGTAGAGGGGGTCCCCAGAAGGGAGGGTGATCCTCAGGAGGGAGGAGGTCCCCAGGAAGAAGAGGGCATCCAGCGGTGCTGCCGGGGTGGGGGTCCCAGGAGTGGGGGGTCCTCAAGGGTGCCGCTAGAGGCGGGAGGTCCGCGGTGTTGCTGCCGGGGAGCGGGGTTCACCGGCGGGGGTGCCAGGGCAGGGGTCCCAGCCTTATTGCTGAGGGCGTTGGAGTGCCCAGGAGAGGGGAGCCCTCAGCGGGGCTCCCAGGGCAGGGGGACCCCAGGACGGGGGGCCACCAGCGCTGCTCCCAGGGAGGACGGTCCCTGAGGGAGAGGGGGTCCCCAGCAGTGCTGGGGCAGGGGAAGGGGTGTGGAGCCTCCAATGCTCAGGGGTCCCCCTGAGCATCCCCCGGGCATCTTTGCCCCTGCAGCACTGCCATCAGCAGCACCGGCTGCTGGCTGGGCTTGCTCCAAAGCTTTTGGATGGAGATGGGCCATACTAAGCCACCCTGCATGGAAATCGGGCTGTCCTAAGCTTTCAGGGGAACCGGCATCCCAGGCTGTGGTCGGGCGGTCAGAGGTGAGCCCGAGGAGACACTGCTTGTCCGCGTCTCCATCACTGGAGTTGGACTTCAGCGCCACATACCTCGCAGGCGGCTGGCGGCATGTGCTGCTGTGGTCCAGTTTTTAAATGGCAGACATTGGCTAAGCAGCCAAAATCCCCTACTCAGCAACTGCAAGGTTCCTTCTCAACCAAGAGGATCCTACCATGTGTTCATAAATATATATATATGTAAATGTCTAGTCTGCTCCTGAAGTCACCCAGGCGGTGTGTGCACACACTTGCCGTGATGCAGCCACACAGCTTCACACGAAGGTTTAACACAGCTTGCAATGCTGATGGCACCAGAGTTTGTTGTGACTGGACGCAGTTTGTGCAAGCACATTGAGAGATGAAAGCTCTCATTTCTCTCCTAACACTAAGTGAACCCACTGCTGGGCCTAAATCCACATCTTTAACAGTCAGCAACTTCACTTCCTAAGAAGCTGAGGTGATGAAGCTTGAGATAAATATGAATCTGAATACTATATGTGCATACTATATTTCAGTATTTCCTTTCATGACCAAGTCCATCTTTGGTTCCAGTTTTCAGAGGCATCTAACACCAGCGACTGTGGGAATCTGTTTTGAAGTGAAACCATATGTAACGTAATGGTAAAATGCAAAACAGAAACTTCCAAATTACACAGCTATGATCGGGAGCCAATGAGTTCAAGGATTTCAGATGGGTGATTATACACCTGTAAGACCATAAATAAATAACCGAGAGACTGGCTTTTCAAAGTCACACATGCAAAACTTCCCTATGGCACAGCACATGTATCTCTGTTTGGGTCACAGCTGATTCTCACCTAATTCTACGCTAAAAAAAACCCCTCATAGAATAGAATACCTGACTGGGTTAAACCTGTGAGGTTTTTAGAATATTCACCCAAATTCAGTGTTCTGTGCTGGGTTAAATATGCCACCATCCAAGCCCTATTTAGGCCTCCTCGGATGCTCTGAATAGCAATTATGCTTAGCCAGATCTCTGTATAATTATACTCTTTTCCTTTCTATGTATTAAAAAGAAAATATTAAAGAAGCTGTAATGAAAAAAAGATCTTCATCCCCCAGGGAAGTCTCTGTTCACACAATTCCTCACCAACCATCAGCTAGAGTAAATCTAAAAACTAAGACATCTTAATTCTCCTTATTCAAGATGTTCAAAGAGGGAAGAAATGAAAATATTTCAGTATAGAAATTGTAGTAAAACTTTGTCTAGCTGTATTGGTTTTCCTGGAATGAAAGCTCCTGACCTCCACCTCTATAAATATGACTTCTTCTGGTTGCCATGCTTATTCTGCAGCGTATGAAGAGTCATCTCACTTCTAAAACAAGTTTGTACACATTTCTTAGCTCTGAACAGGTTTATCTGGTAAAAAAAAAAAAAAAATGGGAGGGCCCTTTAGTGGTGTTGAGAAGGAGGCAGCCGATTAGTAGCATAAATGTATGTGTTTTAAAGGTGACTTTTTTACATGGGAGTCCTTCCTTATTGCTGCTGGCTGCAGTTTCAGGCAGAAATGTGGCAAAGGTCTGGTGGCTGCGTTTGACAGCAGCAGAGCTGGGCATTTTGAGCCTGATTTGACTCTGGGATAAACAAATCAGAACAGGCTGCAATGGGATGCTGCTCCGGGGAGAGGGACTGCTCTTCCTCTGGGCATCTCTAACAGCATCAGCACCTCTGGGCTGGTCTCACAAAGAGGGGTGAGGAATGCTAAGGTTTCTCCTTGCCCTTCCTCTCTCCCCAGCCAGAGAACTGGAGGTTCATTACCCGCGAGCAGTCAGGAGACTTTTGCTTCCCACCCCTGCTTCTTTTGGGGAGCCCTTCTCCCCTGAGCTCCCTCCAGCAGGCACTGCTCGCCGGAGCTTTTCTCGAGGGGCATTGCTGCAGGGGTGCCACAGGAGCTGACGTTTGCCGTCAAAGGGTAACCTCACCAGAAACGGGTGTGGGTTGTGACAGGAAAAGACAAAACCTTTCCCCGAGCATCTCTGCCTCGCATCTGCATGAGCTGAGAGGAGCTGAGGGAGCTGCCCGGCGACGGCTTCAGGATTCCCCCTCTGCACAGAAAAGCAAAGGGGGAGCTGGAGCTCACAGCAAATAATTTACTGGGTGGGTACCTCCTAAATTCAGCCGGGGAGTTTCCGTGCAATGAGTCTGAAATACCACAAGGTGCTCTCTCTGTTGTACTTAGCAGTTTTAGGACTTCAGCCCCAGCAGACCCCAGTGTCCCTCAGACCCCCGTCCGGCTGCGCGCCCGCTGGCTCTGGCACAGGCCGCGGCTGCACCCTGGCACCATCGCGGCTCTTCCAGCTCCACAGCTGGGTTCTGAGCTGGGAATTGGCGCTATGGGAAAACTGCAGAAGGATTCTTTGTCTTTGTGGTCTGTTCTCCCATTAAGGTAGAGGTATCATTCTCACTGGAATTAGCAGAATGTGTGTGTTTTAAAGAAATGTGTTATTACTTTTATTTTTCCCCATGGTATCCTGGCAACAGGCACATTCCTAAAATACAGATCACTAATTTTGTATCTTACACATCCTCCAGCTCTCAGTAAAGGGTCTATCAACCTTCATATGCTCAGAATGCTTTTTTTCTGTTTTCTTGACTTGGGTTGGGAATTATTCTTCTCAGCTTGAGCATCCCTGGACTGCACCAGGGAGTTCTTGCTCAGTCTTTAATTGCAGACAATGCCTTTTTTTCCTCCAATAGGGAAAAAATAATACTGAAACGTGATTGTTAAATGTGTTCGAATTTGGTTTCCCTCCAATGGTCTGTTAGCTTTTAATCATCTATAACAAGAGCCAGTTTCCTTTTGCCTAACACCATCCTTTTATCCCAAGTTGTATGTCCTTCAGCACCCTAAAGAATTCCTTTTTATTTCTGATATTTATGCCCTCCAAGTACTCGTTGAAGGGTATCATTTCCCTCTTAGTCATCATTTAGGCAAGTGATACATACTAAGTTCCTTTAATCTTCACTCATAACTCAGTCCCTTCAGACCCTTAATCATTTTTATTGCTCTTCTATGAATTTCTTCCAATTTGTCTGCATATCTCTAGCAATGAGGTACCCAGAATTTAATGCCTTATTTTAGGTGTGATCTCCCTGCAGCAATACAAAAGATGTTACCTCCTGCAACTTTCATCTACCACTGATTTAACAATATGCTGGAATTGTGAAGGAGCTGGGAATCAATTAAAACAGATTTTGAATGGTTCAGCGCTTAGAATTACCATAATGCTTTTGCGGCACCACACACAAGGAGAAGGCTTGAAGCCAGTTGAAGCCTGCTGCTTTTGGTAATACATTTGTGTGACTTCTAGAGCAGGCAAAGCTTTTAAACCTGCCGCATGCACTTCTCTGCAATTCTCTAAAGGAATACGAACCAGGAGTTAAGATGCAGGAGGCAAATGGAGACAAGTTCAAATTGACACCAAAAATAGCTCCTGTGTGCTGATGGCCTGAGGGGCTCACACTGCTCTTCCTATAACTCTCAGACATGTGGCACCAGCCAAGGGCTCATCGCGGCAACAGTAAAACTGGGTGGGCCAGCAGCCAACGAGCTTGACACCAGGGTGGTTCAGGCTCTTATTTAAATTGTTTGCGTTAATAAAAAAAATAAATAAAAAAATCTCATTAGCGATCTGTAACATGTCATGAGCTTCGCCTAAAAGAGAGCTTGAGATAGCTAAGCAGCAGACTAAATGGAGAAAGATACTCTAAGAATTCCAGTCTCTGCTAAAATTACCAAGTGGCTCCCCTGTTGCCGTTGCAAGGAAGAGGGTTCACTAGTGCAGAGGTGGCTACTGCCACGCTGCTTTCTCTCAGCACCAGAGTCTGGACCCTGTACAGAAAGGTGAATTTCCAAGCAGACTTGTGCTGGATTTGCCTCTGTTTTAGATACACAAATAAAGTCGTTTAACTTGCTAGGTGTTATATAAAAAATAGCAACACAGATCAATTGTCTCTACCTTCAAAGCTATGAAAACCATTATTACAAAGATAAATCACACATCTTGCTGACATAATGATAAATGTTTTCTGCGAGTGCTATTCTTTCCACTAATTTCAGAAAAATGAGTATTACTTCTTTCTGCCTTTTTTTTTTTTTTTTTGCTAACTCAGGCTTTTTTACAAAGTCATTTCAATTTGCAGCCATTCTTCCAGTCCACCTGCAATGATAAATCTGATAAACACTTTCTTATACTCTAATTTTTAATGACTACCATAGTTGCAACAGAATTTTGGCTTTAGGAAGAATACCAGAGATAGCAGAAAGCAGAGAGATGAAATTCAGGCTCCATCATCCAAGCTGAAGAAATAGCATGGGAGGAATTAATTTCATAAATATGTTATCTATTCCTAATGCATATTTTTTTCTGATAAGTTTCTACTCACATGAGTAAAACTCTGCCACATTGAACCTGTAAGGAACCTCTGGGTTTCTCCTCATGCTGGTTGCTCCCCCTTTCCCAGTTCCTAAAAACTGGAACACAACAGCACAGCTTCTGCTCGCTGGCAATATCTTGCTGAATCAGGCTGTTTGGTGCAAAGCCAATTCCTGTGACTCCTGTGGTCTTGCATGAAAAATGACTTTTGTTGAATAAGTGTTGGCCATTTAATATGTGGTGCTCATGACTCACCATATACTCCAAGAGCACTCTGAGATATTTTGATGCTGTCTCTGTATTTTTACCTAAACCTAAACATATCCCCTGAGGATTTATTCAGCTTTACATTCTGTTTCTCATACACATTTCCAGGGTTATTTTGGGGGGAGCAGAAGGAGCCTAACAATCGCAGGCAGCTCACTCAATTTAGCACAGTCCTGTCTTTTCCAGTTCACCCACCTGCAAAATGGGAATGATAATAAGCACTTAAGGGAGAGTATTCACATGTCTAGCTTGAAACCTCTAATGTTAGGCTCCTCAGAGGCTAAGCAAAGAGAAATGGCTTCTAATTCAGATGCTGTGAATAGGCTACTAATGGAGACTGCTTCTCTCTGCTGGCAGTAAGGGAGACCAAGTTCTCAGCTCAAGCACCCCTACATCACTTCAGTTACTTGCTGATGGCCAGGCGCTCTGAGCATACTCTTTCATGCCTCATCCTGCAACTGTTTCCATGTTCAGCTTTCCGCTGTGGAGCAATATCTGATTAACTCAGTGGTTTTCCACATATGCCAAATGGAGTGGGCTGCACTATGAAGACTATGCATACTCCGGTGATCAGTGAGGGTGAATGAAGCAGTATCTCAACAGCACTTCACGTGTATTAAGCTCATTGCAAGTGCTATTAATTATCAGTATGATCAGTCATTATTATTCATCAGGGGCTACAGCAAGCTCCCAAGACTCAAGATCTTTGTGTTTCAGTCTCAGGACTGCCACTCTGTGATACTGAGCAAGTCTCTTTGCTTCTCTTGTTTTCATTTTTCCCGTCATTAAGATATCTGCCTCGTTCTTAGGTGTGATGTGAGCCTTAATTAGGCCTGAAACAGGCTTTGAGAACTTCTAGTGCAAAGTGAAATATTAATGTCAAGCATTACTACACAGCAGATGAGACAGTTCAATCATCTCTCTCCTATTAAAATGCTCGGACCAGTGCCATGGAGCGCTTCAATGGCGGGTGAGTTCTACCCAGAAACACTGAGGACACAGAAGCACATTGAGCCAGTTCTCCCCAAAGTGAGAGCCAGGAGGCACCACCAGGGAGCTCAGATTTGGAAAACTCTCTACTGCTTTTCTCTTCTACTTGCACAGGCAGCCTGCCCACTGGTATGCACAAATGGATATTTAGATGCCTAAATATCCACTCCAGGACACAAAAATACAGTTTGCAAGTGTGTTTCACATAGAAGGACTGGCACAGAAATCACTCTTCATTTCAGAAAATCTTCTCTTTGGTGTTTAGTCTTTGTATTGATTGTATGAAGTAGTTCCCTATTACAAACGACCCTCATGCCCCAGAAACTAATGTGCTTTGCTCAAGAACCAAGACTTTCTGCATTTCATCATTATCCTGTTCATTAACGATCCAGATTTCCTGGCAATGATGAGAAAACTTTATTTCTCTGGAGTATTTCTGGATGGTAGAATTGCCATGTTAGTTGTGGGCAATTGATGTTGCATTAACTCACCAAGGCTAGAGTGCCATTTTTAATCACACTGTTCGGGACCTGGCCACCTTCCTTCACACCCCTGGTTGCCATGATACCCTTTGGCCATTATTAATTTATTCAATTCACTTTTATGCTTAAGACAGCAGCCGCCAGCTTCTGACTGCTTGAAAGCATAATAGCAAGATGAAATGAAAACCTGACAGTGACATAAACTGCTGAGAGGTCTTCGTCTGCATTTTAAGGACCGCTGTAAAACACAGTAGCAGGGAGAGAGAGATCAGCAATGCCAGAGCGGAGAGGTGAGTGAACCTGCTGGAATCTACATATTCCTGTAAAACGCATCTCCATTTCATTTACACCCAGTGCTAGTGATGCTGTCATAACATTGCAGGAGAAAAGGCTGTATTGGTAGCGAGGTCAAGTACTTGCACAGTTCCTTAGGGTCCACGGGGGTCATTGACTGAGTTAGCAGAAGTTCCCACAGCGATACAGTCACATTTTCTTACTTACATCTACCACTCTTTTTATATCTCCCAGACAGAAACAGAGAAATACATTATTCTAGGATATCGCGTAAAATAAAATCTTCATTTTAAATGTCTCATAACAGCTCTAACCAGGCATTTTCTGGTGCTCTCCATCCCATTGTAAAATCCAGCTGCCTCCCCAAGCTGGAAAGCTATCCTGAAATATCTGAGATGACCTGAGTTACATATCCACACATACACGCTTGTTATTAATGCAATGTCAGGCTTGAGAGCTGCCATCTGCTCATCCAGGACACCTTAAAGTTAAATTCGCTGTCAGAACCAAGTCTTGGCTGCCCTGCAGTTGCCATCTGTATTTTTTTGCATTACTGTTTGTTCTGTTAAATTTATGCCTTAGAGCGTAAAAGTGTCCACAACCTATCAAAGCAAATGAGCAATGTGACAGGGTTCAGCACAGTAAAGCCAATAACTTTAAAATTATCAGATTTTGTTGACTCAAAAATCTCAAGGCTTAACCTTGCATAAACCCTTGGTTTTTACATTTAAAACCTCTATGCTTAGTATTTGAAATCCTGGAATATCCTTATTCCCTCTGACAGCACTTCCAGCAAATTATCACACATCTCATGCTAGACTAATAAAGCTCCACATGTTTTAAGGCTCTTTGTTCAGAATAGATTCTTCTCACTGTTGTAGGACATTCAACTCCTGGTATCAGTTGCCCATATCGGAGTTTTCAGGTGAGCACAGCACATGCTGGGCTAAAATCGTGCAAAAAAGCTTTGGTGCTCAGTCTCACGTGCTCCCAATCTCAGATTCAGCCTACATGCAAACAAAGAAGAACGCCTGGAAGAAGTACAGGGATGCAAAAATCCCTGTATTGGATCATTTCCTTGGAGGGGATTCTTTCTTTTAAAACACGAAGTGATGCAGCAGAAGAGCGAGCAAGCTGCTGTGTGGTTGGCACATTGATTACATGAGTTGTATAATGCATGGCTTCCACAAGCTTTTCCTCTCTGGTGGGCTGCAGTTTAAGGATTTTGTCTGCTTGTCCAGGATTTCCAGTGGTTCATACCAAGCAGCAAGACCTCAGGAGATGTTTACTCCACCACCCACAACGACGGAGATCAAACGTAGAACTGTTTGCAGCCAGCCCAGTGTTCACGGGCCGTGCCAGGCCAACTGCCCTTGCCTGGCACAGACGGGTTGGAGACGCGCGTGCGGTCCGATGTGCGCCGGCTGTGCCTTGCAGATGGCCAGCTCACAGGACGACTGCACCGTCTTGGAAGCTCTCAGCTCCCTGGGTGTGGGACTGTCCTGGGACACAACCTCTGGCTTGGCTGCTTGTTACAACGAGGAGACAAAACCATGTGATAGCGGGGTCAGCCCCGTCAGATCCACAGTGAAGCCGGTCTGGCACGGCCTGGCTGCAGCTAGGGCTGCTACAAGCTCCGGTGGTGTCCAAACCATAAGGAACACCAATGGAAAAGGGAAGCTGCTCAGCTGAGAAAGCACAGAACTGCCTAGAAAGGCTGCAGTAGCTCTGTTGCTTTTCTTTCTTCTGGATTAAAAAAGAAATATCAGTCTGACCCATATGCTTGGATCCATGCAGAACCCCAAAAGGCCCATATACACACTGGCAGACAAGTGCCCATATGGTGTCTTCACTCACTGCCGCGCTGGCAGGCGGCAGGGATCCCTCTGGGAAGAACTGGGGCTGAGAAGATATTTTTATTAAAACAGACTGCAGGTATCTATAATAGGAAATAATCGTTGAGCCTTTCTCACAAATATCTACATTTCTAGCATCGCATATATTTTCATTTCCAATGCTAGCAGAGGAAAAAAAAAAAAAAACCAGAAAAAATAGCTTATTTGTACTATAAAACACTGAGAAAACTTCCCAGTTATGAGTTTTCTACCATATCAAGGCTACTGTTAACTTATTAATATTATATCCGACTTTACACTGCTGCAGTCATTAATATGATAAGAGTATTATTTTCTTTATAACAATATGTATTTATTAAAGGCATGTACAGTGAAAATTTGTGATATGAGGAAGCATTGCAAAGTAGAATGCAATTAATCGTCTAGGGAGAATAGTAAACATTTCTGACTCTTTTTATTCCTCCCAACAACTTCACAGTATAAAAAAAAGCAAGATAACAATGCAGGCTTGAAGTTGCTTATCAGAATTTTCAAGTACTCCGAGCGTTTATCCTCAGTGAGAGCTGGAGGGATCCATTTCTAGAATATTATTATTGTCTGCCCTTTTAGCAAGAAACTGTCTTGCTGGTTTTGTTTAATTAAACTGCTGCTGTCAATTACTACCTGCAAAGAGCACGAGAGTATGGAACAGTGAACTTCAGCAGGAGCTCAGCAGGCACCAGGGCGGTGTGAACTCCCTTTACACTCCCTGCACATTTATTGACAGTGGGAGGGTGGTTGCGAGATAAAATTCCTCATTTCTGTTCATTTCGCACTCCCTCCAAGGAAATAGGAATCATCCGCGATTGATGCAGCACCATTAATGAAACATCAGGATTTCCATCCCAAGTTGCCATGTTTGCTCTAGTCCCAAGAGCTTTGTGTTTGTGGTCCTTTCCTGTTGTCCTGGTGCAGGCTTCCTCCCGCTCCTGGCACTCTAGTTCCAATTCTGCAAGCAAGGTTTTATTCCTGCTGGTTTGGTTTTTTTTCAGAAGGGGTCAGCTTTATGCTTAGCTGTTTACCCAGGCTCTGGGGCCAGCGGCCACGTGAAGGTAGAGCAGTCCCGAAGCACAGGAAAACAAAGAGCTGTCCTTTCCGCCCGTACACCGTGTTCCCTTCAGCTCAGCTGGAGACTTCCTCGGGCAGCAAGAAGCCTCACCGCTGGGCTGCAGCCGAGTCTGGCAAGTGCTGCTGTGTGAAAAATGACAATCTGGTTTTTCTTTTAAACTGGCCACCAGCTGAGCGATGGCTCCTAGTACTCAGGAGCTGAAAAGGTGTCCTCTGATAAACTTCCTGGGCCAGCAGCAGCCTCTTGTACTCACTGCCGCTGTGCCCTGTAACCGAGGACTGCAGTTTGGTTATGAGCTGTTCGGAAGTCCCCTCCCTTTTTCAAAGTCTCCCCTTTTTGGCCCCAAAACAAGTGTGAGCACAAGTGAGAGTGACGTATATGGGCTTAAATTAATTGGATGCAATCTCTGACCAAAATAACTGCACTCATGGGATGATACAACCAAAGCAGCTCCACCACCAAGACTTTTTTCTTTTGGGGAATCTAATTTTTCTTTAGGGAATTCTTTTCAGAGAAGTTGAAGGCTTTGTGTGCTTTCCAATGGCCATCTATTAAAGATTGTTCTCTTCTCAGCTTGACCATTGAGGATAAACAACTCTGGGGTAAGATTTTCCATTATGTATGTAAGCTGAACAGTCAGGTTAATGTGTACCTGGACCCCGAGCTCTATTTTCAGAGTGTACTGCGATATGAAATACCATTGCAGTAGAGCATAATATTCATTAGGTTCTGTTTTCCTTCTGTCTACTTGGCCCAGCCCAGTTCACTGAATTTATTTATGGGTAGACAGCACCAATATTCAAGTATTTACCTGAACATCTGCTCACCCACATACACATAAATCTCTATTTATTTAGTAATTTTTGTAATGGTCTCACCACAGGAGGAGATCTGATCTCCCAAACCACCAGAAACAGGCATCAGGTGCTGCTCTGTGCTTGCAGTACAATGCCTATGCTCAACAACACTCCTGCTCTGGAGTGAAGCAGGCATGCACAGTCTGGTTGTGATAGAGTTGGGAGGAGAAGGTGCATTAAGGGAACACTCCTCAGGCTCCACTCTAGATGAGATGTGACACTGCTGCAGTCAGACACAGGGACAGGGACAGCCCACAGGGAGGGACTCTGCCCTTTCACATCATAGCCTCCATCTGGTCCAGCACCACTGCTCATACCTTTTTCATAAGTACCTCAAAAAAATTGCTCTACTAAATATTTCCTAAAGTATACCGACTTTACTTTTATGGTTCTGAGGAGCTTTTTTCTATTGCAGGTACTATTCTTGGTTTCTGTCAGAGAAACAAGAACACAAATGGGATAAAACAAAGTTAAAAGAACCACAGCTAAAATGATACATTTATGACCCACATGCCTTCTCTTTTTCCTTACCATTTGAATTCTCTCTTCTCTCCATTTTACAGATATAGCTTTGATCTGTCCCTGCAGAACCAACAATCTTTTGTTACAGTTATTTTCAGTCTAAGCCCTTTTTGTGATAACAACTAAAATAGTATGGGAAGAAAGTTTGGGTTATAGATGCGTGTGACTAAACTATTGATCTCTCAGCCCAGGAAAAAAATGGTGAAATGAGTGCGATTCTTAGATTTGACCAGAAGGAGGGGGTCAGGATGAAGCCAAGCACAGGTCAATGCAGTGCGGGGTTCTGCAGGGACTCCAACCACCTCAGAAAATCAAGTTGCAAAATCAAGTTGCAGTGCTTGTATGGCATAAATTCGGCTTCTTAAACTCTCCGGGGACCTGTTTTTCTCCAGGGAACATTTTCAAACTTTTTAGTTTACCTTACTGTGCTTACCTACACACTGCAGAGAGACAGCGGTGCATTCTGTCTTGCAAAGAATGATTCCTTTCTCGAACACCTCCATTCCTACCTCTCATTCACCCAAATCCAGCTTTAATCCTGCTTTTTGGACCAGGAACTTTCCCCAGGAAAGGTGAAGAAGGACTTTTGGGAGGTTCTTCTCTGCACTTCGGTTTCTCTGCAGTGAAGGAAATGTGCCTGTTTCTGGCACAAGGCCCTCATATCTCATAGTCAACTGCTCAGACCTCTTCTCATCTCCACTATGACTTGGCTCACAGCAGCAATCATAAGGCATATCAGTCTGAAGGGAAACGGTGATTCCGTCTGACACTGTGCTAGGAAATTTGTCTTATTTTTTCTACTGTAAAGCAGTCTTCCTTCTCCAGTTTGCCCTTAAGAACCTAATTAGCAGCCTAATTACAATCCCCATCCTGTGCCCTAGCTAACCTTTGCTGGCTCCTGTTCTCAGTCTGCCTTCCCTCAGGAATACAAGTGTGTGTTATAGGTGTGCAAGGTCTGTGCTGCTTCCTCCATGCATCAGAACATCACTGCACTCTACTCAATGCTTATTTTTACTCCATACTCCAACAAAATTGAACCGTGAAAGGACTGTAAATTTCTAGCCTCGAGAGGCTCTTCATTAAGCAACCGTTAAGTCTCTGCACCTACTTGATATTACCCTCCTGATCGCTGTTTGTCACACGACGTGCCTTCCTCCCTGCTCAACCCACTGTGTCAGTTCCACTCAGCTGGCAGAGCTGCTGCTTGCCAGAGGACTGCATGTTATGTTCTGTGTTCTCATCCTCTGACTTTAATATAAAAGCGATGGCACCATTTTTATCCTTGCTGAATTTGGTTCAAATAATTGCACTATCTCACCTTTATTATCAGCCTTCAGCAAGCAGTATTTCACTGGAACAGATCCTGATCCTACTCTACAGGAACAGCTTTTTATGGCTTCAGCACCACTGCTGCTGCTAATGACATTTCCACACAAAGAGGTGCTGTTCAAAATAATGAGCTGCATTTAATGCACTGCTGCTCTGCTCCTGCTGCTGTCCCACCAGGATGCCTGGTAGCCGGGGTGCCTCTACAGCCCAGCTGCCTCACGTCTTGGGAATTGTTTGAGCTCCAGCTTCTTTGCGAACCCTACCTGCCCTTGGGCCCACTGATATTGCAGCTCTTCGACAGGTGCGTTATTAATTTTCAAGACACAGTGCATCTAAAAGCCAACCACCACCCTGGGAAGTATGTCATAAAACAAATATTCCTTTCCTGCTGAAATGCATTATTAAAGCCCCTACCCTATAAATCCCACGTAGATAACACTCTCCATGGCACCTTGTAAAATAAGCAATTTTCTGCTACCAAGGAAACAAATTCTTTTTCTCAGTGGTATCTAAACTCCACCAACACGGTGACAGACACAACATTGCACTGAGTTTGTTTTTGACAGCATCATACATTTCTAACTCAGTCAGCAAGAATAAATGTATGAAGTTTTCACTTTCAAAAGCCTGGAGCAAAATGGACTTTCTGGGACCTGCTTCACCCTTGCCTCTATCAGACTTTATATCCTCACATTTCATGCCATTTCCACCACTGGTTCATTGCAAGTGGGAGGCAGAATTTAAGTGCCAAGATCAAATCCAGACCAAGCTGCCTTTCAAACAGAATGAGCGAGGCTGGGATTAGACAGACAGACATTGTACGTTCCCCAAAATATCCTTTTTCGCTCCCAGATCATGTCAACATGAAGCTCACCAAGTATCACAGCCTACAGATACCATTGAGGCAAACCCAAGGAGCTTCTGCCTGCTGTATCCAACCGCCTTGCCCTTGCACAGGGTGTAATGACATAAGGGCTTTAGACACCAGAACATTCGGCGGCACAAGTGGAACTGCTCTGAAAATGCTGTTAATGCACAACAACAGGGATGTGCAGGACATAGTCATGACCGCAGATACTGTGGCCACCACAGCCCTCGCTGTGCCAGACGTGCAGCAGGACTGGGAGAAGTGCAGTTTTGGAGCAGCTGAGTGTTTGGGGTGACATCAATTCTGATTAAATTTTCTAGCTTCCTAACAAAACTGTCAGTGTTTTCTTTCCATAGGATTCTAGCTTCATTGTTTTGGGGGAGTTTTGTGGGGTTTTATTTGGTTTTGGTTTGTGTTTATTTGGGGTTTTTAACTGAAGCACTAAACGACTGTTTCGTGATGATTGGATGATTGTGGTAGCAGCAAACGTTACCTTTTTTTTTTTTTTTTTTTTTTTTTACCATGTAGAGTGAGAAGAAATGAAGACATTCCATCATTTGCCTGCTGAACAAAACTGTTGTTTTCTAAAGAGCGCTAATCAGCTACTGAGACACCTGAAAACAGACCCTTATTTTCACCCATTATGAGCCTTTGCAGGTATACACTTATTTCTTGGCGTGAGAGGTCTATGGAATCATTCATTTCAGAAAGCTGTGTAATGTCCCTCTCATTCATTTCTAGAGCCATCAGGAGAGTTAACTCAGTAGTTCACTGTTATTTTTCTGTTCTTTGTCGCATAGAGTGTGTCACATCCTGTGCACTAAGAAGCTGTCAGCAAAGCATTCAAAATCGAGAGACCTCACCGGGGCCATGTGACCACACATTGTAAATACAGACATTTCTTTCAGCTTTTAAAGACAAAGTTCAATTCAAGAAATCTTTGTCTACATGATCATGCATTCAAGGATCAACCTGAAGCCAAAATAAATTTGTTTCATATTATAGCATTTCCATTACAATATTCAACAAGTAAGCAGGATAGATACTGCAGCACGCTCCTACAGTGGTGAAAGGGCTGTACTGGAATCACTCTGTGTAATTGTACTGGGATAGTGGGGCAAATTCACAGTCACCTCCAAGTTCCCTTCCAGCCCATGGGAGAGCTGCATAAATATTTGAGTGAGATCTTCAGGGAGCTGATCTGCCATGGAGGTTGTCATAAGTCTACTAAAGGAGAATCTTCAGTCATGGGTCTGAAAAAACATAGAAAGGACTGCACTAATCGAGCCATGCCAAGAGTATTGTTCAAGTAGTTAAAGACAGTGACATATGCCAAGTCTCAGAACCAACCACTTTGCTTTTCCTCTGATAAAACTTGTAACAAGCCACTTTCCCCATGTCTGAGGAGGAAAGCCGGGATGGACCCCTGACCATGAGAAAGGACCCACAGTGTCACTCTGTCCTTCCATGAAAACCAATTAAAATTCCTTCATAGGGAACACAACCTTTAGGTTGTGTTTTTTTCCAGCTGCCATTATAAATAGTAGCAAGGGAAAAAAAAGTTTTTAATTTGTGCAAATGCTTTGACAAAGCTGCGCTTCATCCTTGTATAAATATTGCCCCTGTAACACTGCCAAGGAATGGCCTTGAGGATCTGCAGCCAAAACAACCAGACCTGCTCCTATCTGAGTCCATGAGACCTACGCATAATTCATCTTGTGACTGGGATTTCAGCTCTACCAAAACTGCCTACAAGCCCCTCCTGACTGGAAATCCAGACTGCTGTTCCGTGACTTCTGTGCAGCATTTCACGGGTGGCCAGGGCAAGTTTTGTAAGGAAAAATACTTTTATTAGACAAACTGACAAAGCTGGAGAGAAAGGGCAAGCTTTCAAATAAGCAATTCCTTTCTGAACAGTTGGACTTGTGTGCGTGGGTGCTTATCTGTTCTTTTGCAGTAATCCAATAAAAGATAAACTCTCTCCCCCTCGAAGCCATTACCCCATTAAACCCTAAACCATCATGACTGAAATACTGTGGCTAACTGCAAAAATGATGATGGAGATAAGGAGAAGGGAATCTGTTTAACTAAAGAGGGATTAACTATACAGAATGAACAGAAATTTAATAGCTCCACTGCAAAATCTAGCTGTGTCTCCCATTTCAGCTGCTCCACTTGGTTGCAGCTTACATTCAGCGGGGACTGGAGAGAAACTCCAGGCAAAATTCAGTTGGAAGTGTTATCTGTAGGCTGTCTCTCCACTGAATTTTCCATTGAATCTCTAGCTCCCATACGTCATTTGATAACAGTCCCTAACTCTTAGGCACCAGGCTTTTCCCAGTGCCTCTGGAGACTAGAGGGGTCAATTATCGTTCACAAAAAGCAATGTGAGAATAAACAGAAATTATGTGGCTTTGAAAAACACAGGCTGGAGCTTGAAAACCTGCAGGCGTTTTATGATTCTGCCATTTCATAACCAGTGAGCCTGCGGATTTTGAGGTAAAATTACAGACTGAGTCAAATTTTAAAATCCCATAGGATGGGTTCCTTGATTTTGATGAGGTCTCCAGACTGGACTGTTCATTCCAAGATAGTGCTTGCTTACATTCCAATCTAACATTCAGAAAGCCGCACATAGGGTCAACTTCTGAAGAACCACCTACTGTTTTCCTGTGCAGGAGCATCACCTCCTCTTATGCATAGGTGCAGGCAAAGGAGGAACCTCCAATAAAGCATAAAAATCATCTAAGTCTCCTGAGGCTGCACTGCAAGGATGGCTTGGACCGTTTTCCATCACTGCTTTAAAAGCAGACGGCTTTGTACAGCAGATCCACACAAGTGGTTCATTGCTCTTACAGACAACTGCAGACGATTTTGTAAGGATAAAATCTGGAACAGAGACAGTTTCTGAATATGCCTTTTGGAGCAAGGGAGGTAAATGCTAGGGAGCACTGTCTGCGAAGGAATTTTTAGTTGCTCTTTTATAACCAATGATTTCCGTGTATCTGTTAAAAAAAGCCAATAGACATTTTACTGAGCAGAATCAACGTTACAGCATCTTCCTGCAGAGAAAAGACAGTGGGCACATCATGATGTGGGGCTTTTCCAAATCTCTGTTGTTGTCCAGGTACAGAAAGAGATCTAGTTATTGTTCAGTGTAACACAAGATGTAAAACTCCCAAGTTACTTACAAATTCTGGTAGTCAGAACTACTACAGGCCAAGAAAAGAGAAAGGGGGATCCCTTTATAATGCACAGGAAATCTGAACTTAAAAGAAAAAGTCTTATTTAAAAAGACAAGGTATGGTAGGTAGATACATGATTATTTCTTTGTTTTCATATGTAATCCTGCTTCACTCATGAGTGCTGTGATATCCAAAGGATTTCTTCTCAAACGCTGAGAAGACAGAAGATTTCATTGCCTTTGTGCTTTAACTGGTTTGCTATAGTAGTCATTTTCTGCAGAAGCAGGAGAGCAATCACAGGTCTCCGTCCCACAGTCACTTCCATGATTCACACGTGTAATTTCCTCATGGCAACTGTAGCTCAGCAAAATGAGAGAACTAAAACTGCCAGGTTAAATAAAGTTAACTTTGTCAAGTTAAAGCAAAGTGTGCAGAATGTCTTCCTAGGTATTAAAAAGTTCCTATCTGTGTACAGTAACATATGACAAGTACTGCATACATACAAATGTAACAAAACAGTGTGAGATCTGAGTTTTCTGCCTAACTTAACATTTCTGTGTCGCGTTAGTGGCTTCGTTACTCAGGCTTGCTCCTCACCATCAGCTGTGGACATCTCATCAATCACCGGCCAGTAAAGACTAACTCTCATCATGGAATGAGATGACAGTAAATACAGAAGTGTCACACTAAGAATTGTATTTTGGCACTGGAGACAACCTGACCTCAGGAGAGGTGTGGCTGCTCTGGTCATGCATTAGTTTAGAGGTTCTTTTCAGAACTTCATTTGGATTGCAAATGGTTTGTATTTTGTACTTCCAAGATCAAGCCATGCTGGCAGTAGTGAGCTCTTTCTCTTGAGTCTTTGCTGCTAACAAGATAATACAAACCAGCAAAGTATTTAAAAAAAGAAAAATAAAGAAAGTATGACCCAAACCATGCTTAGACATTGATTTCTTATTTCTGAATGTATGAGGAACAGAGACACAGACCGTGCTTACACAGTTTGCCACTACAGAGAAGTGTGTGCATTTCCGCTGTCCTTTATGAGCGTTCATTCCTCTGCAAAACCCCAAGCACTGGGACGGTAGCTCTATCCACCTGAACGGTTCCCTGTATGCCCTGTCTATGTCTTTGCCATTGAAAGCATTTGCTAGGAAAACCTAGTATAATTGTAGTGAGAAAGCTATGCTGATAAGCTTTAAGCATGACAAGGCCTCAGCTCCAAGTTACCAGTAGATATCACTATGGCCAACCAATTGAAATAGTTAAATTATTTTGATTTTTAAGGTCAGGAAACGGTGAAAAAGTGACGTTGTTGCAGGAAAGCGTATTTTACATAATGCTGCTCTCAACTAAAAACACTGACAATAGCCTAAAGGAGATCAGCGCCTTTCATCCAGTTCCAGGAGAGTCTGGAAACACTCGCATCTAAATTTGCTAACTATCCTTTAACCTTTTCTCCCTTTTCTTTCCATCTACTGTGGTCTCTCCCAGTGTGCTTCCTTCCTCTTTGTTGGTTTACTTTCTTTTAATAAAAGAAGGGGAGATTGCTGTTATAACTCCCCTCAGCCTTAGTTGCTGGGTGGTGGGTTTGCTGCAGGCAGGAGGGGATCACTGTGCGCTGCCACTATCATTCCTCTTGTTGACCTGGCAACCTGCTAGATGATTCCTCAATAGGTATGAAATCCTTTCGTGTCATGCTAATTTCCTATACCTGCTGCCCCGTGAACAGCATCCTGGCTTTGCCTCCTCCTCTCCAGTGCAGCCTGGGCGACTGGTCCTCGGGCTTTTATCGCCTCCAAAAAACTAAACACTCAAACCCACAAACCCATGGCTGTTACCTCAGCTGTGCCTCTCTGCACATCCAGCCACCTGGCCAACACCCTCTTTAACCTGTCTGCTCCAGTTTGCCAGCCTCTCTGAAATCCACTGCAAAGTTTTTCCTCCCTTGCTTTGCAGCCTCACAGTAACAGGGAGATACGCAATTTTGCAGCATAAAAGATTCTCTCCCTGCAGGGCTGTTCCCTGTTAAGGGAAACCAACAGTAGGTTTGAAAATGCTACACAGGTGTGGGACTGTTGGCAAAATAAGGAGGTGTCTGTTACATCTGTGGGGCACACGGCTCACCCAAGTGAGGGGAAGTTATTGCTTCAGAGCACTTTCCAAGTGGAAAAAAAAAAAAAAAAAGATTTTAATAGGAGCGTTCTTGACACTTTTATGGTATTTGCTGCCTCCAAATATTTGATTTTAATAGGAAAATGCTTATTCAGCTTGATGATCTCATTATGTTCTAAGTCCCTTGCTTAGCTATTAGAAAACTAGGAGAAATTAAATGTAAAATTTTGTCTTTCTTTTTCTTGTGCTCGGCAGCCTCAGAGAAATGTTGGGCTGGTCCAGTGGCTCTCACTCATCCCCTGGCACCACCCGAGTCGGTCACTGGTCTGAACCCAGGAAACAAGCTGCCAAACTATACAGAAAATTGAATAAATTTGTTTTCTTTAGCAGGTAAGTCTGCTTTGCCAAGCTAACACAGCTAAAAAAAACCAAAAACAAACACACATTAAAAAGGGGTATGATATTTAAGTGCTGAGTTGTAACTGGATGTCTAAGAGATTCATCACTGAGAAAGTGAGACAATCTCTTACATAGTCCCTGCCCTTAGTCAACCAGCATTTAAAGCGTGCTGATGTGGTTGCTCTTGTTAATGTATCTTACTTCCATTCCTAATGTTTTTGCACACTCGCGCATTGGCCAGGGACATTGCCCTGAAGAACATTTCACTGGGAAAGGATGCAAGAAGCCAAGCAGACAACAGGAAGGGGAGCACGTGTTTCCTTGTAGAATCAAGTAAGCAGTAATAACCCCACAAACCACGTAATCACCACTGCTCCTTCTTTGCACTCCTTGTCTCTGTGGGCCAGATTCATTCAGCAGGTAGGAAAGCAAGAGAAGAGAAGGAAGGAGGAAAGGGCAACACCTGCTCTGACAACCACCCATCTTCCCAGCTACCCACATATCACCTAACCTACATCCAGAATGATGGCAAAGATTAGGGGCAGCAGGTTCCAAGAGCTGTGGGGATGGACTTGGAGTGAGGCGGGAAAATTCATCCCTATTTTGTTGCCTTTTGCCGTGGAACCAGGCTGGGATGAGCAGCTGTCAGGCCCCTGGGGTGAGTGCTTGGCTGTGCAGGAGAAGCGCCGAGAGCCAAATGTGCCTCTATCCTGCCAGAGCGACATTCCCAGGAGGAGATCGGCTCTTGTGCAGAGAGCCAGCAGCTTGCTATTGCACTGGAGCAAGGAAGTGCTTTTAAAGAGGGTCATTGTCACTGTGACCGATTTCAGTTCGCAGAAGGAAAGCAGCTTGTGCCTTCCCGACACAGACTTTCAGGGTCACTCCTGGGTCAGCACGGGCTTGTCTGCAGCAGAGGGAAGTGCTCTGAAGTGAAGGCTTACCTATAATTAAAGGCCTGCAGCTTCCTACACAGGTATTCTTAAAACATCTGTAAGCATAATTACAGTGCATCATTGAAACAGCTTAATATGAGGCAGACTTTCTTTTTCACCAGGTGATTGCTGTTAACAATGCAGCAAAGAGCGTGTGGACAAGGCCAGAAGTGAACCCAATTATCTCCCTGCTGGCAGCTACTGTACTTAAACTTACATTTTCACAGCGCTACGCAAGGCTGTTTGCTTCATGACGATTCCCCTTCCTCTTAATGCTTAATTCTCCGTGAACTGCTTTAAAAATTAAGGATACAGCCCAAAGCTTGGGCTCTGAATATCCAATTTAATGCAAAGAATGTTGCAGAGCTCAGTGCCACTTCCTTATGTCCTCCCTCTTCAGTGCTTTGATACACACTGATAGCACTCTTTTGTCAGCTGAGGAGCATATTTACTATCTGTTTAGCAGGAATTATTCTATTCTCACCAAAACACATACTGTTTGCACAGGCTGTGGTGTTTGTAGTGTGGCAAAGGGCATTCAGAAGGAGAGTGAATGTAATTTCTGGCCACACTACAGCTCCCATTTCTGCAGCGTCCAGCTTTCTCCAAGACTCTTCATAAGGCAGGGTTGTGGGGAACTATTTAATGTCTGAGACATGGTCCTCACTTGGGGGATTTTTCAGCCTGGAAAAAGAGATTAAGGAATCAAATTAAGGATGTCTAAAAAATCTGAGCTGTTTCAAGGGGACTTTCTTTTCAACTGGTTTTCTGTTCTCTCTCCTGCTTGCCTGAAGTGTTGCCCCATCTGAGCTGGGATGTTTGCAAGCTTCATAGCACTGATCTGAGGTGCCTTTACAATGCAGGACCCAAAGCTGGGGACCCACCTAGGGATCATCTGGAGGGGGAAGGAATCAAAGTTTCTCAAGATAGCAGTCCAATTTTCACACTAAATAAAAAGAGTGGAAAGATCTAGTGTATGAACTGGGTAATCCCATCAGGGTGGAAGGCTCTGGAGTTTCCCCCTTTGCTAGAGAAGGCAACACTAGGCTTGAAAGTAAAAAGCAGAACTGTGAAGGTTTCTGCCGTCACACAGTCTGTGACATTTTTTTTAGCATGGGAAGCAGACAGAAAGAGAAAAGCAGCTGCCTAAACAAGGAACTGGCTGGGAAAGAAAATGTTTTACAAACACACTGCTGTCTTGCAGGAAGAGGTCAAATCTGGGTTGAAGAAGATGATACAGAGAGACTTAAAAGTCTGAGATTCTAGATGTTAACATGATTGAGAGTAGAGACGGATAAATCGAGAAAGCAGTGCTTGCAGACAGCAAACCTGAAATATCCAGAGAGGTCAGAGGGAGAGGACACAGATGGTCAGAGGGACAAGGCTGCTCATGTTTTCTGAGGCTTCCAGTCTCCTGTTTGCCTGCTCAGAACAAAATGTTGGTACTCCCACTCTCCAAACAGATGAGCCCGGCACAGCCCCAGCAGCTCCCTCCACTCGGGCAGCACAGGAGCTTTGGTTTGAATTTTTTGTCTCTCATGATAACACTATTCAGTGATAAATGATCCCCTGGGTGACCACATAAGCTTCCTGTCTTCTCTTCCTGTGTCGTGGCCGGATTCTCATTGTCACAGACACCTATTGCACAATCTAGCCTCTGATTTCCAGCCCACAGAAAGGCAGTGCACACCCAGCTGGCTTACTCCTGTCGCAAATGTGACCCGCAGGAACTTACAGATCATGCAACTCATGCTACCCTGCTGACTCACACACCTCCTCCCTGTCTCTGACGAGCAATCCAAGCCCCTGGCTAAGTTTGGAGCAAGGGTCATGCTAGCACCTTCTCCGTCAAGTGAGGACACTCTCGAGGTGGGATGTGGAAACCTTCCAAAGGCCTCCTGACATCCCTGTAATTGCATCTGCGCAGAGTGGAGGAAGGCACAAGGGACCACAAGACTTTCAGCACTGCTGCTTTTCCAGTTTGCAGTACACACCGTGCCCTGACAGGCCAGATATTGCCCTTTGGGAATCCTTATGGTCACATCCAGGTCATCTGCTATAGCACAACTACCTCGTGACACTGAAGGCTGGGAGACAGAAAATGGGCTGGATGGTCCTGGTGCCAAATGTCTGTCTAACCTCTCTTGGTGCTTGAGAGTAAGGAGCTGCCATGGTATTTGCATCTCTGTCCCTGGCAGAGGTGGTGATCTTTCTGATGTTGGGTGATGGACACTCTTCCAATACTTTGGGTTTAGGCTGTTTTTCAAAGTCAATGCAGAGAAAAGGATGGCAGAAACAACCGCAGCAAGATTCCTCTCTATGGACTCTATGGAGAGCTTAGAGAGTGAGCTTAAATACGGATACATTTTAGATTCCTGAAGTAAAATAAGGCCTGTGTTGCTCTCACAGTATGTGCTTTCTGTGTGACCCATTGCATTTGCATTGTCCCCAGTCACCAAAGCCTCAGAGTATATATTAAGGATGAACTTCTCCCCTGGAGTTTTGAATAACAGAACTGCATCCTAGTAGTCATACTGATAATAATTCTTACAAAAAGTATATAAAAACCTACTATTTCAGTGAAAGATTTGGACTATCAGAAATTACACTCATCTGTTCCTCATGGTGAGCCATATTTCAATGTGTTCCTCTGAATAACTGAATATAAATAAAGCGTATTTTCTTACTAATCACATTGGGAGGTATTTTTATCCAATTACTTTTTGCTGGCAAGACCAGCTAAGGCCAGAAAGCACATACCTTTGTCTAAATAACTGTCATTGCATTTTTTGTGGATTCGGAAGCAGATGGCTATAGAGAGAAGTCTTCGCAAGTATTTTAAAAGAATATAATAAATACTGTATCAATAAGACATGCCTAACATCTTGCTGTGTTCCTGCAGGATCTGAATTCTGTTGTGGTTCAAACTAAAGGAAAACAGAATTTTGCTAAAGGAGCTAACATGTCCTCTTCCTCTCCTACTATAATTAGAGGCAGGAGCTATTTTAAAAGTGGCTTTTCTTTTTACTAATTCATTAAACATTCATTTCTATTAAAATAATTTTCTATGTCAATTAGCACACAGTAAAATGGGACATTCTACACTTACGAGTCCAGTCCCTGCTCCCAGGAAATAAATTTGACAGTTTCTGAGGTCTGAGCATCAAGTGATCTGGATCTGCTTCTCTACCTACTTCTGTCATACTACCTGACCTCAGATTAGTCAGTCTGAAACTCAGGTATCCTCTTTGAGAAATGAGGATAATTCTCTCCTACCTCACAGGGAAGTTACGAGCTTTAACCAAGGAGGGTGAATAGATATCGGTTTGAAGAACAACAGAAAACTACCAATAAAACTAATCCTGTCTTTCAGACTCTGGCAAAATCCAGCATTGACCTCAATGTTGCGGAAGTCCAGAAGGGAAAATTCTGCTTGCAAAGCAGAGAAATGCACACAAGCCGGTAGACGAGGTAGTTTAAGCATTATACCACACCGACAGTTTTCAAGGGTCTGAAGAGAACATACTCTGTAGATGTTTTTTGTTCCACGCATCACATTTTTAAAGACTTATTCACTAGGACTGAAAACCAACTTGGTTCTACTTGCATGGTTTTGTTCAGCCATGCGTGAAGAAGGAACAAGTACCCCTCAATCTTTCTGTGCTACCTTTGGTCTGAGAGCTGCAGCGACACTGAGGGCGTGCCACCCACATTCTGCTATAGTAGGAGCAAGATCAGTTTTTCCCAGGGGCCTGGAGTTCTCATCATTAGACAAGATAAATTAGTAAATTGCTTTCCAGCTGTTTAAGGCTGAGGCTGTTGACCCTTCTCCCGTCTTCGCTGACGTCACCTAATCAACTACTGACCCTTTGGGTCAAGTGACATGGTGGCTGCGCAGCAGCCAGCCAAGCTACAGCAGCATCGGGACTGCCAGAAAGCTTAAAAGCATAAATGTTTGTCACTCACCAAGCAGAGGAAAGCAGTAGGCATTAGAGCAAATGGGGGACCTCAGTGGATGCAGGCACGGTGTGAAAGGCACACAGAGGAAATGAGGAGATGCAGTAGGCTGATATCTCTGCAGCCAACCAGGCAAGGAGGGAGGGAGCAAAGGTTTGATACTTCTGACTCATCTGAGCACCTGGGGGCAATTAGCTAATTAAGAGTCTCCAAAGCAAAGGTAAGACACTTGTCTGATGGACTGCTACAAAGAAGAGGCATCAGCTGTGATAAGATTTAGCAACACACTGAAAATACAGCCCTGGGTGGTGCAAGCAGTCACTAGAGACTGGCAAGAGCCATGGGCAAAGGAGAAGAGAGGAACCAAAGGATGAGAGGAAGAGGGTTTTGATGGCTTACTGCTGCAAACATCTGCTAAAAGTCTGCACTATTGCACACCCAGGAGCAGCTAAATTTAGATTTGGGTCAGTTTTGCTTAGGGGTGAGTTGAACTTCAAGTGGGTTTTGTTAACGTGGGCGTAGAAATCTTGCTAGTTACACATATTTTGTGAAAGGGAAGCCAGAAACCAAGAACAACTTGGGAACAATTGCTTGAGGACTCCAATCTATCCAGTTTAATTGTGACTGAAAGAGATTTTTATGTTATTGCACAAGTTTATTGCAAAAATCCTTCTACGTCCCTTTGACCATATGTGGAAACTGCTCAGCAGGCTATTTTTATCAGAAAAAAAACCCCATTCAATATGAATTTTGTCTGAATTACAAATGTTACTATGAATGAAATCATGTCACAATATGTGATGTTGCCGTGAACCATCGGATTATGTTACCGCAGTCAGTGATTCCAGCTGTGAAGTGATTGATAAAGCTCACAGATGTGGAGATTGGCTCCATCAGTGCCTGGCTGGCCAGAGGGTGAGCACCGACACTGACTGCCACCGGGTATGACATGACTGGCTCTCCCAGTAGTCAGTCAGATAATACAATAAAGCTTTCTGAACATGGTAACCTTTTCCCTTTCGGCAGAGTCACAGTCATTCCTTTCCCTGACCAGTCCAGGGAGGTTTTATTCATAACCACGTTTCACATTAAGTATTGGAAGTTATTGGATTAGAGCCCTGCAGTATGAAAGGTCAGCCACAGAGTGGACTTCAAGCACCTCTGGTTTTGTTGCACATCCACACAAGGATGGATAATCAGATAATTGCTCTGTGTGCTATTTTTCTACTTATTTCTATTCTGGCATTTCAAAGATATCGGTGTAGTTTACAGCAACATTCTAGTGCTGTTGAGCAAGCACTAAAATAAGCCCTTTCTCTGGAGTGCACCTAATATTTCCATGCAGTTTTCCTTTGGGTCTGAAATGTTCTGTGGCTGCAGAGGATTTCCTGGAAAGCTAAAGGGTAAAATAAATTTAATTTGTCTGTTTCTTAGTTACCTGACCTTTCATATTCTGTGGCATTGGGATTTTCCGATAGTCTAGAATCTTAATTAGCTTCTCATAATTACCTTCTTGCTTTCTCAGCCTTCCTACAATCTCTTGTTTTCTTCCTGAGAACTGGAGCTGAGGCCTACAAAAAACTCAAACAGGATAAGCTCTTCAGCTGGGGTAACTCATGGTGTCATTGCTGACTTGGTTCTAGTTCAGTATCGGAATAAAATGAAATATTCTAAAAATTCTGCTGAAAACCTGCATGTATCATGATTTTTCCATGTGTTTTTCATTCAAGTTCTTTTGTGGTCAGGGATGGCCTGTGTACTTCTTCTGTTTCCAAACTGATGATTGTCATCATAGAAACGGATCAAAAAGGGCAGCACGTTCTTCTTTTTGTCTTTGTGTGCAGTAAGAGTTTATCATATACTCCAATGGCCTTTCTGTGGTAGATGGGACTGCAACTCTGCAGAGGGTAAAACTCATTAATTTTTTACTGAACTGTGCCTTTTATCTTGCTGGTTTTTGCAAGCTATTTGTTGCATTCTGAGATAGCTTCCTCCTATGAATCAGAGTTTTTTACCCCAGAAATTAAACTCCAGTTCCAGACAGTTTTATTTCATATGCTAAATTGTCACAATCAAAGGCAGAATCTCTGCTGAACAGGTCTGGAAACATCTGGCTCTTTTCTTTCGACTTTTGCAGCTAATTATCCCAGTGCAGATTCTGGTTGCTAAGTCTGAAATTAAGCTGCCCAGCCTCAGCAGTCTTGGAGAGCTTTTGGGTTTCTCTCTCCCCCTTTGTAACTATTTTCCCCACAGCCTTAAATCATGCTGAAATGGAAACAGTAAAAATATGCACCCAGACAGCGGCCCACATGTGCTGGCACTTTGGAACATCACCACAGGAATTTCATGCTGTGTATTACAAGAACTGGCTGCTTTGTGTGGAACCCAGGGATCGCGGAGGACTCGGGCATTACGAAGAGCAATGGAAAAGCTGTCCTCATGGGGAGACTCTGCCGTCAAACAAGTCCGCATGGGCTAGGGAACTCCGTGCTGCAGCAAACAGCGACCAAGTGTTTGTGCTCTAAAGGTCTGCAGACCTTGGAAAGCCATGGTCTGATCCCGTGCCTCCAAGTCCAGGTCAGTAGAGTGGTGGCCAGAGATCTCACAAGACAGATCTCAGTCTCTGAGGTTCACTCTGTGACCAAAAAAAAGAGGGCAGCAGGCTGTGACAAGAAGTTTTTTAAGAGCCTGTGACACTGAGGTTACAAGTACTATGAGTAGAAAGTGAAGTACAAAAGGAGGTAGAAATGAGTTCCATTATTAAACCCTGGGAGGATGACGTGGTCTCCAGTTTCATCTGCTGATTAAACCAGTGCTCCTGTCGTCTTCCTCACGGGAGCGTTGCTTCACTTTGGCTGTCTGCTTTGAGGACAGATGCTCTGCTTGGCAGCAGTGTCCCCAGAAAATTCAAAGAGAATGGATTGAAAACATGTCAGCTTCAGTGAGACCAAGCTTTATTTTTTTCGCCTCCTTTTTTTCCCTAAAAGGAGCAGAGGCTCTGAAGGGTGAGCCCCGGGAATGGAGACCATTCCTTTATCTGATTCCCCCTCTGCTCCAGCTTCAGACCCACAGCCCAACCTCTCCTCCTTCCATTGCCTTTCTCTCTGCCAGGTGGTGTCTAACACATACGCCCACACCGAGGAAGGAAGAAAGGAAAACAATAACAATGAATCACAGGGAACCAACCAATCTTTACATAAAGCTTGGAAAAGCCTAGAGAGAGACTGCTGTCATTTTCGCTCTCAGACAGGAGTGCAGATCTGAAGGTGAGGACCAGGTGAGAGTGAAGGCTCAGAAGACGCGAGGTAAATCCTGCAGGAGAAAATGGTTTGCACCCTGTGGACAATCCGTATACTGCAGTAGGTGGAGGGTCAGTCAGGGCAGGGGTTTCTCAACTTCAGCAGGATTTTCCAGAGATAGGTGCATTTCTTGGGAGAGGCACATGCCTGTAGCACTCATTATTGCACTCAACAGACGTCTGACGTTTTTCTGCACTACTTGATTTACGTTTCCCAAATCATACCCTGGGAATCAGAAAAGGCTTTCTGCCATGGAAATCATAAAACACAAATTCTAATAAAGAACAAAGTTAGCTGAAAAGCCAGCTTTCTTTGTAAATGACAGATGGTGCTTGTTTGTAAAGGGCAAGGGGAATCGTCCATTAGCGCTACTTCTTATGCTGCTTGCTTTGTTTTAATTATGTAAATGCACTCAGACATCACGGCATGGATGCAGGCTCGCATTATATCTTGCCTGTTTTACAAATATTCACCATTGCTCTTGAAGACATTAAGAAGCCAGAGTCAGAAGCACTTTATAGGCATGCGGATACAAACATATAGAAAGGACACTGCCCTGCTGGGACCTGGTATACCAAGGCACTGTGCTGCCTTCTGCTTGCAAATGGGATTTGCAGATGTGCTCGACCATTGACAGATAGCAGTGGAACATATAAGTATAAACATCTTTTAATCCCCTGGGCAGTGTAAGGAAGTCACTAGCAGCACTGTGTGATGTCATCCATACCTTCGGAGTGGCCCTGGAGGGACTTTAATGCTTTTACTACACTGAGAGCCTTTTTGGGGCCCCTCTGGAGGCACTAACGCAAAGTCAGGTTGCTTTGCCACAGCTCCACACATTGAGATGTGCAGCTCCCAGGTGCTGTGCATGAAATCTGTGAGCAGGAGTCAAAGCTCCTTTATCCTCTCCACTCTCAACATGCTACCCCAATTTCTGTGTGCATCCCCTTGTTTGTACAGCACATCAGCTCAGCTGTGGATTCTTTCCTTGGGCTTACGTCAAAGTCACACAATCACACATACAACACATCTCTGCCTGAGAGCAACCGCCTGGAGAGCAAACCACAGCCCCGGCTGGGACCTTGGAAAGAGGAGATTCCATCTTTCTTCTGTGTGGCTTAACATTGTTATGATTGGCATTTTCATTTAAGCTGCGCAACTACAAGAGGCCCCGTGACAGTTTGGGCAAGGGGGTTGGGATTTTCCTTCCAATGAACTTCTGGGTCATTTTTAATGAGAAGTCAATCAAAGGCTGTCTTCATCATGTCTCAGTATGAAACAATTGTGTCCATACATCATTTTGTGACCTCGCTTTGCAGACCAAACTCTGCTTTCTCTGCTGTAGCCATCTGTGGCCTCAGTGGCAGATACTGCTGCCAGTGGAAGTCAGCTCCAAGGTTTGGTGGAAAGAGTTAAGGGAGGAGGCTTGGTATGAAGACTGTAACTGCTTTGTCTTAATCTTTGAACACTCTCCATCCTGACAGCACACTCCGATTGTGATTGTACCTGCCCAACTCTGTGTTGCTATGAGTTTGTAGATACCTGTATTCACTGGCTGGAAGCACATACCCTAGGTCAGCAACTTGTTAAAGCTTCTGACCTTCTGGAGAGGTTCAATCTTGTTACATCAGCTCCCAGGAGTTGGAAGTGCACCAGGGAGAATCAAAAATCCGATGAAGGGAACCCTAGTGGTGTTACTAAAACAGCAAGCCACAGTGCAATTGCCCTTCTCCACTTACCTTACACAGGACATCTTTATGGAAACTAACTTACTTTTTCTTTAATGAAGAATTCATCAATTATTCTTCCTCTTGAAGGACGATTTATAGAATAGTTGCACAGAGGAATTAATACTAAATAGGATTAAAGTGACATATGCTAAGCAGAGGGGACGCCGCATTTGATTGCTGGTGGGCTACAATGATTTTGAAGTGCCGGATCCCTCGTAGGCCCACGCTTTGCCGAGGATCATTCTTTGGCACAAGGCACAGTAAATTACACAGTTTTTGGATCATTAGTCAGTGGTGACTTATGCAACAGTCTGCACTGTTCAACAGTGACAGTGTTGTCTCCACCTCCACACCTCTGAGGCTCTGATCCACCTCTCCACTCACAAAATTCAGTTACAGGGCAACAGAGTGGAGGTGAGCAAACCAAATCTCTAGAGGATGAGGATGAAGATAAAGATGAGGATGAGAGGAATTCATCCCCCAGCTGCAGGAACGCATGAACAGCAATATCTGTGGTGCTCCAAGCAGAGGAGAGAGTAGCACAGATATAGCCAGTGGCCCATCTCTGGCCAAGTCTCATCTTTACCCCAACAGCTGCTGCTTCACAGGCAAGAAGGAAGCTTCCAGAGGAGTTTATCCATCAGGGCTCTGTGCTGGCTCCACATTTGCTTTCCCATGGTACCTTCTGCACATCAGGCACCACAGACATCAGCACTCTGCTGTGCGTGTTTATACAGCCAAGCTGAGGGGAGGCTTAAGAATAACTGACAGAAGAGCTATGGTGTTTCAAAGTCCTTCAGTGTTGATCCCAAATGACGTTTAATGAGGTTCCTGCTGTGAAACGATTTCCAGAGATGGGTTTCTGAAGTTACAGGACAGCTTAATGTTTGGGTATAGTCCTCTAACAGAGGGGCTTGAATCAATAAAAGAAGCCATCTCACTGCTTATTATATGAGAATACAAATACCAATTTAACCCATGAGTAAGCCCTTGAAATACTATGTGAATTAATTGTTTAAGATCCTCTTATTGCCTGCTCCTTTCATAATTTTAGCCACTTGCAACACTGATTTCATAAAGTCATCATCATTATTGTCACTGTGTTTCTGCTTAGCAAATAAAGCAATGCCCTCTCTCTGATTGTGCCTCATCACTGTCCCTGATTTTCCACAAAAAGCATAGTCCCAGCTAGCCGACGAGGGTAGAGGAAGTGGGCACTGGTCTGTCAGAACTGCAGGAAAAGTGTAAAGTGAAATCACCCTGCAGCCAAAGCCAGTGGCTTAACCAACCCAGCTGCTCGGGTATCACAGTGAAAGCCCAGATGCCAAACACCAAGAAGGGTATAATAAATTTCTGTAAAACTCATCTGGGGATAACCAGGAGAATTATCTGAGTGGAAGGGCAGTACAAGATAAAATGAGAGAGACAGGCAGATAGACAGATAGATAGATATGAAGTTCTTGAATACGTTTAGTTGTGGAATCTGAGGGTCACTAATCACTGTGCTTAATTTTAGAAACCCTCCATCAAACACAGTGGTAGAAGAAGGAACCTTAACTGTTTTAAGATGGATATTGGCAGCTTTCTGGGTGGGATTTGGTAACAGAGAAGAGGGAATCCTAAAATCAGAAATTATAGGCCTTGAAAGACGGTTTTCCCCACAAGCGTCTGAAAAAAGATTTGTTGAGTAGTTGTAGATGAAGTTTGATTGGACCATAGTTAGGCTATTAATTAACTCTGTTTTTCTGATCGTTGGTTACTTGAAAGATCACAAGGACTTCTTGGCTTGGAGGGGTTTTGCTTGCCTTCTTCCAAATCAGACAGTCAAAGCTACCCAGCCACCTGATCTCAGCTCAGGAAGGACCGTGCCTTCAGCTCCACCTGGAAGGGTCTGCTTGGAGGGAGAATATCCACACCGAATATCAAAAGGGCATCTCACATGCCAACTTCTCGGCTTTTATGAGCATCCTGGGACACCGCTATTGGCCTTGACCTCTTCCTTCGGTGTGTTTTTTTGCACGGATCATCATTAATTTTTTCATAGGGCCTTAAATAGA
This sequence comes from Cuculus canorus, assembly GCF_017976375.1. Classification (NCBI taxonomy): domain Eukaryota; kingdom Metazoa; phylum Chordata; class Aves; order Cuculiformes; family Cuculidae; genus Cuculus; species Cuculus canorus. The sequence continues at coordinate 395,734 of NC_071407.1, read as the reverse complement.
TCATAGAAAGTGTAACTTCCAGATCCTTCACATTCCCCTGTAGGAACGAGCCATCAAAAGACAAATGTTTTAATTATATCTATTTTATGATGAATTTTACTCAAAAGACTCTTTAATTTTCATTTGGCATCCATTAATTTTACTATTATATTGATCTCACGAGAAACAAGCAACATTTGCAAGACCTCAGAATTTTAATTATCTGTTGCTCTATAGTCAAGACTATCCCAAGACAGAACAAATCCAGGTGGGGAAAGACACAGAGAAAGAGAAGAAGCATTACATTATCCAAAAGAAAAAAAAAAGAAAAAGCTACTTTAGCCAGTATTTGCTCTTTTTCCTTCAGAACTCTTAGTCTCTGCAGAGCTGTACCACCATGCTAATAACTTTCTGGGAGAGGACTTGGCAAATCTGAAATGAATTCCAGGCCTCTGGAAATCAAATAGGCTGGAGGATCATTTGCCTACAAAAAATAGAAGAAAAACACCACTAAGAGCCCCAGAGCTTCATAAAATGCTGCTTAGAATCCTTTATTTTTAAAAAAGCCACAGAGAAGGAGACTTGCCCTCCATGAGGTTAGACTGAAGACTATTTATAGACTTCTATAAGACTTTGTATGGGTTGCTAAAAGTTCATTGCAGGGAGTAACTGCCCCTTTCAGCTACCATCTCTCCGAAAGATCTGGAGTTATTAAACTTTATGAAAGAACAGGTTTTCGCTTATTTTTACAGTTTGCACTCTTCAAGACTGACGAAGATGAAACCATAATATAAATTACAAATTGCATATGTAAAACTCACAGCTCACTGGCATCACTAAACCATTATATTTTTATAAGATAAGATATAATTAGAACATTAGCTATTTTCTAGGATCTTATATTACCTACAGTTTGTTTAATATATAACTATATTAAATTGTACCTTGCTGCAAGCAAAGCAGTATAAGCCTTCAAATATGGGACATGAAGAGTTTCAGTGTCAGAAGATCAACATTTAAGACAGAAGCACAGTGTTAGATGTCCTGCCATTGAAAAAAATTGTTGAAACTCTGTTTTCAAAACACAGTATGGAAAGAATTGACCTTGAGGTGCCCCAAAGGAATAAGGAAAATGTGGCAATTGATAAAGTTTCTCTCCCATTTTTGATGTGCATAACTGGTAATTTGGATTCTACTGCTCTAAACTGCATTTACTCCATTTACATTCCGGGGCTCCTTCGTGCACTCTTACTGCCAATTTCAATCTACTAATGCAGTCAATGCAATGCTATTGCTTTCATTTTGGGCTGTATGAAGGCCCATGATTTGAACCCTTAAGGATGTATACAGCTCTTCCTAGAAGACACGCACGTTGTTTGATAGAAGATAGATGCGTTGTCATTTTTACTTCTTATAAAATGATCTGTGCTTTTAAATCACATTTTCATTTTCATAAGACATGCTTATTTTGGGTCTTGAGTTTTGAATAACACATGCCAGAAACCGTGTTTTCATAATATCAGTTAATAAAAGCACACATTTTAAAAGATTTTTCAGCAACCAGGTGTGAAAAGTTGAAGGAATCTCTTAACATACCGATTGCTTTGAGCATTGCTTTAAATTAGCTTTCTATTCCTCTCCATATGGCCTTCCATTAAATTTAAATAAATTAAAGTTCAATTATCTGGAAGAGAGGTACAGAGTCCTTCTTGAGCTGCCAGATGAATTGCTGTCCAACCTTCTCTGTCAGGAACTCATCAGGACGTCTGCCTTTGGGTATTGTGGATGAAACCTACCACTTTCTCTTCCAGGCAAGATTTCAACACAGATGCCAAGCACACTTTCACAAATAGCCTTGCGTTTGGAAATTACGTTCTCTCTGCACTATTGTGGGAGTCATGCCTGTGAAAAAAAAAGAGCTGTTCCTCAACTGGAGGGGCTCCGTGTTGACACACGAAACAGTCTTCAGTCTGCAGAGATGCAGCAGACATAAACAGGAGGATACACCACAGATGGTGTCTTTCATTCTGGAAAAGAAAATCGAGCTTGTATCTGCCCATTGGATGCTCAGCAGGCAGAGGAGGGAGGAGAAGCTCAAACGACACCCCTGCTATTCACGGAACTGGGTCAGAACCAACCCATCCCTGTCCAGCGTAGGTTTAGGGTACGTGCAGAGCAAGTGTTTCAAAGAGCTTCAGAAGAACACAGGCAGGATACAGAGTGAGCCTGGGATGTTCCCTTTCAGAACACAGTTTGTCACCTCTTTGGCCCATGTTCTTGCCCGTCCTCCCAGCTCCGCCTGTACCACAGCAGCCCTGGCACCAGCTTGCGGGAGGGATGGGGAGACATTTGATCTCGTAAAGAAAGACAGAAACATCATTCGAGATCTGTTGCTTTCATTCTTTTCCTCTCTTTCTTACAGAAGAGAGCATAAAACATATTCGTCTTACAACTTCTGTCAGAGGTAGAGAGGATCCCTGAAGGCAAAACCTCATTACAGAGACTGCCTCAAAAGTCTCATTCACCTCAGAACAAAAAAATGCAGCTTTGAGAAACGTTATCAGAAGCAAGAATAACTTCATGTAAGCACGGCCTACGAGAAAAACACCCTTTGAAGGATCTTGTAAAGCAAGCTCTGCTTGCAGGAGGCTGGGCACCCGTGGTGGCAGCAAGCCCCGAGGCCGGGATAGATGGGCTGGCAGGACGAGCAGGCCACAGGGGCTCCACGCTGGGCTGCCTGCTGTGGGCAATGGGAAGGTGAAATCTGGAAGGGCTTGTCTGTCTCTTGAAATGGTTAGTGAACCATAAAAATAGCAGCACAACAAAACAGGGCTGGCAGTAATTTTCGCATTGAGTTTATCTGTACAGTATAGCTCTGTGGCTGAACAAAACAAGCAAAACACTGTTTTAGGGTGCATTGTGTGAGTATGCCATGTTGGAAGTGAGGCAGTCTTTCCTTATGCAGAGATATTGTAGGTACAGATATATTGATATTGTGCACAACTGACATATTACAACTCAAAGCATGTCAAGCCTTTGCATGTTCACACACTGAAATTTTTCAGAGTATGCAGAGGTGTAGCCTGCTCAGCTGTGCACCGCTGTGAAGGATCCATTTCCCTCTTCCCTCAGCCTAAAATGGAGCTCTCAGCTTTAAAATTCTGTGCCCTGCTATAAAACCCCCTCCTCCTCGAGGCTCAACTCCAGCGGCCCCAGACTGGTTGTACCTTTCACAGAACGTGCCATTCATCCCTACCAGCAACTAAACACTTTTACTATGTGAAATACATTAAATAGCTGAATCATTTTGTTTTCAAACAACTGGCTATGCAATCATTTATTTGACAAGAGCCCTCGGTGCCTTGCAAATTGCTCTGGACACGTGGCAGCTCCAAAAGAGTCCTTAGCAGATTGGGGTCAATGAACAAAACACCCCTTTTAGTGAGCCTTGGCATGTTCACCCCCAAACAAACCATGGAGGCTATTGTCTATTGTGTCAGGGCTCTGTATTTGTTAATAAGGGAATTATTCATAGTAATAGGTCTATCCAGTTGATAGCCTCCATTTTTTAAATTCCCAGAGTATGCATTTATTTGAAGAGATAAGACAATTAGAGAGGTTTAAACTGGTTTTTATAGGACTATTAAATTTCCCAATAGCACTGTAAAGTTTAATAAAATCAGCTGCTGCTATTCTAGTAAAAAATAAACAGACCTAGCATTAAGGGCGGCGGGGATGGGGGGGAGCTTCAAGGTTTTGTTGCTGCTGCTGTTGCTTTACCAACAGGTACAAATGTTTTTTTTTCCCCAGGATCTGTCTCACTCGTAAGAATGAGTCTGAAGCCCAGATGCGCTCTGTTCCCTTGAAAGCCCAGCAGCAAGGATGGGCACGGGGTGTAGGGCAGGATGAGACACCAGAGCCACGACAATGACAAAATCCCAGTCCTGCAGCAGGCGTACACTGATCCACCAGTCCATAAGTCAAGACAATGACCCTCAGCCTGGCTAACGTACAGTGCTGTTGCTTCTGCCCAGCGCTGCCACACGGATTTACATTGTGAGGGTGATTTGTCCAGCTGGGATCCATGAGGTCTTGATGTCAAAGACTCTCTCTTCAGCTGGGTCTGCTGCTGTTCTTGAAATCTCTGTACTCACTGTTTCTCCTGCGTCGCATAGGTCTGTTTAAATTGGGAGAGCCAGGCAGAGATGGATGCTGGTCTTCTTGTGTACTCCAGAAAATGAAATTTTCCATTCCTGTAATACAGTCCTCGAAGTCTAACTCAGTCTCACAAAAAGCAGCTCGGAGGCAGAAGCTGTCTAAATCATGCATAACAAATTCTCCATTACATTAGTGGGGGAAGAAATCCTTTCACGTTACTTCACTCAAGCTGCTTTAATCAATAGTTATCAGTCATTTCATTTCCCTTGATAAGCGCTTCTTCCCCTGAAACCTTACTGCTTGCTACAACTGAGATATTTTCAACCTGTACTTGGAACAGAACTTATTCCCTCCAGTATAATTTTCATTTTAACCTTTCCTCGATGACCTAGAAATAATAGATTGCTAAAATTGCTTTAATAGATTGGAAATTTAAACCTTGTAGAGATAACCATCCAGATGATGTTACAGCTCAATGATAAGGTAAAAAATAACAAATCTTAAAGGTTACTGAACTAAGACTTATGTTTTAAGGCTTCTGAAATACCAGGTAGTGTTACAGCTCTGCAATTAAACACTGCCTACCGTTACGGTTCCATACGCCATTCAAAACCATCCAGTCTGAAATTGTTTTCTTTTAAGGTAACCATGAGGGCAGTAATTACCAATGGAAGAAAAACAATCTTTTCAAAATCCCCCCCTTGGCCTTCACAATGCTTAAAGCACTCCGATGCTTTCTCCAAAGCGTTCTGGAGGAGTCAGGGCTTTGATCCTTCTGGAGGAGTCAGCTGAGATCTTCAGCCTAATGATGCGTCTTCATGACTTGGAGTTCTGAATGTAAATCGTGGCAACCTGGCTAAAAGTTCTTGCAGCTTTGACAACAACCAGAAAAATCTTGGATGAAAAGTTGGAATTAATAGGGTTTTCCTTGCCTCTGCAGAACCCAAGGGACTGTTTCTTACAGATTATTTTCTAGAGGATTGCTGATTTTGATTCCTAACACCTGATGTGATCAGGTCCCCACCCCTGCTGTCTATGGCAGGATCCCAGCAAGTAGAGAGATTGTCTAACTGAGTAGAAATTTTAAAATTGCTATTCCACAATCCTATTTTTACAGTGCCCTGTGCGCAACTGTGCAGAACTTATCAGAAACAGGTGGGGAATTCAGGCATTAGCCTTTAAATGACCAGCAAAAATGTGAACAAGGAGAGAACAAGCCCAGAGGCAGAAAAGTGGCTGGCAGTGAGGGAGCAGCAATACCTGTGCTGGGAAAGGCGCTTCGGCCTCTTGTCCATTCACAGCTCCATCCTCACCCAGGACTGAGCCAGAAGAGCTTCCCACTGTGAGTATGAAAATTGTACAGGAATAGAGATTGAGAGAGGCACTTTGGGGAGAAATTTCAATCACGCTTTTAAATGGAAGTTTAACACAGATTTATGCTCACACGCATCCTAGATACATGGGGCAATCAGCTATCCCAAACTTCAGTCATGGTAGCTGTGTCCACCCTTCACATTCCCCAAAATGAGGTGAATCTTTGGGTGCCAACCTGACAACTTGTCCCTCTCAGAACAGGCTCAAGCCTGATTCCTTTAGCTGCCACTTCCGGTACATCGCAAATGCCTCAGTTCTAACAGGCTACTCAGTGCAAAATACCTTCCAAAAAGACTTGGTAATGTCAGAATGTGGGCTGAACCAGCATGGAGACAAAACATTCCCTCTGCACTGTGAATTTTACTGCTGCAACCAGCAGCTACGAAGGCCCAGGTACAGCCTCCTCTTCTTAGCATCTCTGCATTTATCTGCATACCATTTATTTTTAGTCTGCTTTTTTCATATGCTCGTGGGGAGATACTGCACAGTACGTTCCTTATTTATCAGTCCTGGAATAGTGGAAAATATCACTTCATTCAGTCTATGTACTCCTCCCATGCAAATGCTATAGCATAGATATCCCAAAGGTTCTTTTTTTCAGTTTCTGTGTGATATTTACAACAAACTACTTCCAAGATTTCTCATGTCCATCAGCAGTTTTCAGATGTTAGTTTCCAAGTCAGGGAAAATCATTGCTCTAAAGAGAATGGAAAAAGAATACTTTGTTTTAAATATATTTAGTTCCAGTTTTTTAAGAACGCATGAGTTTAGGGTCATTAGTGACCATTTCTTCCAAACGTCATCCCTGACACAAGATTAACAAACAAATATTGCACTAATTAACGTCCCAGGAACTACTTTAGAAGGAATGATGAGTTCTGCACAGCTTTTAAAGCAATTGCTTACAGTCCTGCCAGGAGAATCGTTTATCAGGGCAGGTGCCCGCTTCTCTGTCGCTCCTCTCCATGCACGTCAGGTGCAGAAAAGGTGCTCAGTGCAATGACTGTTTATTTTGCACACAAACAGAAAATCACTTGAGGTTTGTTTCTTACCCTAGGCAGCAACCAGTGTAGGGCGACTGAGCGCTGGGGCACCCCGATCCCATCAGGGCCGCGTGCTGCAGCCGCTGAGCTCACTCGCGTAGATGGGGTATGGCAGCTCCTCAGCAAATATCGGAGATGATTCAAATGAGCTTCAAAAACAAGCTTCTGTATCGTGGGTTGACCTCAGTAGAAACAAACTGTGTCTTATGCATGTACTGCGTGGCACTAACTCATCACAGATGTGACATGAGGATGGGAATTTTGCAGTGTGTTTTCTGCTCTCTGGACATCCTCAAGTTAATCAAAATGTCTCCTGGACATTCATAGCGCGAATTGTGTTTCTAAAGTGAGTTACCTTTTTGTGGGCCCAGATCCATTCCAGAAGAAAGCTTAGCTTTTGTGGGAGCCACTGCATCCTCCATTAGGGCCATTAGGGATCAGCGACTGTCTAGAGCTGACCAGGCCCTCAGGCTGCGGTGGTGCATCCAGGCATGGAGCCAACAGCCACTCTTTGTGCCAGCTCCTCATCTAGGCTGAAGAAGAGCTGACAATGCTTCTGCCTGGTGAAAATCCTCCCTGGTCTTAAATCACACAGTCCAGGCTATCTAAACAGACACCAGTGGTGTCTGATGACATCTGCCTGACAAATCCAAGACGCTGGGTATCTCATGCTTGACAACTTTACAAATGCTTTTGCAGCTTGTAATAACGGAAGGCTGTCAGTCATAACTCTCCTACGTCTTTCACTCACATCGAATAGTTGACTTAATCATACATAGCAGGGAGTTAATTACTGCTCTGAAATGATCTACTACAAAGTTGCCCCAGAAGTGTCACTGTTCCTAAACTGATTACATGGGCATGCCTCTAATCCTCATAACATTTATTTTAACCTTGTCCTAAGTGGACAGAATTTACAAGCAGTGCAAGTAGACTCCAGAAAGTGAATTCCAGTTCAAGGAAAAAATATGTCTTGGGGCAGGATCCACCCACACTCTGGGCTGATCTTGAAACATCATTCTGTTCAAGTTTTGGCACATGAAGCAAATGTGCTAGAGTTGCAGGATATCAGTCACTAAGGCTAAGCAAACATTGGCAAAATTTCTCTTTTCCTTCCACTATGTTTACCTCAGACATGAAAATAAATCCCTCAGCCTGCAGTGGAATATTGGAAACATGTAAAAGGTAGCAGAGCCTCCCATTACACTGTTCAGCCAAAGGATAGAGATGGAAGTGTTTCCACTCTCATCATCGCTCTCCTGTTTCTTCCTCAGCTCCAGAGACCGCTGTGAAGGCACTCTTAGGAGCCACATGAGTCCAATGCAGATGAACATATATCATCTAACAGGTCCAACAGCAGATTGGTACCAGTACCAATTGGTACCAACAGTGTACCATTCAGGGACTGCATGTCAACCCCGCTGGGGATAATTTGATTCCTCTGAATGCTGCATCCAGACAGTGGAGAAGGAGATCTTATGGTCAACATTCAGGGTGTTGTTGGAGCTGTGAACTTGTGGACTCATTGGAAAACCTGGCATGATTTCCACCTGAGATCTGCTGGCCCCTTTTGAAGACCACTGCTCTGTTGCTCAGCTTGGATTAACTCCACAAGCACACTGATGCACAGAGGAATACTGCAATGCCGTGGGTCATCGCTACACAATGTTCAACTGTGAAGTAAGGGTTTCTTATTGTGAAAGGAGCTGTGGCTGCCTGGTTTGTACTGGAGAGGGCTGGCAGCAGTGAAGCTGTTGACCTTGCCTCACTAAATACGTTGTTCTTGTGAGTTAAATGAAATATGTGAACTGCATTAGAAATATTTCTCTGCTTCTCCTGCAGTGTGTAGAAGCTTGCCCTTGTACATCAGTGAATATTAAATCACCATATTCTCATTTCTATGTACCCTCCAAGATGCTAATGGAGTCAAGTACTGTTATGTGTATGTATATGAGGATCTAATTTTGCTCTGTGTATGATTTTATAGTTATCAGGCTGGATTCTGCTGACTAGATTCTTCTGCCATTAAAAGAGAGGGCTGAAAGAGTAATGGCCTTTGCTGTTGTTTGATGAATGGGATGAAAATGTTCTGACCAAACCAAAACTGCATATGGACTTCAACCACCTGTAAACATTTGTCTTGTTTACTGCCAATAACAATGCAGCCTTTTTTTTTTAACAGGAAAATCTCCCAGAAACACACCCAACAAGCATTTTTGCTAAGCTGTTAACACGTTTCTGTTGGGTTTGAAATCAGCTGAGCTTTGTTTCCAAACAAGCACATTTGTAGGTAATTTGACTTAAAATTAGCAAGCAATAAACCTGTCTTCTTGATCAGAAATATTTTTGCGTGGGCAAGCAAGCCATACAGACAAGTCATGAATTTGTCTTCAAGTCTGCTTTTGCGTAGGCAGTAAAAGCCCAACCTGCTGAGAGGGTGAGCCAAATCAGCTGAAGCCTTGGGTGAACTGGTGCTTGAAGCGCAACCTTCTGTCCTCTTTTGGTGGGCCGAGACAACCTGGGAAGCTTTATTGCTGCTGGGTGTAGGGAGCTCAGTCTGAGGGCAGAAAGCAGAGCACAGCAGGCTCTCACACACCACAACGTAGGGTATCACCCTGAGCTGAACCTACGCCACTCAATTTGCTTGTGAGTATACACTAAATAGTGGGCATATTCTTGACCAGGACACTTTGTACCTACAAGAAGGAGCTCAAAGAGGATGAAAACCTTTAGCTGAGGCCTGGAGCTTTGCTTGAATTCAAATAGATTCCTCTCTTTCCTCCACTGTATCAGATGCATTGATTTTTTTTTTTTTTCCCAAGTTTTATATTGCAGAGCTACAGATTTTCTGTTCCCATTTATTCCTGTCAGTGTTTGGTTACTGGAATCAGTGCCTAAAAGGCAGGGCAGAGAACTGATATGCAGAGATGAAAGCTGCTGAGTATCTTTGTGGACTGAATTCCAAAACCATTTGCTATTTTGGTTTAAGGTGCTATCAAACTGGTTCTTTGGTTTTGTTTGGGGAAGATGATGTGTTTGCAGATTTAACAACTCTCATAATTCATTTGTGAAGGGGGCAGCATCGCCACTGCTGATGCAGATTCATCACCAGTACTTCAGCACTCGATATCATAACTTTGAGGCTTAAGCCAGGAGCTGGTGGTGATTTATGTTGTTGGGAACACCTTAAGCAATAAGATTCAGATGGCTTCCAGCTCCTGTGTGGGTGAGGAGTCAGTGATTGAGGAGCTTTGTCCTCTGCTTAAAAGGGAGCCTACAGTGATTTAAAGATGGAAGGCTAATTTTGTGATACCTTCCACATTCCAGTGGTGGATTTTTATACAATCTTATTTTTCAACTGAGATGGAAAGCCTTCCTCTTAGGATAAATCCATTTCAGTAAGTAAAGCTGGAAGCTTTTCTTTTTTGCCTGATTTTAATATCTCCAATTTAGCAGTTGAGACTTGCATCTAAATCACACTGTGACTTCTTTATGGTTTAGGCAAAATTTAAATGTTGAAACATTGCTGCATGCTGTCTTTAAAAAAGAACAGGTTTTAGGTTGTGCTTGGAATAGTTCTTTTTCAGATGTATAAAAAAAATTACCTAAATCATGAACCCTTGTTATTTTGCAAGACAACCTGCCTTTGGTTCATCTGGCATGCAGGCACTCCCATCTCTTTCAGGGTCTCTCACTGTGGGGCAGCCGGAGGATTTGAGTGACCACCATGCAAAATGATTGTGAAAACCATGCATGATCTTTTTGTCTTCTTTGTGGGTCATTCCAGCCTTCTTGCTTTTCCCTTCCTGCATCCCAGAATAATGCAGCACCATACAAGCAGCAGCTGCTGCTGATGGCTGCAGGAGCAGCCCACGGGCACGTGTGGCAGTTAGGAGATGGGACCTGCTGAAATGGAGAATAGAGAAGAGGGAAAAGATCCAGATTGCTCAGAGTAAGGGCTGGGATTCCCTGTCCAGAAATGGCTAGCAAAAAATAATGTAATCACAAGCTGAAACCCTCTTTTTGGTTATGCTGCCGTTTACAGCAGCCTTAGTTATGGATGGTTGTTTTAAGATGCTGTTTCTGTGGCAGGGAGGACTAATCCTCTCCATTTGCTGTGGAAGAGGAGCTGCTTTCAAAGCCAGCAGTGATGTGCAGTCACTGCTGGCTCTCTGGGGTTGCCCCAGCACCAGTCAAGCCACTTACCATACTGTATCGTGGACTATATATCTCCAGCTGCCCCTCCCTGTAGGTGACCAGCCTCAAACACTGCCATGCACTATGGTGTAATAGATGGAGAAAGCTGCTTTGATATTCCCATTTTGGAGAACTCAGCATTGCACAGGCACCACCGGTGTTTGTCAGTTTTGTTTGCTGGGCTCTCGTTTGCTGACCTCCAGGTACATAGATATATTAAATCTCAGCTTACACCCTCCCACACTACCCTCCGTGACTGGCTGCAGCATCCCTCCTGCCAGCATATCAGTGGAAGCCCTGTCTGATCCTGAGCAGGACTGTGCTCCCTGCTAGTCTTGCAGATTTCGAGCATGAAACTCTAAAGCTCTCTGTAAAATTTTAATTACAGAAAAATGATGTCTCTTAAATAAAGGCTGTCCCAAAGGAAAACAGAGCTGACAAGTTATGTTACTTGTCTAGCAGTCTAGAACTGTTTGTCATAAACAGATACGTACAGCAGACACTACAGCAACACTTGGAGATTAACTTGCATTAGGACCTCAGGCTTTAACTTGTGCCTTGTTGGAAAGGGAATTGGAGCACAGGCTGACTTTTCGTGCTGCAATTTTTCCTCATCTTGAGCTCAGCTATGCCAAAGCCGTGGCTTTGGTTGGCTTTGTGGTGGTGCCGCAGGGTCTCATGGGTGGTGGGACTGGCATGGGGCAGGGCTGGGAGCACGTGCCTGGAAGCAATTCTGCCTTCACCTGACAACATGGAGATCCCGTGTTTTCTCCCCCTCCAGACAGCCTGCAGATGAAACCAGCACGGCAAGTCAGTGCTCTGGCACAGCTCTTGGGCACCCCACCCTCCATGGGACATTTCCAGGCAATGGAAGGCAATAAGAAACACGTGCAAGAAAGCATTGCCTCCTTATTCCCCAGCTTGGCTATTCCTTTCCACTTTAGCAGTCAGACGGAAAATGATCATTGCTAGTGACTGATGGCCCAAGGAAAGCGGTTTTGTCATGCCTACCCTTTCTTAGCAGATGAATGTCCCTGCGGGAGGGCAGCCCCTCTTTGAGACTGAAAACTGGTATCACCATGAAGGAAGAGATTATTTGTTATAAGTTACTAACCTATTATATATTTGAATATTATGTGTAGGTTTTGTGATTTTAGAAGTAAAATATAGGATTAGCTTGAATAATAACTTTTAGCTAGCCTGTGCCTGGATGCTTACACTTACATAAGGAATTTTAACAAGGCTGCAGTTAGAAAGAATGAGAAAGAATGTGACGGTATCTAATTAAGCCAGATAACAAGGACTAGCGCAATGATAAGAGAAAGAAGAACCAGCTAGGACCAGATGCAACCTTGAAGAGGTGCACAGCAACAGCTTGTGTCTGCAAGGCTGAGCCAGAAGTTTAAGAGGACGTGTTCTGGTGGTTTAATGCCATCAGCTTCCAAACGCACCCAAAAACAGCTGGGCCCTTCCCTACATGTCCTTTCACTCGTTTGCAGAACTGCTGGATTCAGACAGAAGTCTCTGCCCTGGCAAAAAAATAAGACAGATTGATAACATCACGCAAGAAGAGGCTGGGTACAGGAGATGATCTTGGAAATCACAGCAGCTTCTGAGACCAGAGGCAGCTTCTTAGCTCAACTGAGCCAGGCAGGAATCCATACAATCCATACCTTTTTGTTTAACTGCTCTTTTCACCTTTCCACGTGTCCCGCCTTCCTTGGGTGAGTTCACCCTGCTACACAGCTACACCATATGTTTAGAAGAAGACTGAGCAGTTTAGAGGGGTTTAATTAAGCATGTTCTCTTGCTCTGTTTGTATCAGATTAAATGATTTTTCTCCTTCCATTCTCATCATACACAGAATTTTCATAACTTGCTTAACCACACTGAATGATGTTCCAACTGTCTCTGGAAAGCAGCTCTCTTGCTCGTGTTCTCTTCAGTGATTTTTTGTGCTAAATAGTCCTTTCTGCCTTTCCTTAATGATTTTTTTGTGCATCACATAGTGTCTAGCTGTAGCCTCAGGCAATCTCAGCTCACGCTATTCCTCACCTTAATTCTTCTCAGTCATCACAAAGACCAGGTGTCAAATCTTACCCAGCTTTTTCTAAGTCTCTCTCTTTTTCATTCTTCCTGAATACTGCAGCTTGTTCAGCAGGCGTTATTTTTAGATAAGGCCATTATGCACTTGTAAATGTTCTTAGAAATGCTACTTTCTGGTGTTTAGTATTATGCTTTTGAATTTGCCTCCCAGACTGGCTGAAACCCCCCAGCTCACTTCTACAGGGTGACTCCACAGGCTGAAGCTCTCTTTTAAAGGCTGAGTGTTTTTCTGGTTTATTTTGTTGATGCCAAACAGAATATCATCCCTTGAAAATGTGATTAATTGTCTCAGTCTACTTGGGATACAGCAACGCTGCGCAAAAAAAAGCAAGCAAACAAAAAGAATTAAATACTTTGTGAAGTCTCTGTGTGAATAATGCAATTCTGAAGCAAATTCACCTCCTCAGCCCTCCCCTTCAGCTTTGGAATAGTTTTATGTGCATACGGATGACTTAACACAGGAGGTACAGATCTTTACTGATGCGCGTGACTGCTTCAAACAGAAATCACACTTTTCGCTCATAATTCAAAGCACCCTGCAAAGCAGCAGACCCATATCTTGCAAGTCAAGAAAATGAGATGCTGGGAGCTTGCTGAAAGACTGAATCAATGGCAGAAGCGGAAATAAAGCACTGCTCTCTGTTTCCTAGTTCCCCACCCAGTCATATTGACCAGAGTCACAGTAAGCCCACCAAGAAATTACCTTTCTTCTGTACTTAAATACTCTCTAACTGTTGTTAGCAAAGGCTACCTGAACTGGGAGGCAGAAAATATCATTTGTGGCAGAAATGAATGATTTCCAGGTCGATAACGAAAAGAAAGGCTATACCTCTTGTTAGGTACATCAGCATGGTCTCACTCCAGTTAAGCTGATGCTGCAAAGAGCTGAGGGTTTTTTATCTGGCTCAGTATTGTAAGAGGCTACGAAATTCTAGTCTCATGGGGATCCAGTGAATCGAAAGTCCCCTGTTTCTGTATGCTTTATGTCTTCCTTTCCTAGCTCCCTCTGCAGACAAGCCAAGGTCTACTTCTATGTTCAAATTCAGAGGTTCATCTAGCAGGGATAGATCAGGAGTGTCATTAAAATTCATGGAAGTAATGATTCACACAAGATATAGGACTCCAGTTTTACACAGGAAAAGCCTTGTTCCCATTTCCAAGGAAATAAGTCCTTGACACGCAGGATGGGGCTAGGTCAACAGTTCTCCAAGGCCTAGGACGTTGCACACAGCTAGCCCAAAACCACACCATGGTTGACATCAGTCCTCCACCATTCTCCTACGCTTTAACTGATGCTTTTATGGATGTCAGTGCACACCTTACACCAGCACACACTGGCTCAAAAGGGAAAGTCCCTACAATCTCTGACAAGGTCCTGCGTGACCTGCATACGTGTGTACTGGCTTGGCACTGACTGAAGTTTGATCTCCGAGATTTCTAGAGGTAGGAGGCCTGAGAGCTATGCTCACCCCAACTGTGGCACCGAGCAGGGCTTCACAATTCTAAGTTCATCAATAATACTTGAACTTTCCCACAAAGGACTTCAAAACCTTCCTCTTTCCATTATTTGGCTATTCTTCGGCAGGAGTAATTAGCTGACTACAAACCAGATTTAAAAAATGAAGTCGCTTTCAGGTTATCCACAGAAAGAAACAAATCTGAGAAATGGAAAGTTACTTGAGCGAATGTGTCAAATACAAAGCATTTTCTCATTTCCTCAGCCCTCTGACATCACTGGGAACTGGGAGCTTGTATCCTTATACAGCCATAACTTTTTCTTCTTGTAGAAAATAGGGTATTTAACGCAATGCTCATTTTTTCTGAAAACCTTCTTTGGGACACAGAAACGAATGTTAATGTATGCAAGCCCATTACTGAGAATGGTAATGAAGAAGATGCAGCCAATGGTTAAGCTTAAATTAAGCACGCTTCAGAAAACAAACACAACTCTTCCAGAATTCCTATTCATCATTTGTAACGGAATAAAAGTCCTAGTAAAATGTTTTCCCCAAGAAGTAATAAATTCTGAAAACATGACTGCATTTACTTAGACCTTTTGTAATGAAAAACTTTTTTTCAGACAGGCAAACTTCTTTTTTACAAGAAAACTGAATAAATACAATTACGCAACCGTGTTCTTGAGACTTGTGCAAACATGGGCTGCTGCAAATGCTCAACAGGCCAGTGCATCAGCGTCCCAGTCCCATATACCTATGTTGAACTCAGAGGAAATATTGCTCAAGCACCTAAAAACACATACAGAGCTCTCTCTTTCTATATCTCATTTCTATAATTAAAAACTCTTCCAAGCCCTCAGTAGAGAACTGGGAAGAATTGATTCATATTTCACTGGAAGTTTGTTCATGCCACATGCCACAAATCTTCTGAAATTAAATGTAAAAAGATTTCCACTTGCAAGTTCTTAAGAATGGCTGTATGCGTATTTTTTTGTATTTATTTGGGGGAGGAAATAAGTAGATTCACATTTATGATTTAATCTGGAAAAAAAGCATCATGTATCATTATAATTTATTTTTTTAAGTGGATGTTGTCCACCTAACTGTCCTGATTGCCTCCTGAATTAATACCCAACAGGCAATTCACACTCAGGCCTGAGCCAATGTGAGTTCTTCTAACAATGCACGCTAGAGTCACACTTGGACTACAACGCTCACGACTACATTTAATAGAGTTTTCACTGCTTGACTCCTACCACAGGAGCTTCCACCTCCTCAGACTGCTGCCTCATATCTTGTGTGGTGTGTGGCTGACTGAATAGCACCGAGTTTCACTCACAATAAGGAAAATCTTAATGTCATTTTGGCAACGTTTCACCTGGAAAGAGGAAAGGTAGTGATAATGAGAGCTCTCCCAGTGCTCCACAGTGCCGAATTCATTTTTACGCTCTGGCCAGTGATGTAAAGCAGTGCACAAACCTCACACCTCTGTCAGCCAAATTTATGGCTGCTCTGCACTGGCAGCCCAGTGCCAAGCAGCTGGAGGGCAGCAGTGGCTTTGATCCCAAACCAGAGAAGAAATCCAGATTATTAAGCTGACATGAGCCCAGGAAATTAGACCTTGCTTTAATCACAGAAGCACCTTGCAAGAAGTCTTTGCCCTGCCTTATCCAATGTGGACTGTGTTTCAGAGGAATCAAAGCTCAACAGCAGCATTTAAGCAGAAGATAAAACCAGCAGACCTGGTAACACACCACTGTCCTCTCAGCTCCAAAGGCTTTGCAGGGTGTCTTGCTGCATCACTGAGCTCCATATCACAACAAGCATGAGACCAAAGCCTAGGCAATAAGGGAAGATGTCGCATCAGCCTATATATGCCCCAGGCAGCAGGACTCACAAGGTGGCAGGTAGTGGATCCTGGAGGACCTCTGCAGCTGCAGCAGTCAAGCGTGATGCTGGAACCCCTCTGTACCAGTCACTGGGTTGAAAAGTCCCGCATCCCTCTGGGTCCCTCAGGTGCAGCTACTGTCGCAGAGGATGACCTGTCACATGGTTTCAGTCAATTCAACCTCCTAAGCACATTTTAGAGGAGGATAAGTGATGTAGCAAAGGTGTTATTTGACATCTCTGTAGGGAATGTCATTTGTGTTTCTTCTGGTAATTTTTTTTCACTTGATACATTATAAAAATGAGGGGAAAGAGTTATTTGGGCTTTGTGGCATTTAGATAGGCACATTTAAAAATATTACTCAGATATGAAATAGTTTTGTTTGGGTTTTCTAGTTCAAAACTGAAGCCAAATGAAGATAATTCAAGACAAAATGCTCTCTGGGACAATGATGGACTGAAATGGTGGTACACTGCAAAACTCCTGCTAAAATTTTGGCTTGCAACATGATTTTCATGTGTATTTTATACCTCTGCTTGCATTGATGAGATTTAATTAGTATCCTGACAATATTCAAAGACGAAGTTTCAGCTCCTGAGGCAATTTGGAACCAGTTTGGCAAAAAGCATCCGCATTATTTTAGGATGATGTTTTTACCCTGTAATTAAAATACCTTTACTTCTCTCCCAGACACCTAACTACCCAGGTAATCACAGTGCCAGACCAGAAAATGATTTCTAAATGCAAATGCTGAAAAACCCATCAGTTAAAGTAGCATAATGGAAGTATTTTATAAAGTATACTCTTGACCGTGCGCATTTGCAAAGACAAGAGACTCATTTCCATTTCTCCTAACTCTAATTTCTGCCATTTCATTAAGCTTTAAGCAGAAGAATTAAATCTTAATCTATCCCAAATTAGCTTTAAGCAGAATATAAAGCACAAGTATTGCTAACAGCTTATATACCCTTATATATGCTGAAGAACGGACTGAGGAATTATTGCATTGCCTTCGTGCCTAGTCCAAAAAGAATAAGGGCCAAGACTTCAAATTTACAAAGTATATTCAGCTATAAATATATTTGATATCTACCCAGGCCCTCTGAAAGCTGTAAACTACAGCAAGACTTTGAAATTTATCTCAAGTACAGAGTAACTTATAACAAAAAGCAAGCTGCAAAATCAAATTAGATGGTTTTGGTTTTTTCTCCCATGTCAGTCATCTGACAAAAGGATTGGTAAGCATTTGTTTTGAAAAGTCCTTAAAAGATATAAAGCCTAGAGAGGAAAAAAACAGCTCCTTACTTCATGTTGTGAGCATAGTTGCTGCTGAATTTACTTCCTTTTTTTCTCTCTCTCAGAAATAAAAGATTGACTCTCAAATAGCAACACAGCCAGAATATTAACAGCCAGCATGCAGGCACACACACAGACTGAAACCCCATCAGCAGCGCCCACGGGGGAGAGTATCTGCTTTGTTAGTTGTTTGCAGCTGATGGTGTGGACATGGTGTGATTTGTTTACGAACCTGTGGCTGGCAGTGGAAAGGGCACCAATGCCAGTTCCCCTGACAGCTGCCCCAGAGAGAAGAGGAGATGCCGAGCACTGCTGGCCAGGAGAAACTGGGCTTGAGACAGAGATAGAGAAGGAGCTGGGCAGGCTCCCAGCACAAAACATCCACCCGAGCCACAGGGGCATCAGAAAATCACATTTTCCCTAGGAGTACAGAGGGAGGTGACTGTGTAGGGCTGGTGGAAACCAGGAATCACCAAAAACTGCTGGACTGAGAACAAGATTGGAGGGGGAAAAAATAGCCTACCAAGTAGGGGGGAGATTTGTTTGCAGGTGGCTTTATTTTAGTCTGCTCCATCCAACAGATCTGGGATGTTCTGATTTTGTGCCCTAATAAAACACAGCTTCAGAGCTCGAAAGCGTATGAGGTGATCTTCCTGTGCTCTCTTTGAGGACTAGCCCTGCCACAAAATAAGCACCCCACAAAACATAACAAGAGCTTCCCTGCACTCTATAAAAGGCTGTTTTCATCTTTTAGGCTTACAGATGAGCCCCAGGACAGGCAGAACCTATAAGGCAGGTCCATGAGCACAGCTTTGGTGGACCATCATCACTTTGTTTCTAACAGCTCATTATAACACCTTCCCCAAATGCAGTGCAGCCCTATGGCCTTCCTGGCAGGAACAATTGATATTACCATAATTGTTTAGTTGTGCTGATGAACAATGGGCTTTGTGACTCTTGGTGGACAAATACTGTAGGATTGCTCCAAGCAGTGTGTAGCATCCTTACACTTCTCCAGACTGGCCTGAGGGGAAGCAGGAGCCGGGACTTCCCCCTCCAGATACACAGATTTCTCACCTGCCATCTAACATAAGCAGCTGTAAACCCGTAATCCGTCCCGAGGGCCGGGGTTCTGGCGTGTTTGCTGGCACAGCCTGCGGAGGAGCATGGCCATAAACTATAGGCAACGAGGCAAGAGAGACCTCAGAATAGGGAACTCCCCAGAAACCATTTAGATTCATTTAAACAACAGAAATGTTCTCTTCCTGGACTGCAACATGCTTTCTTTATCTCTCTGGCAACAGGTTAGTAATTTCCCCAAGGGAGGAGTTCTGCCGTGAAAACAGACTCACTCAGGCTTCTCCCATGTCTATAACACGGCATTGTGATGTTCCCATTATCTCCGCCTGGATCTGTGCATAAAGTTGTCTTATTTTCTTACTATAAGTAGGCCCTACAAACCAGGTGAGAGGAGTCCTTCCAGCTGTCGCTGTGACCTCCAATGGCATCTTGTGACTGAGCTGCTTCATCAGCGGAAACTTGCTGCACAATTCAAACAATGCATAAACCAAGCACGAACCCAATCACCGCCTGGGCTGCACTGTCTCCAGAGACCTAAAGGGCGTGAATGACAGGAGAAGCTTCCTTGTCATCCCCCTAGACTGGGGAATGAACACACGCCATTTGCAAACAAGTCTGAGACCTTCCTCTGCTGGGCTTTTCCACAGCACAGCCTCAGGCTACATTCACCCAAGTGCGAAGCAGACAGGGCAACTTCCAGCAACAAAACGTAGGTTTGTTCTTTCTCTTAAAATGCAATCATGCAAATAATCACAAAAAACTCACCGAGGTCTTTGTAAGATTGGTAGGAACTGTATTTTAAATTTTAATATTTTTAATTAACACTCTGAGGAAGGAAGGGATTTTAACAGACTCTGCACCAGCACAAGGGAGAAAGTTCACGTGCTGCTGAAATCGGGAATGTAAGAACCAGTGAAGCAGGAAAACAATAAAAGTTGTCTCAGATGAGAAGAAATGAAAGAAGGAAAGATCTTTCTCCATCAGTCATGACAAGGCTAATAGAGGCCCAGAGGGAAAGAGTTGCTAGGTCTGTTGAGAGAGATGAAAGGAAGCAGAGAAGCCCAGGCTCAGTCTCGCACTCGTGTAAATGGGAACTGACCCATCTCCGGCATTTCCCACCAGCAGGTCAGGCTGAGTTAAATCTGCCTGTAGGAAGAACTCTGCAAGACTGTAAGGCCACCACAGTGTAGTGTCAGGAGACCAAGATCAAGGGGTCAGTACCAGGATGGAGGAGCACAGACATTCAAGTCCACAGGAGCTGCTGTGCTCCTCATATTGCACTGGTGCTCGCACCAGCTGCACAGGGTCACTGCTTGGTGCGGAGGCTGCAGGAACTTCATGATGCACCTTGAAAACAACAACTGAGCCCTGACTTTGCTGTGGAGAAACTGAAGAGGTTGTGGATAGAGGTGCATTAGGTCTCCCTTTGATCTAGGGAAGTCTGTGGACATGATCGCCCCTCTCTGGGATGAAGTTCACAGACCAGCAGCACAAGGAGTCATTGCTATGATCATCTTTTCTTGCTTCATTTAGATAACAAGACCTCCACTGGCCATTTCTGTGGCTGGGTGATGCATCTACCTTCAGACATACTAGTTTGACACCGGCAGTACCTCCAGTATCGCTCCCTCAAATCCCTGGGTACCGCAAAGCTGGAAATCAAGGCCAGGCTACAGTTTGACCAAGAAGGAATATACTTCAGCAGAAAAGAGAAGCAACCTTTCAGGTTCAAGAGCTGCACTTGAATCAGTTTATAAATCCCAAAGCTCAAATCAGGAGAAAACAGTGAAGACCTGAGGAATTCAGAGTCCAGGGCAAAAATTGCACTAATAAACACTTCATTACTTTTCTGGACATTTTCCCAATGACTTTTAAATCTCCCTAGGTTTGTAGAAAGAGGGAAAAAAAGAAAAATCTGTATCTTTTTCTGCTCCCTTGTGTACAGTATTTTAAAAGACAGCCTTATGCAGTGCTGTCGTATGGGAGAACTGTAGCTGCAGCTCTCCCGTCCTCACAGCTGGGACCTCGGCACCAGAACCATCTGGCGCATTCCGTCTGAGATGCCCTGAAACAGGAGCACATGTGAGGCTTCAGTCAGTCCAGTGAAATAATGGGAGAGAGAAATCCCACTCAGAAATAACCCTAAGGGCAGTGGGTGAGAATTATGACAGCTTTAAACAAAAGCTGAAGCGAACTAAGAGAGTGCGCAGCCTTTTGTTCATCACAGGAAAATGCTTACACAGCACTTTCCCTTAAACTTTGACGGCTCTTACAGGTAGACAGTGTATTTTATAAATGTACGCAATTTTTCTGCCATTAAAAAAGAAATTCTGACATTAAATGTTCGTTACTTGACTACCTAACGTTCAGTACCTGGTTTTCATAGCCCTGCTTTGTCTCTGTGCTTACCAGGTGTAAATTAACCTCTATTCACCTCTGGTACTGAAATACATCTGGACCTGAATCTGATATGAAGTACTTAATCCTTTGCACACAGAAGATGATGCTATTCTCAATGCTGAAAAGCATACATAAAACAGAGCAGGAAAGGTATCAAGTGACAGGGATGCATGCTGATACCTGGGTGAAGTGAAAGCATGACTTTTGCAAGAGAAGCTCTGCTGGGAAGATTAATTATTATTGCGAATCAGCTTTCAGATTGAGATGGCTAATTGCTTCAGCAAGGCAGGTTTTCTTGAGTGTCCTAGCAAAGCCCCTTTAATCTGGTTTCCATAGCCAGAAAAAGATTGGATGGGCAGCTGAAATACGATAAAATGATAACAGGAATGGGAGCCAGCGCCCAAATCAGATTTGTGCATAATCAGCTAGGGCGACTCCAGCCTGGAAAAGCTTTTAAAGGCTCACATGATCCTAAATGGTTGACATAAAAGTGTAAGTGTATATATCCATAAAATACAGAATTCAGTTAAATAGCTACCTCGTAAATACAGTTAGGCTGACAGGCTTGGATTGCAGAGGACTGGTAATGGACTGAAGGGTCTTTTATTTATAGGTCTGCTCCAGTTCAAATCCAGTTCAAGCCAACAGTAGCTAAAAGTTGGGGCTTTTTTCCTGTGGCCTGCATGAAGTTGGTCCAAGGCCGTGGAGCTGTGAGCAGGCAGGAGCTCCTGCCTGTACAGTACCATCACGGACAGGAGCTAGCAGAGAGGGAACATGGGATTTTGCAGACTGAAAACCTGAAAGATGAAAACCCAGCCCTCAGGATGGGAGCAGTGGCACAGGCTGCCCCAGAAATCACATCTCTGGGAGAAGGGACGGCTTTGAAACCTGCCGGTCCTCCCAAGGTGTGATGGCTTCAGGGTGCCCAAGTCCAGCCACAGCTGCCCCTGCAGACAGCATGGAATACTGAGCATACCTAACATCTTCGAGGTTTTAGCTCAAGGTGCTGTTTGCACATTTTGCATAAACACAGCCCTGAGGATGTGGTTTAACACAGGAACAGGGCAGCAGCAGCGCTGTCCTCTGGCCCGACTGCCATGACCACCGCCTGGTGTGTGAAGCCAGCACATGCACTGGTGCAAGGCAGCCTCTATGCCCTGCCAAAGCACCGCAACCACCGCAATTCTCCAGGGGCTGCAGCTCTTTAAAATCACTGCTTCAGCAAGCTGCAAGCAAAGACAAAAGAGCTAAATTCGCACTTGGCCATTAAGAAAAAAAAAAAAAAAAGAAGAGGAATTCCCCTACTGATAACCATGAGCCAAATAACCTCATGACAAGACTGAGCAATGCAGAAAAACACAGGCAAATGACACTGTGTGGGCAGGATGGGGGGAGAATATTAAGCTTTATTAAGCTTTCCATGTGATGGGTTTAGACACTGAGGCCAGTGTAAGCATGGTACAATTTACCTCCAGAATACTCAGGAAGAGAGGTGAAAGAATTGGGATCTTGGGTAAGACTTCCTAGCCACAAGACATGACCCGAGGGCCAGGGGAGGACTGAGCCCCATTTCAAACACCAACTCTCGGACTGGAGCAGTAAGAGGCGATAATTTAACCCATCCTGGGCCAAGCCCAGGACAGGAAAGAAGGACTGTACCACTGGTTTGGCCATCAAACATTTAAGCATAGAATCATAGAATAGTTTGGGTTGGAAGGGACCTTAAAGACTGTCTAGTTCCAATCCCCTGCCATGGGCAGGGACATCCCACTGGATCAGGCTGCCTGAGGCCCATCCAACCTGGCCTGGAACACCTCCAGGGACGGGGCAGCCTCAACTTCCCTGGGCAGTGTGGGCCAGTGTCTCACCACTCTCATAGTGAAGAAATTCTTCGTTATGTCCAGTCTAAATCTGCCGCTCTCCAGTTTATACCCATTGCCCCTCGTCCTATCCCCACAAGCCTTTGTAACCAGCCCCTCCCCAGCTTGCTTGTAGCCCCTTCAGGTACTGGAAGGTTGCTATAAGATCTCCTTGGGTGAGGTGAGAAGAACTCAGATTCAGAGTGAAGAAACACAAAAATGCTGGAGCATGTGTCAGTGGTGACGAGGAAGAAAGATGCAGCGTGGGCTCCTCTACACCCCCTACAGACCCAGAGCTGCCACCCAGCAGCACTGACATCCAACAATCTGCAGGCAATCCTGCAGCTTATGGCAGCATTTCTGCTACACTGAGGGCTATAACAAAAACACCACTGCAGTTCTGCCAAGTGAATAAATCCTCTTCCCTTCCATGTTCACACTCAGCTCTTATCTACTTTCAAGGTGCCAGGTCTCCCCTAACCATGGAGAAACGATGAGAAAGGAGACATGGGCGTAGGAAGGAGGCAGGGCAAGGGCCCAGTGGGGGTAGAGGGAGGTGACCATACACCCAGACAGTTGTCCTTCACTCTAGACAAATCCCTGGTTTGGATAGAGTTGGCCAGACTGTCTGGTCACTGTATATATAGGATGGAGCAGAAGCTTGCAATTACATTCCATTTATGCGGTTTACATATAGCTGTGCTTTATAAAGCAGCACACATCAAGGCTGAGCATTTTGGTTGGCTTTTTCCAGGGAGTGGGGTTCTTATCTCCTCTTAGGAAAGGAAAACATGGGCAAATTTGCTTTTCCAGATTGAAGAAACCACAGAAATGTGAAAGACATTTATATAAATAACATCATGCACCAAATTCCATCATTCCTTATTTTTACTTATGGCTTCAGCTGCATAAGGCAAAGTGTTTCTTATTGGAACAAATGGGTCTTTATGGAGGGGAAAAAAAAAGGCCTGAAGCAGATTTATAGCAATTCTTCCTATTGATAAACAAAGTAGTTGAAGCTTCTGACCTTTGTCACAGCCAGGCATGATAGCCATTTCATTTGTGGCCAGAGAGTTTGAATTACAGCTGATCTATTACAGGACCTGACTGGAGCTCCACCTCAGCCCTGCATGCACAACTGTCTGATGCCCACTAGTGCTACCTCCTGCTCCTACACCGAGGGCATGAAGGTTACTGCAGAAAAGTAGAACGGTGCATTAATAAAGGCTTTCACAGTTCATGCCAGTTGCAACTCAAATGTTCCTATTTTCAAAGGCTACAAGACATTTTCTAGCCAGACTGGAAAACCAAACTAATAGTAATCCTTCGAGGTGGAAAAGACTTGCAGTTTCAATCAACAAAACAGGCAAGAATGTTGCCTTCACTCCAGTAACACCACCAACTCCAGTTACATGCATCTCCCAGTGGAAAACGTAGCTTTCATATTATAATAAGAAAAAAACCCGACAAAATACAAACAGGAGTAACAAGTGAATATAGGCATTTCAGTACAAAACACATTGCAGTCTGGCATTGCGGATCCACCTACAGAACACATCATTAATTATTCACGTAGCATTAAGTACTGATTTTTCAAACCAAGCACATGAAGTCTGCAATGGGCTAGAGCATGAGCTCCTGCACATTACAGCTTTGCCATGAAAACAGTTCAATTAATTTCAGCAGGGAAATGAATGGTAACATCCAGCTGGCTCCAAATACGGTGAGAAAAAGGGCTCTTTCTAAAATGAAACTTATGGAGAACTTTCTTTGCAAGACGCGAAATGAAATACAGGTTAAACCACAGAAAATTGGTTACAAGACTCGATCACTCAAGGAGATATTAGGTTGGTTCTTGCCATCTGACGAGGCAGCTTCACCTGACTTCTCAGCCACAAGCAGAAATTTAAGCAGAAAGCTCCGACTGCCTGGTTTGAGACCCAGGATGTGTGAGTCTGAGCTGTTTGAACACAACAGGCTAATCCTAAACCAGAATTTGTCAGCCTGTTGACAGTTTATTGACCCTGTCAGTTTATTGTCGTCTGTCTTAAAACATAGTGCCATTTCCTAGTTCAGGAAGAGACCATGGCAGCAGAATTCAGCCAAACCCAACCAAATCCCCCAGGAGACAGCAAGGCTTTTAATTCACCTCAGAGGCTAAAATTAATAGGATTTATCCCGTATGTTCTTGAAAACCAGCATCATCATTGAGCAATGCGCTGGCTGAGGCTACAGTGCTTTGCATAAAATGCTGTAGACAAAACAAAATTCCCCAGCAAACAAAAGCTTTATGCTCTTCTTGAGGTTCAAGAAGCCTGGAAAGCCAAGAAGTAAGCAAACTGTTTTTTCCAGGCATAAATCTCACTTAAAATGGTTACAAGTGTGGTTTCCCATTCTTTAGCTTCCTTCACCCTGGTTCATGCTTTCAGTGTGTGAAGGATGCTAGGTGCTGACAGCAGGGTAGTTTAACATGGGGGGATCTTCCCTTCCCTCCGGCTGCAGGCTGCACAGCAAACCTTTACTTCTTAATTCAGAGACTTCCTGATGGTCTCTTTTGAAGTAAAACCAGCACCTCTTGGTATGCATGGTGGGAGGAGCAGATTAGATCAGATCGGTGTCAGCACTTTGGCAATCTCAAGTTGCTGGAACTCCAATAACGCAAACATCACCTGCAGAGGAGTCAATGACAATCCTGGCACTGGATCTGAAATCAGTCCAGACAGGAAAGAAAGCTGGGAACCGATATGGCAACATAAATCAAAAGTTCAAAACAAACACCACAGAGATTGTTGCAAGCAACAGATGAAAAAACCTGCAACTGCCGTAAGAAAAATACTTGCATTTCTAAGTCCCTGTAGCCAAATTAGCAGAAGCAAAAGGAATGCCTAAAAAGGGAATGCAAACTGATAGGAAAGGAAATGTACCATGAGAGAGCGTCCACAAATGCTGATAGAGATGGATGAACTCTTTCACTGGAGATCAATGCAACTCAGCTGTGCCATAAACTGTGTGCCGGCACTCAGGCCAGTGTTATACAGGAAAATACTGTTAAAAATTGACTAGGAAAGACAGGCCAGTAAAGCAAGGATGTTATACTGGGAAACAATGCTGCCAAGGGGTTCTGTAATCTAAAATTTTAATTTAAAGCTAAAATTGCACCCGTGAAGTTCACTGGGTATTAGGAAAAAAGGAAGGACTCGTCCAGTTAAAAGTACATTCAAGATCTGTGCGATTGTTGCACAGGAAAAGCATAGACGAAGCACAGGGCTAGGCTGTACTCATCATCAGATGAATGTGGGAAAAGAAAATTAGTGAAATACATGAAATATGTCAAAGGATGCATGTTAGGAGAGACACTGACAGATCCAGACACACTGGAGATGCAGTGCAGATGCCTCTGCACTACAAAGGCTACATCTTAATGCTTTCCTGTAGTTGTCGTCTTTGACAAAACTACCTCAAAAGAGGCCAAGTACTGTCTGCTTCTCCCTGACACAAAATTCTGGAAATGGTTCTGTCCACCACTGCTCATCGCTTCTCCAGATAATACCTCAGGTATTTTGGATTTCAGCACAAAAGACCGATGTCAGATACTCATCCGGACAGTCTGGGGAAAAACGGGGCTGAGATAATTTAAATACTTTTCAAATAACACCTGATAATAGACTTCATCTCAGCATCCTCAGAGAAGATTTCAAAGCATCAAAAGTCATTGACTTAAATTTTGTATAACAAAAAGCTGAGAGCTAAGCTTCCTAATTCAGGCAGAATTGTATCACAGGGTAGAAAAGCTCTGATCTAACATGAAAGACCATGAAAGATGCACCAGAGCAATATTGTAACAGGTGCACAGGAGCTTTCAAGCCTCTGGCAGGAGGAAATGCGTTTTGCATACATGATAGCCATGAAGAGCTCAAGGCTGCAGTGGCTCGAGAAGTTGTGGCGCAGCCTTCTGAAATACAGGCTTCTCAAAGAAACTGGAACAATTACATCTCATTCCTTCTGGAAGGGGAGCCAGCGGGTGCCAGCTGCAGTGACAGCGCCTGAAAGTAAATTGAAAAGAGACATCGGTAGCAGCCATGGGGATGGAGATGACATGCCTTTTCAGAGAGCTACAGGAATATGCACAGCTCCTAGAAGGGAGCTTAAGACGTGCTATGAATTTGTCTGCACCGCTGGGAGACATTGTGCACAGCAAAATCACACTGGGACTGTGAGAATTCTGCAGAACCCATCTTGTAGCCTGAACAACCCAAAGCCCAAACATTCAGGCTAGTTCTGAACCCAGCCCCCAAATCCACCTGCCAACTCTCCCCCAGTGTGCTCCATCCCTCAGGCTGAAGTTGACATGGTGCTCCTGTCTCCATAGTGAACTAGAGCAAAACTTTAAGCTTTGGCACTTCTAGCATAGGGAATTGGGAAAATTTAGATCTGAGAAATTATAACCAAAGCAGTAAATCTCTCAGCAACCTGACTGCCGGGGAGAGAAGGGGTTTCGGCACAGACAGCAACAGATGTACAGTGAGCTTGGGAGAGGTGAGGAAGGAAAGGCAAGAGCGTAAGCAGGTGAATGAGTCAGAGAAAGGGGAGGTACATGGATTATCAAAGTGAACAGGAACAGCAAGGAGACCACAACGTGCCAGAGACCCCACAAATAGAGGGTGAGGACAGAAAACCACATGAAGGACCAGTACAGCGCTTGCTGCTCTTTCAATGAGATGTTTTCCTGCCCAAACACATCAAAAGTGCCACGGAAGATGAGAGGGGAGGGAAAGATAACACTTACGTTACTTCTGACCAGATGGGGAGCTCCACTACCTAAAATCTGAGATCTAAAAAGATCAAAACCCATCAAAGGCTGTGCCAAACAATCTTCAAATGAATTAGCAGCACTAAAGCCACAGCCACTATAGTTGCGACCCCACGCTGCCAGCTCGTCCAGGGCAGAGCTGCCTCTGTCCCCAAGAGCACCAGGGACTGTCCCAAGAGTTCCAGGGACAGCCTCTGGATGAGGCCTGACACCCAGCATCCCTTGGCAAGTAGTAGCACAAACAACATGGGCTCAGGATCCTGAAACTGAAGTCTTACAGCTACAGGTCTACTTCATCTCTAGCTCTACAACTAGTGATAAATCACTTCTCCTGACAGCGCTGGTTCTGTTCTCAGGCTACTTTAATATTGCAGAGCTACTCCTAGGTTGTGCCAGAGTACAGGGAGATTTCAGCATGTAAAAATTCATGATAATTTTTCATCTGAATTACACCAAGCTGCCAGCAAACAGAAACACTGCCTGAGAGAGATTAGTTGTGAGAATAGTTTTAACATAATGTTGGGCGTTTGGTATGTGGCGCCAACTCCTTCTGCAATAAATCAGAGTTCCCCAGCACATGCCTCTCAGAAGGTATCAAATCACCTGAGAAAAAGTGTTCTGGCTACACACCTATACTATGATTCTATCCAAGGGTATATCACCACCCACATGTAAGACACGTGGGATGAGGTGCTGCTCCCCATCAGCTGCTGTGCTCAGCCAACACTGACCCCAGAGAGGGGCCTCTGCAAAAATGGTTAACAGCAACACTTTCACAGTGCTCAGAAATCACAGAATCATAGAATAATTGGGGTTGGAAGGGACCTTAAAAATCATCTAGTTCCAAATGGGATGAGCTAAACCTGTGAAATGGCATGGAAAGACTGCCAGTGATTTCAATGGGTTTCACATTAGTCTTGCTGCGCTTTATATCTAGAAGACCCGCTTTGCTCCTGGGAGAGGAGTTCTCTCCTACAGAAGCACACCAAGTCATATGAGCACACCTGGATGCACAGCTGAGTTGCCTTTGTAGTGCACCGCAGCACAAAATGACCAATTTGTCCTCCTTGCCTACGTCGCAGCAAGGTGTGAAATCATAAAGAGAAAAGGCAGCGTTCTCATCTGTCTTTGGGAGTTGGTGGTAAGCCAGAAGAGCAGCACAGTGCTGTAAAGTCTGCACTTGGAAGCCCGAGATGAAGCAAGACGCAGCTCAGGAAGATCGATGATGATCAAGCATGAAGCGCAACATGATCCATGCAAGACACAGCACTATCTCCACTTCATGAGCTGCACAAAGATCTTCTCCCGGCTCCAGAAAGCAGGCATCGGTCCTGTCCTCAACAGATTTCTTCCTTCCATCTAAGCTAATTTGCCCAGCCTTCTCTGTGGGAGGACATCACAGCCCATAAAAGACATTTCTGTGGATTTGTGGAAGATAAGGACAGGCAGAATGGCCAATCACTGCATTGTTGTAGTGGAGAGTCCCAGCAAATTAGGAAGAACAGCACGGAGAAGCTGCTTCTCCTTTCTTCACTCCCACATTGATCTCTAAAAAGCCTTGCTCCCTTCCCTCACTTGAGCACAAGAGAAAAATCTGGGTTGATTTTCAGGCCAAACATGCATGTGTGAGATTCATTCTTTAGCCATAAACCAAATTGCAGGCATTAAAGCAATCCAAAGTAGCATTCTGTAAGATTTAAGGCTCCAATTCAGGAGTGGGTATGAATCTTACTGTGTTTCAAGGGGCGTGGTTGGATGTGGTTGGAGTCACTCAGGGAACAGGATCATAATTAAAGCATAGAATAATGGGTGTGATGGAAATAAATGGTCATAATCATGACCATGATTCAGAATTTGCTGCCCTTTCATAACTGAAATTGCCACAGAAAGGTCTTCTCCTTTTATAACAAGGTTATTAGCAAAGAGTAGGCTCAACCTTTCAACAGAAGTTTTAGCAGCAAGTGGCACTGGAGAGGGTTGTGGAGAGTTTGTTCTTCGATTACGATAGCTTTTATACTTCTATGGCATGCATTGCAGTGGAGTTATTCAGAGCTACGCTTGTAACAATCACACCCATTCTGAGGGGATAAATGCACACTTCAAAGCTATTTTAGGTAACATAAAAAGGGCTGGCCTGCCTTAAATAACTCCTTGCCTGTAATTTTGCGCTAAGAGTTGCCAGATATAATGTAAAGAAATCCTCCTGATGGCAGGAATGAAGAATATGCCTTTAACTGGGGCAGAGATGCCAGAGGCTTATTTGAGCATACACTCTTCCAGGCACAACCCTCGTTCACAACATAGGCATTTGCATTGCTGCCTGAGCGCGGGACAATGTGTTTTTCTGATCAGATATGAAGACTGAATCCGTTATATGTTCCCTGCCAGACCGCGAGACTGCAAGGGAAGTTGGATCACAGTATTTCTTGGCTCACGGCCCACAAAAGCTGAAGTAGCAAGATGATGCTGGCAAATAGGAGATGCCCAATGAGCATGGGCCTGGCCTTCCCTGACCTTCCCGGACTTCACAACACACCACTGTGGGGCGTCCGCATCGCCCCAGCAAAGCCTCAGTCAAGTGAACACCAGTCCACCACCCACCTCAACTCTGGCACAGAGGAGTAGACATCCAGAAAACTCAAATGCAAAAGCAGAAAACAGTGGGCTAGATTAGATCCAGCAAAACAGAGTGCTAATGAAAACGGGATTTAAGCCATTTAGTTGATCACCCACAGGCCTGCCCAGAGATGCAAGAACTGGAAAACAGTTATTAATACATTGATTAAAAAAAACATGGAAAAATGCAATAACTTAGTAGCAAAACTGAGGGCATAGTTGCAAATAGCATTTGATGGCTTCCGTTATATAATTTGACTTTCAGTCATAAGGATACGGCATCAAACTTCAGCTAGGTATTCAGTGCCAGTATCCATTTTTTAGGTGGCTGATACAGTGAATTCACAATAGCAGCCTGATTTTCCTCCCACTGAAGACCCAGGGCAGGCCCAGGACTCACTAACAGTTTATTATTTATTTGTTTGTGTCTCACTAACTTAAACAGCCCAAGCATTGCACAGGATTGGCGAACATAGCAGGGACTGGAACACAGAAGCATTACCTTCTGGTTCTGCCACTGACCTGTTAATGGATTTTGCATAAATAATTACAACTCTATGCTGAAAGTAGAAGTAACTTGTTTTTAAATAAAATGTTATAGTATCTAATACATTACATAAAAAATAGATATCATCATATTATCATGGCAGGTAGTCTGTCCCATTTACATGCTGCAAATGTCACACAGAGAGGTAATTACAACCCATATAAAACCATGAAAAGCTGGCCCATAAGTAACGTACTATGAAACATCCACATATTAAAGAAGAAACATCCCTGGAATAGCTGGGCTTTGCGCAAGTACAGGTAAAAATTTTCACCCTTAAATCTTATAAAACAGCAATTGCACATAAAGAACAAATCAGGCCTTCCACATTGTGTGGCCACGGGTTTTAGCAGCTAACAATGCTGTACATTGAATGCATGTGGTTTTCATTATCAGCTAATATATTGCTAAAACATAAGCAGACCCGAACGTACACGTGTGTTACATTACAGCTGTACAAGAAACTCTTCCCACAGCAAGCACCACTTTCCAGATCCTCAATAATGACTGTTTAGAAGAGCAATTGCTTGAAGTGCTCCTCACATGGCTGTTATGGAAGCATATTAAAGCCTGGGATCAAATGTTGCTGGTTTTTTACTTGTGATTACAAAAATCCTCGGAGCATTTGCAAGCACAGCCAAGCAGAACCTCTGGCACGGCAATCCTATAACACATTTAATGTAAAATAGATGGCCCTAAGAATAAACCCGTCTGTACCAGTCAAAACAAGATAAACTGATTTTAAATAGTGCAACAGTAATTAGCAAGGCTAACAAGGGGTTCTGTTAAGCATAGGAAAGCATTACCCAGGGTGGAAAAACAAGGACAGTGGAGCTCTGGAAACTCAAGACAGGATAAACATCCATAGTGGTAGTGGGGTATAAACCAGAGCAGAGTTCACCGGTTAATATCACTTGAAAGAGTAGGGGAACTAAGGAAGAGAAATGAGATCTCCTCCTTTGAAATTTTAGATTTTGCTGCTGCCAATGGTGATGCTCAACCCAGCTGATGCTGCCCAGGGAGGTGGTGGGTGCCCTGTCCCTGGAAACATTCAAGGTCAGGCTGGACAGGGCTGTGAGAAACCTGATGCAGTTGAAGATATCCCAGCTCATTGCAAGAAAGTTGGACCAGATGACCTTTAAAGATCCCTTCCCTTTAAAGACCCCAAGCTATTGAGGAGACTAATTTTTCCATTAAGCTTCTCTGGTCCTCTTTTCCTCATGCACCTGGCTATTTCAAGGTCAGGCCAGACCTGGAATGTGATCATAACTTGTGCCACCAGAACATAGGGCATTTCCAGCCCCGCCCCCCAGAACAAGAAATATCCAAATCATGGGAGAAAACTATTTCTCAAAATATTCATGCAAAATTTGCCAATAAGCTTAGATAAGCATGATAGCTGCAGCTCAGATAGAAGAGCCATGTCCTCAGCTGCATCACCTGGCAGCCTTCCACTGAAGTAAATGGAGTTCTGCTGATCTGGCTCCGTACCTGGGAAGAGCTGCCAACAGCCGAGCTGATGTGAAATATCAGAAAGGATGGGGAAAAAATACATTAGACTCTATAACAAAAAATTTGGGCTTGGAGTTTCTCAACCTTGTACAATTCATGAGGTAGTTCAATGGGAATTGCTGCCCGTGTTTCTGTGACACGGGGAAGGTAAATGACCTCCTGGGTCCTCTCCTGGGCAAAGTCCTCAGCAGGATCAGAGGCACTGAACTGCAGCACATCTCACCTGGACAGCCTGCAGGCACGCTCCAGCCAGCTCTCCCACCCCACCCTGACTGGAAACCCCTCTCACCCTGCAAAAGCATGGCTGAGATACAGAGCCTCCACACATGCATGAGAAAATGAGCATTTTTGTTATTTATCAACCTTCTTTAGCAGCATGAAATAAACAGCATGAGCAAGCTTGCAAAGAGCCAACAGCATCAGCGTATTAATCTCTCACATTTCAGCCTGTTCACATCAATTTGCAGTGTGTGTGTAGGTGGAAAGAACTTAGGTGCTCGCTGGTTTCTACAGGGCAAAGATGGGCTTTCGGCTGTGTGTGGCCAAAAATTCCCACCCAAGCGACCAGGTAGACTTTGGAGCAGTGCAGACTGCTGGACTTTACCTCCTTAGAGCTTCCTGAAAACCCATCAGTATGGGCATTGTGAAATCAAATGCAGCAAAAAAAGGGACTAGAGGATGTATGTGCCTGGGTATCAGGGCTCATGCTTGACAGCTGTAGTTGGTTAATTTTAATTTTCTGCAGATGAGTAAAGGTTTGCATATTATCAGCACTGGGGAAATACACAGTAAATACATTTTGGCAGAACAACGTTGTTATAACTTCTGGAAAATGCAGTGGAGAGTAAGTCTCACGTGAGACTGAGGAGTTTCATGCTGCCTTCACAAATGGGATGCAAAATTATATGACAGGTAACTCTTACAGCTGGGCTGCATCACAGGTGTTGATGGGGAAAAGGCGGATTTCTTAAACCCATGGTTATGCACTTTTGGGTTAAATCCTGACTGTTATAAAGGCAGAAGAGGTTATCCCAATGGCTTTCAGGATGGCTATGGCTCTGAGCTCACAGTATATTACTGTCCAAGAGTTAGGGCTGGATTCGAGGAGGAGAAAGGAAAAACTACCCACGTTTGTCAAAACCCCTTCTTGTCATTGCTTTTTAATCCCACATAGTTTAGCATATTTCAGTTATTTATATTTAGTAACAACTCTGTTCAGACTCCTGTGCTCACACCACAATGGTATCTACACCTCATCCCTTCAACGTGATTACTGTTTCTGGTGGAGTGTGCAGCAAATCAGACCTGGTCCTGAGCAGCTCATGCTGTGAGCCTGATGAAATCAAGAAAAAATGTAGCCCTTGTTTATTGAGGAAACAAAGCTGCTTCCATGAATAAGCAGGAGGCAAATAAAAAGAGAAGCAAAGATAAAATAGCACTCCGAGGGAGGCTTTTCAATCATTTCAGAAAGATTTTGGTGCAAAAACAAAACAAACAAACACACACAAAAAGAAATCACACTGGGAAAAGAGTTTCCTTCTCTAAAAAAAAAATCTTATATTCATAGTACAGACAAAATTACTTCAAATACCCATGGAGGAAGAAATACTAGGGGCAATGTCAGCTTTAAACTCCCTTCCATGGCTGCGGATTTGTTCCAAAGGAAGAAAATGACAAACTGCTGGGACAAAAACTCCTTTCTGCAACCATTCCCAGCTCTGTTACTGTACAACACTAGTGTTCGGCCACTCCTGAGCAACACAGGGCCATGTTCACAGTCGTTGCCAGGTGACATCAGATTCTCTAGCCAGATCAGAGTAGGTCAGGAGTGAAGAGAGATGGGACAACCAGCTGCCCTCTGGGGTGGAAGGTTCCTCTGCACTAGCACATGCCAAGTCTGCATATGCTGTGCTGTAGCTGCTCTTACAGGGTCTCAGGGAGAAGTAAAATGATTTGTTACACCTCTCCTTTCTCCTCTGGTGATGATTAAAAAGGAAAAACACCCCAAAACCAAACCACAACTGTAACATGATAAAACAGAAAAATATCTAATTTGGGATGCGCACTTTGAAAAACTGATGGAAAATAAAGCTAGTAGGAGAAGATGGAGATGCAAGCAACTTTCCCCTGCTTATCTATGTCTCTGTTCTTTTCTTTTCACCCCTTTCATTAACATCTGGTACACCGTACCATTGGAAACATCATGACAATCAGACAAGTCACCCATTCTAGTCACATCCTTGCTGCATTTTGATCAATGAATACAGGAATGCTTCCATGTTTGTCCGAGCTGACTGATGAAAAATGAAGGATTGGATTTTCAGTACCCAGAAGGATGTGTCCAGATACGTTTAAGAGCAAAATCACATCAACTGAGCAGTACACAAGAAAATCCTCAGTTAATAGGCACAGCCACATTAGTTTATGTCAGGAACTCGAGCACCAATTCAGGTTACAGAAATCAGCTCCTAGGCATTCAGTGGATTTTTGTGACGAACTGCATCACAGCTCTGTAGTTAAGAAGCGTTAAATTTCACCAGGAGTATTGTTATAGGCCTCACTTTAATATCATTTCCAAATGTTCCAATAAAATCCTCAGCCTTTCGGCAAGTCTTGTTCATAATCCCGTATCATTGATTAGTTTAAGCGAGCTACAAATGGCAAGCTGTCCGACTCCGCTTGTTAATGCGGGCATCTTCTCTCATCTGCTGTCTCTTTAGAATAACAATGAACGCAGCATCCTTATGCTTGCCAAATACACTTTAAGGTTATGGAATACTAGCTTTATGTCAAAAATAGGCTTTTTGCAGGAGCAGAACTCTGTAGTCTAACAAAAGCAGAGGACAGTTGCAGCATATCAAGAAAAGATGCAGCTTAGCTCCAAAATTCAGATCTGACCTTTCTTGTAGAAGGTTTTGGAATGACAGTTTTGGCAAAGCTATGGCATAACAAGAGAACTGATCATGAACTTCAGACTGCCAAAAGAACCCATCATTAAACTGGCTCCCAAAGTCAGGGCTTCATCATACAGACCCGTTGCTGGCATTTCCCAGCCTTCAAGGAGGAAGGCTCCTGAGTGTCTCTCCAGGCAAGGAGCCTGGGCTGCATATGCAGTTTCCATTTCCTATGGAGAGTTCATCATCCCTAAAGACAGAGAAACAAGCCCAAAGGTGAGGGCAGGAGGGGGAAATGCAGCTGCAGAAGGCCAGTGCCCACATGAACTGTCATTAGGCCAATGCATCACGGCCAGCCCCGTCCCTGCCTGCTCCAAAGGGACAGGGGCTTTATTACTCTTCCAGGCTCCAGCCACTACCATTATTGCAACCAAATAAAATGTAATCACATTTACATAAGATGTTCAACCATCAGTAAGAAACGTTCAGTCTTTAATTGGTGACATCAGGTCCCTCCCAGCCTCCCATCCCACCCTCTGCACTCAGCTGACAGGCATATCCTGCCCTTTGTCTACAGCCATTCAAGGGAAACATCAAAGAAATCCTCCTTAAGAGCTCCTGCAGCCCATCCTGCCCGGCTGCTCTCCCAGGGGACACAGGATAACAGCAATTGAAGGTTTGCTTCCTTTGCACTGTGTTGCTGATCACCACCACCACACCATTAATCACCAGCTTAGGTACCATCAGACACTGCACCAGCATAACAGTACATACTGAGGATTTGTGGCTTCCATCACCGGTACAAACCACGGGCCTTTCTTCAGATGCTGAAAGCATTTATAGCCTTCTTCCCTCAAAACTGTGCTGAGTGACTGTGTGTAGTTAGGCTAATGGCTGGGGAAAAAAGCAATATTTGCTGAAGTCCTGAGTTAAGGATGGGGGAAAAGGTCTTGTCTACAAGCTTTGTGCTGTGAGACATGACTTGGATTGCACGCACGCATTGCTTTTACTCTTCCCTTTCCCTCTTTGGCTATACCTTCTCAGGAAAAACAAAGCAAGACCTAATGCTTAAGAAACACTGCACTACAAATCAGATTTGAGACGCTTTCCCATGTTTTGCCATTTTTATATATGGCCTGTGGGATAAGAAATGCTTCAAGGGCCCTTCCTATCACCTGTCCACCAGCCCCAGGCTCCCGCAAGCTGCTGCCGTGGGTGGCCACTGCCCGCGTGCCATTCGTCCCCAGCAGAAAGGCTGACGCTGGGGCTGCACATAGAGGTAGCTCTGCTTTGCAGCTTGTTTTCTCAAGTGGTGAATGTGCTCTTTCATAAACAGCCTTGTAGATTTGGTGACCTTTTAATGCAGTGCACTAATAGATCTCACATTCACTAACCCCCTCTGAAGATCAAGAAATAAAATCTCATTTTCTCAGGAAATGGTATCACTTGTGTATCTTAAATAACATGCTG
The DNA here is from genome assembly GCF_017976375.1 of Cuculus canorus. Lineage (NCBI taxonomy): Eukaryota > Metazoa > Chordata > Aves > Cuculiformes > Cuculidae > Cuculus > Cuculus canorus. The sequence goes on along the minus strand of NC_071407.1, from coordinate 359,048 downwards.
TGGTTTGTTGTTTTACACTGCACTGGAAGTACCAAGATCAAAGAATTAACGCAAGATTCAAGATTACATCTAGCTTTGTAAGCAAAATGTGGTCTTTGTCTTTGATATGCAAACAAAGAAGCAGTAAGTAAAGTTCATAAAATCAAGCTAGTAACGGGCTTCAAATACAAGCTGAGCAACCACGAGATAGCTGGCGACAAGCATTTTGACAAAGCAACATTAAGAAGACAAATGAATCCTAACTTAAAACTCTGGAATTAATTTAAATACAGATGAGGAAGTCCCAGCAATTGTGTGTGTCAGTATTTTGTCTCCAGGTGCATTACTTCAGGAAAATTGGGGTGCAAAGATGAACCTGGTAAGATTATTTTTCATATTAGCAATAAGTTTTAAAGTCACAGAATTGTTGGTATTTGCAGACGGACAGCACTCAACTCCATTGGCTTCATCTTAAACAAAGGAAAAGTATGAGACAAGCTTTTGAGGAGGTCTAGACAGCACATGTCAGGTCTCCTTTTCAAGCTACTCACTTTTGGAAGATATCTACAGAATACCACGAGCCCAGCTGATGCAGACACTGCACGTACATACAATCTGTTGTACAACAAATAGAAACGTAACTACTCAACAGAGGCTGCATGTGTGAGGAGAAAAAGGAAATTTCAGCCACATTTTGTCTATCAATGAGTGAATAAAAGCTGCTTTGAGCTCTAAGAAAAATCTGCTTTTTCATTTTTGAATATTAATATTGGCCATGGGTGAAAGCAAGGTTGTCTAAAGGACAAGTAACCAATCGCAGCCTGCTGGTGCCAGGTGTGCCTTCTTCCGAATGCCTCCCACGCAAAGCACTGTCGTGGCACAGTGGTAGCAGGGTCACAGCGGCTCACAGAGCTGCTTCCCAGTGCAAAGACACTGCTCATCTACTGGTAAAGTTTGCATCCCAAAGGTGGGAACCCCCAGACAACACATCACAGTGTCCAGACAGGAGTACGAGCTTCTGAAAGAGGTCCCAAAGGGGACAACCGCCCAAGGAGTCAGCAAGTTAAAGCCCCTCCCCTGCTCTAGATGTCACTGACTTTGCAACCCCTCCAGGCAGAGCAAAACAACTGCCAGCTCTCCAGGCTTAGGACCTTCTCTGTGCACCCATCCTGGAAGCAGAGGAGAGCTTCCCCATCCAGGCTGGTCCTCGGTCACAGAACGCGCTAGGCTTTTGTGGCACTTGTGTAACAACCCAGAGGGTTTTCCCAGGCAGCTGCAGGTACAAGGCTTAGTGGTTTAAAGAGACAGTAGGGGCACCTTATACCCATTCAAAGGGGGCTTTTTTTTCAGGGCAGTCACAGCAAATCAGAAGGGTTTTAGATTAAGCCTCTCGAATAAAAGAAATGCTCAGACTATTGCAGCCACACAAGCTGGCATGCAGATGAGGCTGTAATCTATGGAGGGTTTTTATTTTTAAAGACAGAAATGAGCTTTTATTGTTTCAAAAGGGAGACATGGAGAAGAGAGAGATTGTCACCATGATGTGGTAACCCATTCTGCTCCTAGCTCTTTTGTTATGCAAAGCCACGAGAGCTCAGATGATCATTTGCATTAAATCTGTACCTGCCTCTGCAGCCAGACCCTGCACAAAGCACAGCAGAAAAGCAGAGGTCATCCTAGGCCAGCAACAACAGAATGCACAATGCAGTGAGGGGCTGGGATGTTGCAAACTTCAAGGACAAAGAGAAGCACAGTGTAAATACAAAAAAACATGCCTGGTCTAACTCCTACCTCCAACAGCAAGCACTGCAGGAACCATAGAGCACTGTTCTCCCCGGGGAAGACTGAGGTAGCAGTATTTCTTGCCTTTACAAGAAATTTCTTTATTGTATGCAGTACTTAGGAGCTTCAATTGCACCTACTGAACAGCTGGAAAAAACACACATACTGGCACATGAATATGTTAAAAGTGGCCCATGAGCAGCAGTCAAACACCCATACACCACAACAGTGTCTTTGCCACCACTTTGTGTTTAAAGAGCTTTGGATAAATAACAGTGGCAGAAACAAGGCAGATAATTCAAACTCAGCTACAGCCAAACATTCGTACACACAGTGCAATACATTATGGGAAAGGCTACATCCTCCTTTAATGTCCATGTCATCACTGCTCCAGAATTAATGTTCTTGCCAATAGTATTAATTACCCTCGCTTTGATTTCTCACTGGGAAAAGACAGACGTGCTTTAGAACCACTGAAACCTTGCAGTCCCTTATTGCAGCACACTTTTCTTAAGCCCAGGAAAAACTGAGATAATCAATATTGATTGATTTCCATGCTCAGTCCCACTGCTGCTTCTAAATCACAAAAAGCACTTCATCAGATAATGCATCTGTTTAAATTTACCAAAGAAAAGGTAGTTATGCACAGACTTCAGGGGCTAGACACGCCAGAGTGCACTGACGATGCCTGAAATAGATGGGAATAATTAAATGCCTAAAAAACACAATGCAAACAGGAGTGCTGACACAGATTTGACTTTGCTGGCTAAACGGCAGGAGGAGCATGGATTAAACACTATCATGCCCTCACCTGCCTGCCACACCATCCATGGCTGTGGACCAACTCCCAGGCTTGGGTGCAGCAGCATGGCCTGGTTTATGGAAGAAGAGGCAGCAAATTAGTCTTTTTGACCTTAATTAGCATGGTGACATAGGTTTAAAACCCCTTTCTACTTCAGACACTGTCTAAAGGCCTTATTTCCCACCTCCCACAAAAGGTCCCTAAATGAGCCATGGAAATTCTCTAAGACCACGTGTCTGGATGAATTCTTTGGGTGGAACAAGTGGGAATACATCTGCTCTCTGAATCCCACCAGGATCTCAGCCACCCTCATCTGTTCAGCAGTGATACAGCACACCAACAGAAACTCCAGAACAAAGCCCAGCTCAGCCGCAGAAATGAAGGCAATCATGGGAGCGAAGGCCAGCAGGACTCACTGTCATTTCTTTGTGGGCAATCAACCCCAGGTGTCAGTGACACCTAACAAATAAAATCTAAGGTCTCCAGTCATGCATAAACTTGTTCATGTCTTGCACTTAGAGCATCAGAATTATTTATGTTGATTTCCATTAAAAAACAGCTGCAGAAACCTACCCAACTTTTGAAAATTACAAGAAAGCCTGATTGATCTGTATAGTTTGTAAAGACTGTCAGGTTGTGTTGTCATGCTAGGGAAGAAAAGAAAAAAAAATCCCAAAATTACCTATGGACACCTTTTTTCATCAACATTATCCCAAACTCTGATATTATGTGTAATCAGGATGGTGGTCAAATGCACTGAAAAGAGAAGCTCGAATTTATAGTACCCATGTGCAATTTGGACTCATGAAAGCATTATATAATTTCTCAGATAAATAAGTAGACTTCCTAACAGCCATGCAAGGCCATACTTAAACTGTGGTTTATTAGCAAAATATAAGATGGCCTGAAAAAAAATGAAGCCTGCCTATTGTCCCTTGGCATTTGCCTCTGTATTTGGTTGTAACTTGAGAAAGACAAATAGCACTTACTACTTCAGGGGAACAAACATTTTCTATAGTAGCCGAGGAAGCTGCCTGCTCTCAGTTGGTCTGCATCAATATATCCTCACTGAAGTCCGTGGAGCCCACCAGTCCGCAGTGCTGGGATTTGCACTTTCAAGGGCATAAACTTGACACCATATAAATATTCTATGCTTTTCTTTCACTTTGTGGCTCAGAATTGATTCATTCTAGAGTGCAGTTTCATGACTGAGTGTAACATAACTCATCTCCAACAGGCATTTGTCTTTGTGAATAACATACCAAGCAGCCCCACATCCCTACACCCAGCGAGGAAGCTTGTAAGAAAATGATAGCATGTCTTTATTGCTCACACAACCACAATCTCACTCGCAATTTGCCCTCAGACCTTGTCTATTCCAGCAAAATAGTTTTACCAATTCCCTGCCCTCTTCTCTCACTGCAGGTTTGGTTTTGTTCTCACCAGAAGTGGCTTGAACTGAAAGCTGATGTAGTCAAAACACTGAGGCACATCAATACCCGCCCGGGTAATGCTGTACCTGGTGAGAAGAGAATACAAACCCCACAGCTCGCAGCAGGAAAGCAAATTCCCAGCTGCATGTTGGCTGTGAAAGTTGGCTGTAGATATGGGTCCATCACCAGGACAGCAAATAAGATCTGATGGCCGAGCCTGAGATAAAGGGGTCCTTTTTCCATGGAGACTCAAGGGCAGTTCTTGCAGTCTCCAACCTTGCTCAAGGGCACAGGAGGATCTATCCACAGCGAGCTGCCTGAGGCACGAGCCACAGGAGAGGTGGGAAGGCTGCTGGAGACATAGGGAAGAGCTGGCGTGGTGCTGCCATGGAGCAGATGGGGTCACCCTAACAGCACTGCATATTTTACACACTTATTTTATACTTCCATGAGCCCAATTATTAACTGGTTTTTAACCTGCCTAGTGGAGCATCCTTTGCCTGCCTGTTTCACAGCACGAGGCCCACACCCCAACACAGCCAGAGCTGGGAGCAGCACCCGACACCTTCATTGGGCACGGCACCCTGGGCAGGCCCTGATCTTTCATACTACAAGGAATCCTGCTCACTTCAGAATTGGCATAAACTACAGCATCAGGAAATCTATGCATAATCTGTGCCTGGCTGAAAAAAAAAGAGGCTTGACAAGGATACAGTCTTAGATACTCCAAAACAAAGGTCATCTGCTAGAAATCTCTGAAGAGGAAAACCTTTGAAAGAACAGGTGTCTCATACCGTATAGAAGACAAGTGCTAATTCAAATACAATACCAGAAAAATTGTGCAACAAACTTTCAGCAGATGACCACAAAATGTTAAGCAGATTCTCCATTCTTCATGAATTTTCTTTTTCCCTCTCCATCCCAGTAAGTTCAGAACAAGAACATCTTGTCTCAGACTATGACTGGTTTGGGATCACTACCACAGGACTTGAAGCAAAGCTCTCAGTGCACAGAAGCAGAGAGAACTTGTGGGAGTAAGACAGTCTAGGCAAAGTTGACCAGTTTGCTACAGAGCTGCCTTGCCATGGAGGTCTTATGCCCCTAATTACAACAGAGAGACTTCTGCAGGAATGCTTTCATAACATTAGTTTGCTCTCGTTTTCCTAGCTTGCCTCTGAGCATAGACACCCAGCAGCCAGAAAAAAAAAAAGGAGTGCCACAAAGTAAGCCTACTGCAAAGGCAGAAATTTACTTTAATCCCATTCCTAAAAATGACTCATGTTCTTTAACAGAAGTTAAAAGTCAAGGTTCTACCCTTTAAAGCCTTCAGCTTCTTGCACCATTAGTCTCATAGCAATTTTCTATGTAAACAGGAAAGCTTTACTTACATAATTGGTACTTCTGCTATTCTCATAAGAATTCCTTTAATCAGACGCAATGCTTAAAGAAAGCTGCTCCTCATTCGAAGATCAGATTATCAAATAATAAGGCTTACTGTTCAGTACAGGTAACCTGATGTTACAGTTGATTCAGTATCATAAACTACAAGTCCAGGTAATGCTTCACTCAGCCTGTTGACTCTGGCCAGATTCAGAGAACAGGAGCAAGCTTAGGGCTCCCTTTGCAACAAACCTATACGAGCCTGCAGCACAAGTTCTTCTTATGAAGACCAAGATATTAATGACCAGTCAGCAGCAACAGCCATACCATTATCCTACCCACACCCAAAAACAACAACAGAAAAACATACACTGCTACCAGGTGAAAGCATGGTTGGAAATGGGGCTGGGGACGTCCTCAGAAAAGCTCCCACTGCTGTGCCTCAGGAGGAGCTAGGTAGGGTACGTCACTGTTAAGCTGCAGGGTCTTTTGCTCTGTCTCCTGTTAAAAATTCTGTTTCTCATGCTAGGCTAACAGGAAAAAAAATAGTTTATTTTAGAATATCAGCACCTGCAGTCCTATTGGTCATTGTGTTTTGTTGTTCCTTATGGTAGGTGTTTTAGTGTGAGGGGTACAGGAAGTTCAGGATAGTCTCTAGCTTTGGGTATTTGTCTTAGTTGCATATGCATCTCTTTTGTCAAACAATGACAGAGTCGTTGTATTCTTTTCCCGCGTTGTTATACTAAATAAAGACAGATTCCTGTTCTAAGTCTGATAAGACATGCTTCCCAAATCCTTCAGAGGCTTCAGCTCTATCCCTCTCTGAAGAAGAGAGCTCCTTTGGGAGCCTCAGTGCCAAGTCGCTGAGTTCCCCCTGCAGCTGCATTTTGTTGATGCTGATCAGTGTCTGCTCCTGCACCCCTGAAATGGGACCAGGTGGTGCTTGTTTGGGTCTTTAAAAAGGTGTTCATTGTTGGCAGCTGCTAATTGCAGGATCAGGTGTCGGTGCTTTTCCTCTGTTTAATTTGTGCAGCTAGAAACAGTGAGGAGCAGGTGGCTCCTCCCGTAGCTGGTGCTGCCTGTGCAGGCTGTAGGAAAGCATTCTTTGGCTGTAAAGCTTCCCGAGAGAACAGGTTTTAATGTATAGTGTAGGGACTGTAAGAAGACTTCTGACATTTGCTGGTTTTTGCCTCACAAAATCTAAGGGTATAATAGAAATCTGAGATATTTTTAATGCAATAGCTCACTTCTGAAAACTTCAAACCCCTGGCTTTAGTCCAACCTCTTTTGCTAGTATAGGCCATGACTTGTAGTTTCAATCATAACTACAAATCTAAGAAGCCCTCTAGGTGTCAGATCGCACAGCCAATGCTGCGTGGGTTTTCATGGCTTTGTAAGTGCCTCAAGTGCATCAAACGCTAAACTATTGCTGACTTGGACTGTACACGAAGATCGTTTTACTCCTCTCGACAGCCACCAAATACAGATTAAATAGTTGATGATCTTTGTGCGGAATAGATGCAGAACTTCAGTACCTGGGATGAAGACACAGGTTTAGTTGTAAAAGACAGACTACTTAAAAGATGAGAACTGCTTTAGAGATCTGGATCAGAGAGAGCACCTGCTCCAAGAATGCATGCTGAAAGGGAACAGAAATATTCCTAGCAGCTTTCCACAAGCCCCCGTGGCTCTGGCCCTACAGCTGTTATTGATTACTTATTTTACTGATTTCTTGACCACATTATCCTACTCTCTGCAAGCAAAGACCTTACTTATGTTAATTAAAAATACAAAGTGATAAAGTTACATGTCAGCAGAGCTGTCTTTATCCTGCTGGTGTCTAAAGAATGCTGCAGCTTACGGGCTAGCATGACATCAATGAAAGCAGTTTTTCACTGCTTTTTAGTGATAGCCTTAGCTTCAATGCAAGCATGCTCAGAACATGAGGCAATGTGTAAGCCTCTCCTTTTCTTTCTAGTGCTGTACCAGAGAGAACTGTGAAATATTTCTTATAAAAAACAAGTGTCTGCACACTTAGGCTTAACATTTATTGCTTTAGAAAATCATGCTCTGTGGTGTATGATGTTGCTAGTTTGAGCAAATTCGCCCATTACTTAATGAAAAATTTAAGAACATGGATCAAAGAAGGCAGCTCAAGACATGTGTTTAGTGCTTTTCTGATAGTTACAGTTGCGCTGAATCAATGGCTGGCACAGGTACGGTAACAGCTTAGCTAATTTAATGTGGTGCACCTAGGAAGCTTTAAAAAAAATAGAATAATGACAATTCAGGCCTTCATGCTGTCTGCATGATTTGTAGCTGGATAGCACCATTCTCCTTATCACCAGTGGCTTTTGCTGCCCGTTGGTGTCAGTTGGTAACTGAAGCAGAGGAGATGGGGTAGCTGTCCCTTCTGCCACCAGACCTGGCCTTGGGGGCTGCTGCATCCCCACATGGGGTGTGTCATGTTGATGATTTAGTGACCTGCCAGATCCTGGAAACCTCAGTTACACACCACTAACACTAGCTGCTTATTCATCCTTTGTATGGTTGTGAGATTTTTTCTCATATAACAGTGAATTAATTAGGGTGGGTAACACGTGGCCTCTATAAGCTGTACCGATAATTTCTGTACACGCACAATTTCTTCTTGCCTTCTTTATCATGTGCTGAAATTAAGCATTAATTTTCACTTGCAGCTGCCTCAACAAATTAACAACATCATGCATATTATAAACAGCGAGTTTCTTTTTAATAGCCAGGCTCTGAATACCAATTTTTCATCAGTATAATTGATAAATTTCTACTGTACTTGTCAGCAGAGAAATATATCAAAAAATTATGTAGAAGCAATCGTAATGTTTAATTAAATTGCATTCTAGTGTGAAGTGCTTAAAATTATATATGCATGAAACATCTATATTTGCACCAAAGAAACAGCAAAACTATAGTGATGAAGCACAGTGCACAAACCAGTGAGGGATCTGATCTGCATTGTGGTCATCGCAACAGGCTTTTATATAACCAAAAACCCTTTTTCCACTAATTTCTGGGAAACATGAATTTTTTTTTCTGCTGTGGCTCATAAAATACAGCTTCATATTGTCAGGGTTGGTTACAGCTCATCTTGACATGAATTTCCTTACTCTAAGGAAACCGTACAGTTCAATCTAAGCTATATGATAGCTTTTATTTAAAGATTTTTTTCAGTAACAGAATCCAAAGGCAGCTCAATTCACAATTATTACATTGTTCATTTTACAACAGGAGTCCAACCAGATGTGCTTTACCACTGCGTAAGGCAGCCTTCTCCAAAACCATCAGCGCTCCGATCTTTTTCCATCTGCCAACAGTCTTTGCTTTCTGCTTTGATTTCCTTTGATTATTTGTGTTATCCAAATGAACGTTTGAATGCTGTTCTCACAGTTTCTCCATGAAAATATCACTGGAAATCCTCTTGCAGTTATGTGGCTGATTTCCCAGCACAAGCCTTCTGGTATTCATAGTTCTCTTCTTGCCTTTCCCCCAGAGGCGGTGTTTCTTTTTCCACCAACAGCCCTAAACGTCAGTAGTTCAAACTCTTCCCATTTATTACAACAACCCTTTTTAGCATCAGTGTGATAGCTTTGCTGGATCTGCTCCACTATGTCAAAGGATAATGGGGGATGTGAAATTCAGGGGAACTAACATTAGTAGGCAATTTTGCAAATTTTTCTCTGTAATATGAGTTCTCTAATGCCATTCCAATTTTTCAATGTATTCCAAAGGGAGAATATATGACCTACCAAAACATGAGCAAAAAGTGAATCACTTTTGGTTCAAATAAGGAAAACTTGGATCCACTCAGCTCTGCAAGCACTTATATGTGTCTACATCCTACTGGTCTGAATGGTCTTGGATAATAGCCTATGTAGTGAACTTGTAGACTGAGGTCTTGAGTTTCAGAGTAATCTAAGGACCAAGTGTTTCTTAATGGCCACAGAAAATTAGCAAATAAGGATTTTTAAGTTCCATTCTGGAGTTGGCTTCTTATCCTAAATTTTTTTATGTCATGTGTCTTTTTTGGGCTGATCATGAGTTACCTCCAGGCTGAAATTTATATGAAGGCTTTTATTCTTTCCAAAGTGAAAGCTGTGGTGCAGCCTCACAAATGTATTGGTGGGAATAAGGAAACTAAACTGTTTTGAGATAGTTTGGCAAGTTTATAGACAAAAAAATATAGGGAAAGAGTAATCTTGGAGTTTAACACTTGCTGTAGCAAATCCTTATGTGTCTGAGCTGTTGATAAATTAATCATTTATTTGTTGTTAGTGAGTGCTTGTATCATACTTGCATTGTACTAATCTCCTGCTTCAGGGCTTCCCTCCGTTACTCATTGGAGGCAAGAAAAATTTGCTTCACTTGGCTTCTTTGAGAGGATGATGGAAGAAGGAGCAGCTTTCCCCTCTCTGAGAGCCTGCAGAAGGGCCAGAAGAGACATCAGATATGCCGATGCTTGAGCCTCCAGGAGGCTGGTTGATGCTTTGCTGGGTGTTGAATTGCTCACGGATCACACATCAGAAGCTCAGTGGCACTTTCTTTCTCTGGATTTGCATGATTGCTGTATTCAGCTGGAGGGAAGCTGTGCATCTGACAACCCTTGAAGGCTTGATAAATGCTCAGTCTGCTTTGTCTTAGCATTCCCTATACGCACGTATTGTAAGTGTTGAGCTTTACAAGTTCCTGGCACTCTGCGGAGACCAAAGTCTTTGTTGGTAATTCTTCAGTGAAGCATAAAAATGTCTGTTTAAAGACCTATTATAAACTAGACTGGCTGCTTGTCCATTTTCACCTTACTGGCCAACAACATGTAATAATACTTCAAGATGAAAGATGTTAACTTTACTAATACAAACAAGTTGGAGCAATAAATGCATTAGTCAAGCATTTTGAGATGTAAAAGACTTTTTCTATGCAAAATCTAAAGCTAAAACTACAGAGAGAGGGATTCTCCACTTGATTTCAAGCTATCAAGAGCAAAATATTTCAATGGAGACTAAAACTCTTCAGCAGAAGTGCTTTGCTTTGTACTGTGGGGAAGGATGAATGATAAAGAAAGAGGTGTTTGCATTGAAGCATGGAAATGCAATTAAGTTCTGTTGAATGGAGAGAGAGAAGTGACACAAGGCAGAAAAGCTGCAACTTCCAAGCCAGCTTCTTGTAGGCTTGGACTGTGCATGTCATTATAAACTAGTAGTGTGAAAAAGAAAATACTGCAGTGCAAAGAGTAACAAGGAGCAATAAAGAAGAGAATAACAGAAGGACTGGAGTGGTAGCTGAATGCAATTAAACACTCCAAAGAAATTGCACCGAAAGTAATGCTATAGAATAAACTGATTTCACCGGGTGATGAGCAAAAGGAAGTGTTTCCAATATGAAAAGAGCAAAGCATCAGTGAAGGAAACCATGGGCTTTTTAAGGCAACGACAATAATTCCTAGACAATAGATTCAGCCTCTGCAAGAAAAAAAACTAAATTCTCTGCTTCGATGTTCATAAATGATATGGAACAGATGCCAAGAGCAGATGTACAGCTTTCAAAAGAAGGAAGAGAAATATTGCTGAAAATCATTGCTGTAACATCTGATCAAGAAATGAAACAAACCCAGCAGTCGGGAAAAAAGCCAAAATTAAAAATCCACCTCATTGTTCAGAAGAAATTCGAAGAGGAAACATGAGCCTGGATCACAAATATTAAAATAGGGAAGCAAAGATAGACTAAGGGGATAAATTCAATGCACCAGAGCCTCATCCTTCAAATCATAAAGAATGCAACAGTATGGAGCCTGATTTTGTGTTTTCTTATAGAGAGTTTGAGCTGTTACAATAATATAAACATAGACTTGGAAAAAAAGAAGAAGAAAAAAGAAAAAAGGAGAGAAAAAGATAAAAGAGAAAAGGAGAAAAGTCAGAGTTTGGTTTGTTTTATTTCCTCTGAAACACTAATTTTGTGGTTCATGACTTTCCGGATAGTGTCTTCCCTGTACTGCGCTAGGTGTGGATCAAGTACATCATAAAATAATTGTTGTTTTCCATTTCGGCACATTCCAGACATTCAGAGTGGTGTGTTCAAGATGAAGGAGGACAATTCTCCCTTGTGTTCTCATGCTTTGTAGGATTTATAACAATAAATATGAGCTGATAGATGAGGGGTGTTCTGATTTGCAAAGTGACCATCATGAAAGTATAGCATCAGGAACTAAAATTAAACTGGAGGTTTGGGCCTGTTTCCAGTGGCAGGATCCTGTTACTGGTGATGAAAAGAAGGAAGCAGAGTAAGTCAGAACTAGAGAGCCAGAACACGAGCTAGGTGACTGGAGAGCCAGAACAATGCCTTACAGACTAGGTGGGGACAGTCCAAACATTTCAATTTGGAAAACTGGTGAGTTAAAAACACCACTGATGCAGAGTTTTTGGGAAGTGCTTTTCTGTCAGAAAACAGTTGAACTAACGAGACTCTGCACTCAAGCTGTACTTTGCCAGGCTCAGAGGGATTGGTTTGAATTCTTTGGAAAGCAGCCAACATATTTCAAGGAGTTAAATTCATAAACTCAACATAAAATTATGTGCCTTATGATATTTACAGGAAAAAAAAAAAAGATGGCAGTGTGCAAAATGCCTTCTGAAATAATTTAGTACATTAAATTTGTCTCCCCAAAAATGTCAAGGCTGAGGAGAGAGTATGGAGAAAAGACCCTTGCTGCAAGGTGACTTCTGTGAAGGCAGAGGGTTAGATAGGTGTGAAAACAGGGTTTGGCTAGTGGAGGATTCTGAATATGATGTGTTTATCACTGTTTTTTCCCTACTGAGAATTTTACCATCAGAAAAACATTAGGGCCACATTCTGCAAATAGGTACACTTCCTATCTGCTGCGACCGAAATTACTGTCTGTTTTATTTGTATAGATACACAGGACAAGTTAAACTTTCTATATCAGTAAGATACTTGGGAAGAAAGGAGCCTCGGGAGGAATCAGAAGGATGGGAATACTTGCACTAAGTACTGAAATTCTGGGTTGTGTTCCCAAGAAGTGGGCATTTCCAAGGAACAGAGTGAATTTTTTTTTTCCAAACTTTGACCAGTTTCAAAGACTGGAGTGGAAACCATTTATAGCAAATGAGCATCCACCCAGAGAAAGGATAACATCATGGCTGCTTCTGCTTTTGTAAACAAGTTTTGAAGGACTGTTGTGAGGGAATAAAAATAAAATTTAAGAGGGAGGCAGAGAATCATCAAAGTAAGTACTATGTGGGAGGAAGTCGTGTTGGTCTTTTTGCTCAAAGTGCAATAACTCCCTATCATTTCCTGCACTTTATTAATAACTACTCTTCTGTATAAAAATATTTTAATCCCTTTTGTAGCTGGAATGACTCATCAGCTCCTTTTTCAGTGTTAAATATGATGTCTTCCAGTCTCAGCCACCAGAACAGTGTCCCCAGGGAGCAGAATTGCACTAAACCGACAGTATGTCCTATTTTGTTCCCCGAGATCCACCAATTATTCTCATTAATTTTAACAGACAGCTAAACATCGTCAGAAAGCAATGCCATACTTGGAGCTGAAAGGAGACATGACTCTATCAGAAGGATAGGATTCCTGCTTCATTTCATGGAGATGTGGTACTAATCCATAGCCCGAGGATCACAGTTTTGCTTGTTGTTGCTCTGTGCACCGGCCCTGAGAACTTCTTGGGGTCAGGAGAATGATGTGGGACCAACACGAGAAGGTGGCACCGTGGCCAGAGCAAGTAGCGCTTGGAGCATGCTTGAGTGGACGGAGACCAGCGTGTTTGGTTAGAGTAGAGCCATGTTCACAACGCATTTTTGCACCCTCAGTAATTTGTAAACTGCTGGTTTTACTTGCTTTGAGGGGCAGAAAGCTAAGGGACAGGCTTCCCTGCTGCATCCTCCCTCTGCCAGGGGAAGAAGAGCACTCAATCCTTCTGCCACAAGCCAATAACCTGTAGTCAGGAGAGGAAGTTGGTTACAAATGGCTCTTCACAATGATGGAAAATATTGCCTTCCTACAACCTTTAGTTCTTTTATTCCTATTCTCTTTGTTATCCCATGTCCCGCTGCAGAAAGTGATGCAGAGTTGTTTTGTCACATGCTGTTACCACAGACAATGGTATAAAACTGCCAGATTTTCTCGTACTGTGAGGTCTTTCAGTCAAATCCAATGGAAACTAGAAATGTCATCAGTCAAATAGGTGGTATAAGGACATACTTCTAACTGCAGGGTTTCAGGCAGAGAGGATGGATACATGTAAAAGGGTCAGTTTATCATGCTACATCGGACAGCCATGTCTTAATTTAAAAGTAAACCTTTTTGAATCTTATTGGTGTTATTTTCCCACTTGTTGTCTGTGCCAGTACTAGTGCTGTAGGAGAGCAAACTGAGCTTAGGGAATGATGGCTCACTAGTTTTATTATTTGAAGTCTATGAGAAAGGAAAATGTGGTAGACCCTCCATTTTTTGAGGTCTGTGTTTCAATGCATAAAGACAATAATGACCTGAGAGATAGGCTATACGTCAAGTGTGGTTTACGATCTGAAGACAGAATTATTGACTCTGTTTCTTTAGACTGTGTTGTGCAGGAGATCAAAGAAGGTGCTCGTAATTGTCTTCTAGGAACCTGATCAATGCCAGTGTCACAAATTCAACATTAATAACCATTGTTTACCACCCAAGAAGGCACAAAGATGGTAAAAAAGTGACATACAGACAAAAGGAAAGTCATGGGGGAAAAAAATGACTGCTTTCCAAGTGCAAAATTTATTTGAGAGTAATTATGAAGAATACTGTGCATAGTTTAATCCATGGATTAAACATTTTCATTCTATTAATATAAACATATTCATTCTATTAATGTTTCCACTCAGAAGAAAACCACCATTGTACCACATGGAAACTTTCTGACAGAGAGGTGGAAATGAGACCTCTTATTTATTATGATAACTGAGGTCCTACTGCAGTAAATACATGGTCCCACTATGAGTAATATGGGCCAAGTTCATGCACAGCCCTGCATGAAAATGTTTGAAGATGCTAGTAGCTTGCTTTCCTCGAATTATTCTCCCAGGAAGAAGAAACTGAAGTTACCTATCTTCCCCTTATCGACAAACAAAGCAGTGGATAAGCTTCTTCAGGCTATCAAACAATGGCTTTTTTATTTCAAATTTGAACATTCCTTCTATTCAAATCAAAGTACAATGGACTTTATCTTTGATGGGCTCGTGGGGCCCTCAAATGTCAGATCTCTAACCCTGTGGAACAGATCTTCATCACTCCCTATTGTTTTCCACCAGATGAAGATCTTCCATAGAAGCTACATAAACAGCCCATTCAAAAAAGTATGAAAACTTATTGTACCAAAACAATAGCCCTGCAAGGCCAGAAACATCCCTGGTGAAGTTAGCAGAGTTAAACATGCAAAGGATTTGCCTCTCCTCAGGCTCTAGTGCGGAATCCCAATAACCATCATCTCTTTCTCATCCCTATTTCCCTCACCATTTCATAAAGACTGGGAAATTAGGACAAAAAGCAACAGCTTTGGCTGCCTGGAGAGTTCTTGTGTTCATGGTACAAAACGTACTATGATAACACACAGTAAAACAGAGGCTATTATCTATTCCTCTTTAAGGGGACTTAATGTTTCAGCTTTGGACAAGTTATTGATTTCACTATTCATGTTCCCATTTCATGCTTTTTCCTTCATCGGAGTCAGCTGCTTTCCCTCCATACTGGCTGTGTACAGGAAGAAAGCGAATGGAGCCGTGATATTAACAGGTGCTGAAGCCATGATGCAGGATCTGCTGAGGGCAGCTTCTTGGTCTTCATCCATTGCAGCACCAGGAAAGTGCTGGAAGACTTAACAAATGTAAGCTAAGAGTGGATTTCCTCATAGTACCGCATGCATGAACTAACATTCATGCGTGCTTTCCCTTTCCTCTTCCGTATGTACTTCTTGTATTCTGCTCGGCTTAAAAATTGAAGATATTGAATTATTCATCAGAAGATGTATTTTCAGCCAACATTTGGTCACAACAACAATTTGCTTTCATCCTTTCTTGAAAATAATTAGATGTGGAAAAGGTAATGAGGATGTGGGTTTAGTTCAGTCGTACATATCTCCAGGTCCTTTGACTCTTTCATGTACATATAATGTAGCACTTGTGCCATATCACTGAGTGCATGGTGGCAGCCCGCAGTGCACGCATCAGCAGGCTACTTCCTAAGGTCAATATCAGCCTTGCCTTTACACAGAACAGAAATGCTCACTCTACCTGATGAGTCACTACTGCAAGCGAGCAGTGGGAAGCCAAGGATCCTCTAGTTAAAAGGGTGATTAGCCCATCTTAAAATAAACTTAAATTGAACCAAAGGTGAATGATCCAGAAAATAACAAAGTGCATCTAATTAGAGTGGAAATGGAGCAAACTGTGCTCTGCCTGTTTGGCTTCATTTTATACGTTAATGAAAAGTAATAAGCACGATGCCCAATACTGTTAAAGAGCTTGAGTGGATGACCCTTTTGTGTTTGGCCAGATGTTGTGATCATTTACACCAACATAAACAAGAAGAGTCTTCCTTGGTGTGGATCCAAAAAGCTGAGGCCTGTCTTACATCAGATCATCTCCAGTATGGACCTTGAAAAGCCTGGGCTATTTTTCAGTCCTTCACATTACAACCAGAACATTTTGACCTCTCTGCTTAACCTTCAATTAAGTTCGCCTTTGGTTTTTCTGGGCTGGAAGGTCAATCTACAAAACATACTCGATTCCCATCACTATAAAGTTCAGAGAATGTCAGCTTGCAACAGTACCATAGATCCCAGCCTCATACATCTGCCCATCACCATCTGTGTATGCTGCACATCGGCGGTGTTAAGTGCATTACTTGCATGATTTTACTTCTGGCAGCTTCTTATGCTCAGAGTACTCTGAGGCAGGAAGGGAACACACAGGAAGTTTTACATAAGTCTCTGGGAAGGACCTGGAGTTGAAAAGCATCACCAGATGCAAAAAGGAGGCATTGATATGTGCTGCCATAATACAAATGTAATGCAAACTGTAATGTCAGCATAGGGTGCTGGTGGAATTATCCAGCTATTTCGATATCACACTGTAGATTTCTCTGGTGTCCTGTAACCCCATATTCTGGGTGGAATAGCTTAAAGAAAGAAAGGTGCTACACCAGCAATCCTTGTGATTCAATAAACGTCAGACTCTCCTGCATCAATATCCATTAGCTATGCAGCTAGGGACAATACATTAATTTCCAAGTCTAAACCGGAACAGGATAGAAAGTTATTTACTGTTTTTAATGCTAAAATAATTTCCTGTAGATGCTGAGTATTATCCTTAACTGCCTTCAAGGGTTTCATGTTTTGGTAAGTTCTTGACTGTAGCTCTGAGACATGTCAGGGGCTGGGCTGTCTCCTCACCAAATACATGGCTGCATAACATCCGAGACAAGACAAGAACTGGTTTCTGACTCCTGATTGAATGACTTCTTGGCCCAGAGAGGAACTACCCTGAGCCAGCTCCCTTGCCTTGATGTATCTTATGAAGCTGACTGGTACTTTGGGGAACCGAGCCAAGACTTTATCCCTCCTAGTTTGCCCACTTGTGCTGACAAGTAACAGTGTTGGGTGTGGGGTCTAGCAAAGGGCTGGGCAACCCTTAAAAAGGTGCCAGTTGTGTTCCTAAATGCATTAAGATTTTCAGACTGAAGGTGCTGGGGATTGGCCAGTTCTTAATTTTGTATTTTCTCCTGAGGTGATTTGACCTTCTGACTACAGAGGTTTGTGAGCTGCGATGGCTGCGATGTCAACATTGGCATACATAGCTGCCAACATTGCTCAGAGGTCAAGCTCCCGAAACTATGTCAGAGCCCAAGAGAAGAAAGAAAGTAACTAAAGCATGGAAAAAGGAAGAGGAGGAAAACTCTGCAGCTTAAATATTTGTGGCAGAACCTAAATGATGGTGAGAGGTGCTAGTCTCTCCATAGCTGAGATCAAAGCCAGAGTCTGACCATGAACCAGGCTTCATTCCCAACTCCACGCTCAGCTTCAGCAAAGCCAAACTGATTCTCCTAACACTTGACAGAGCAGACTTATCCCGGGGTAGAGTTTTTCCAGCATGCTGGGAAAGAAATCTGGCAACGCCTTTGTAGCTTCAGCGATCAAAACACTCAGAGGCCTCTCGTATATTTGTAAGATTTTCCTATAATTCCTTGTTTGGTTTTCTTTTTTAAGATTTTGTCTTGCCTTTAAAATGCCTAAATTCGTTTGCTTTTTTTTTTCTCTCTTTAAAACAATTATCAACTCGGGTAGCAAAGAGGCGCAGAAGGAAGGAAAAGGCGGTGTGGAGGTCAGCTGCATGGCCAGGCTGGCATCTGATGGCCGTACACCAGCCTGCAGCTCGTGATGGGCACAGGTGAAATGTGTTTGGAGGTGGAGGTTTATCAGTCTGTCCCCTTCCTGCTCCTTTCATCCCAGTTTATGTTATCCCAGCTCCAGTTAATAGTTTATAGCAGGAATGCCTTTCTGCAGGGTTAGAAAAGCATCCCAGAATGCCACCCAGCAATGCAGATCCAAAAGGCATTTAAACGCTTTGAGCAACTTGTGGGCAAGTGGTATTTTTATCTGGAAATGTTCAGGTCTTGAAATACCGACTGCATCTCTGCATTAACTCAAAGGGAATGATATCGCACCCTTGAATCAAATCCCTAGGGCTGATGATGATAAATCCGGCTTTATATTGATAGCGCCATCTTATTGTCTCTGTTTTATATCACCTTCACCATGACAGTGTAACAGTGAAACTCCAGCACACTAGTGTTCCAGCATCCAGGTCATTTCATGCCACCATCTCCAGTCTTATATAATAGATGGCTCAATCCTAAACAGATTAACTCACTCTGAGAAACTATACAAAGGTGATTTATTTTCCCCTGGATATGCATGCAAATGCAAAGTCACACGAAGAGGTGACTTGCATGCATATCAAGGAGAATATAGATCCTGAAAAATCCCTCACCACATCCTGCAGAAAGGAACAGCGACAGTAACGGAGGGAAACTGATCCCAGCTGTGGGGATTTCATTAGGATAAATAATATTTTTCTACGTCCTTTTACCTAGAACCCTGTTCCAGGTTCATGTGGAATAATACACAGGTGACTGGCTCAGTGGGATTTGTCTGTCTCTCAAACACAATTAGACTTCTGGAAAGCTCACAGAATTAAACTCTTACTAATGTCTCTTTTTTTATACATACGAATTTAGAACAGCAAACAGCAAATTCTTGAAGACAGACTAGACTCCTGTCCCTAGAATAAAGAATGATATCTCAAAAATTTCTGTTTCAACTCCGTCTAATAACAGCCTATGATTTTTCTAAAACCACTACCAAATTTATTTTCTCCTCCTAAGAATTGAGATCACCCAATAAAGCATTTGATGAAAAACTGAAGGAAATCAACTATAATCTTTCCACTGACCTCAATAAGTTCGGATAGACACCCTGAAATAAAATTTAATGTGCATCAGGAGAAATAATGGGCTGAAAGTGAAGCATAATAGATAAGTCTATTGCCTCAAATTGCTGCAGGAATAGTTTTTTGTCTGACGTTTCAGTATGGTTATATTGTAAAACACATTTTCTGCATGGTTAGAACAAGCATTTTCTTTAAATGAAAAAAAAAAATGGAGCCGGTCAGACCTCTCTTTTTGAATGTTGATGGCATTTTTCATTTTTATGCCCTTCTCAAAAGCTTGTCCAGAAAAACATGAGATTTTTCTGAAACCATAAGAGAACTTATATATTCAGAGCAGATCTGTACCACTATGACTTCAACGTGTAATGCTGAGGCAATAAAATTTATTACTGTCTTCTCCAGTGCTTTAATGAAGCATTGCCAGGCTGGCTGTATATTTACAAATGTCTTAACAGATAATGATTTTTAAAAGTACTGGAGAACGACTGCCAGCACAAATGGCCATAACACCAATTATCTGTGCAGGATGTAGTCGTGTTGAATCAAACACAAAACTGAATCATTGGCCAGTTTTCCAGTGTGTGAGGGAAGTCAAGGGAACACATTTCTTCTGGACACATCTCCTGTTAGTTTCCTCCTCTCATGTCTCCATGACTGGCATCATCCCAGCAATTAAACTGAGCCTCCTGATGAGACTTATTATTTTTAATCCAGCTTGTTAAAGAGCATAAGTGTTTTTACTAATCCATCTTTGGCATGCCGGCTTTTCCAAGCATAACCCTTCTTCTGAACAGAGCAAGGGTGCTGTAACAGTGCCCGGGAAAGGGCCCCCCAGTGACCACATGGGTGGCTGACGCCCTGCTCGAGCAGTCAATTCACCCATAAATTCACAGTCAGTTTAGAGTTGGGGGGACCAGGCAGAGATGGTGAAGGTGAGTGGACTGAGAAGATCAGTCATGGAAATGTTTACTTGCACTCTGTTTTCTTGCATATCCTCGCAGGAGACTTTCCATACCCAAATATCTGTGGGACCAGAAAGTGCAAGGAAAATGGATGGACTCTCCTGTGTTGCCTCTCTCCGAGCTCTCCAAACTCTTTCATGCTGTTCAGCCTTCATGGGGTAAGTGTGCCTGTTTGAGGGGGTAATGACAAATCACTGAAACTTCTACCCATTCTCTTTCTGAATCAAGAGTAACACCAAACCCATTAGCTAGCCTGTTTAGGGTTCGGCCAGCTAATACAAGCTTTTGAAGTGTTCCAGGAAGGTACAATGACTGATCCTGGTTTTATTTCCCCTAAATTCTGACTGAAAGAACAGGAAATAGAAACTTTTCTGTTTCTCTTAAGAAGGGCAGTTGTGGCCTGTTAGCCTCATAAGTGTCCCCTGTCTGCTATCTAGAGTGAAAGGAAAACAATTTGGGTGTACCTTTTCTCACAGAAACTCAACTGGCCATGGGAATGTTGGCTCGTGGGTAGAGACAGCAGGAAGAATGTACCACTGGTGTGAACACACATACACAAAGGCTTGTCCATGCACAACATTAGCACCACACACCTCCAGTCCTAACAGCATGTAAGAGTGGTCTTTGGCAGAATATGGGATCGGTAGCTGAAAGATGCTTCTGGTTTTCAAAGCACAGGATGCTAGACACAGCCTGCTGGCTTCTGGGAAGTCTCCATTTCAGCAGCTATGTGTTTGTAAGGCATCAAGGGCTGAACTGCTAACCATTGACTCAGTTGACCCAGCAGGGAGGTCAGATACTTATTCACGGGTCATGGTGAAATCATTAGTTATGAATTTCCATCATGCTGGACTGCAGTTAACCCTTAATTGCTCAATATTTATGTGAGCAATTTCTCTTGGCTGATACGGAGCTGAAGCCACAGAGCAATGCCAGGACACCAGTCAGCTGCACATCTGCCTTCTTCGAAGGCATCTCTCAAGCAGTCATAGTTTGCTGTATGGGTCTCAAGGACCAACATTCAGCATACTTTCTTGGCTGCTCCCACACCTGACCAGCCAGCTAAGGCAGAAAATAATTTATTAATTTAGTTTCCAGGTCAGGTAGGAAAAGAAAGGTTGTGATGAGCTCAATGACCTCAGCTGCATGGGCTTTGAGGTATGTGTTTTGGTAAGGTCCAGAGACCAATTTTTCCTGTATAATAAAGCAGATAAATGAAACAGAAACATTTGCCTCAAAATCTTTTATGCAATCATCCTGGTCTTTTCCCTCTGAAACAAATGAGATTTTTATTTTAGCCTCATTCTCTTGGATGCATTTGATATAAAGACTTTGTCAGCTGCACCTCCCTGTTGATTGTACAAGCGCAACATCTTTGGGCTGCTTGATTCCTTTTCTGTCAGGGGATAGAGCTACTTGTAAGGCTCAAAACAGTAGGACTTTGCTGATTTACTTTAGCTGGAAGATTCCAAAGAGAAAAAATCAATGCTGTGCATTATACGCAGTAGTTCCTCTCCAGTCTCACACCTTACAGTTTTTTCTTAATAATAATAATTCATAAACACGTTCACTAGTATATGGTGCCACTGCAGGATGAAGATTGTCTTGAAATATGTGCTGCAAAAAACATGAGAGGCAGAGAAACTCCCAATCCAGCCATAAAATGCAAGGTGAAATGGGGATAAAATAGCCTGGCAACTGCCTGCCCAAGCCTGAGACGGTTTGAAGCAGAAGCCCACAGACAGGTACAATGTGAACATTAATTTGTGGATTGCAACATCCACTGAGGTTAGAGTGAAGACTCAGCTCTTTTATGCACTCATATTGCTAAGAGCAAGTGTTGCTTTCATTTTCAAACCCACAAATCCCATGTGAAGTATTATTTCCCTGTGCTAAGAAATGTGTCTATATAAAAGCTCTCAGAAATACTCCTCTAAGGATCCTGTAGTAACTACAAGGTGATTTTTCATAGATTTCTAAAATTGACAAGCTAATATTTCTTGAATCAGTCCAAAAAGAGATACTGCTGTACACTTTGCTTATTCTTTCCTCATCAACAAGTGCAATTACAGTGAGATTGAGGGCACTCTCAGCAAGTCTGTAGATGACACCAAGATGAGTGGTGCAGTTGCCACATCGGAAGGACGGGATGTCATCCAGAGGGACCTGGACAGGCTGGAGAAGTGGGGCTGTGTGAACCTCGTGAGGTTCAACAGGGCCAAGTGCAAGGTCCTACACCTGGGTTGGGGCAATCCCAGATTTCAGTACAGGATGACGTGATTGAGAACAGCCTTGCAGAGAACTGTTTACAAAGGCTTGTAGTGATAAGACTGGCGGCAATGGGTATAAACTGGAAGAGGGCAAATTTAGACTACACATAAGGAAGAATTTCTTCACCATGAGGATGGGGAGGCCCTGGCCCATGTTGCCCAGAGCAGTGGTGGCTGCCCCATCCCTGGAGGTGTTCAAGGCTAGGTTGGATTTGCCTTGGGCACCCTCATCCAGTGGGATGTCCCTGCCCATGGCAGGGGGGTTGGAATTAGATGATCTTTAAGGTCCCTTCCAACCCAAACTATTCTATGATTCTATGATTCTATGACTGATTCTATGATTCTATGAATTACTTATATTTCCCCAGACCAGGATTTTAGCACTCCCTGGCAGAGTAATTTTACCATCCTCCAGGAGTAAATCTGAATCCTATTACACCAGGGAAAGATTAACTGACACATCTTTCACCCCTGACGGCCATAACTTTCATTTCTACCTATCAAATGTATGTCACAGCTGGAATGGATGAAAAACAAAGATATTCTTACAGGCTTAAAAATGAAATGCATTCATACTGAGGAGAAAAATAGTGACACGGCAGTTTCCACTCTTCTCCAGGAACAGAGCATTAGCTCCAGCAATGAACAACCTTATGTTTATCAGGAGGTCTGTCTGGGTGCCATTTACTGCTGTTCTTTAATCAACTCAGGCTTACCTGTGCTGGGAAACAACCACGTGTGAGTGGAGACCGTATGCATAGAAGTCATAACTGTGTCATGGAAGAAAAATGGTGTTCTTAAGCCAGAAAGAGTAATCCCTTTCCACACAAAGGTTATGGATGCTTTTAATTCCAAAGCCCATGTGCCAAGGCTGCAATAATTGATGCGGTATCTTGACAAGCCAGATCAATAATTAATGGTGAGTTTGCTAGGCTTGAACAAAACAACCACAGCAGAAGTTAAACCCATTTGTACCTGTCATAGAACTGGTGTGCTTTTCAAAAGGTGAGCAGAAATTGGCAGGATGTTTTACAAGAGGTCTGGTAGAGAGCTAGATATTTCGAAGCCTTTGATAACAGCTTAATTTAATTTAAGGCGTGCTGCATATACAGGTTACTGCAAGCATAAGGTGGCTCATCTCACAAGTGGTGTGTGATGTTAAACACTTTCCTTCTGGAAGTGACAGAACTAAGAGTGATTATTGTCTTATCCCTGTGCTGTTGGGGAGTTCAGTCACAATACTATGCATTCTGTCAGAATGAAAACAGAACTCTTAGGCAAGGAGCATCGAGTGAAATGGTAACACAGGCAGCGTTAAGCACACTGTTCCCATTTGGTGGGAATTAAGGGGTAGTACGACACTCACCTTTGTAAAGATCTGCTTCTACAGAGCATGCATTTGCCTGAACAAACCTCACTATCCCAGGCGTCTTTGTTCTTATCTGTTATTTACAACCCTGCTCTCCCAATAAAGAAAGATTGGTTGATCCACAACTAGTATCAAGCTTTTAACATCGTTAATCCCAGGCATAAAGTGATCAAGAGTTAATCCTCAAGTCTCCCTCAGGGAAATTATCTTGTATCAACAGTGCGCTCCTGCCGTGTATAAGCAGGTTGGGATTGGACTAATTCATTGTGATACACATTAGAGGTGCAGCGGTGATGTTTATGTGGCTCTGTCGGTGGCACTGACCACCGTCCTTGCAGTGCAGGACACAGTCTGTTGTGCCACTGCTTGGGGACAGCTGCAGTTTAAAGTGATGACATGGGTTGTCCCACCAAAGAGGCTGTCAGCATTCACATTTTTACCATAGAAATACAAGGCCAGAGGAATAAAAGCATGGTGCAGACTATTTATAGTCTGTGCAGAAACGTATGGCTGTTGCTGAAATATTTTTCAACAAAGCAAAAGGTTAATGTATGCATTGCCATGCATGTAATTAACACTTCTCTCACAGCACTTCACCTTTTATTATAAATATCGCTCTTGTCCATTTGTCACAGTAGCTGGCATTTCCTTTATTTTTTACATCTTTCCACACTTACAGCACTAGTTTTCTGCCCTCATGTGTTTCTGCAAACTTGTGCCCAAGTGTCCTTTCGAAGACTGAACTGATTTCCCAGTCTCTCTTTCAGTGGCCCAGCACACAGAGTGCTCCTGCCAACCTGCAGGCAGGGAAGGATGCTCTGCACATGCTCCCTCTGCATCCGCACCTCCCAAGACATGCTCCCTTCAAGGTCCACCCCGGTCCTGCAATCCAAAATTCAGCAGCTCCTCTCTGCCAGTTCAGGAGCTTGTCAAGGGCCTGCTTCAATCTTGGTTGCTTTAACCCACCCTACCCCTCCATGTCCACTGCCTTTTTCAGCTCCTCACTAGATCTGCTTTTGACATTTTGACACTTTTGGCCTGTCCAGTGAGGCTCCCTCTGCTCGTGGTGTATGTCAGTGCTCCAAAGTGAGGTCAGTCAGTTGCTTTGCTGCAGTTTCACAGAATCAGTCGGGCTGCTGGTCGGTCACCTTGTGTGGATCCTGCACCTGCCAGCACCACCGGTCACCAGTGCTGCCCAGCGCTGCAGTGGCGGGAGGTCAGGGGCGTCACTCAGAACTAACTAGAGGGGGAAATAATTGACATTTTGGATTCCCAGATGAGGCAGGAGCTTGGCTGGGGCAATCACCCTTAAGATGGCAGGGCTGCTGAAGGGGGTCAGGGCAGGATAAGGACAGCCTGTTACAGGCAGTGGTATGTTTGCAGCCAGGAATGGAGAGGGAAAGCAAGCAAGTTAAATACTTGTTTTATCCCATCCAGCTGTTCGTTTCCTCTATTCCTCTGGCCCTGCTCCTACCACGAAAGCTCTCCAGGCAAAGGAGCTTTAACTGCCTTCCATGGCTTGGTAGTAGAGGTACAAATGAAACTTGAAACACCCTTAAGACAAGGAGGATACCGTAAAACTGTTCCTCCTCCTGCTATTACCATTACTGCATCATCTTTCACAGCAGCGGCAATGAGTGGTTTGCTATGTGAGTGCTTTTGCTGCGGACTCTCGCGCACCGCACCACTCCCTTCGAGGGCTGTGAGGAGTTTCGAAGTCGAAATCCTGGGAGAGAGGGAGAGAAAGGGTCCTACTCTGTTTTCTACATTATTCTGTCACCATCGTAAAAAAGTACAAGGGAAGAGAAGGCTTTAAAAAGACTCAAAGGAAATAAACATCAACTGAACTTGCTTGACTCTGATTGCCAGACAAGGAATTTTTAATATTTTTAACATATCAGAAATGCCTGTAATTCTCTAGAAACCCAAAGGCCTTCTTGTTTTTTTCTTTCATTTTAGCCTGGTGACAGATGAGCAAAAGCCCATATTTTTATTTTTCCAGCCTAGGACAAAACTTGTCTAAACAAGGAGGAATATCCAGGTCAACAAAGCAAGGACAGACTGCACCATGGAAAAAAAACAAAACATCAACTCAGTTTCCAGAGAGGTGAAGAATCAAAGGGTTTTTTCCCTGCCAGGAACTCCCATCTCCCAGAGAAACTCAAACAAATTGAAAAGACCAGCAGAAAACTCTCTAAAATTGGGAGGGTGGGGGGTGGGGGGTCTCCCCCTGGGAAAAGGGTCTCTCATGTTCTCTGCCTCTTACAAAATCCATACATATCCTTAGCTGAGAGCTGGCTATATTTTCAGCGTGTCTCTAGCGCCTTACAATTCATTTTGCGTTTTAGTCCCCCCTGTGTTTCCCTAGCCACAGGAAGGGCTGATTTTTTGATTGATATTTCATAGGGGTAGGTGATGATACTTTACTCATCATGGAAAGTCATTAGTGCAATGAGTCCCACTGGAACACAATCATCTGCAAAACCACCTGCTCATGAGAGGTATTTGTAGCCTGGCTGCCACAGGCAGGGCTGGGCCGAGTCTCAGTCAGTCATAAAATATGATCCTCTGGTCTGTTCTTTCCCTAAACTGACTGTAAGACAAAAATCCTTCAGCAGGTATTTTAGCCAGGCATGAGTGATATTTTATCCCATTTCAGTAATCGCATAAAAGTCCAATTTATCTCAAAAGCAGCCCACTGGATTTCACTGCGTGTAGTCAGCCAAGTCCAGCCCATTTATTTTTGTTCTTTTCCTGAAAGTATTCAATATATTCAAATGCACTATGACAACTGCATCAAACTGAAAAAGTAAAAATAAAATCATAATAATAAAGGATATGTGGGAGGCTTCCAAGAATTCCTTAGGAAAATTGTTTTGAATTCATGCTCATTAAAAAGAGCACCTTTTATTCTGGGCATGACTGACAAAAAAAGTTAGGAGCTAGAGCTGGGAAAAATATTTTGGATTTGGTAAATTATGACAGCTTTTTGGTGTCTTGGATTTTTTTCTAGGACCATCTCGGGAAAGAACTTATAAAAAATGTTTTCATCATATCCAGAGGAATCCTGACTGAATTGCAGCAACAAAACCCAGGTAAAACAGAACCTCCCTAGGAACTTGCAGTGAAAATAATGTTAGGGTAGTTTTGCAAACACATTTATTTAAGCTCCATATATTTTTCTAAACATCAGTGGTGGGTGAGGTAAGCATATTTATTTGAAGAGCTGATTCTGTCACCCTTCCTTGGCCAGCATCTAGGAAATTGCACATAATTATTGCAAAAATACAAGATGGGAAGATACTCTTTGACATCTGATTGAAAATGACTTGTTTAAAATTTCTTTTTGCAGACTATGCCGCATATGCTGGTTCCTATCCTCACCAGAGGAGTTTATCTCTTAGCCCATGACATGTCCTTCTCCCAGTGAAGTCAACCAGACTCAAGAAAGAAAAGGGAAACTGTTCTTCAGTGGAATATTGTGGGTTTTTGTCAAGTGTTTACCAACATGCAAGTTCAAAGATGATTTTGAAAATTCAGCCAACTCTGACATTACTGAAGGCTCAGTGAGGCAAGCGGGATATGGAATAATTTTTGTGTGGTTGTGGTTTACTCTGTATTGGAAATGGCTGTAGGCTGTCTGACTTTGTTGGGCTAATTAATGACATGCTATCCCAAGTCAGATTAGGTAACTGCATTTTCAGTGGTTTGTCATTCCTATCAGAAGGTGCATGTCAGATAGATATTTTAAATATCCCCATTATTCTATTTGCTTCCAGATAGATAGTTTAGCTTTGAATTTGAAGGAGGTGTAGCTCAAAACAAAGGAGTAAATACCAGTTTCTCAGCATGGTGACGCCTTCTGGGCCATCTGAAGCACAGATGCAATATCAGTGGTGGAAATTATTTTATGTTAGCAGTCAAAGAGGGTCATCTCTCTGGAGTAATTTTAGATACAAGCCCTGAATGTCAGGTACTTGCCATAACAGAGCGTGGGTTTTTTGATAGCATGCTACTTGGTGCAACATCTCCCATTGCAGTATGGAAAGGAGCTGTCATGCAAACATCTCTTCGACAGTGCCTTGAAGGATTTTGAGTGCCATCAGAGCAGCTTGGCTAACACTGGGATGTCCTACTTACATATATGTGTTAATCAACACTATATTTGTTCTGCTCCTCTCTCTCACCTACTCTCTGGTTTTGCTGTACCCAGGAGGGAACAATTCTAGATTGTGAACTTCTACCTTGAAAACGTAACATATGGGCTCAGAAACTGCCTGGCATCCTGTGTGGGAAATTCAAGAAACAAGCTGTAGTGACACTGTTTGCTAAATACTGCAAGATGATCACTGGAATTTATTGCTATTTTCATACTACTATGACAGCAGAAACTACTTCAAGGCACTTTGAACATCTAGCCAGTGTGTTGTGAAGGCTAAAACAATATGGGCAAAAAGCAAAGGCCAAGAGCAAACTCTTTCCAAAGATCTTGAGTGTGCTGAAGCATGTGTGAGACATGCAGGGCCTTTCTAAATCAGTGTGCACTGTAACCGCTGCAGCACATGCCCCTTGATTCAGGAGTTAATCGCAGCACCCTTTTACCAGCCTTGCAGTCCTCCTCCGCTCTCCACCTCTGCTGCTTGAGCCAGCAAGAAAAACGAAAAAAATCTTTGGGAAAAAAAAAAATCAGTGGCAGGAACTAAGGGGTTTGTAAACGCAGAGAGAAATCGCCTGTAAAAGTATCGGCCTTTGATATGTATCCTCCAAGGTATACTGAGGGCAGCTCCTATCAAACCTGGTGGCAATTAAGCACTTGGATACCTCCGCGGTGTCTGAGC
Source organism: Cuculus canorus (assembly GCF_017976375.1). Taxonomy (NCBI): domain Eukaryota; kingdom Metazoa; phylum Chordata; class Aves; order Cuculiformes; family Cuculidae; genus Cuculus; species Cuculus canorus. The sequence continues at coordinate 330,692 of NC_071407.1, read as the reverse complement.
TTTCCCACTCCCTCAGCAGCCCCAAGAAAAGCTTTTGAGTGCCATCCCCCGCAGGAAGAATTAGTTTGGAAAAGGGAAATGGGTTTACAAGTTGTGAACTCAGACAAGGACATTCAAACAACAAAAACCCAGCCGGCTCCTTTGTTCAGCTACAAAAGCCAACCACCATTTGGCTGAAACCTTTGCTTTTCCACTGCTGTCTTCTTAAATGAGCTTTTGGAAGGTCCATTTGTAAAAAGCGGATAGAACGGTCCGCCAGAAAGGAAGCATCGCCTCAGAGTGACTGAAGGACGTGCTCGGAGGGGCGCAGAGGCTGCGCCTCGTGCCCCCACAGCAGTGGCGCTGTGCAGGAACCCCCGAGCGGGGGTGGTACGAGCGCTGCAGACCCGAGAAACTCCTTTCCGACATCAGAAAGTTTTATTACGGAAACAGCACAGACCCGTTCTTGCTTGTTGCCTTCCTCTCCTTCTCCCCCTTTCCCCAGACACCCTGTCTGTGCTCTCTTTTTCTCGCACAGCTTCTCCCCCAGCCTGCCCTTCTCCCCTGAATCCCTGCTAAACACCAAAGGAGGCAGGACTTGCAGAAACAGAGGCTTTGGAACGAAGTTCCAAAAAACTCCTTTTCCAAATCAATAACATTCAGCTTGTAAGGAGAAAAATGGGTGCAGAGAGAGGGCCGGTTGGATGATAAAGATGTGTCATATCAGCTCTGGAAAAGGCAAAGTCTTTTTTTCAAAAGCCTGTTACAGTTGTTCCAAGTGTCGGATCTAACCCTGAAAGATCCCAGTGATGAAACATAGGAAGACATATGAAAACATTTTCATATGAAACATATGAAATTCCTGATACAAAAAGTCAAAGAGATAACCAGGCCATTAAGTAACTTTATAGCAACAAAATACTACTCTGATTAACAGCGCACCATCCTTTTCTTCAACTGCTTTTAAAAGTCTGTATAACAGTCGCACTACTGCACAAGAGGAAGGTGAGTGTTGTAACCTGCTGGAATAGTTCAGCTGCACACAGGGAGCTTAATTACTTGTCTAATGTCAAAGATCAAATCAAAATTATACTTGGCAAAAAGATGTGAGTATTCAAATGTGTAACCTTGTGTCCTACCCAGGGAGAGCAGCAGGGGATGATGGAAAGCCGAATTCCTGTAGAGTGCACTACTTCTTTCTAAAAGTATCCTGAAAATGTAGTGCGTAGCTGTTTAACACCTGTTTCATTAGTAAATATGAATGTCAATAAAACATTAGTGTGACATTTTTGCCACGATCAGGACATTAATTTAATTATGTAAAGATCATTACTAATCAAATTAAATTCCCCACTTGCTATGTTATTTGCTTCCTAGGAACAAAATTATCAGTCTAATCTTTCTGCGATGGTTTCCACTCTGAAATCTATGTAAAGCCCCTGGACCCACAACATTCTCCATGACCCATTCAATAACTGCATCACTTTCACTGACTTTAGTGACACAAGTGTTCAGTGTTTGTCATTTTCATACCTCAAAAAAGCACCTCTTCAACAGGTACTTGAACTAAGGCTCTTCCTTACTTTTGCAGAATAACTCCACAAGGAGGAAACAGATCATCCAGTGGTTTGGCTATGTTTTATGGTTCAATTTAGATTCTGGCTTGTGGCCTCTGTCAAAAACAATGTGAAAGCTCCTCCCAACATGACTGGAATTAAAATCAGAGATGAAACAGTCCCTATCATTTATACAAGCATATGTCAAAAATATGCAGTGTCTCTGCTTCTAATTAGTCCTACTTTGTGAGCCACTGCACTAAGTCCAGTTCCAGTGTTGTGAGAGTCTCTATCCACCTTCACCCCAGGGAGCTAGGCTCGTGTTCCTGTACACAAAATGCTACTTTTCTTATAATCACTTTTATTGATTCAGCTGTAGAAGGTGGACCCTGCACGTCCTTTCTGCCTGATTCAGAAGAGACCACACAGGCCCACAGGCAACCAGCTCTGGCCCCACAACCTCGTTTTCACACCATTCTTATTTTTTCAAGTGGAAGTGACTAATCTGTTCCAAAGGACACTGGTGGAGAACAACTTATTTATGTCCCTTCCACAGCTGGCCAGAGCCTGTGCAGGAAATGCAGGTGATTTATCTGAGGCCATTTACAGGCACAGAAGATGGGCTTCCTGCACAGCACAGAGGCATGCACTGCTTTTTCCCTCTTTTATTTCCTCTTCTTTTCCTTTTTATGAGGGTTTCCTTATTCCTCTCAAAGAGCAATCGTGTTTCTGTAAAATTGCTGATACCTAACAAAGTGCTCTAGCCCTTTCAATGCAAAAATTTATCTGGATGTCAGTCTTTTCTTACAACATCTTTCCTGGTTAACAGTCTGTGCACTCAGTCACAACCACAGCTTCTGAGCTAAATGTAGTAGAAAACCACATTAATGTAATCTCTGTACTGATGAAATGAATTCAGTACACACCATAAATCTTAAAAGTAGTCCTAAAAGCGTGAACTTGTTGCATATTGTGTGCATCCATTGTTACCTGGATCTCGTAGTCGTGAACTTAAAGGTTTTCTTCTTGTATGAGAAACTGGGCAGATATTTTCTATCAGGTTGTGCTGAGGTGTGTTCAGATCAGCACCTGGGCAACCCCACAGCTAAGGAGATGTCCTTGCATGACCTGTGGCCAGTTTCTCACAGCCCTCACAGAAGTGGCACGAATAAGACAGCTCATGTCCAGCAGCTGTTGCCATCCACAGCAAACCACACCTTTTCCTTGCAACCAGCCTTTCTTGCATCACTCCTCCTTCCATGCTTTTCCTTCTCAGTAGCATCTTAGATTTTCTGAAATGAGCTTATGCCCACCTTCATTTTTAAATATCCTTGAGTTGCCTAGAGATATACTTCAAAAATCTTATTTTTTTCATGTCTCCAGAGATTGTCTAATTCCCAGTACAGTTTAATGTTTCCAAGCACTAGATGTTATCACCAATGAAAGGAAAAAGATGTTTGTTTGGAAACAGCTAACTTCTCTGTTGCAGTACATATTTGTGTAACGCAGGTAGTGCTAGTAACGTGCTTCCTGGCATCCTAATAAGAAAGTTGTTCAGCTTTTGGGGAGACTACTCCTGTCAGTATAATACCCACATGGTGTAGACTATGGCTGTTCTAGAACCATTGGGACACCGGTGATCGAGAGAAAGTGTCACGTAATTTCAGGAGCATGCAGAGTGCAAGCACAATTGGAAATCTTTACCTTATTAATATTTTATGTGTTGTTTTCTTTCATCTGCACTAGAGAAATCAGAGGAGTTAAAAGAAGCAAAATTATTTAAACCCTCACTTTCCTGTCCTGAGAGACTATAAACACCATTTTTCTTCCGTGATGGATCGAGTGAAGTCATTGACAGGTACTGTGTTAGGGAGGAGGAACACTCTGTGCTGTTCAGTCTGTTATAAAAAGAGGAAATGCAAAGCCAGTTGGAGTTTACAGCTGAATGTGGCTCCTGTGTCCGCTGGGCCACAGCTTGCATGCGAGCAAGGAAACAGCTGCACAGGAATGGAGCAGTGACATTTGTCAGGGTGCTGGTGACGCTAGCCTTCGGTCTACCCACTCTGCTATTCACCTCCAGTGTGGTTTGGTTTTTGCACTCTTCCTTCTAGAGGCATTAGCTGGTTTTTAACCTTTTTTATTCCTCCAGGCCCCTGCAATTGTCCCACTGCAGTTCCACATTGGAAAGGATCCAGCAACAAACCTGAGGTCCTCCTGGCCCTTTACATCCAGGCCGCTGCCCTTTCCCTACGCCCAGAGAGAACTACCTACTCACACAAGGCATTTTGCTGCCACTGGACTAATGGATTTCTGGGAAGGCATTGCTGGAAACACACGTCCTATTTGCATTGACATATTCGGAGGTCATCTTTCTCTCCTTTGAAAACCTGCTCAGAAAACCAGCCACACACACGTCAAGCTGCTGCTTGTTTGAAATTGTGAGGAGCGAACAGAATATTTAATGGGCTTGTCACTGTAAAGTTTGAGTTTCAATTGCACTGGATAAGTCTTTAAGCTTTTCTTGGCACTAGCTTAGTCACAAGGAAGATATATCTAAGTAGCTGTGTCAGGTAGTGTTGGTTTAAATACCTTGAAATGATCATAAAAGTCTCCAATGACTGGCAATTTACAGACTATTGCATTATTCTTCAAGAAAAACAGGAAGTTTCAAGCAGCATCACCAGATAGCGCCTTGATCTGAGACTAGTGTGTTTACTGCTAGAAGGTGGGAGAGAAATACTTCAGAGGTGTGCTGGTTCTGCTGCTCATCTTGCTTGAGATCACTTTTGTAGTTGTGTTTCTGGCAGGGAATTGCAGAGCAGGTGAACTGATGCCTGAAGCCTGCGGGCTGCTCCTTGCTGGAGGCGCATCGCAGGTGGAGACCCAGGACAGATCCGCGGGAGAAGCCATGGAGCCCTGGGCTCACAGACCTGCTGACCACCTCAGTGCTCCTCATAGGGGTCTCCCTTTCCAGCACCAAACTGGTGCTAAATTAGGTGAAAGATCAATTAGTACAGCTAATGAAACCGCACTAGATGAAGTAGAACTGTAGAAGGCTCTGAGGCTTACTGGTTAATGGTTTCAATGGGATTACAGGTATGGATATCAGGGCCCACTGAGAAGCACAGAATACACTTTCATTTCTAGCAGCAACTCTGTTAATCCAGGTGAATATTTCATAAAACAAATGAGAGAAAATGTTATTTTCCTAAATGAATTTTTTGGATCTCCTTATATGGGGAAATAATGGGGAGATTAAAAGGTTGTGTGCGTAATGCTAATTTTTCAGTACATGTTTTAGTTTGCCTGTGCCAAAAATGGTCTTTCAGGATGGGAAAGCACAGTAAAAGGCAGGAAATATCCAGTGCAAACAAAATACCAAACATCTCCAATTTACATCCCCAGCTGGTTTCCGGCCATTTTTGTGGACATAGATCAACTGTGGAAAAATATCAGTAGGAGATCTGTGTCTCTCATTTCTTCTTTTATTCTACCTGTAAGTGCTTTCACAATTCTGGGTTTCTACCAAACACTGTCAAGTTTTGCAGTTGAATAAATCCAGGATCCACATCAATGAATCAACCTTCCCTGGCATGAGAGGACCCCTGCTGCAGTGGGCACCACAGTGCAGGAGCATTTCCCATCCAAGTGGTCCCCGTCCTCCTTCTCCCACCCTCCAGCTGGAGGAGGAAACACCAAGGGTCTATCTCCCTTCTAGCCCCCAAAACCCCTGTGGGCTTTGATCACCAGTTCCTGGCTGAGAGTCATCCAGGGACAGGACCCCAGGCTGGGAGGACTGTTTGATTGGAGTTGTAGCCTGTTTTCTGCCTTTTGCTTGTATTTGTTTGTGGGAGAGAAGCGTATGATGTTTTTCTAGTCTTTAGAGAGCCAGCCCCATGGTGCTGGTGCATTGCAGAGCAGGACGCTGTAGGCAATCCACACTGGACTTGATTGAAGGCCACGGCAGGTGCTTTGCATATCTTGTCCTGCTATGGTTTCCCCAGAAGGAACAGGGGTCTTGCCAGTATAAATTCCCTTTTTATCCCGTTGGGGACTGAAAGAACAGATTCAGCCATTTTTGCCTGAATGCAGCCTAGTAATTAAGAATGCGTGACCCAACTGTGATTATAAAAGCAATGAGAACAGCATTGAGGTTTTATCATTTACGACAGCAAAATCCTCCACTGAATCACAGGAGTACGTATCCCACTGCAAAGCTGTGACTGGGGAAGCCTTTCTGTTCAGATGCCATGAGGTAGCAGGATTGTTTTCAGATGAGGCATCTCTCGGTCCTTCCCTGGACTTGGCTGTCTGGAGTGATGCTGGCCAGGGTGGCTGCCCGTGGGGCTCCATCTGCACGTGGAGCTCAGGTGCTGCCGCCAGACAGACAAACACAGCGTGTGTCCTTCCCCTGGGCTTGGCTGTCCACCGGGACCTTCACAGATACTTACCCACGGAGGTAACAGAATCACTGCTGATCCCCATCTTTCGCTTTTGAAAAGCACAAGTTCAAACAAGTTTTACTTTTGCACAGGAAAAGCCACTAAAGTTTTGGGTTGGATTGCTCTTCTATTTAAAAAATGCGAGCAAACCGGAGAATATGTGAGTGCATAAAAAGCTGTCCTGCATCGTCAGAAAACACTCTTCTAGAACTCAGACCATCCTTTCTTTGGGAATATATACTTTTTTAAAAGAGCTAATTAGAGTCTTATTTCAGAAAACAAGGGATCCACGCTTGACCTTCTCCTGGCAGCTAGAGTACACTTGTGAATCTCTGTAGATTAAGAGAGAGTTAGTTTACACAGGTTTAGCCCAATTCACTGTTTAAACTCTGCTGAGCTTTTAATGGCAGAGGTTTCCTGTGTGATATCCCCAGCCTTCTCCTGTGAAAGCAAGCCCTGGGTGTCTGCATGTGCACAGGACAGAACGGTGAGACTCTTCTAGGAGGTGCTGTGTTTTCATTCCTCAAAAAAGTAACGATCGCCTTCAACTGGTCTTTGTTCCCCATGTCACACCTCCCAGGTGCCACCATACATAGGTGCCACCAGTCACATGCCCATTATATGTCACTGCAACCCCATGAATGTCAAACCTTGCACTGGGTATGCTCCCTAAGCACCCAGGCGCTTCGCCCTGGCTAGGAATTACATGAACAAACATTCGAATGTCATGTCCCCTGCATTAAAGCTCTTCTGCCTTTTTCCTGCAACACCTCCCTTTCCAAAGAAGAGCGGTCGTGCCTTTTTTTAAACTCGGATCTCCTCATTTGCAATTGCTTTCTGGATCCTGTGGTGCTCCTTCCCACATGTGGATTTTTTCCATTGTTCTTGGCAATTATAGGAGTCAAATGCCAAGTGGTGGAAGATATTTTCTATTACCACAGCATCTGGCTTCCTGGCCAGTTTCTCCATTGGCTGCGCTGTTGACTGTGGAGCTACTTCTGTTCCTGTTACATGGCTAAATTCATGGAGTCACTTCATCCCCATATGCTGTTTTCCTTTCTCACCTTTCAGCTGCTTTGAACATTTTTCCAAGAATTAAGACTTCCTTGTGTAACTTCCACACAAGTGCAAGATGCAAAATTTCCCAGAAACAGCTTTTCCCCTTATGTTAGGAGAGTTCTGGATAAGTTCTTCAAGTTCATTCGCGGACACATTTATGACATAGCTGAGTGTTTCCCCATGGCTTTATGACATTCGGTATTTGCTCTAAAAGCATCCATATTTTCTGTTAGCTCCGTGCTGCTCTGGACTGGTGATTGCCTCCTTTGGAAAAATATGTGCTTTCTGCCCCAAATCACTTTTTCTCTAAAACATTTGGAGTGCTCTCTCATAGGAAATGTATTGATTTAATTTGTTCTCATTACCAGGGGATACAATAGACTGGTCCTCGGTAAAAGATAATTTAAAGTCAGAGTTGTTTACCACATTGTGGAACACATCTTAGACAGGAGAGACACATAAAGCTATTGGCAAAAATACACTGTCTTGGTCCACTGAAACAATTAAGGATTAGTAGGATGAGGCTCAGTAATTTGGGGGTGTTAATGTTTTTAATAAATTTTGTATAAAATCATTCTCATCTGCTATTTTGAGTCAGCTGTGACAGCTCAACCAGCTGAGAATCTAGCCCTTGCTTTCACATCTATTTGAGAAATACTTGCAGAAAATGCTAGAAAGAAAGAAAAATCTTTCAATAACATTAAAATTCTGCTACCTGACAAGTAGTTCAAAGTCTGGTATCTTTTACCCATAAAGGAAGCTTTCCCCCTGCTGCCGAGCTCAGTGCTGTGGACTGCACCCAGGAAAACTCATTTCCCAGTTCCTCCTGATTAAAATGGACATTTCTCTTCCTCTGCTACCAGCAGCTAAAAAGTGGCTACACTCATGAGGAGCAGCATGGGAATCCAGTGTAGCACTGCCAAGCCAATATGCAGTCGGGAGGGGAAATTCCCTTTGCTGGGTATTTCCATGAACACCAACAAACCCATTTCCCAGATGGTTCTGCCTGTCTTGCAGCAAGATGGAGAGGTACAAAATGACCAAGGAACTCCTCCTCCTTCTTGGGAGGGTGCACAGATGGAAGAGAATGGGTAATACCCAATAAATGCTGCCCAATTAATCTCAAACTTTGTTCATCATGACCTGACCTAAGCCTTGTTAGGAAGAAAGCATTGAATCACATCTTCCCCAAGAAGACAGGAGGCAGTGGGGAGTCACACGTGTACAGATCTCAGAAGGAGAAGGAGACTCATTCAAAAAACATGCAGTAGTCTTGAGCTGTGTTGCTAAATACTCTCACTCCCACCTCCAGTTTAAAGCCTTACAGCAGTATAATTGGTGTATCTAACGATAGCAGCTAAAACACTGATTCATACAGGAACTCATGCAGAATACATCTAATAAAGCATACAAATCCAGGCCAGGAACGTCAGATCAGCCCCAGAGTAGGCAGAGAACAGGCCTTGGATGTTCATATTCCTCCCCAGTCACATTGCTCCAAAGTGCCACACAAGCCTGGGAGGCCCTTGCTCATGTAGGGGTGACTGCCGATGAGCACCTGGGCAATGGGATGTGCCTGCTTGTCTCCTCTGAGTCTGCAAGACCTGAAAGAAATGAATGAGCAGCCATTCAACACCATATTTTTTTGGCCAGGATTAAGCCAGAACATGTGTGAACTGAGGACCCAAATTAATAAAAAACTCAGTGTCTTGTTAATTATACCCTAAGCTGTGAATTCTTCACAAATCAGTAGTTTAAAAACCTGCATAACTGTTCAGCATTGCAATCTTTTCTGTTCTATTATTACAGCAAGAGGGAAACTGGAGGGTGGAGTGTCTTTGGTTTTTATTTTGGGGTGGGTTTTTTTTGTATGATGTGGCTATGCCTTACAATACCTTGGAAATTAAGGTTTATGCTATAATGTTACCTCAACTATACAGGAGAAGATGATACAGTCTCGGGAGACCATCTGGCAAGAAATTGTTTTTGAAAGATATACATGCCAACAGATAGCACTGTTCTTCATCTTCACACCATCAGAAACCATTGGTTTCATCATTGTACAGAGACTATCTGTGTCATCAGTCACATAATTTGGAGTGAGAAATATATAAAGATTCTGTTCAGTGGCAATTACAGTTAGAAGAACCAATAGAGAAATCATTTGCCATGCTGCCAGCTCAGGGATTACAGATTTGATGTGTGGTTTCAGTGACCTCAGAGCATGAGAAGTGATATCCCTCTCAGCACAGTAGATTGAAAAGTATTGATGAGAGAGTAAAGATCAGGGAATAGCAGCTTGATAAGACATTCCTCTGCCTCTGCCCATTTACTGCTACATTAATCTTTCCTTGATCTATTAAATGCCATTTTCTTGGACATTTATTCTGAGAACATGTAGGAAATAAGCTGAACCTATATCATCACATCAGCTGGCACCCTAAAAGGATTCCAAAACCATGAATCCAAAAGGATAGGATAGGAAATACGTCACTCAGCAATGCAAGATACGAGTTTTTCACTAAACTGTGACTGAGATCGTGACTTACTTTTCCCCTCGTGGTATTGACATGAAGGATTTTTACTAAAACTGAAAACATTTCTATGTTGCAATGTTACAGAACCAGACCGTAGCCTGTATTACCTTCCTGCTAAAAATGATCCTGCACAGATTGACCTCATTGAAGTAGGTGGGCTATTGACTCATTCGAGTTAGGGCTGCACCTGCTTGTATCTAACCTGCATCGTGTTTACTCTCATAAAAGCCTGGGCCAGAGATTCAAAAGCGTGTGTGCAATTGAATGCTTCTCCCATTAAGGACCTAAATAAAACTGCACAGCATACTCAGGTCTGTTGCCTCCCTGGGAGTCTCTGCCACAAAGACCTTCAGGCAGATAGTAAAGGGTACCAGAAAGGTAATCTAGATTATCACCAGTATTTTACAAACACCAGCCCAAAGGAGCAGTGCCAACACCCTTTGCCACACTTACAGCAACAGGCTTTCTGGAGAACTCATTGCTGTAATGCAGGGTGGTAAGGTCTAAGTAGAAGTTGAGCACACAGTGTGGGTTTCCTTGTTCTTGTGCAGTATCTTTTATAGAAAAGTAGGCTTTTATAATACTAGAATCACAGCTTCGATGTTAATTCTGAGGAGCCTTGAAGGGCTTCAGTCTGCTTCAGTGCTCAGAAGCTTTAGCCCTTGATGTCCCTCAACATGTGCTACTCAAAGCAGCAAGTGAGATATCCACCTTGCTGAGATGATGAGCTGTGACCATGTGTGGGTTCCAGCAGGACTCGGAGATGTTCTGTACAGCCTTGGGGAAGGCTTTATCATATTCCTGTCTGGAGGAACAGAAACTCTTCTTCTGTTCCTCACTACAGCCTTCAAACTTGTGTGTGGTCTTTTCAGCCTGCACAGCTGCACTTCAGAGCACACTGCACTGCTGTTTTACCATGCCAAAGCCAAGCAGAGATTTGCCTGAATCGCCAAAATTCTCAGTAATTAGGAGCACTAGGAAGAAGCGTTAGGACACAGAGAAGTGAGCAGTCCTTGGGACACCATTTTGAGTCCGATTTCTGGTTGTACACTGGGCCTGTGGGAGTGCACAGCAGTGCTGTTACGTGTGCCTGTGCATTTGCATGATGCAAAGGAGTTTCTACAAGTGTTGAAGTTCAGTCGCTGATGGGAGCAAGTTGTCCACTGAAGCACATTCTGAAGAGAAAACAGGCTTTCATGTAGCCAGATTCCTAGGAAGTTCATATTTCCCAAAATGAAAACCTTATGTAATCTCTGCTTAAGAGGTGGCTGCGTTTTGGAAGCTACGCATCTGTATAAGTGGTACTTGTACTCAGCTGATGTTCTCAGCTCAATAGGAACCAAATTCATCTGGCTATGCATCTAACCTATTTTTCTTCCTTTGTGCTATCTGACTTGCATTCCCCAGAAGTAGCCACAATTTAAGGTTTAGAAAATAATCTACATGTTCTGGAGAAAATCAGGCTTCATTTTTAATCCCATTGTTTCCATTGCTGTCAAAATTTTATTTTATGCCTTTCTCTTGCTATCTGTCTTAGTGGTGGCAATGGCTCAGGTAAATATATCCCTCTGCTTGATGAACTGAGGGATGCTTGCTCATCTAAAAGGAGGAGACAATTATATCTAAGGATCTAAGACAATTATGTATAAAAGGAGGGACAATTATATCTAAGTCTTTGTGAAGAATTTGAGACCATAAGGAGAAAATGCTGTTTCTAAGCAGCATCTCACTTATTCTCGCATAAAGAAATCAGATCTGCAAACCAAAACATCTCATACGCACTCAAAGTCAAAATCAAATGAATGAACACCCTATCATGAGTCCAGCCAGCCCAGTTTGTCTCATCCAGGCTCATCCTCCCTTGAGATGGGGCTGTACTAGATTTTCTTTGTTCCAGTTAGGAAAGGAAAACAAGAAAGTCTTCTTGCCAGGGTGCTATTTGGTTAATGGATGTTTAGAACCCCCTGGCTGTGACTTCTCCTGATCTTTCATGGCATTTTTTAGTGTGACACTCGTATCTGTGCCAGCAGCAATGGGTCTAGCTGGTAAAATGCAATTCAAAAGGTAAATGTAGCTTTTCACGATGTGATGTGTATTTAAAAATCATTAAACAAAGCCACAGAAACAGCATATGGCCTAAATACATTTTCCTGTCTTTCCATACACAATTATGTTTATCCTCAGAAACCAGCTGGTACAACATACCTAGCTGAAAGAAAAACAGAGAAATGTCTATGCTACGTCACCAATGGAGGAGGGTTGAATATTATTGTAGTTTTGAATTACAGTTCCACAACTGTAGGTATTTCAGCTCACAAACAAGTGAAATTTTCAGCAGATTTCAGCATTGAAATGAGCCAAGATGCTGAGGAAGTTCCAGGGAAAGGATATGCATAACCAGCCCAATTTTGTCATAACTCACTGCATTTTTGTAAGAGCTTGAGAAATAAGGAGAGATTTCAGGAATATCCTTGAGCACTGACATTACAGGCTAGTCCTTGTTAAAGGTAGTGATGGCAATGGTGAACAAGCATTGACTGTTGTTGCCTCTAGCAGTTGTATTTTAAAGGACAGTTATTGCAGGTGAACAATGTATAAGCTCAAAATCACTTCTGAAGGTACCTGAGGCCCTGGGCTGAGATGCATAGCACAGGCACGTCACCTAGATTGCCTTCAGAATGTGCTGCTTCATGATTCTGAAACACTGCATAACAATTTCCCTTAAAACACCAGTTTGTATAAATCACACCTACCAGGATTGGCAATGATTCGTATGAATGATACTCTTACAGCTCCTGTGCCTCATGAATGCCTCACACCTAGGCTGACCGCCACCAACACTTATAACCAGACAACAGAATTTGATTTTCCTTAGACAGAAATCAGGCTCCTGCATCACCACAAAGTCTACTACATGCATGCTGCTCGTTTTCAAAATAGTCATCATTGCTGACTGGGCAAGTGTGCCTTCTGATAAATATGCAGCCAGAGCACACCGAGCAGTTTGAGTATCACAACACTTTTGACACAGCTGGACTTTTCACCATAGTTTCCTTTAAATGTTTCCCTTTGTAATCTCAATTTAAATGGATTAATTTATACTGTGTGCGACACCAAATAAATCACTTTGGAGGCTGCCACTTAAAAGTGCCGTGCCAGTGCTGAAGCCTTGCTTTCTCATGCTCTTCTTCTCAGGTCTCTTCTGATGATTAAACATGACTGTGAGCCTGGATTACACTTTATTGCAAGGGAAAGGGAAATCCAGCATCCTCCAATTTTACCCTTTGCAGAACAGACAGTAGCTAGTGAATAGCTTTCAGAAACTGAACTTTTTGGCTCTGCTTCATTTTTATTAGGACACCCTGTGCAGAAAATCATTAAAAATTAATTAAAGCTGCTGAATGAAAAGCATAATCTTGAGTCCAAAAGAATCAAAGTTAACATCACTCCACAGCACTGAGTAGCTCTGCGTACTCATTAAATCCCATCTTTAATTACCCAGTAGTGGGGTTTCTGTTCTCTGCTCATTACACTTGTGTGATGAAGCGAGGGGGCTTTCTGGAGCACTGCCCTATTAAACATGGAGCTTATTGGTGTACACTGAGCCAGGTGTAATCTCTTTTGGAAAAGCTGAAAAATTCCAGCTAAAATAAGAAAATATCAGCAAGATGCAGCAAGCAGAAACTTGTGGGACAATTCCTGACAACCAGCATCCTTTGGCCCAGCTCTGTCGCCAGTTTCGTTCTGGTGGAAGGCAACTGCTTTCAGGATAATTTCCCCTGTCTAATGCAGAGGTAACTAAATGCGACATGAAATACTTTCCTCATGCCCAGGTTTGCACTTCTTTAAGAGTTAGGTGAGTGGCTTCTATATGTAATGGGGGAATATTCTCTGGCCTGAGAGACTTTTACAAACTTCTATTTTACCTATAGAGAAATACACAGGGAGAACTACAGAATTTCAAGCAGCAAATGCTTTAGCTGCAGAGCCCTGTGAATCTAATCCTAAAATTTTATCCTCTGTGGCTTGTTCAACACTCAGCAAAATATGGATAAACAAGATTTCTATTAGTGTCCCAGTTATGAATAGATGTAAACCCAGGCAACATTAAAAGCAGTTTCACAGCTGTTTCAGCATAACAATTTCTTTGTAAATAAAATGAACATTATGTCAAAACAGCTGCTAAAGTAATTTTATTGAGTCAGTGGGCACAAATATCATGTAACTTATCCTTTAATTATTCTGCAGTTTCACAGATTTCGCTAATAAATCACATGTGGCAGCAGGATATTTATGGGCTCCTACAGGTTGCTGTGTAATTACACTTACAGAGATTTGTGGGGCATGTGCTATGGAACTGTGATGTCTTTATGTTGGTATGTTACGCTCAAATCTCAAAGGCATCCCCTCATTCACTACAGCACCTGGCAGGCTCTTGGTGTTCATTTCAGTGGAAGCTGTCAGAGAGCAAACACAAATCCTAATGCTTGTCTTCCCTAAAAGGTTCAACTTTTGCTGGTTTTATTATTACTCTTTTCCCTGAAGGGTAGTAGAAGTCTTTTAGATTGAAAATAACATCATTGCACCATGTGTGGAGAAAGCAGAGCTGGCTTCAAAAGTTACCTGAATGTAACTTATGCTTCTGTTTAGGCGACAACAGCCACCTCCTTATAAGCTCTGTGTACAGGGGAGTAGGAATGAGAGTCATATTTCCGTGGCAGTTAAATTTGTTCTGTGCCAATCGTAGTTCAAAGCAAGTAGAAACTGAGGTCACCAATAGCAAAGAGCTTCATTGCTCTAACCAAAGCTTTTGGTGGGAGGCTCTAATTGTTCCAGGTTTCTCTAATTGGAAGAGCCTCCAGGATTCTCACAGCAACATTCATAAAAGTGCTCTTGTTGCCCACAGAGCAAGGACAAACTCTCTTGGATTTGGCAGCAGAATTCAGCAGGGCACCAGAGGTAAGTCAGGAAAGTGATATAATCATAATATGGTTTGGCTTGGTTAGTTCCAACCCCCTGCCGTGGGCAGGGGGGACACCTTCCACTGGATCAGGTTGCTCAAAGCCCCATCCAATCTGGCTGTGAAGTCCAGGAGGTTTTGCTGGGAAGCTACCAGGGAGAGTGGGTGACAGTTGAAGACCTCACTGTCTTTTGTGGGTACACTAGGACCAAACCCGGGCCCTGCACCGGGGGACAGGGCACATGCTCATATGGGTTACATATGTCATCCTGAGCCACTTTCATCTTCTCCATCCTGTGCACATGAAACGCCCCCTCTCCCCAGGGTGGTTTAAGAGAGATCCTGCTCATGATAAGTGCTATAAGGCGTCCCAAGGGTTGTGCAAGTCATAGTAGCTCTCCTGCTTTTAAAAACAGTGATGCAGCATTTTTGCCTCCCTGATATGAAGGTCGTGAGATTTATGTATCTTGTTTGCATCTGTGTCATTTTGATGTTAAAGGTTTGGAAGTGGCTGCTGTCATTATCTGTCCTGAAAAAATGGAAAAAAATGAGGCCCTGGAGAAAACGTAGATGGGAAATTATAAATAAACTTGTGAGAAGACTGCAGTGTGAAATATGTCATGTTGCTCCTGAATGATCTGGGAACTGAATTTGTTCATCAAGAAATTCCTGCAACTAATTCTTCAGGAGGTTTTAAAAAACAAGCTGTCCTTTGTCATTTTTTCTTACTTTATTTTACTTCATATTTCTTTTTTATCCAACAAGCAGTTTATGGCATCTTTTCTGAGTGGCCTGGCTTCTGATGGGAATATTTTCTATTAGAAATTCAGTACTGTTTTACTGTGATTTTTCCTATTAAATAGCCATGCTTTAATAGAGATAAATATCACACGTGCTGCTAACGTAAGAGCTCTGTGGAGCCACATCAGTGCTGCTGAGGACAGTGAAGTGTCAGTAACTGCCTGGTTTCATGGAGTAACCCACACTGATGTGGTCCATAAAACACACTGTCTCATAATGACCGAAACATTATTCCTGATAAAATGCTATTTGTCAATCTCATGATTGTTATACTTGAAGTGTGTGCTTCAGTCAAGCTAGAGAAATACAGCTCCAAGGTGGGACCGCTTTGCCTGTCTCACCTGGTTTTCAGCTGAGTATTTCCAAGTAGCCTTAGGGAAATTAGTTTTACACCATGTTGGTTTTCCTGTTTGTTCTCAGTGGTTTGGTAAAACTACTGAGGCCAAAAGTGATTTCCAGAAGCAGAAGTCAGGGCAGGAAGAGTGTTCATTAATTCAGCAGTGCTCAGCATCATCCCCTCTACCCGTTAAATGTCGCTTTAGAGTGGAAATCAAACACATCAGTATTTTAAAGGGTTTTATCATTAAAAAAAAAA
Source organism: Cuculus canorus (assembly GCF_017976375.1). Classification (NCBI taxonomy): domain Eukaryota; kingdom Metazoa; phylum Chordata; class Aves; order Cuculiformes; family Cuculidae; genus Cuculus; species Cuculus canorus. The sequence goes on along the minus strand of NC_071407.1, from coordinate 314,763 downwards.
ACAGCTGAATGACTCTGAATGCCTCCATGGGGAGTTTGGGAGGATCAGGAACAAAGAAATGAATTATGAATTGCTGTGCATCGGCAATTGAGGGCTGCATTATCCGTGAACCTGTTGTCTGGTGCCTGAAGTTGACAGGGGGAAAAAAGCATTTAGGGCAGTCTTTTGAAGTAGGTTGATAAGTCGGAATAATAAAACCTGTGTGCTTTTTTCCAGAAGAATCACGATTTTCTGGTCATGTGTCTTTCCTCCAGCTGTGAAAGGTGCTGAGTAGTGACTGCAGAGCCAGGTCTGCGAGGCCACCAAGCAGCCCGAGTCTGCCGCACAGATGTAGCTGCTTTTGCGGATTTGGGGGTCTCATCTGCGTATGCCTCCGTAAAACAAGAACATTTGGGGAAAACTGGCAATTGAAATTGCAAATTGCAATTCTCCTCTCTATTTTACTCTAGAAAATGTGTTATACAGTAATGAAATCCTTTTCTGACAGGACAAATCTCAGAGAATTAATTTATCATTCATTTTTATTTCAAGACCTCAAGGGTCATAGAAGCCACATATGTAAGAGCTGTTATTGCCATTAGTTTGGGTCAAAAAAAAACCCATAAGAATGAAAAGGAGTTGGGAAGCTGTGTGACTGAGCTGCTGAGCCAGCAGAGCTGTGGTGGTTCACATCACATATCCGAGGACTGCAAATCCCCATCTGAATGGTCAATATTTTTCTAATCCAACTATTTTCATAGTTTTTTTCATTTGGGATTTCAAAAATTATGTGTCACTGGTCTAAAACTGTTCCCATCATTGTAAGATCACAGGGAACAAAAACTAAACTGAGCAGTTTTTAACCCTCGTTCTTGACTGCTTGTTCTTCACTGGCCTTGTCACCTATGAGCAGCATTTCTGTTCACAACCTGATTATGTGCCAGCCCTGAGCAGAACGACTGGGGTTTTTAAGAAATCAAGCAACAATTGATAGATCAAGAGAATAAGCCCTCTTTTATCTAGAAAAACTAAAATGAAAATTATTGGAAAAATGGTTTTTATTCCTTCCCCAGAAAAGACAATTGGGGAACCTGAAAGTGAAGGCTGTAATGTTGAATGAATTGTTTGAATTTTAACTGAAAATATTTGGGCTGAAATGAAAAACTGTTTTAGACAGCTGGAGGGGTTTGACCATTTTTTTAACTGTTTGTTTTGTGTTTTTTTTATTTGTAGTAAATACATTTGCATAATTTCTACATGCAGAGCACCGCAACTGGGACTAATTATTCACTGTGTTAGACAACATGCAAACATGCAACAAAGCCAACCTCCGATCTGGAAGATTCACAATCCAGTGCTCAGTTTCAGCAAATAACACTTGATAGGCCAAAGTGTTCATTCTTTTTTCTCTTTTTTTCCCATTTATTAAAAAGGGCTCTTATCCAAACCCTCAGTGGCCCTTTCAGGAGCCAGAAGAACAAGGAAATACTGTGCCTGGTTAGTGCAGAGGACTGGGGTTTGCAAATCAAAGCAAATCTCCTTACTCTGGAGCAGACTTTATGTCTGACATTAACTGAGCCAGTCCAGGACCCTCTGTGCCTTCTTTGCTGACTTGTAGAACGGTAGCAGCACTCCCCTTCCTCCTAGGGACAGGTTGAGGGCATTGAGATTTGTAATGTGCTATGTAAAGAAAATCCTAGAAGTATATAAGAGAAATACAGTATTTATGGACTTTTCTGAGCTATAAACCCCAAGCCCCTAGGACTGGATGGACTGGTCATTCAGCGCAGTCATGTTTCCTAATCAAAACAACTATGTTTATGGTTTCCAGTACTAAAACTCAGCACTTGCAAGGTCAAATGTGTTTCTCCAGCCAAATTTGCTATTTCTGATAACATCGCTGCTTATAAATGTGTGTTCCTGCCTCACCATCAGGTGCACAGCGTAACTGCACTGCATTTAACTCAATGCACACTCATAAAACCAGGGCTGATGTTCAAATCCAATTCTACATCATAAGCTGAACCATCAAGAGTAAAATGCCAGCTACAAAATTGAGATCTAGCTACTGGGAGGCTGTAATGTGCAATAATCCAACTGCTTCTTGCAGTCAGTAACAAAAAAATGGGCAGATGAGGCTTTTTATCAGATGTGCCACAAACCCTTTAGGCTGGGTTTGTCCTCTCTGTTTGCAGAGGGCAAAGCCTTGCCACGGGAGTGGAGCAATCAGCAATGAGCACTGTCTCTGGGTAGGGAGGTGAGGGCAGAAGACCAAGAGAGAAAATTGTTCTTTTTCCCCACTCTCCCTCTGCTTACTAAAACGCAGCCTCCTGAGCCACTGCTGCTTCAGGAGCCACAGATCAGTGCTTGCTTGGGCAGGATGGTGAGGGATCCCTGTGCCTGGCAGCACCTACAGATTACACCAAAGCAGCTTCTTATGATAAAGAATTGGACTTCTTCCCATTTTTAACTTGTACGTGCCAGAGAAAGGAGAATAATTTTACTTGGAATATTTTATCCCAATATCTTGATTTTTTTTCGGGCTGGTTTCCTGGTTGTTCGTAACTTTCCACCTTGCACAGACTTGGTTACATTCATCTAGCTGTCACCAATACCCAGCCTCTAGCTCTCATCTAAAGCTGAATCTTCGAGCATTTGTGGAGACCCTCCTGCATCAGCCTGCCTCTCAAGGACACAGCATTTACACCCGCAACACAGCAAACAACTGTTTTCCCCTTCTTACCTGAGGATACCAGTTTCATATGCTGGTCCACATCTCCAGCATATTAAAAAGTGCCCTATACTTTGGCACCTTTGTGTCCAGCCCTGCAGGGATGTGAGAGACTGCACATTTGGGCTGGCAGCACGAGCAGCCCTTTGCGGTGCACAAAGGAACTGCAAAGGTGCAATTTCTCCATTGAAATGAACAGTCTAAAGCTCTGCAAAGCCCCTCAAGAGTTTTACTTCCCCTCTGCTAAAGCAGAAATTTTCCTTTCATCACCATCAGGAAAAAAACTTCAGATTATCACATGGCAAACTCACCATCCCCTAATGAATCCGACTCCTGAATCCAAGCAGAGAAGGATGGTTAGGTGACCCCCGCAGTGAGTCTGCACAGTGTGGTCTGGCCATGTGAGTGCATCGTACAGCCTAGCGAGGATTTCACAAGTGCTGCTGTGTTCTGTACTCACATGGGCTAAGAGGGGGAGCAGGAGCACGGGGAAATGAGGCCACATCAAGGAAGGGATTTTTCCTTGCACTAACCAAGATAAATACATAGGAAGAAAAATACATGAAAGGCAAGAGTATGTAGAGTGTCCAGGACACAAGTAGCATTTCAGAGACAGCTCTTAAGCATGGAAAATATGACTTGTGGATAACTGCCCAGATCACAGAAAGTGGTACTGGTCCTCCAGGTATATCACGTAGATTAACAGTGCCTGCATGCACCAGTGCTCCTGGTCACCTTGAGCAAGGCTCTCTTGCCCTCTCCCAACTCTCCAATCCATCTCCCACCTCTCAGACAGGGTCTGTGATCCTACTATCTAGTAACTTTGTTCCAAAACAGATCCTTAGTCAGTGCCCAGGATCACAGGCCATGACGGTGATGGGGAAAAAAAAAAGCAGCAGCACCTTTCTGCTGGGAGACTGGGAGCCCAGCACTGCCTAAATACCAAATATTTGCAATGACATGTCTCAGTAGGCAACTGTGAGCCAGTTACACTCACACTTTTACAGCTTCTCTAGAAACTTATACTGAAGTCGGGATACTAATAAAGTTAACACAGACAGGCAAGGCTGACCAGGAGGCAGGCTGAGGAAATCTAGGCATGCAGTAAAAATAAATAATTGCTGTAAGTGACAGAAATACTCAGTGCCCACTTAGAGAAGTACAGCAGAAGGGTACCTAGAGAATAAACCTATTTCCAGACTAGCCAGACTCCTACACATAGTTTGGTTAGGACCTGTCTAATTATAGGAGGGTGGAAAAATACTGCCAGCAATACTAGATTGCCAAGAATTTGACTTTGTAAATGCATTCATTTGCTGGTTGAACAGTAACGAGCTCTGGGATATCATATTTCTATCTAACTAGATGCTAACTGTATAATACGATGCAGAGATGATGTACATGACTGAGGGCTGTTTGGGCAGTAACAGCGTGTGATCACAGGGTAAACACGAGCTGTGTTTGCAGAGCCTCTGCAAAGGAAATCTGATGACAGCACTGGAGAGCTGAGTGGTGAATCACCACCATCCAAGAGTTAAAAACTGTTCACCTTTATTAAAGAGTAGCCTGAAGGAATCTGCTACCTGTAGGAGTTAGGATGGGGATTAACTCTTTAGTGTCCAAGACAGAAAACCACCCTGAGCAGCGAGTAGGGAGGCTGTCAGGGGGGAATCCAGCCCTGGAAGTGAAGGTGGCTATGGCATCATCCATCTCCAGCCCATTCTCAACCACACAGTGTCACCATGGGAACTCAAAGCCAGACAGGTTGTTCATTTAGAGGGATTTGCGGTGCGGTGTCCCTGAGCCCTGCATGGCAGGAGGCCCTGCATCCAGCTTTGTCAGAACTGTTGCACCCAGCAGGGATGGGAGCAGGGTGGTTTCCCCTTCAGAAAACATGGGGTTGTGACCCCACGCGGTTGTACCCCATAGCTGGTCAGTGCCAATGACCGTGAAAACAATGCATCCCCCTGCTGCAGCCCTCCAGCTCCTGTCCACCTCCACACCCTGAGAGCAGAAGGAGGCCTGGGAGCACACCAGGCAGACACAGCAATGGGGGTTTAGCTCAGCTGTGACACGCTGAATTGTCCCCTTTTTACACCATGAACATGCCAGCAGTGAGGTCGCTGTCACCATACCATTGCTGTCACCATACCATCTCTGTCACCACAAAGGCTCAGGCTAGCTGGAGGCTGGAGGTGGCAGTGGGTCCTGGGGCTGCAGGCACCGCGCAGATGCCACCCACACCTGGATGGTCCCTGCAGCCTGGGAAAGCAAAACGCTCTCAGTGGGCAATGGGAAACTGTCAAGCACTTGAAGGAAGAGAAGTGTATGGAAAATATGTTATTTTATCCAGGAAGAACAGTTTTCAGCCTCGGGTAACTGTGGGGTTTGGTCATTTTTTAACATGCACATTTATAGCATCACTGCTCAAGAGAATTAATTTGTATAGAAGGGTCCCCTCTCAGCGAAGGAAACTAACACACATGAGAGCTAGGACATTGGGGAAAGTGAAACAGGGTGCAGTTGCATCTCTTCCCCAGCCTGAGAGGATACTGGGATGAGTAATCTGTGTATATCCAGGCAAATGTTGTTTTGAGGGAACACTTGCATGGGGAAAAATGGTTTACAAGTATTTGAAATAAACAGTCCTTGCAAATCACTGGAGGTGAAACAAACCAGCTGGGGCCAGATGAATCTGGGCAAAAGGGGGAGCTTTCTACGCAGTCCCAAGAAACCACAAACCCCTCCTTGCCACCCTGCCCCAACACTGTGATTTATACACATCTCTAGCTCAGAAAAAAAAGTCAGTTGGGTTTTATCAGTCTGCATTAAAGGCCACATTTTTCCTACATTTACAAAAAATTTTTATTTCAAAACCTTTAGCCTTATGCTGGGGTGAACTTTCCCTAGAGCCAATAATTTTAATAATACTTAAAATAAATGTGATTTAACAGAACTATGAGTTGAGGAGAGTATCAGGCAATAGAATAAGAGTCAGGCTAATGGATTGCTGCTTAGTTCTTCTGTTTGGCTTGGCAAAACCGGGTCCAGTCACTGATTGCTTAATGAAATGTCATCATTAAGTTCCTAAGCTAATGAACAAGTCTGGAGTACTCCTTCACCCCCTGCCTTCCACAAATTTGGAAGGAAAGCGTACTGAGTGGAACAGAAAACTTACAGCACCATGTTCCTCTTGCCTGCTGAGAGAACCTGGCATCACTGGGTCTGACGGTAGGAGACACACCACCAGGCACGCTCACTTAGTGTTTTGGCATTTCCCAGGCAGAACTGCACCGGCCCTGCTGCATCCCGACCAAAGCCTGCCTTCAGGTCATCTTTAAAAGCAGTCCTCTGGCATGGGAAGCACATCCCTAACCCCCTCAAGGATGTCTCAGATGCCCTGTAGATAAAAGAGCAAATAAGGAGATCAGTAGAAATAGGTGATGGAGTTGGCCATCAGCAAGGGTGGGGTTTATTCCGAAGCAGAAATGGAAACTCTGAGTGAGAGAAACAAGGGGACCTGGAAGCTGATTTATGTGATCTAAACAGAGTTGTTAAAAAAAGAATGTTATCTGATGAAGTTTTACAAGCCAAGCTTCTATAAGTAACAAAATACTCCAGGTATTAAAAATGCAAGGCATGTGTTTTGGCATGTAGAATGAGATGAGTCATTGTTTCAGAGAGCAGCTTTCAACATATGTGAACGCTAAATGAATGATGTTCGATTACAATTCCTCTCCCAAGGTATTTATGGGTATAATTAGACTAAGCTTTTAGAAATTAAAGGTTGAAAAGTTATAAAGAATGAAATTTTGATTTAAGTGAGGCTTAAAGAATGTAATGAGTAAGGTGCAGGAAGAGTCGTGGGAAGAAAAAGCATCCTAGGAAAGTCCAGTTGTCCTGGAGGAAGAATGAATACAAGTGAACAGCAGAATCTCCACTCCAAATTTTCAAATCCCCTTACAAAATTTGCTGACACTGTTCACTGCACAGCAAAATGTGCATTGCACCCATTTATGACCTGTATTTCCTAAAGGAAAACAGTGAGAATCACACTGAATCGTGTTGGGAAGAATGGTGTCATTGAACATAACATGAAAGATCACTGTTCTCATTGCTTTTGCATATGACTTAACTATTTAATCATGCCCATTACATCAACTGTGCTGATGATGGGCTGTCTGAGGAATGCAGATTTTAAAACAGTTCCTGCCAATTGCCTGTTAGCCCTCAGAATTTCTTTGTTCCAGTTGTGGAACTGTGTCAGACGTATGCAAAACACATTATTATGAGTTTGTGCTAGAAAAATCTCCATCACATCCAAACCTGGGTGTGTGCTGCCTGCATGGTGGAGGCCTGGTTGCAAGGTGGTGCATAAATCAGCTTCTCTGCATGGGCAGCCCCTTCTTTCCACAGACCAGTAAATAGGTCAGCACCAGTAAAAACATTAGGAATTCAGGCTTTGAGGAAAAAATGAGATTATATAGCAAAGAAAGGAAGCTTATCCCCAAGGTATGAAAGAAACACAAGGTTTCAAACTTCCTAGTTCTACATGAAAGGGCACTTTCACAGTGGGGTGGGGAATGGGAAAAAGAAGCTGCTCGTGGTTTCCGGCAGTATTTCTCCTGTGTCAGAGGCATGTATGATGGTATTACCCCTTCATAAAACTAAATCTCATTTCTTACTTAGAAAGAAGCTTTGGCCAGGGCAGGGATGCAAGGGCAGCTACCCCAGTACACCCCAGCTCCTCAAAGAGGGAACACAGACACCGCCTTTGGGTCTTTTGGGACTACTGGGGAGGTGGGAGCACACTCCACAGACACTCTCTCTACATAAAATCGGTTTAGAGCTGTGATAAAAGCCGAAGTGTTAAGGCTGAAGTTGCATTCCAAGAAAATGGAGGCCCTTCAGATGTTTTCCTTGTCTGAAAAATCTCAAATTCAGCTTGCCTTGAGACAGTTGTTGTCTGGTATGAATAATTAGCAAGTTCACTTACCTGTCTTGGTGCAGCACAGTAGTCATATGCCCTGTGGTAGTCACCACCTACACACTGCTTCTGCTTCTTATCAGCTTCTCTGTTTTCAAAAGCATGTGCCACATTTTAGCATTTTGGGAAGAGCTGTGCCATTTTCTGTTTGCTTCATGAATACAACAACAAGCCTGAGCCTCACCTGACCACAAAAACTGCACATGGTGGGTCTCTAAAGGAAAGGGAAAAGCATGATAAGCTCCAGAGCAGCTCCGGTTTCACTTCTAACATCTGGATTCCACTCCTCAGGGTGTCACAGCAGTATTCATGGAACAGCCTTTGCTTAATCCAATGAGTGCCAAAGAGCTTAACCTGCTCAGATCCCCTGTGTTTGGGACAAAGTGTCCCCTGTTTGAAAGATGTTGGTGTTCAAAGGTGGACCAGGAAAAGTTTCATTAATGTATGTGAATACACCATCCTCCTACAAGCCAGAAATCCTCTGGGGAAGAATGGTGGGTGGCAGCAGCACTTGTTTGTTAGAGTAGTATCTATTGAGCAACCTTTGTCCTGTTTTCTCTTAAATTGTGGAAACGTGTTCTCCAAAGCTCCAAAAATTTAGTTCTACAAAAAAAACCTGAGACCCTCAGGAGTCTCTCATGAGAGAAGGAAGGCACCAGGACTTCTCTGAATGTTCTGGGTTTCGTCTTAGACCTCGTTCCCCCTCTTTTATCCTTCATTTCTGGGTTGAGATCGCAGTTTTTCTAGTCACAAAGAAATATCAGCACAGTCGCATGGCCACAGTTGGCCCAGACATAATGAGACAAGGGAATCTGTGCCACATGGGGAAGCAGGTCCCACCATGGCTGTCTGCCCATCTTTTTGTTTTTAATTTACTTGGTTTTGGTTTAGCATGTGACCACCCACCACCCTGCAGAATAACAGCGTGGGCAGAGGACTGGATTAAACCAAACTGTTCCTGCTCAAATTCATGTCATGTGAATGACAAACTCTTGACTTTCAGCTTGGAAAAATCTGTCCCAAACCATCTCTGAGCACCCCATGCTCCCTCACAGTGAGGGGTCTGGGCTGCAGCAATCATCCGTTTGGAGGACCATCAGCAACACCTTGAGACTCTCCTGGAAAGATCTGATGACTGGATCCCTTCCTTTTAAATAATAAGGTATTTCACCATGAAGGTGAAAGTACCTGGATGTGCACAAGGGGCCCTGCTCCCCGGGACAAAGCTTGTCCAGGCTGCCCGATGATGGGCTGTGCATCCCTGTGGCTCACACCTGTGGACATAAGCAATGGCAGCAGAGCTCAGAAAGCCTCATTGTTTGTCTCCAGTTCATGTCCAGAGGGCCAGGAAGAGCAGAGCTTTTCAGAATTATATTCTAGCATTAGCTCCTTCTCTAGCAAGAAGCAGCTCCACCTGGAAAGGCAAATCCACACCCTCCTCATGACTTTAACGATGCAGGCGTCATCTGCTACAAACGCAGTGGCTGCACGGGAACGCCTGCCCGATTTGGCTTTAATCTTGTTTTCATTTTTGTGCTCTTGAAGGTTAACTTCAGAGTTAGGAGCTCAAACCCACGCTCTTTTGCTCAGAGCCCACACGACATGCAAATACCAGTCCCTTTCTCACACTGCCTTTAACCTTGATGTGAAGGAACTGTTCGTACAGATGAGAGACGGAGAGATCAAGGAGTACATCAGCAAGGCCACGGCTCTGTGTTTTTACTCCAACTGCCTGACATTTATTGCAGTCTAGACAATACAAAATGTCCTGATTGTGTGGCTCTGGTCCATGCACGTGCACCGCCTCCCCCAGGGAGTCAGCCTGGTGCAGGGATGCAAAGCACTGTAATGCTTCTCATACAACAGCATCATTTTCCCTGCGTAATATTCTGCTTTGTACAATGCAAGTTTGCACTCCGCAAGTCTACTGGCACCATTTACATGGGGATTACTCACATGATGGTATTCCTTAGATACCAGATGAGAAACCACTGTCCTGTCACGCCAGGCACAGGGCACCTTCAGAGGTACTCACTGATGTCTCAAGAGCTTGTAGTCAGTCAGAAGCAGTGGCAGAAGGAAAGCAGGCACATTATACTTGTCTTGCAGAGGGGGAAGGCACTGTGCTCAGCAGCAGGTCTGTGGGACCTGTCCTTCACAGAGCTGGGTGCCATCCAAGGGCACTGCAGCTCCTCAGGCACCAGCTCCGCAGCATGACCTGGGAATGTCCATTTCACCTTCCTCACCAGAGCAGCCCACAAGCATTAACTGCTATGAACACCTCAAGGGGAACTGGTAGACAAAGGGCAACCTCATCCCACTCTTTAGGCCCTAGTGAGAAGCCAAAATTCAGTCTTTGTGGTTTTTTTCTCAATTTAAACAGTAATGGGTACACCTCCCATGTCTTCCTGTCTGTGTGAAAAATGTAACCTCAAATAAAGGATGCTTCTCCCACTCATCTGCTCTGACAGGGCTTCCCCCACCCACCACAGACACAGTCTGTGTGCACTTATGAGTCTGTAATGCCACACAACTGATAATTTTCTGCTAGTTGTTTAGTTCTGGTGAGGATTTGTGGATTGAACTACTGAAACACAGTATGTAAAGGTGTGGGGAGGTTCCTGCATCTATACAGCACCTCACAGCAATACGTTCCTCCTGCTCTCATCTCTGATGGCAGAGCTGGCTGGTCCCTGCAGGACTCACCCTATCTTTGCTGGTCAAAGAGATGAGCATTTATCATCAGAGAAGGCAGGAGCTGCCACACGTAACTGGTGGCAGAAGGTGTGGTTTGCTGGAGCGCAGGACAACAGCTGAAGCTGTCAGGTACTTTGTGACTGCCTCCATTCAGGGTGGAAATGAATTGCTGTCCTTTTTGGAGAAGCTGTGCTTCTCACACATTATTCAAAAATGCTTCCAAAATACTAAATAATTAATATTTAATAACCTTTGTCTGTTGTTCAGGGTAAAATCTGAAAAAACATAGATGAACGCTGGCAAAGAGGTGCTCTTGCCACAACAGAGATGTGCTTGCTCACTGGTCTCAAGGCTTTGCAGATGCTGAGGAAAGTCCCAAGCACCTTGTGGGGCCGATAACCCTCAGCACACCCTGACCGCAAAAGCCTCGGCGCACACGGCCCTGCCAGAGGGAAGGGCATGCCGGTGCCAGCCCTGCCTGGACAGCCCATTTGAGCCTCGGCTTGTGTCTCACACAGAATTCATTGTGGCACAACTCGCCTCGGGCAGGGCAGCCCCAGCGCCGGCTGGGAATAACCAGGCAGGCAGGGAACCCAGTGTTTAGAGAGGAAATTGCCCGCTCTTATGTATGGACCCTCATTTCAAGTTGAGGGGTATAACTGGGCCAGCTTTTCCCCTTTCCCATTTCACAGCTATTCCAGACAACTGCTTCAGCTGAGGATTAGGTCTCCCGTGTGTCAGAGCCCAGGCGAGGGCTGGGAGTTCCTCCAAGGTCCAGGCCTTTGTTAGGCTTAAGCCATGTGCGAGGGGTCAGCTCTCCTGAGGGGCTTTCTGCGCAGCCTAAATCACAGCAGATTAACAGGATTTTATACAGGAATGAGTAGGAGTTGCTTTCTACCCTTATTTATTTGGACTAGTGCCGATAACAGCCTGGGGATTTTCCAGACAGCACAGTCTCTGCTTGGATTTCTCCAAACAAGCCTGAGCAGACAGACAAACAGCATCGAGGGAAACAACGACTAAGGAAGATTCCTTATGGCCGGTTCTTATCTGCGCCACACTAGGCTGCAGGGCAAAAACAGGCTGCCTCAAGGATGACAAGAAAAGCAGGTTGACTTGCAGTGGAAAGAAAAAATAAATGAATAAAAGGGATCACCAGCACCCCAGGTTGGCAGCTCTTCCCTGGCCCCATGAGCAATCCGACTCCCTTGAGCTCCCCTGGGTTTTACAGAGAAAAATGAAACATTACTGTGTTCAAGTGTTTGGTACAGACACCAAAACCCCTTCCAAGCGATGGCCAACACAGCAGGTTGGTGAGTTTTCTTCCAGGGTGGTACTAGCGATTTTTAAATTGCTTAATCCTGCTGGTACCACTTTTCCTTGTCCGTTTTTCCTACCGAGGACTAGGTGAGCATTCAGCCAAACACCTCGTACTGCACCAGCACAGCAACCCCAGCTGGTCCAGCCTCTCACTCTGGACAGAAGCGCTGCATGGAGGCCATTCTCAAGTTAAAGAACTGTTTGAGACAAAATTTAATCTCCACAGTCCGATTTGCTCTTTGGTACTGTGAGAAGGAAAGCCTCTTTTTCCCCTTCTCCTACATTCCTATCAGCCATACGCTGATAGCAATGAGTTACTGGGCATTTGCCACACTAGAGGAATTCCATTTACAATCCCCTTTGTACAAGATCAGCCACAAGGTGCACCGCCCAACACAAGCATTGAGGTCGCACGCAGAGATGAGACTGAAGTCTGACACATTTCTGTTTCAGTAAAGGCTAAAAGCAAGCCCCCAAGAGTCACCCACTCCAAAAACTCTACACCCAGCAGTAAGCTCTTGGCCTAAAGCTGAGCTTCTGGCTCCATCTGCTGCCAGAAAGGTGGAAAAGACGAGAAGGAAACGAGCAGCGGCAACGGCCGGAAAAATAAACCAAACCACAAAAAAAAAAAAACACAACGAAAGACAGGCTCAACGAAGACCTGTTTTTTCTACTTAACTAATCTGCTCATATTGCTGTTAGAAGACAAACAAAAGAGAGATTGCTTCATTATGGAAACTTCTAACAAGTTCAAGATGTGCAGATCTTTACCGGGTCATGACCAACAGGCATGTAGATTCCATTAAGTAAGAAATCTATTTTGGTAATTTTTAACATTAGAAAATACCTTTTGATGGCATGAATTCATAGTTTTGCAGCTGCAAAGAAGCCCAGGTAAAGGACAATGTCATAACCATGGTTCTAAGACTGCCAGCAAGAAAAGAATGTAAAAAGGGAAATCTGCTTTATGCTTTTTCCTATCCCCAGTGCTGACGATGTTGTTCTTGCCTTCCAGTGCCTCACGTCGTGCCTTTAAATCTCGATTTACATTTATCCACAAACAGATCTGGTTTATGCCAGTACATATACACCATGATTTCAGGCCACATCCCACAAACACTTCCACCACAGAGCACGGGCACCCAACACCATTGGGCATTATTCCACAAACAAATCTCCCAGTGAAGCCGAGGGCTATTCCAGGTGACCTAGGAATGCCAGTTTGGTTCTTGGGTGCTTAGATCACCTCCCCATATCTGCTCAGCACTGAACGCAGTTGCTATTCACTTAGAAAAGCTTTTTGTACACCTGATGCAAAGGAACAGCAGAAGCTGTTTCACAAAACTCCATGCAGTCAATATGATGGGGACAGATGGAGCCTTTACAGACAAAAGGTAAGATTTAGTGGATACACGCATACACTTTTAGAACGTTATTGCTGTGTGGCTCATGTTAAGGAAACTTGAATCCTCTGGAGAGGCACCACAGATCTCTTTCAAGTACCATTTTAAAAATAAATAAAAATAAATTTAATTACACCAGCAAATAGCACACCCAAGAGATGCCCTTTCCACACTCTCCTCTCTCGCTAACACAAAGCAAGAAAGGTACTTGAGAAACAGTGGGTAGGTACAGGAAGAGTGTTCTCCAAGCTTGATTTTCTTACTTTTGCACCTCCTACAAAGTTACAATGCAAAAAAACAAACTCATTTTATTAATGTCTTGTATAATTTCTTTGCACACCTCTGAGAGCATGTTACACTAATTTGTAAATTGCTTTCAGTTTGGCTGCCTCCAAACTAAGCTTTGCTGGGGAGCAGCATCTGGCAGCACTACAAACACTTGAGCAACAAGTGGAACAAGTACTAACCCGAAAGCGCTGAGCTGCTGGCACTACACGGGTAAGGACACTTTATTTGTCTGCATTTTTTCACTAATAAAAGCCCTAAAGAAAATGTCTGAGGCTAATTAAAACCCCACACAAGAAAACAGAGCCTGACTGACAAGTACATTAGTTATGCAGGCAGCTATATTTGAGTTTGGGAGCCTTAAGCAGTGTCACTGAAAAGCAGCCAAATCCCAGTTTGCGCTTGGGAGCAGACAAACAATAAAACTTTCCGTGATAAAGCAAGCCCTTATTTCGCCCCCTCCCCTTCTCAAAACTGACACAACTTATCAAAGGCAGATGATCTTTCTGACAGCCTGCAATTTCGCCACCCTGCACTCTAGAAGCAGAGCAGCTTTGACCTTTCCCTTGGCTGTTGCAACTCTTCCTGCTGTCTCGCTGATGATAACAAAACGCTGAGGTGGAGGTTAACTGGTGACAGGCTCAGTGTCTGGGAAGGGAAGTCCTGGTTCCCGTCTTCAATCCCGAAATTATATATATATAATTCAGTACTTGTTTTAGCATTGGACTGTAATTAAAACAAACACAAAAAAACTTGTTTGCTTTAGCTCCTAGGCTGCAGCCACGCACCCCCATCTGCTCTCCACCCCATTAGTTTTCCAGTGGTTTGCACCCAGCAGTGTTGTTTCACAGGCATGAGCGAAGTTTGTCCCTCGCCAGGAGGGCAAACAGTGACAAATGCACTCGTGTAGGACATAGGGTGCCCTGGTTCTGAGCCACCTCCTAGCCAGCACCATATCCCTGCCAAAGGCAAGAACCACTGACCACTGCACCTCACCAGGGCCCTTGTCACGCACGCCACGTACCTGTACTGGGAACACATCAATGAGCTAGGGAACTTTGCCGTCCTCGGTCCTTTCCTGAATTCCTGAGCTGCTCAGGCAGGTACTGTGCACCTACCTTCCTTGCAGGTAGCTGTGGCCATGGGAACTACGCAGGGCTAGAGGAAGTCAGGGAACATCCAGGTAAAAAACAGAAAGGTCCTTAATTACATCATCATTAAATAGGGGCAATTTAGGATGACATTTTGTGACGTGTCTTCAGAGGAGCTATACATACCAGGATTTTCATAAGCTTGTCAAGGAAATTGGACTTAGGAAGCAACCATAGGATAAATGAAAAGCCCAGAAAGCAGTCAGCAACAGCCTGCTGTAGGAAGAGAAACATTGCTCAAGTTCTGAGACACCTTGTCCTAGGCAATCTGCAACCATAAAGTGGGTTGGACAAGATTAGAGCTCAAACAGATCACCAAAAGCTAGAGAAATATTCTCAGTAATAGAGAGCAAATGTCAGCAGAGCAGACCACAACATTTTAAATGTGTGTAATTCCTGCTTATCATACAAATAAAACACAGGGGAGAGAGGACAGATTCAAAGCTGTTCTGCAAAACAGTTTGCACAAAAGGGAGCCTGGGGGCACAGGCTGAGAGATAGAAGTATGATGCTACTGCAGGAGAACACCAGCCATGACCTGGGGCATAAGCTACAGTACAGCACACAAGCCAGGAGAACCAGTCCAGCTCTGCTCAGCCTTGTGAGGGCACAGCGAGGCAGTGAATCGCAGAACAGCAGGAAGGATGGAGGGCTCTGGAAAACACTGTTGCTCAGGAAAGAACTAGTATTTTAACTAGAGACGGAGCAAAGACTGAAATAGGAACGAGAACAAGCATTGGGTGAGTAAAAGGCTACTGCAGAGAAGGAAAATAACCTGACAGACAGCTCAAATGGGCAGGAAGAGAGAGAAAGAATACGGCAGGAGACTTGCTGACAGTCAGGAGAGGGAAGCACTGACATAGACAGGAGTCTTCTGCCCCGTAGCCCGTTCAGGCAATCAGGCAAACACAGCTGTAACTGGGCAGGGGAACTGACCTGATCATGTCCTTTGTCCTTGCTAACCCTGTTACTCTACAAAACAATAAAAATTTTGGCTGCTAAGGATTTTGGGAGGGGCTACCTTTCGGTTTTTGAAAGGGCTCCAGCAAATGCTGTTTACATGATGGTTTCTTTCAGTTATTTCGCTCCTTTCCAGTCAGATGACATAAGCACAGCTTCCAGAAATGCCACTTACCAGGCAACACCTTTCAGCATTTATTCTTATTCCCAAGACTGACAGTCACAGTATCACATCATCCTTTGCACCCCTTCCCAAACTTCAATCAGCCTTTCTTCATTCTCAGCAGATGACTGCTCATTTTGTCTTACTCGAACAAGGGAGAATACATGGTTCTGTGACCCTAACCAGCAGACTGGCTCACTTCCATAAACTAAGCTGCCTTTGAAACACCACGGGACTATTCACCACTTCCAGTTACAGCCCTGTGACTGCATTTAAGCCCTGTGCCTGGCAAAGGGAACGTTTTGCATAAACGGCGATTAATCTGGCTTTAGTCTCAGCTAAAACCATCTCAGTTATGATATACAAAACAACAACCAGGAGTAGCCACTTCCACAACTCCACACAGAATGCTGTATCCGCAGTGTCTGAAGGCACTGAAGGAGAACAGAAGCACCCACCCTGTAAAAAAGCACAGCAGCAGCTTCCACATAAAGATGGACAGAAATACAGACACTACTCAGGTGGCATGTGCTGGGGCTCAAAGGCAGTTGCACATCTCTTTTCATATACACTGGGTACTCTGGTTGCACATTAACATTCTTTTTAATGCAAGGCATGTTTTAATATAAACATCCAGATTATAGAAAGTTTTATAACAATAAAAGCAGATCTATATGCTTAGATCTATTTAACAAGATTGCAAAGCCAAACACTGAGACCAGGCTTGAAAACAGCATCTCTTGTCATACAATCAAAACATTTTGCATACTGAACACAGCTTGATGCTTGTTAGGTTCACCCAATTTACCAAACTTCCAGCACTGGAAGTTTTTTCTAGCTACAAATGAGAAACAGGAATTCATCCATGATGACAAGTGCTTCCATCCTACAGATACCTCGCCAAGGGGTAGAAATACCAAATGTGATGTTTTGGGGAGTCATTTGGGCCAAGACTTTCAGCAATTACCAGATTTCTACAGGTATCTCCCCTCAAACATTCTGACTTAACTGTTCCATAGGTACATGAACAGATGAACAGAACCTCACCACTTTATTTCCAAGCATTCCAAGATTGGAAACTCTTTAAAATCATTCTTTATGTTATAATGGCTCTGAAGAAAATAAAGACATAGCTATGTTTTAAGAGTTAAGCCTTCTTAGATAAAAGGAATGAGAGATGCTAGCTTCAAGAGCAGGCCTTCATCGCGCCTATTTCAGCCCACCACCTCGGGTCACTCAGCAGATACGCTTTAAAAGCCATGTGTTCAGAAAGACAGAATGGTCTTATGAATTATTTCGATGCACTCTCTGATTTCATCCTCCTTAATCACCAGCGGCGGTGCCAGCCGGATGATATCACCATGTGTGGGCTTAGCAAGAAGTCCATTATCCCGAAGTCGCAAACACACCTTCCAGGCATCGTAGTCTGCAATTAAAGGAAAAATGAAGAGACACTTACACTACAGCAGAAAAAGTGGCACAACTGCTGCACAGGTGTGTGGGGCCAGACTGTGAACTCCCTGCCACTTGGCAGCAAAAAGGTAAATTAAAGTGTGCTCCTTCTCACAAAGGAAGCAGTCACTTCTGAGCACTGAACTACTCCCCAGAATGTGCAGCGAACATATAAGCCTGTTGCAAAACTGCAACTCATTTGAAGGGACTCACAAGTTTCCCTCCAGCTTACCAAGTATTGCTCCTTCACAGCTGAGTGCTTGAGCAGCCTTACATTTACAGCAGGGAGACATGCAAATGGGAGGTCAGAACATCTGGATAGGACTTCAGACAAAGCTACATTTGTGCCTGGATTTCAGAAGCTACATCTCCCTGCAGGACTTGAGCACTCAAGTGTATTCACAACAAGAGTTGTCTGCTCTGGCTGCTAAGTATATTTCTGATGTAATTCAAGGTTTTCATCCCTAGACACTTGTTCTCAGACATTAGCTTTTTCCTTCCTCGTACTCTCTTGCATTTGTTGTCCTCTCACTCCCCTGGAAAGAACCAGCCCCCGCCAACCCTCCCACAATCTGACAGAAACCAGTGCTCCAGATGTGACCGGTTTTCTTTTGATCAGGAGACAAAAAGAGTATTTGTTGGGAGCAAGATTCACCATCACACTTGAACATTATCAAATCACAAAACAATTCAAATAATTAAAATAATATTCACCGTTACTGAGTAAAAAAACCCTATTTTTAATAGCGCAGAGTCACTGAATACGTTTTCAGTCAGTACCGCAGTACTGCGGCCAAGATCTGAACCCCAGCGTGACACCTCTAAGCCATCCCCCTACTCCATTAAGATACTTTCAATTTAAAGAGAAAAGTATCTTTCGTGTTATGATTGTGCAGTGGGTTTTATTTCCTCACCTTTGGTTTCCCGAATGACAATAGCGTTTAGCAGCCCTCTTCCTCTCACAGAGGTTACAATATCAGATGGTGTCTTCATGAGCTCATTTCTTAGGATGTTACCCATGATTTCTGCATTTTTAGCCAAGTCTTCCTCTTCAATCACCTGAAGGAAAGACAGATCTACAGTCACCTGAAGGGCACTGCATCTGTTTCACAGACCACGTCAATATGGGTGACTCATGACTCTGCAACACAGAGACACAAAAGCTGGTGCATCCAAAGTGCCACTGCAAAGGCCGCACAGCCCAGAAGACCAGTATTAAGCCTGTACCCATTTGTGTTTACAAGAGACAATAACCAGACCGAGATTTTCTTCTAAACTAACTGCTTTTTATTAGTTGTTACTGCCAAATAAAACGAAAACCTCCAAAAACTTTTTATCTGTTTTACTCCACATATTGATTAGAGATAAGCTTTGAGTGACTTGTGTTACATGTAGGCAATTATGCAGTCACAGATTAATTAAAATGTGGACTCTAGACAAGGCACTTCACCAGCTTTTGTTGGAGCTCCAGTAGTAGAAACATGTTATCACGCTCACAGAGCAGCAGCCTCTGCAGTGCGGCACAGTAAAATAAGCCAATTTAAAAACATCTTTGTGAAATTAGTGACAAGCTCACATAAGTGCCTTGAAACTCCTCTAGATAAATTTTATTTTGGCATTGAAGACATTAAGAACACAGAAATGATGACACATTTTCAGTAAAGACTTTGGAATTTCTTTTATGTTCTATGCAAACAGTTAACCATTCCCAGTTTTCCCTTCTTACTTACAGCTAGATTTCTCCTCATAGCATAACCGATAATATCATGTATTTAAGCAAAGATAGTGTCAATGCGACACCCTTTTGTCTCTGAAAGTCAGATCTGTTAAATACACAAACCTCCAGCGCTGCCATTGCGACACGGCAAGCTAATGGATTTCCTCCATACGTAGATCCGTGTTCACCAGGCTTAATGGTCAGCATCACTTCATCGTCACACAGCACTGCCGAGACCTAAAATGTAAAGTGATTTACACATATATTTATTTAGAAGAGTAAAATTAAGTATCTCTGAAGCAAACTTCTCCCCAGGGCTCAGGCAAGGATAATTTTCAGTCTGTGGTGATAAATTACGTTTATATGCCCAGCTCTGTAGAGAGGGGAGTGTATCTGACAGTCACACAACAGCTTAATCCCTCAAATACACTCAGCTATACTGGTAACAGAAAACATCAAACTACAGCTGAGGGGCATTTCTCCAAACTGAGCATTATTTCAAGACTTTAAGCTTCAATACTCTAACAACTCAGAAATAGCTTCAATTAGCCAAAATAGTTCAAGGCAGCTTGTAACTTCCAGTCTAATCATCAGGAAATTAAGTCACTCCAAAGAGGATACAACCAGTCATGTGGGCATGCCAAACAAGCAAGACAGGGCTAGTTGCCACCCTAACAAGTCAGGTATCAATACAGGAAGCTCCAGATACCGTACAGCCACTTCAGCTATAAACGCAACATTATGTATTCTATGATTTTCACATGTTATCTCACAGGCTGGACTATCTGCACTGTAAGTCATACATAGCGAAGCTTGTAAATACCGTTTTCCAGGCACAACAAACATCAGATCTGTTTGCCTTCCAGCTAGCAGGTTTCCCATGTTAATTACTTAGAAATCATTATTCAGCATATGGATCTTCCTTCGTTACTCACAGGATATAATCCACCAGAAAGAGCTTTTCCAAGAAGGATTACATCAGGTCTCACATTTTCATGGTCAACTGCTAGCATTTTCCCTGTCCTGGCCAAACCAGTCTGTATTTCGTCAGCAATGAACAGAACCTTGACAGAGACAAAAAGAAGAAAATCCACACATAACAATGACTTTCATTCCCATTCCCAATCCAATCCAAACAATGCAGCAGTGTTGAACAGCATGAGTGAAAGACTCCTGCTACAGGACAACAAGCACACCAAGTTACTTCCTTCACCTCCTCCAAGCCCCCTGGAGACCAACATTTTCTACAGAATGTGAAACTATTGACAAGTGAACCCACTGCCCCCTCTCCAGCCTCTTTAGCACATTTTCTGTGTCAGTACCCCTGCCCTCTTCCACCAAAAGAAAAGGGAATTACAACACGGTACGTGAAGTTCTGTACCTTGCATCCAAGGATGCCCTGACAAGATACACGAACACAGTGTGTAATATTTAAGCCACCTTGTTACAGCCAATTCCTTACGTTGTGTTTTGTGCACAGCTCCCGCACTCCAGTAAGATAACCTTTGTCAGGAACAACCACGCCTGCTTCACCTTGAATTGGTTCAACCATGAAAGCCGCTACGTTGGGATCCTGCAGGGCCCGCTGTTAAAACAGACATGTGGATAAGAAAGATAAAAAGAAAAAATTTCTTCTCAGGGGTCAAATTTAGGAAACATGGAGATAAATACAGAACCTAACTCTAACCCTGGTGTTCTGCCTCAAACAACAGTAACAGCATTCATGTCAGGTAGTTCCCTCGAGTGCCACCTCGGTTCCAACATTAAAGCCTATGTCACTATTGGCCTTGAAAAAATTAGCTGGTGTGTTTGCTTGGGAAGTTACAAACCTTAAAAACTGCAAACCCAGAAAAACAGGTTATCGGATCCGTTCATAAATCACCTCAGGAATAGGCTCAGTTTTGCATTACCCCACACAAGACAAACAATTGCTCAACACTGCCCCAGTTCACCTCAAACAAAAAGGAATGGAGCCTCTCCAGAACAATTTTGTCGCCTTAAAGCAAAGTCCATGGCTACATTCTTGCACCATCAAGTTCTAAAAGGTTTAGAAGTCCACAAGACAGAGATATAATGATTCCCAGCATGAGCTCACTACAGCCTTCCTCAGTATTGCCCCATAACCTGAACAAATTCAGTTATGGGCCTGATGGACATGGATCCAAGTCTCAGCTCCCCAGAGCACATTCAAATAAAGCCGCCTGAAAGCCATTAAATGCTTGGAGCTTTCACAACGGGCAGCCTTAGGTAGGTTCAAATCTGAGTAAGCTTTTCCTCATTGCAACTAAAACACACAGACCTTTGTTTGTCCTAATCAGACTCCCAGGAAGAGAGCAGCTCTGTCCCACAAACTCGCCAGTCTCCACAGCTGACCCGCTTGTACTGAGCAGAACCAGCAGGCACAGAGGACTGACCAACTGATCACTTGCAGAGACCATCCAGATGATGGAAAAGGGGCAATGCCAACATTCCCAATGCTTTGAGACTACCTGTGTTTGGCTGGAACCCTCTTGCCTCCCAGATCCAGCACCCTGCGGCTGCCATTGAGCACCATCTGCCCTTCAACACCCACACCCACATTACAAGGGTGTGAAATTTTAGATTGATCGAGGTCATCCTCCCCAGCAGCCTGACAGGATGCACCTCAGAACCTAGGGTAACGCAGAATCATCAGCGCTTCAGTAGCTCAAGCAGAACGCCAGCCTAGTGTGGTTTTAAGGGTGCTGTGAGAAAAGCAAGGACAGGTATTTGTTTCAGAATCTCAAGTCCTGGGTTTGGAATGCATGCAACCTATCTGAACTCCCTTACTGTTTATCTGCTCTTCTTTTGTACCTTGAACATCCTCATGACATGGGAAACTAAACAAGTTTGTGTGGTTTTGGTTTTACATCCTAAAGCAAAACTGAAAATCAAAACCAATGCAAACTGACACACACTTCCTACACGTCGTTATAACATACCTATTTCTTACATGTCTGGATACATTTATCTTCATGTAAAATCACACGTTTCAAAGGATAAAATTGCGGTTTCCCTGCCTCACTGTTTACAAAAGAAACTGCAAAATGATTTCTTAGAAGAGAACACAAGTTGTCAAATACCTCAAGTGCTGGTAGGTCATTGTATGGGATCACTTCAAAACCCGGCATAAAGGGTCCAAATCCATCATAGCTGGACGGGTCAGTAGAACTAGAGATTGCAGACATGGTTCTGCCCCAGAAGTTGCCAGCTAACAGGGGAAAAACAAACAAACAAAACCCAAACAAAAACAAACAAACAAACAAGAAGTGATTGTTATAAAACTGACCAAGAGTCAGAACAGTTTATCAGACATCACAGCTTCCACTTGCTAACACATTTAAAGAGTCGTCTGACAACAGAATACTAGCATCCTCCTGCTAATTGATAGCATTTCACAGCAATGCCATAAATACATTGCACTGTTCTATCAAAAGCACGTACCAAAAATGACAGAAAGTTGTAAGACCTGGCAAGTATAGAAAATAATTTCTGTAAGCTTTGTCAGTAGTCTGGAAAACTGAAAATAACCCAGGAAGATGACATCTTTTTAAGGAAGATGCACAGATTTTACACAAATACTACTCATTAAATGCAGAAAAAATAAGTAAACACAACCCAGAATTTAGGTCCCAAAAATAAAGCTGCCGGTAAGCCTAAATCAAAAATATATTTCTGTGCATTTCAGAGTTTCAGGAGAACCCACTGGTACTTGTAGAAACACAGTGACATTGCCCTGTTCATACAGAAACGTCAGCTAAAATGCCTAGGAGCCAGCCACCACTCAGGCTAGGATAAACCTGTTTTAATTCTTCAGTTAAACCAACACACTCTCAAGCTAATCAATAATAAGGTGCTTAACAAGCCTAAGGAAGATTAAGGGTTCAACACCTTCACAGCATGACAGGCCTTTTCTTCCCCACAATTTCTTTGTGTAACTGTGACCATAGGGCAGAGGATGTTCCCAGCCCGCAGGAAACCCTGGTAATGACCGTGGTTGGTCATTTCTGCGTAGCCAGCTCCAGGCACCCCTTCGTTGCGATTTCCAGTGCACACAACATCGCGCTGCTCACAGACAACTCCCGGACACGCTGTGGGGAGCCACACACTCCTCACCCCACCGCTACGTTAGTGCTGTCTCGGTACCCCAAGCCTAAACCCTGGAGGCTGAATCACACGAAGCAGAGCAGCCTACGTGCTGGTGACAGGCTGTCTCTGCCTCAGCACACCAGTCACCGTATCGGCTCACTATAAAGCACAGAATCCACACCAAGCTCTCTGGACCGATGTTTAAAGGCGTTTTTGGTTCTGAACCTGGCTATTCAAGAGAGCATTTTATGCCAAAACACTGGCTGCTGACAAGAGAAGCATGGCTAGGTTTTTTCCAAGTACTTGGCATATAAATAACTATTGTGGTTAGGGGGATGGGGTCATAGAAATGGAGAGCATATTCAGTTTCATGAAGATGAAAAAGCACCTAGAAGTTAATGACTGAGAACAACATAAAATACATAAGGAGAAAAAGGAGGGAGAAATATATTTGTTCAAAGAATTCCCAAAAGGAGAAGAAAGAAAAATCTGATCTAATTCATCCTAGAAACAATCATGCAATATTCAGCTATTAATTTCAGTTCCCAAATGCTGTCCAATGACAGTTTAAGTTCAGTTACCACATGTACCAAGAGTCAAAACCAGTATTTGCAGCAACTGAAACAAAAGTCAATATTTAAGTAGTAAGGTTTATTCTGGAAGGTTTTATAAAACACAGAACCACTGAACAACGTTAGAACTGATAAAAATACTTCACCTGTAACCAAAGAATACAAGATATAAGTTATCTGAATTACACATCATTATTTTGCATGTAGAATCAGGACTTCCCAGAGCCCCGTATTCACTCCAACAACAGCGCTTTAACTTCCATCACCTGACAAGACCACAGCATGGCTTTACTGGGTTAATGCCAACTGCTGGAAGACTTAAAGAATGCAAAAAAACTAATGACAAGCCTAAGAGGGGAGCAGGCTTAACCCAAACGTGGAACCTATAGAAGGGGTGGCAGCAATCTGAGCAACAAATTCAAGAGAGAGGTATATAAAAAAAATCAATCGATTTGGAATAAAAAGGTACTGCAAAGCAGCATTTAAGAGCGCACAGGGACTGAGTGCACCTTCTGTGTGGCTTCAGGCAACCAGTCCTCAATTTCTGACAGCTGGAAAGGTCAGGCAGTACAAATAATCTCTGCTTTATGTATTTAATTGCTGATTTTAAAACTTTATAAACCACTGTGTTAACTACAGTTTCCTCCCTGGATTTAAGTTCATTGTTGCGCTTCCTTTGCAAAGCCAGGCAGTACCAGTAGCTTCTGCACAAGCACAACTGCCCCTCTTATCTGTTGGTGCGCAAGGGAGAGGATCTGGAACTGATTTGCCAGAGAAATTCTACACACACCTCTTGCTTTTACAATCATTTCTGTTAGGATCACATGCATTTCTTAAAGGATATTACATTTTAAAAAAACACTTACAACTCACTGTATTTAAGGTTAAAATCAACAAGTCAGAAGCACACACAGAATATTTTGTCAACAGAATATATTAAGACTGACCTTCAAGTTAAGGAGGTGCTCTGAGAACTCTAAGGTGCAAAGGCTGTTGCAGCCACAACAGCAGTTTTTTATCAGAATCACCAACCGCCAATAAGCAAGTTAAATACCATCTGTTAAAAGGCTGAGATCTGGGCTCACTATTAAAACATCAGATGTTACGGAGACCTTCATTAGACTTGCTTCGGTGAAACAAAAAACATTAAGAACACTGCAAAGTCATCGCTACAGGTACAAGAGAAGAGAGACCGCTACAGCCAGTGCCTCAAGCTCTCCCCTTCCTCAACGCCTCAACACGCACTTAACATACCTGCAAAGATAATTTTTGCTTTGTATTTCGGAATCCCTTTCACAGTGTATGCCCACTTCCGAGCCAATTTACAGGCAGTTTCTCCAGCTTCCACTCCTAAAACACACAGCAAGACCATTATCACACTTGTACACCAGGCAGGCCAATGCAGCACCAGATGTTACAAAACCGTTGAGACTCACAAATGGAAATAAAATTATTAGTTTACCTGTGTTCATGGGAAGAACTTTGTTGTAATTAAACATTTTGGTGACATACTCCTCATACTCCCCAAGTACATCATTGTAGAATGCTCTGGATGTCAGGGTCAGTTTTTCAGACTGAGCTTTCAGAGCGTTCACGATCTTTGGGTGACAGTGGCCTTGATTCACAGCACTATAAGCGCTCAGAAAGTCAAAGTACTTTCTGCCTTCGACATCCCACACATAAACACCTGGGAAAACAAAGGAATGGTCAATACACAAACAAAGGAATGGTCAATACACAAAACAAAATAAGAGATGAAGTAATACTAAATGGTATAAGCTAATGGTTACAGTGCAACCTAGTCAAGCAAACCATCCTCCCTCTTCCTTAGGGCACATTGGAAGGAGACTGACAGGAAAACAATCACTTGACAGAGAGAACATGAGTAACAAGCCAGTACAGCAAAAATCAGTGCCCAAAAAGGAATTAAGGAAAGAAGCATTTCCCACACAAAACTGCCATCCCACTAACTTAGTAAGGAGAACAAGAATATTGCTTCCCCTTCTAGTCCCTGTTTTGGGCCCTAAAGAGATGACAGGGGAGAATACTTTCACAAGAGAATGAAGAATAAGAATTGGAGGTCATAAAAGCAACAACAAAACCAACAGGACCCAAATGGTCTCAAAACTTATAAAACGACAGCTCTGAGCTGTCAAAACATGTGCTGATAAACTATTGGATTGCTACGCTGAGGGCATTTCAATATAAACCCATAAAATTTAACCTGCAGAGCACAAGAGCCCCTTAAACATAAAGGCCAGAGTAAATTTAAATCAAGTGATAACACAGGAACAGCACACAAGGCCTTACACAGAGGTCCAACAGATCTTTTCGTGTTCACATTAACACTGAAACTCTCCACATCAGGTAACAGGAGAAACAGAGTTCTTTGAAACTTTCTCGCTGAGTTGTTCCAGATAGTGAAGATTATCAGAACTCAGAACTCATAAATCGTTTTAGAGAGACTACAGTTTTACCAGGTGGCCTTACGCACAATGAACCAGCAATCTAACCAGTAATTAGATGTCTTTATTCCACCACTTATCTCTCTCTCTCCCTCTATCCCCCCAAAAAAAACAGGAGCTCAGATACGGATTAGGTCAAAATCCTTATGCCATGATCCCATCCTACCTACACCCTTCAGGGAAACCTGAATGCAATACCTTTTCCTCTTTCCAGGGCAACAGGCAGTGGGTGGTAGTTGTGGGCACCATACTTCGCCTCACGCTCAAACACATAATCAGAGGATGGAGGCCCCTGAACGGTTTTTTTAGTAGCAACCGAGGCAGCAGAACTCAGCGAAGAGTGAACACTTCGACAGAAAACAGCAATGCTCTGGGAGCGGGTCAGCTTGGAAAACATGATGGACTCCAGGTATGCTGCTACAGGTCTGGGAAAAAAAAAAAGGAGGTTAATAATTAGCACTACAGAGCACTGCAGAACAAAGGTGTGACACGACTTAAGTGCTTTTACTGCCAGGACTACAGGTTTCTCTACTCCCTGGCAGTTCGATCAAGAAAGCTTACACAAAGTACAATTGTGGTACTAACTTCAAGTAACTGTTTTTTTCTATTTAAACGTACACTCACAGTAGCGAAAGGAAAACTAAAACACGTGACTAGCCAAGGCTGTGAATTGTCATATCATTCTTTCAGCAAGTGTTCCGCTGTGCCTTAAATCATGCGTAGATTTATTAATATAAACTACAATAAGGAAGTGACATTTATCAAATGTCATTATTTGTGTGCTGACAAGCCTTTTGCCTGACAAAGACTTCCAGAAGACAAACTATGTCACAAATCAGAAAGTAAATAATAAAACACCGGAAAGAAGCACCTGACGCAAACAGCATTTAGCTGAGACCAATATCAAATTTGATCAAGGATTGATTAGTTTTAACTGAGGTCAGCTTTAAGAAGCAAAATTTCTGACTTCTTATATAAATTGCATTCTTGATTTTAAAATGTTGCCACCTACAGACGAACCACTCACTGTTAGCAGCATTTTAAGACCACCAAAGCAACAGACCTAGAGCAATTGCCTGTCAGATATTAGCAATCGTTAGAGCACTCTGTATTTCCTTAGCAAAACTCCATGGTTTTCCCTGAACACACAACCTGACAATCTGAGGACGCAATATCATGAGACAAATGCACTGGCATTTCCCAAATGTCTTCACTTCAGTAAAGTAAATGTGTGGCCATTTTTAAAGAGAAAAATGGGCATTTTAAAAGCTGCTCAAGCAAGCTCTCCTCACCGCACCACGTACTGGGCAGAGCTGAGCCATCACAGCAAAGCTGCTGGCTTTAGCAAGACCCAGAGTGGTCAGAGCTCCAGTTTCTGGCCTCACAGAACAAGCAGTATCAGCCCAAGAGGAAAATCACAGGTGACAGTGGCAGATGCTCTGACCATCAAGTACAGCCTCCGTGGCAACAGCAAACTGCAAAGCTGTGGAGCCCTGGCACTGCTGCACTGCCTCACAACGAAAGCACACTGTCAAAATTTACCAAAGTGTACTTACTAAATACTATCAGGAGAAAGTGGAGATGCTTACACAAGGGTGCCGTTATTTCAGGCTACTTGCAGAGACAGAAATATTAAGTCATGGATTTATTCTAATTCATGGATTTAATATTCATGGATATGAATTTGGAAAAGGTCTGCATGCTGGATGCATCGCCTGAAACAGAGGCACTTCTTTCAGCAGGCTGCTCCTCGCTTAGCCAAGCAGCATTACTCAAAATTACCACTCGCTTAACTTCCTAAAATTAATGGGTCAGTGCCACCCTGGCCCCTGGCACGCCTCGCGGCAGAGCAGCCAACTCTGTATCGAGCTTCGGTATTTCTGGAGATTTTCCAGACACTCCTGCAATGAAAGAAAACGCAGCTCCCACCTGCATCAAGAACTACCAAACTCCAACCTGAGATTCTTCTTCTTTTACTTCTCTCAGGCTGGAAAATCTTAATTAGAAATTTTTAAAAGCTTTCCCCCCGCCCAAGGAGAAATTTCTTGCAAATTATGCTAGTGAGGACACATCATTTTAGGTTACTTGGAGCTGAGCTGAGTGAAGCTGGGAATTACGGATGCGTCTGGAGTTAAAAGATGAATTAAAATCGGATTTTGAGGATCAGCAAGACAAGACCAATGGAGAAACAGGAGGGGCACAATCAGCGGAAAAGAAAAGAAAAGAAAAGAAAAGAAAAGAAAAGAAAAGAAAAGAAAAGAAAAGAAAAGAAAAGAAAAGAAAAGAAAAGAAAAGAAAAGAGAAAAGAAACAACCCGAAGGTATCACCAACTTCGAGGAAGTGAGAAATACGCTCGCGCCCTGCAGCGCGCAGTACCGGAGTCAGAAGCTAGGGCATTCCACCAAGTGGAAAAGGTCTTGCATCAGAACGGAAAAGCGCCTCGAAGCACAGCGGTAAAGCAGTCGGCACAGCTCCGCTCAGCTGCCGATCAAGAGCCCCGCGCCGGCGGAGAGGCAGGTACCCCCAGCGCCGCCGCGACACACCGCCCGATGCCCACTGGGCTGCAGCGCGGCCAGCACCGCTCCGGGCACCGGGGAACGCGGCTCCGAAACACCCGAGCCCGCTGCGCCCCGCACCCACGGGACCCTCCGGGCCGGCAATGATGGGACCGGACCGGAGCCCCTTGTCCCGGCTCGGCTCGGACCGCCCCTTGTCCCGGGTCGGCTCGGATCCCCTCCCTTGTCCCGACTCGGACTGCCCCGCTGTCCCTCCGGGACTCAGGGCAAGGCGGCCCAGCGGAACGGCCGTGCCGAGCCGAGCCGTGCCAAGGCCCGACGAGCTGAGACGTTCTATCCGAGCCGAGCCGAGCCAAGGCCCGACGGGCCGGGACGATCTTACCCGAGCCGTGCCGAGCCGAGCCGTGCCAAGGCCCGACGGGCTGGGACGATCTTATCCGAGCCGCGCAGAGCTGAGCCGGGCCCTAGCGCGCCGAACGTAGCCGAGGCCTAACGGGACGGGACGGGGCGGGCTGGGCTGGGCCAAGCAGAGCAGAGCCGGGCCGATCCGTACCGGTGCTGGTGCCGCCGCCCGAGGCGCAGAGCAGGCGGTGCGCGCGCCGCAGCTGTCACCGCGCCTCGCCACGCCCCCGCGTGACGTCACCGCGCCGCCGCCGCCCATTGGCCGCTGCCCGCGCCCCTCCCGCGCTCGGCCGCCGCCCATTGGCCGGGCCGCCCTACCCCAAAGCCCCACGCTCAGCCGATCGGGAGCGCGCCCGGCACCCCCCGCGAGCGGCGTCCCCCCGCGCCGAGTCCCGGGCACGCGCTCGTTTCGGTCCGGCGGCGAACCCCGGCAGTGTCTCGCTCCGTTTCGCCCCTCGCTGCCGGGCTGCCCCGCGGCTCCCCCCGCTCCCTCCCTGTCCCGCAGCCGTTCCGCCCCGGTCGCCGGCGCCGCGGGGAGGCCTTTTGCCGCACACAAGACGTGGCGCCCTGGCTGGGAACGCGGAGCCCGCATTCAGAAACGCTCGTGGCTCGCCCGCCCGCCCTCGGCGCTCCCCCGCGACCCTGGTTCGCTTGCCGGTGCGAGGAAAAAAACCGTTTGTCCGTCACCCCCGGGTGTCTTAGACAGACCGGCTGGGCACGGGCAGGAGCTGAGATTCCCCCAGACCCGTGGGATTTTCCCCAGTGAGAAACCCGGGTTTAAGCTGCCCGTCGGGGTTTAATTTGTTTTCGCTTTGGTATTTCATTAGCGTGGTAATTATCAGCTTGCCGAAGTCGTGCTAATGACGCCTTCTACCCGTTTAGCCACAAAAATAAGGTGCTGGGAGCTACGTGCTTCACATCGTTCACAGACAACTGAGGAACAGCCTTTTACCTGCCTTTTAATGCCGTCTTTTTCAAGGACGCATCCGATTGTTTTCCATTCATGCAGCCGTGTGTTTTTCAGAGGAAGAAGAAAAATGTAGATAGGACAGAAATTGCCCGAAGGATGAAACAGCACGGATCATAGGAGAAAAAATACATCTGGAAAATTAAAGAATGCAAACTAAAGGCAACCCAGATCAGTTGCTGAAGCGCTGAGTCTTCAGCTCCCCGTGGAGCTAGAGCCCTACTGCCCTGAGATGCGATTTCAGGAGCCAGGCATCCAGCCTCCCTCCCAGGAAAACAGCCATCGTGCAGCCAAGTAAACTCTGCAGAGTCGTGTCTGAAACGCAGAGCTTCAAAAACAAATAAACAAACAAACAAACGAATGACCCTCGGGCAAGAAAGGGCTTGCTTTCTTCTGAATTCTGCCAAGCCTGAAAGAAGAAAAAGAAGTTTATGTGCTCGAACAGAGACATAATATGGAACATATAGGTACTACACGTACATGTATTTTTTAAATCTGGCATGGACTGTTTCTGAGAGTTCAAAAATCACAAGTACAACATAAATGTCAGGTGGTATCTAGTTATTCAGCACACAAGAGAGAGTGACCGCAAACCCCTGCTGAATGTAACCTTGATCAGTTTTACATAGGATCAGCATAGACCTGTTGTGGCTGCTTTCATTTTTCCTTTGGTTTTGGCATCTATAATCAAGACACAGAAAATAGCCACCTTTCTTCAAGTTGGAATTTTAAATTGCTCACAGTGTGCACAGTGGCAGCTCTTACTGTAGGTCTCGAAGCCGTTGCTCTCAGCCAGATGTAGTGTGTCCTGTGATTTATAAAAGGAAAGCAGAAGCTTAATGTGTACTGTTTGGTTACCTGTAGGTACCTAAACGACTCCACATAACAGTAACTAAAATGTGAAAAAACAGAAGACATGAAATTTTCACATTTTACAGTAATTTGCCCTGCAGAAAAGAAGAAAATCTTGACCTACTTGAGGAAGAAGGGTTATTATATTCATTCTGTTTATCCAGAAAATGTAATTTGACATCTAAGTAAACCATAAAGTTATAAGAAAGAACAAGTTAAGTCATGCCAGTTGTTAGGAGTAATTCTGCAGCTCTGTCTTTGGCAGAAATGCTTATTGAAGTCATCAGGAATTAGGCATGTGGAATTGCATCCTGGTTATTGTGGTTATTTAGAGGTAGGGCAAATACAAGGGAATTACAGTCTTTGTCTCCCAAGGGAGTTACGCTGCACAAACTCGCTGTGCGCCGGGGATTAACATGCTGCTCGTGGGAGCTACTGCAGGCACTGATGTAGTGGCAGAGTCGCAGGACCCTTTCTTGAATTTAACAGTATCCCAGGTCTGCTGCAGCAAGTATCCAGAGTGCCTCGATAGACAATGTTGAGGCAATGCAGCACCAGCTTTTGATTCTCTGACAGCACAGTAGTTTCTTACTCAGCTCAGAGGAAGCATTCCTCACCTCAGAGTGAGAGCCAGAGCAGTCACAAGGTTGGATATGGAGTTCATCCAAGTCAGGAGGCTCAAGATGCAAATTCATAGTTAGCTAAAATCAATAAGAGTCTGTAGCGCTGTCAGAAAGATAGTCCTACCCTTCTTCCCATCTCTAGGAAAGCCACAAAGGTAGTCCTCACCCTTTCTCCTCTTGTTGAAACTGTGGTGCCACTCAGCAAAAAAAACTATGCTTCTCCAAGCCAAAGCCAGATTTTAAGGCAGACCTATTGGTGAGCACATTGCCCTGCAGAGCTCCACTACAGCCCCAGCCTGACAGCTGTCCCAGTACTCTGTCCCGAACAGCCTTCCGAGAGTGTCACACACTCTACAGGCCAGCCTTGCAGATGTTTGGGTCATCTCTGAGCAAGGATCAACGAGAACAATAGGTGGTGATGGGACTTCTGTACTATATGGGGACGCAGCTGTGTAACATCCCTTCATTTGCCTGCAGTTGGAAAGCATCTGGTGTAACACTAGCTTTGTGCCGGGGCAAGACTGTTCTGTGATAGATGTTCTTCTGTTTGAAAGCATGGTGCCTGGAAGAGACCCAAGAAGAAGGTGAAAGTGCTTTATTACTGCGGTGATAAGACATGGATGGATGGATGGATGGTTCCAGGGATTCTCTATTTGTTCACTTCCATCTTTCATTTTCATCAATGAGAGCTGAATGCCATGCTGCTTTTGGTAGTACCTTATGTAGAAAAGACTTTTGATGTCCCACGTTTGTGTTATTCTGGTTATTTACTCACAGCAGAATTCTACATTAAGACATTTCTTGCAGGAGAAGAAACATTAGTCTTTCCTACGGCATAGCTAGAACATTTTACAGTACTGTGTGTCAGAAATAGGAATAACAAACTGTAACGTGTGCAAAGCATATCTGCCTCTCAAGTTCAGTTAGTAATTTCTTTTTTAGTTGATATCTTTGAAGATAGCTTCGGAAAGCAGAGCAGAGCCCTCTCAGGACAGTGCTGTTTTATTGGGTGGATGTTAGTTAACCCAGCCTGAAGCACCACAAGTAACCCTTAGAGCTATAGTCCTATTGCAAGATAATCCTTCAGTTACAGTTAATAATTATCCACCCTGATTTGTATGTTGGCTTATTTTACAAAGACGTCAACGATATTCCGCTTGTTACATGACAGTATGGATAACTGAATTATAGACTCAAAATAGTTCAATTTATTGTCTTCTGCTAAGCATTGTTCCCCATGTTTGAACTTACATTCAGTAGTTGACTTTGCAGCTCTTTGATGTCTATGTCCAGAGCTCTCCACAGATGAGGTAAGACATTTTACTTGTGTGTGAAACCTAGATTTAAAGGTAAACAATAAGCTCTTCTATTTCTCAAACTTGCAGTTATTTAAATGAAAGAGCGTTTATTGTTTTGGTTTTTTTTCTATATCCCATTTCTTGCAAGCATTACATTCCTGGGGCATCACGTTACCAAGAAAACACAAATAGGAGAGAGTTTTGAGAAAGGACAACTTTCAGATATACCAAAACACATTAAAAGAGCTGTGCATCTTCAGCTCACTAGCGACTGGATTTAGATGTTTCTCTACTCCAGACATGCACCTCTGACAGTGGTGTACCTGCAGTTCCAGCAACAAACATGATCCCAGCATGAGATTCCATGAGAGCAGAAAGTGGGCAGCAGTCTGAGAAGTCACTGGACCCTGGTAAATGGTATTTTCTAGCATAAAAAATCAGAAATTGTTGAAATGAAACACGAAGAAAATTGGAGTGAGACAAAGTCAGTTCAAATTTCAGCTTTCAAGTGGCCTTATCTTTGAGCTTGCTTCTTCCTTGTACAAATGTATCTTTATTTGGATCCTGCAGACTTTCTGCTTCCTAACTTCCATTCTTCATTCTTGGATTTTATCAGGAGAGTGATTTCTGGAAAAGACAGCTACTTTACCTGCTCTCCAGCCTTTCAAAATCCGACCCAGGTGGCAACCATGACTGTTGTGAGAGCACACAGAAAATGAACACAAATGCATCTAACTGTGTAATAACTATAAATAGCTTGTCAATCCGGTGAAATCTCAGGACTGAGCATTGAACATCTGGATACACTTTATCTCAGGATCTGGAAAAACTTGTCTCAGAATTCTGCCCCGCACATCTTCACTGGCCCTGCAGATGAAGCGTTTGACATTGCTGCAGCAGATTGCTGACCTTGCTAAATGGCGGACACTCGTCGCTCAGGGCCACAGCGCTCTGATACTGAAGATCTTCCATAATGCCTGACGATGTCACACTGTAACTGGGCATCATTGCCCGGTGTAATGTGAGGTGACCTATGGCACCATCTGCCACATGTTGTTCGTGTGGGATGACATGGTGTCAGCTCCTGAACTTCCCAACCAGGACATTAAAGTAGCCTCAGATTTCCAGAATACCACACAATTTCAGAAAATTACAGCTTTCTTGATACATGTTAGAACAAGAGACCTTGCTTTAAAATCCATTGTTTTAAAAAATCTATTTCATAATTATTGTTTTCAAAAATCCCACAACATGAGATATCAGAAATACGGAGCGTGCTGCCAAAAGGAAGGAAGACCTTCAGAAAGCAGAAAGTACTTACTCCTTAGCTATCACATGGCTGTTCCTTAGAAGGGACAAATAAACTTGTAAAAAGGGACAAATAAAACTCTAAAGCAGTTCATCCATTCTTTGCTCTCTGTGGTTGGTTTATCCTTTCTTCAGACTAATGCTCTTCTGTTACAATTCCCAGTGAAATGCAGCATTTCTTCAATTCACCAGTACCTGTGCCTTCGTGTGATTCAGTGGAAGGACTAAAAGGATAGAAAAGCTGTCAGCTCCTCACAAACACTAAACAGCTCCTGTGGACTGAAGGGCAAAAATGCCAACAAAAAGGCTAAAGCAAACCTGTGACGTGCAGCTTGTAAATTAGTTGCACGCATCATTGCCTTCCCCAGAAATTTTACCGAGCACACTTCCAGAATCAGGGGCCCAGAGCACAAGCTTTCCACATCAAGAAAGTTACATGAAGATCTGTTCAAATTGAATTCGGCTGGTATGAGGTCATACTGGAAAGCAAAAAATGTGCTCAGGTCTAGTGATGCCAAGAGTCCTGTTATCACGGTTTCTGCAGGAGCTTCTCACCCACCAAATATTTTTGCTAGACGTCTAGTCTGCCAGAGATTTGTAAAGCTGCTGAAATCAGACTTCGGTCTCATTCTTGACTGTTATGTGGAATCGAAGCAAGGCTTCTCAATCATTCCGGAGTCATCTGGCCACTAGTGGGCTGATGAGGCCATTTAATGGATCGGCTGTTGTATTTTGTGAGGCCTTTGATAAAAACATGGGTACTTGACTTTCACTGGTTTTTTAAACGTGGTGTAAGCTGGCCAATTGCCCAAGAGGTGGGCTGTGAAACAAGGTGAACCAATGAAAAGGGTCTAGCTGCTGGGGCTGATTGTACTGGGGCTGGGTTTGCACCTACCTATCATCATATGATGTGGGATTAGACATCACATCCTTAAAAGGGTCCAGTCTGCTTCATAGTCTACAGGAAAACCGCCAGTTGGGATCCAGCCTGCAGGGACTGACTTTGAAACAACTGCTCTGTGTCCTGCCGTGGAACCCTCCCAGTCGGCACCTTCAGCAGTAAGAGTAAGGGGCTCAGCAACAGTGATCTGGAGCCTGCTGGGCAGCTGAGTAAGGGAACAGCCCACCCCACGCCTTCCCGTTTGCATCCCCTGAGCATCAGCTGCCCCACACAACACAGGTGTATCTGTGGGTGCTGATGGCCAAGAGGACTCCTCCAGAAGGCATTGCTACATCCTTTCAACAGAACACAACCAGTGGGACTTAATGTGCCACAGTGACCAGCAAAAATCAGTGGTCATGTTTCTGCTGTTTCTGACAGAAGCAGGACGCAGTAGACGGCCTCTGAGCTCTCTGCCTGCCTTGTCTTGGGTCATTCCTGTCTCTCTCCAAATGGTCCTACTTGATCTCATAAGGAGGAAGTCTACAGGTTGGAAAACAGGGGATTCTATCCTCAGTTCAGAACCTGTGTGTAGATGGCACATAACTATTACAGATGTTCTAGCGAACAATGAGACAGAGAGAAAGAGAGGGAGGGAGGGAAGGAGGGAGGGAGGGAGGAGAGGAAGGAAGAAGGAAGAAGGAAGGAAGGAAGGAAGGAAGGAAGGAAGGAAGAAGGAAGGAAGGTAAGGAAGGAAATGGACTTCAGTTGATTTTCCAGTCATTAATTACACCGCAAATCAAACTGGTTTTCTTCATGAAAAATGCTTCATCACAGACATTTCATTAAATAGATTTTATCTTTTGTTCCTCAATGTATCTATTCATTCGGTATTTAATTTCTTCAGACTTTGGAAATGCAACTGCCTGACTTTGGAGTTTTTTAAATACAGAACTGGAAGTCTAATTAAATGGACATTTCTAACATTTCCCTAACTGTGATGCCGTGATGTTACACACACACACACACACTTCTTTCATTATTGGGTTAAATTAAGCTGATTTCCAAAGCACTTTGTGTTTCCGGGACCACTAATATTGCCTGTGCAGAGAGAGGGTATGGAACAAGCACTAACTTTTTGTCCAGGCATGAATGCCATATGAGTCAAGAGCTTTCCCTTTCTGCACTGAAGCACAAGCATGTGCTTTCTTGCTGTTCCATGAAGCACCAAGTGTGTGCCACTGCCAGAGGTGAGGTTCCAGGTGCTGCCCCAGCTGCCACGCTGCGGTCTGGAACAGAAATGGAAGAGAGCGTAAAGCAAAGCTCTGCCCAGAGCTGCCTGACTCAGGCTCGGTAGCCAGAGGTTTGGGCAGCCTAAAACCCAGCTGTTCCTGCCTGCCTGCTCCCTGCAGCACCATCATTAGGGACCATATGGCAGGAATGGGGGAAGCCACTGACTTCCCTGCTCTCTCTGGAGCATTTGAACTCAAAACTCTGTATTAATTTAATATAGATGTGTTTTTTTGGTTTCACACGTGGGATGTACTTGTGATTCCTTTAAACATCCATATTCAGCTGTGAGTAAAGTCAATTTTTTTTGTCTGCGCTTGAAAATATTGCACAAATCTGTATTCTGAACTGTTAGAGAAAATGGATACTCAGCGGGGCATTTCTGAAAGTGTTACCAGTGCGAATAGCGCAATCTGGACAATGCGCCGCTTGATGGCAATGCTGTTTCCAGGACTGCTCTGGAGTTACAGCTGCAATGAGCAGCCAGTTCGCACAGCCCTAACTAGCAGCCAAAAAGATCACCCACCTGAGCATCCGCCCCCTCAACAAAGCTGGAGAGGAAGGGGCTGCCTGAAGGGCTTGGAAGCACTTGGCCACAAAGCTTTGGTGTCCTGGGATCATAGCCATGAAATCCACGTTTACACTGAGGGAAGAGAACAAATCACATGACAAATGACAGGGCACCAGTCTTTTTTCCTGCAGAGATTTCAGTGCTCTGGCAGCTGACAAACTGTTCTGTGCTGTGGGAACATCTTAGAGTGATGGCCAAATGAAATCAGAACCAGCGTTTGCGTGCACGGTGGTGGAAGTCACAAATAGGCAAGGGGATTTAGGTCTGTGGGGTCCTAACTTGAGGCAGGAAGATGGGCCACAAGAGCTTCCTGGAGCCCTTGTCTTTTCTGGGGACCTGAGCTCCAACTGACTTGAGGCAGCCAGGACTGGACAGCCGGCTTGTCCGCAGCACTGCAATCCCAATAGTTCGGACCAGCCGGGACTGCTGACTGAGTGGCCAGAAGACAAGGCAGCTCTGGACGTGTGCTGAGCAGTTTGTGATGACCCCTGTCTCTTGTAGATCTAACTTCAGTCAAATTAGGATTAAAAAGTTACTTTAACTAACCTGCAAGTAAATATGTTCATGCAGCAGTTATGACTTCCAGAACCATGACCTGAGGCGAACCTCGTGTTTTGTTAATAGCTACACAAACAATCAAAAAGGCACCGAACGCCTCCTCCTTGGCATGGAAAGACAAGTGCCGATGATCTCAGGCAGGGCACAGGCAGCAGCTGTTTCCCACACCTGGCCTCGTGGGCTTCAGACCCTCACTGCCTGCGAAGCTGGAAGTTAGGAAGGCAAAGTCCATAAAGAGGGGTATCCTGTGAAGCCTGTCCTTTCAGCTGGCCAGAGGAGGTGGGATACCACCTGCCGTCACTGACCACCAAACAGGGCCATTGCTGGGATTCACACCTAGCAGGGAATCAGCCCGGGAAGCACACACTCCTTTGTCCAGTAGAATTAAAAACAATTCAACATGGAATACTTTAAAAAAACCGTGTTATTTAGACAAACACAGGAAGAGCCAGATTAGGATTTATGAGCCAAGTGTTTTGGTTGGAGACCAATGTGGTACTTTTAAAGCACTGCAAGATGCAGTCTTGATCAGCGTGTTCTAATAATTTGGTGAAACTGCATGAGACAGATTTAAACCAATTATTTCCCATCCGTTCAGGGACAGATAAGCCCCCAGCTAAAATTCCT
This sequence comes from Cuculus canorus, assembly GCF_017976375.1. Classification (NCBI taxonomy): domain Eukaryota; kingdom Metazoa; phylum Chordata; class Aves; order Cuculiformes; family Cuculidae; genus Cuculus; species Cuculus canorus. The sequence goes on along the minus strand of NC_071407.1, from coordinate 276,882 downwards.
TTTCATTCCGGTGCTTGTACCAATGAAGATGAAATGTGATTTTCCTTTCTAACAAATGCTCCAAAAAAAAGCAAAAACCAAAAAGCAGTTTCTCTGTTGTGGAAAATAGGTCTCGGCATGCTGGAAACTCAGCGTTATTTATTTTCTACCACAAATGCCCCATTTCTAAAGAAATGAATAATGTAATCATTTCTCTGATTTATGGTTTCTTTTCTGCCCCATTTTTAAAGAAATGAATAATGTAATCATTTTCTCTGATTTATGTTTCTTTTCTGCCTCATTTGGCACCCACGCCGTGTTACTACGAGAACAACCGTTGTCTGCACAAAGAACGATCTCGAGGCGTCTCGTCCAAAACCTCCGAGTCACGGGGAACGAACCGAAAGGGAACGCGGAGATGCCGCGTGCGTTATCAGCGACCGAGAGCCCCCCGCTGCCCGGGCAGGACTTCTCCTCGCCGGAGGACACGGAGCGCGAGGAGCGCTTCCAGGAGGGGCCGCACGCGCGGCTCGCGGTGTCGGGTCAGGAGTCGGACACGATCACAGAGCCACGCCGGGCACAGCCGGCTCCTTTTCCTGGCGAGCGCCCCGGGGCTCCGAGCTGCCCGGGCAGCAGCAGCGGCACCGGCGAGCGCTGAGGCCGGCAGGGCTGGAAAGCAGCTCGGCGGAGACTCGAGGGGATCGGTGTCAGGCACGTGTCCCATCTCCCGCGCCTGCAGCCACATCCGGAGCGTGCGAACGAAGTCCCGTGGCTGCAGCGGCGTTGTCAGCGGTGCCCGAGGAACAGCGCGCTCCGCTGAGCGCCGCGGGGCGAGGGACAGCGCTGGGCCCGGGGGCCCCGCAGTCCTCGGAGCCCCCGCACTCCCCGGCGTCCCTGGGGTCCCCCCGTCCCCGGAGTTCCCCGCCGCTCCCGGGGTCCCGCCCGCGACTCAGAGGTGCGGGGCGTAGAAGGGCCCGAGGTAGGCGGGCCCGAGGAAGGGGGCGAAGGGGCCGCCGCCCAGCGGGAGCAGCGCGGGGAGCGGCGGCAGCGGGGGGCGCGGCGGGGAGCGGGCGGCGGGCAGTGCGGGCAGCGGGGCGGCGGAGGGGCTGCCGGGGGACGCGGCCCCCTCGGCGCCCGGGTGCTGCTTCTTCCACTTGGTGCGGCGGTTCTGGAACCAAATCTTCACCTGCGTCTCGGTGAGGCTGAGCGAGAGCGCCAGACTGAGCCGCTCGCACACCGACAGGTACCGCGTGGCGCGGAACTTGCTCTCCAGGGCCACCAGCTGCTCGTAGGTGAAGGCGGTGCGCGCCCGCCGCGGCTTGCTGCTCGCCCCGCATCGCCGCCGGCCCCGCGGCGAGCTCGGCTGCTCGGGGCCGGCCCCGCACGGCTCCTCGGGACCGGCCCCTGCCGCCCCGCACGGCTGCTCCACACCAGCGCCTCCGGCCCCGCACGGCTCCCCGGGACCGAGTCCTTCGGCTCCGCACGGCTGCTCCGGGCTGGCTCCTCCGGCCCCGCACGGCTGCTCTAGACCGGCTCTGGCCGTCCCGCACGGCTCACCGGGACCGGCCCCGTGCGGGACCGCCTGGGCGCACTCCTGCTCCGCTGCCGCCGCGCTGCGCTCCGCCGGGCAGTGCGCATCTGGGGAGAGACGGCGGGGGTCGGGGGGCACCGCTGGCACCCCCACACCCGACCCTTCTCCTCCGAACCCCTGAACCCAGCCCTACTCCTCCGACCCCCGCAAAGTCAGCCCTGCTCCTCCGAACCCCCCCAAACCCAGCTCTTCTCCAAACCGCCCCGAACTGGCCTCCTCCTTCGAACCCCTCCAAACCCAGCCCTTCTCCCCGCTCCCCAAATCCACCGCGGCAAAACAAGGGAATCAGTAAAATAAAATCTGTAAACAGAGGCGAACTGCCGCCCGCCGAGCGAGCGCCTCTGCCCGCGGTGCCACCGCACCTGCGGTGGGGGAGGGGGGCTGTCGGTATGGATTTGTTTCCAATTAAAAAAGAAGTTATTAAAGTCCCCCTCTGAAGCGAAATAAATCCCCCTGCCCCCTCCCGGCGCTAATGGAGTTTCAGATTTGCGAGGGCTGGATCGATAGATGTCATCTATTAAAGGTAAGTTTTAATCGAACGCTGTTGGGCTCAGGCCGGGGGAAGGAGATCCGGGCGGGCACCCGCAAGCTGCGGGCGGCAGATAGGCGGGCGGCGGTAATGGGATATCGATCAGCGGGAGCTGAGGCATCCTCCGCCGGGGACGGCTCGGCCACCGCGTCCCGGGGCCGGGACCCTCCCGCCGCTGCGGACCCGCCCGGGGGTGCGGCCGGGGGCACGCGCGGACTCGTCCCTCCCCAGCGCCGAGGCTCCGGCACGGCTCCACGCCCTTCCCCACGGGAGGAGGATCCCGCCCAAGGGTGCACCCGGCGGGACACGCAGACTACTCTTCCCACGGCCGAGCCTCCGGGCACGGCTCCGTCCTCTTCCCGCGCTCTCCCGCGGAGCCTCGAGCGCGCTCCTACCATGCGGCTCCGGTTCGTTCCCGGCGCTGCCGGAGGCTCCGTCCCGTCCCGCCGCGATCGCTCCAAAAGTTTTGTCCCGCTCTCCCGCGCGGGAGGCGCCGCCCGGGCCGCGGCTCCTGCTGAATTTCCGCGGGTCCAGGATGTCTAAGATAGAGAAGGAGGTTTTACGGCGGGTGGGGGCCGCCGCGGCCCCGCGCTCCGGGCATTGGGGCATCCCCTGGGCCGGCGGCTGCAGCGCGGGCGCGGAGCTGAGTGAGCGGCACGGGGGCGGCGGGCAGGGCGGGGGCGGCGGGCAGGGGAGGGGGCAGCGCAGCCATTGGCACGCGGCCCCGCGCCCCCTCCCCGCGCTGCCTCCGCGGGGCGCCCGGCCGCCTCCTCCCAGCATCCCGGCGGCGGCGCCTTCCCGTTACCTGCCGGGGGGGCGGCCAGGAGCCCCGGGTGTTCTAGCAGTGCGGAGGTGCCACGGCACACGGCAGCCCCCCCGGCCGCCTCCGTCCCACGGGTTCAGCGAGCTCCTGGACACCCATGGCCCCCGGGTCCGGAAAGCCCCCGGCCACCTCCATCCCCCGGGTCCGGAAAGCCCCCGGCCACCTCCATCCCCCGGGTCCGGAGAGCCCCCGGCCACCTCTGTCCATCTGCTGGCGCGTCCGCTCCTCCCCTGGGCCAGCGGGGGGCCGGTGGGACGAGCCCCCTGCCTCAGCGGGACCCGGCGAGCAGGGACAGCTCCTGCATCCCTTCCCCGCGCCGAGCAGGCTCCGGGCTCGAAGCACTGCCTCTGCCAGCAGCTGCTGTTCCAGATATGGACCTACTGTGTGGTCCACCAGGAGAAATGAGCATCTTTTCAGTTTGGACCAGCTCGGAGACAGTCTGGTTCAGACTCAGGGCCGAGGGCTGGCCACGCTGAATTCCCCCGTGGCGTTCACACTATTCCCAGTTGACAGGCAGGGAAACTGAGGCACACCTGTGCTGGACGAAGATGTGCCCGCAGCGCAGCCCCCTGACCATCCCTCGAGTGGAAATGCCTGGGTGTCTGATCATGCCTGTAACTGGGACAGCGTAAGCAGGAGCAGGCCAAGCCTCTCCACCCACACCAGTCCCCTGACCATGGCTGCTCCTGGCCAGCTGGGCTCCTTCAAAACTTGCTGGTGATGTCTGTCTGTGTATCTCTATCTGCTCAGGGAGTGCTGCCCCCCTCCTTAGCCTTCCTGCAGTTTGTCCGTGCTGTGAAGCAGGTGGAGGTGCAGATGGAGGGGTACCCTTCAGCTGGAGGCACCCAGGGAAGGCAGCCCTGAGTGGGAATCAGCTGCTCCACCTGCTTTTATTCGTAAGAAGAAAGAGGTGCAGACCAAAGCCCTTCTCCTCTTTACCGGGGTCTCAGCCTCAGCAGGACTGGGCTGTCCATTTGCCATTGCAAAGGCATAAACCTCAAGATAAGGGGAGAGCAGGAAGATGAAAGGAAGATGTGCAGGGCAATGTGATTACAAGTAATTGTTAATTATGTCGTGGCAGCATCCAAGAGCTCATATAGTACTGGCCTCTGGTATGGGATGACACGTGGGTGTGGAAGAGAAGGGAGCCCTGTCCTGAGGAGTTCACACACTGAAGCTGCAGATGCATAAAACTTAGTTTTGGGGATGCATCTTGTGTGGAAATGAAGGTGGTGGTGAACTGGGAAACGCTGCTGTGTGTTAGTAAAGTATTGCTCATGTATTTAAAGTTCCTGGAGGTGCAAAAGGAGGAGAAGGAAGGGGAGAGGAGCAGTTGCAGCTGCTGGACAGCTTGCTTCGGAAGAGATCAAATAAAGAAAATGGATACGAAGTCTTAGTGCAGATCCTACTAATGTTTTTGAAACGGGGTTCTTTTTGTGACACAACATTGGTTTCAATCATAGGCATTGTCATATGGTCAAGAAGTGCGTGGCTGACTACTGTAGGAATGCTCGCAAGCTTTGGCAGCGCCAGAGGTTTTCTATGTTTGAAAGAAAAAGTCTAATCTGATAGAGGTGAGGCTACAAATACTTCTGTTTGAGGTGTTGTGTCTGCAGGAGCTGAGAAGGTAAATTCTAGCACTGAGATTAATTTGTGAGCTAGCAGACATCTTAAGTATCATCGGCTTAACACGCGCACGCATGCCGACCTACAAACATACATGCGCAAAGAAAGGCACACATGAAGCAGCACACGCCCACAGATTAGTTTTAGCAGTCTGTTTGAAGTTGGTCTGTTCCCCAGTTCAAGCATTAAAATTCAGGCCGAGTGCCATCTTTAAATTGCTTTGATGCTAGGTGGGTTTCAACCCTGACCTGTCCTGATGGCAAGTGATGGCTGTAACAAGCAGTGGATCGATATTCATAGCAGGTGTCCTGGACTGATAACACTGTCCAAGACAATGTTCACTATCGGAGAAGACAGCTGAGATATTGCACCATTAGTGATGTTGTTTTAAAGAACCTGATCCATTTCTGGGTCTATTTAACGAATTTCACAGTTTAGATACTATCTTTAAGGAGGAGTCGGGGGCTTTTCCAGAAACTGTGATGCCAATCAATGCTGCCCAGGCTCCTCTTCTTTTCTTAAAACAAAGCAGATGGTAATTCCACCACAGCTCCTTAAATATTCTGGGAGTTGTGGCACGCTGTCAAGAGTGTTGGCAATAGGAAAGTGATTGGACTTTATTGAAGGAGACAACATTATCTGTGAAGCTGGAACACAGCTGATGAAATCTCGTCCGTGGCTGAGCATGCAGGGACTGGGTTCAGCGCTGTGTGACGAGGCAGGGGTGTTGCCTCTGCTGTCGTGTGAAGTGCTGGGCATGTCTGAGGAGAGGCCATGGAGGCAGGGCACGTCCGAGCTGGTGAGGGACTCAGCAGGCTCCTGCAGGTGTATGGGTCTGCGCCTCGGTCCCGAGGCACCCAATCCTGCCCTGCTTCAGCTCCTGCAGGCCCAGGGCAAACCCATGGAGCAGAGTAGGAATCCACCAACAGCATCCCACTGCACCTCTGCTCCTGAGGGAAGCTGTGGGATGGGAGCACACCGAGCACATCACCATGCTGGGAAAGCCTGACCCAAGCCAAGGCCTGGGTGATGATGCAAGGGCATGGTGGAGCAGCAGTCCTTTATAGAATCGTTATACAATCATTTGGTTGAAAAAGACCTTTGAGATCATCATGTCCAGCCATCCCTGAACACTACTAAACCAGATCCCTGAGCACCTCATCTACCTGTCTTTTAAACCCCTCCAGGGATGGAGACTCCACCACCTCCCTGGGCAGCCTCTGCCGCTGCCTAACAGTCCTTTCTGTGAAGCAATTTTTCCTAATGTCCAATCTAAACGTCCCTGGCACAACTTGAGGCCATTTTATCTTGTCCTGTCGCCTGTCACTTGCAAGAAGAGACCAGCACCCACCTTGCTGCAACCTCCTTTCAGGGAACTGCGGAGAGCAATGAGGTCTCCACTCAGGGAGGTCTCCTGTCTTCTCGAGGATAAACAGCCCCAGGTCCCTCAGCCGCCCTTCATGACGCTGTTGGAATGGGTCTGGAGGAGGCCATGGAGATGATCCAAGGGCTGGAGTCCCTCTGCTAGAAGGGCAGGCTGGGAGAGTTGCAATTGTTCAGACTGGAGAAGAGAAGGTTGCGGGAAGGCCTTAGAGCAGCTTCTGGTACAGAAAGGGGTGACAGAAAGCTGGGCATGGAGGAGAAACGGTTTTAAGTTGGAAAGGAGAAGATTGGGATGAGATTTTAGGAAGAAATGTCTTGCTGTGAGGGCAGGGAGGCCCTGGCCCAGGTTGCCCCATCCTGGGGGAGCTCAAGGGCAGGCTGGATGGTGCTCGGAGCCCCTGATCCATGGGAGGGACTGGATGGGCGTTGGGGCTCCTTCCAACCCGCGCTGCCGGCGGGACAAACCACGGACAGCGAAGGGGCGCGTGGGCGGGGCGGAGGGCGTGGGGCTCGCAGTGCGGCTCCCGGCAGCGCGCGGGGCGGGGCGGGGCGGGGCGGCCATGGCCGGGTGGGCGCGCGCGGCGCGGGGGCTGCTGCTCGATGTGAGCGGCGTCCTGTACGACAGCGGCGGCGGCGGCGGGGGGGCGCCTATCGCGGGCTCGGCCGAGGCCGTGCGCAGGTGTGGGGCGGGGGCGGGCCGTGCTGCGGGGCGGTGCGGAGGTGGGAGGGGTGCGGAGGGCGTGCGGGGCCCCGTGCAAAGGTGGGGGTGTGCGGGGCGCGGGGGGGCTGCGCGGGGAGCTGCGGGCCGCGCAGAGGTGCGTGCGGGGGCTCAGCCGGCGGGGAGGAGCAGGAGCAGGAGCAGGAGGCCCTGAGACGCTGCCCCGGGCCCCCCGCACGTGTGGGTGCGAGCTGGCCGCAGCGTGGGCGGCGCCGGCGATTAAAGCACCGCCTGCCCCGGCTCCGCGCGGCTCCGAATGCCGCAGCTCTGCTGTCAGTTTGGCGGCGCCCCTGCAGAAAACCTGCAGCCCGGCATAACGGGGGGTCCGGCGCTGCCGTTCGTGATTGCCCAGCTCGCGAGCGACCCCAGAACAGTGCGTGGCGTGACACGGCACTCGGCGGTGCGCGCGGGTGCGGAGCACCCTGTCTTTCGGCAGGGTGGCGTGACCCGGATAGCACAGGCCAGGGCAAACAGTGCTGAGGGGCGGCCGAATTCATTCACTCGACTTAAGTAACTACCTAATTAACCAGGCTGACTCGCCTCGCGTGTCCTCCTTGACCTGGGGAGCAGGACAGGGCTGGGGGAGAGCAGCAGCCACGGGACCATCGTTGTTTGGAGCCAGTACTGACTCGCCCTGCCGGAGGGTCCTGGGCCCCCCGGGGGAGCCTTTGGGCTCTGCGAGGCATTTCAGTGACCCGCTGCAGAAAACCCCGCGCCCTTTCACGTGGCGAGTGCTGCTGAATGTTACCCCACTTGAAATGTTTTCAACATCAAAACACTGAACCTGTACAGAGTGTTGGCACCTGCTTGGTGAGTGCCGCTGAGGCTTCTGTCCTCCGGGGCCACCTGTGGTTTGGGGTGAGCGCTCTGTTGAGCAGGGAAATCTACTGGAAGAAATAGTGAAATCGCTAAAATGAATCATGTGGGGTGTAGTCAAGCACCTGCCTAAGTGTGTGCAGAACAGCCATGGAAAAAGTATAGCTGCAGGAGATACCAACGTACTGATAATAAGTCTGCTGCCTTTTTTTTTTTTTTTTTTTTTGGTTTGGTTTTTTTTGTTTGTTTGTTTTGTTTTAACTCTATCTTTGTTCATATTTCTTGAAAATATACCTTAGTGGGCAACATAGTGCCATCGAATGAACCTGCCGCTTTTGCTTACAGGGTAACATTCCAGCAGCATCCCAACGCAGTGTTTTGAAGCAAATCTAAGGGTTTGTGGAGGCTCTTGGCCCGTTTGTGGTGCTCATCTCGGCTGTGGTGCTGGGGCGGCTGACGCGGCTGCAGCTCTCCAAGGGAATCTGGTGAAATTAGACAGGGGAAAAGAAAAAGGAGGAAATGTCTTTTATAAAGACATTGTATGAAATTCCCATGGCAGTGGATTTTTCCATGGGATCACCTATGATTTCTGTTCCTGTTCCTCCATGTTTCTGTATGTGGTATTTCAGTGTGGTTTTCTGTAGCTCTGCTGCACGCTCAAATTCCAAGACAGCTCCCAAGAGAAAAAGTTTAGAGCAAAACTGAGGCGTTTCTTTCCCCTGGGTTTGCAGAGCAGACGGTTCTCTGCATAGGGGCAGTGTTGCCAGCACAGCCTTTGCTGGAATTAAACTTCCCTGGCTTTCCTTCTTGTCTCCCTCAAGTCCTCCTGGTAATTGAGGCCTGTGCCAGCCAGTCAAGCAGAGTCTGCTCTCTGGTCTCCCAGGAGGACACCATCTTACCACCCTCCTCCACACTTCTTGCCGACTGGCACTTTCTGCTGGGACCATCGCGTTTGTGCAGTGCATCGCAGCCCAGACACGAATTGTGGTGAGGCATCCAGGGCATGGCCAAACCAGACATAAATAACAACAGCTACATAATTACTGTCAGAGGGCAGATCGTTCATTTAAAAAACCAGGACGTAGTCAATAATGCCTGCCTCGCAGTTTGCCGGTTGCATTTGACGTGTTGGGTTTTCTCTCTCAGGTTTCTAAGCTTTGTGTTTAATCACTTCTGTCACTGCATTTGCTGGAACCTCCCACATGGAGGCAATGCAAACCACACTTTAATATATGGCAGCATGAGAAATGTGCCAGTGAAACAACAGTAAAACTCTGGCCTTGAGCTAGATGTGAGATATTGCAGGCTTCTACCTGAAATGCTGGAGATGTCTGTTGAGGCTCCTCTGCAGCTCCATGCTCGAGGCGTTGTTTCTTAGGGAGTGTGGCTGGGAACATGGGTATTTTTTTGCATGTGGGTACTGAGGCGGCTCCATGTGAGCCAGCAGAGAAGCGATGGTTGTAGCTGTGGAGACCGGGGGACAAGACAAGTATGTACAGAAATGTGCCAGGAAGGAGAAGAAAACCAGAACGCTTTTTTCTGGTCATTCAATGTAAAGCAAGTGAAGAATAATCATTTGCCATGGGTAAAGTCAAAGTAGCCTTATTTAATCTGCCCTGTTAGGCTGGTAATTATTGTAGCTCGCGCCATTTAAGATCTTTATTGACTCATTATCCTATTGCCAGTTGGTCATTATTATTTGTGGCTCCATCATAACACAGCTCGGTGTTTCAAGCAGATGGATTAAAGCTAAAAGCAGCTCTTTTTTTAATTAATTCATTTTTTATATCAATTAAAAAAATATATAGCTAGGAACTTTATAATTGATTCAGATTGGTATGATCTTTTGCTAAAAGAGATGTCTAAAATCTTTTAGTGCATATGGATGTCCAACAGGAGCATTAAATACTGTCTTGGTAATTCACACTACAGAGATGAACTCTTTAGATTGTCTTGCTACACACCATTATAGCAATTAACTTTGTGTAACGGTGCATAGTACACACCAATAACAAACACTCTCATTTGCTCTTGGTTCATATGGCTGAAGCCATTTTGATTTCCACTAAAAACTACTTTTTATGCATTATTTTTCTTGTTTTGAGTCCGAATTCTGCTAAGCAGTTATTTCAGTTGATATTTGAAAGCGTGGCGATGTGGTTTTCTTCCAGCAGAATGTGGGCCCATTTTATACTTGTGATGGCTTGCAGGGGGTGGTTCTCTCTCATTTGTTTTTTGTCTAGCGCTATGGCCAGATGGTGAGAAAAATGTCCAGAGAAGCTGATGGACACCAGAATATCCTGACTGGGATGGCATTCAGTGACAACACTTCCCTGTGCCATAGAGACCCTCGTGAGGAAAGTGTCAGTAGTCGCTGTCCAAGCTGGTGTAACTTGTGATAAAAAAAACCCGAGTGTTTCCCACTGGAATGCTTTATTTATTGCTAACCTACCTGCATCTCTGATCAATTTTACTGTGAAATATCTTAACGTTTAGCATGCACTAAAAGTGAACTGGTGAATCTAAAGGCCAAAAGATGAATCTCAGCAGTATTTGTTGTACAGAGCAGACCTCCTCCCATGTTCGGAGTACGATAAGGTGAATCTGAATCCTTATTCTTACCAGTCTGGACTATGGCAGACAGGCACCTATGTGCCTAAGGGCATTGGCACCCTCTGCTTTCACTCTGAAGCCAGCTTGCCACAAGTGTCATTAAATCCATCAGGGACTGTTACTGTTAGCTTTTAGGTGAGGATATTGGAGTGGTGGATGACTAGAAACCCAAAAGCAGCTTGATAATTTTGCCTTTTAAATCTTTTAAACCTGTAACAGTTCAGGATTGTTTAGTTTACTGTGGTGTGTGGTGGGTTTTGTTGTTTTAATAAAATCCTTACTACAGAGTTAAATAGAACAACATCTCTTCCGAGTCTGTGCAGTTAACTGGCAGACACTGTGGAGCAGATCGGAAAGCCCAGGAACAAGATCAGAAAGCCCATCCCTGACTTAAAGGCTTCTTCTGAGCCAGCCTTAACAGTGCCTCTCTACGCACTATTTTTTGTCTTAATTGATTTACACAGCATTGACAACAGGTGAGATATTCTTTTTTTATTCTTTCAAATAGCAGAAAGCTGGTCTCTTACAAGACAGAAGGTGGTTAAACATCTATCAAGATGCTCACCCTGTGCTCTGCTATTTGCATTTACAGCCTGCCCTGATAGCGTGTCCATTAGCATATCCATATGAAAAGCACACAGTGGCTGGACGTTTACAAACATCCTGTTGTTTGGCCAGAATAGTGCATCTGTTAGCACACTTTTTACAGAGTCTTTTAAAAGAGCAGCGGAAATCTGGGGAGTGAGGAGGCTGCAGAGCAGCTGGACAGTCGTGTTAAAGTCGAATACCCAGAGAGTTGAACAAGGCAAAGATTATGTAGAGAACAAGCGGAACTGGAACTGTAAAGCAATTCAGCATGTGGGGGTTCAAGGTGGGACAGTTGTGAGCTTACAAAGAGCCATCTGAGAGTGTGTGCACGACTAAGGAGTAGAAACCTTTGTTGTCACAGAGATACCCGAAGCTGGCTTAGCACAGTCTGCAGTCTGTACAGATGTTCAGTGTTTCAGGTTTGCTATGCCTTCAGGTCATGCAATAGCAAAGGAGTTGTTCCACCTAGAAAGAGACTTTCAAATAAGCTATACAAACTCTTGTGTACGTATCCTTTCATTTGTCTGTGCACCTAACTCCTTCTGCACTTCTATCCATGGATCCAAAGAAAGGGAGGTTTCACTGGCCCATTCTGAAGCAGCAGAGGCACAAAAAAGTGAAAGCAGTTCTGCGTTGTCATGTAGCTGTTCAGTGACAGAGCCAGGAAGAGTCAGGAACTGATCCTCAGTTTCACAGCTCCAATCTAGCCTGTAACATTAGCTGTGGCCTCAGTTTTCTGAGAGCAGTGGACCTTCCTAACCCATATTTGCTTTCCTAATCCTCAATGTTCATTATTGTCATAGAAAGATCGTTGTTCCTGAAGCTGTGGGTGCTGTCTACAAGAATCGCATGAGTAAGTGCTTACACTTGCTTGTGAATTCAAACACCATTAACCTTCAGTGGCTTGATCCGCTTGCTGTCCATCGGCATGATGGTGCGGCAGTACAGATATTTACCGACAAGAAGTAACAGCAGATACTACAGTGATAGCTGACAGCACTTGTTCCTCCACTACCGTGTGTGAATACCGGTTAATGCCTGAAGTGGATGAGCAGCCCTCCGCTTTGCTCTGTGCTTTAGAGCTCAAGACTTCTCTCAGTTTACTACTGGGGTAGTAGGAATTTTTTTTTTCTTGTCTTTTGTGTTTGGTCAACTCATCCTGGAATCTTCAAATCAAGCCTGATTGCTTGGTAGTATTTGCCATTCAGATTCCTGCGTCTTTGCAGTAGTATTGTGCTGAAAGTAGTTGTCATTTGCTTCCAGATTAAAATCCTGCTAGGTTTGTTGGAATACAGCTTGGTCTTTGAGCTATTGCAGTGAAATGGTATGGTACTTCCTAAAGCAGTTAAGCAGAGCACGTGCAAGTGAGTTCTTTCTCTGTAAAATAGGCTAAATGAAAACCTTCTGGCAATTTTCTTCCTTTTCTGAGAAACATAATTCATTAAATTACAAACCAGTGTGGTTTGTATACAAAGTAAGAGTTCGACAGTGACAAAAATTACTCCATTAAAATTCTAGTCAAAACCATTTAGTAGTAGCTTTGAAGGTTAAAAACCCCACAACTGCTTAGCACAGAACAAGAGCTATTGGACTGTGGTTCATATACTGTCCTTAAAATTTTTTGCTGAAGGGGAGTGCCATGTATTCCAGACCTGTTCATAGCTCATTGTGTCCCCAGAGTTCACATTTTTTTCTTGACAGCTCTAAGTGGAGAGTTACCAAGTGTTTAAAGTCCAGCAGAGTTTACTTTGGTGGCAAAACACACCCCTGTGTTTGAACCACACTGTTGTCTTGCTGCGGCGTAACAATCCACCACAGGTGAGAAGCCCCAGTTCAGTTCCTACAGTGGGGTTAGAGGGACTGTTAGGTGTAACACTTCAAGCTCATTTGATAATCAGCAGCAGTTAAATGCATGTCTTTACTGAACATAATGGACCAGAAGGACTTTCCTTATATTCTGCTTGTTCTGTCCTTTCTGCAGATTCACTTCAAAAGCATGTGCTGTGTTTATTAAATACTTCATTCTAGATTTCACTCTTGTGGTATATTGTTGTCTAGAAATCTGCAGACAAATCTGTTGTCTGTACTTCTGTTCGGGCAGGTGGAATATGACTTTGTGTATCATGTGATTTGTTCATTATTTCAGGTATTCAGCTGTATTTGTGTGTCAGAGAAAGGCAGCCTTTGTAGGGAATTCAGGGCAAGACTTTGTTTTGATGTATGACTTCCAGTATTCTTTCTACCTCTGGAAAATTCAAGAATGATTGAAATACCTAAATAAAGGCATATGGTAGATTTTTTAAGTTTACTTTGAACTACTGTTTAGTGATTTCTTTCAGCTTTTGCTGTCAAACAGTGTTAAAGCAGTGTTTCCAGAGTCTTTACTTTTATTACAGTGCCCTTTCTTATTTCACACTGCCCACCCTTAAATAATATTGGCCCCTTTTCTTGTGGCTCCTTCACATGTGCCTATTAATTTGCCTCATTCCTGTTCAAAGGTAATGTCCTCCTATTTTTTTAATCCTTTTTCACTCTTCCTTTGGCTTGTCTCCAAATTATTCCACTTCTATATGGAGGAAGAGGTGAGCCACATGAGTCTGGAGAGGAAATTGTGCTCACGAGATAGCACATGTAGGGATGAGTTTCAGATACAGGAATGCAAGGGGAGTGGGGGCCAAGAAGTGCAGTACGTAAGGATTTGCCAGGCCAGCCTTGGTATATGAAGCAGAAATATCAGAAACTGGAAATCAGGAGTTTTATTGAGCTTGGCTGTGCTCAGAGCCAGTGACAGGCTGAAGGGGAGTGAAACAACAGATCAGGGGGCAGGAGTAGCATCAGGGATGTGACTGCAAGATTAAGCAGATTGGACACGCTGTGAAGATGGCAGAAATCAGGGGAATGGAAAAGGTTTGGACACTGGGACAGAGAAGGAACAACTAGAAAGCAAGCCAAGGTCCTGAGTCACAGGCAGGCTAAATAAGTGGTATAAATTTCTGCTCTTCCCTACTCTTTCTTCTGTATAGATCTTGAAACTAAGCAAGTCAATTCTACTTCTGATCACTATGCTCAGTTTCATCTCCTCTGGAGAGGAGATGTTTTACCTGTAGCCCCAGCACTCTTGGCCATTGCGGAGGGCGGTAAGCCAAGGTCCTCCCCCAGGTGCGAGGGTTGAGTTCCTGCACCAGCCCTGGCTTTGCTTTGTTGTCTGGCCACAGGTAGATAACTCTCTGGTACTGCGGTTTCCTGGTGTTTCAGAGATGGCGTTGGAGTGCTGACAAGCTTACACTGAAGCACACTGGTATTCAATCCACTGATGCAAAAGAGTCATAACAGCATCAGTGCTCAGCACGCTTTCTGTCTTTTAAATTGGAAAAAAACCCAAAACCAAAACCAAACCACTCTGAAAAACCAAAAAGCATGATAAAAAGCCAGCTCTGGGAAATCTCATAACTGGCGCTCTTCCAAACTCCTTTGAAGTTGCCTGTTGGAGAGTTGCCAGGCTCAGGCTTGTTGCCTCCTCCAGGGCTTTGCTTCTGCCCCCTTACCCCTCTGCATGGGACTTGCTGACTGCAGGCAGGGCTCTCCTGTTCTCGTGTTAAGAAGGACCCTTCACTGCAAAAAGAGAGGAGTAGAGATGGAAATTGTGAAGTTTAGCATTAGCTGCTTCTGCCATGTGCAGGACAGTGTGAATTTAAGGAATGATAGCTTCCAGCCTAGATTCCGGGCTGTTTCTCTTCCTGTCAGTGACGCAACCTGTACATAATCTGAAAGAACAGCTTTTTTGGTTTTATATGCCCAAAGGCTGCCTGTGGAAGTTGGCAAGGACAGTTGGTGAAGTCTACACAAGGTCAGTCAGGATGTCTAATATTGTCCTAACGCTTACCTGTTATGGAAACAATAATGAGAGTTTTTTCATTATTTTCGGGTGAGTGAGCTTGGCAGATGCTGACAGCCAGCAGATGTGTAAAGTTCGAGGTGGATTTGTAAGGGACCGGCTCATCTGACGCACAGTAATTGCATTGTGGGACATTGTCACTCAGCGTCGTGTCCTGCTCCGTCCGAATGAGGTAAAGGTCAGTTCAAAGAGCGGGAGAGGCCGCTCGAGGCTCAAGTTAAAAACCTCGTTTCCGTCTCTGCCCTGTCTGTGCACTCAGGTCGTGCCTCAGTTCAAGGTACAGGGATTGGCAACCAAGCAGTGTTTTAGACTGGAGGTGGGCTTAAGTCCCTCTCTGGTCAGGCTGAGAAAGGCTCACCCACCTGCTGGGGTGTTAGCCCGCTGCTTGTCTGTCTGCTTAAGTGCGGTGCCTGGAAGTGTCTTCTGTGGCTAGTTCCTTTGCGTCAACGCCGTGTGCCGTGGCCGGCTCCCCGGGCAGGCAGTGCTGGCTCTGCAGCACAGCCAGAGCAGGCAGTCGGACCTTTCTTCTGCCTCCTGCCACCCTGCGTGCTCAGCTGTCCCCCTCTGAGAGGGGTCCAGCAAGTTTCTTTGGCCACAGAGATACTTTAGCCAAGTTTGCCACTTGCGACGCCCTGAACAGTCAGAAGTGTTGCTCTCCCCTCATCCCTAGCTTGCTTGCACACAGGTGAAGTTCAGGTTCCCCATGCTCCTACTCACAGGCATTAAGAGTGGTGTGAGCAGTCATTGCTGGAAACAGAGTGGATTTGTCTGATGGTGATGCCTGCTGAGTGCCCCAGTCAGGAAGCGAAAAGGCTTGGGATGTCTGCAGCTGCCTGGGCCATGCCAGTGTGGAGCACAGTGCTGCGTGTCTGAGTGCCCAGCTTGCGCTCTGGTCAGGATTAATTTCTGGCTTTTCTGGGAGTCTGAGTGGGATCTTTATCGTGGCTGCGATGCATGGAAGTCAGCTGGAGCCTTGATTGACTTAGGTTGTCCTGAGTGTGCCTGCCCTCTGTAGTGTCGGTGCTGATAAATCTGTAACACGCTGGGGATCTTGATAAACTGCGTGTTGTGTATTTCATCTGCTGTTGTCTTCTTCTTCTGCACTTGCAGGTCCCTATCCATTGCTCTTTATCTTATCGGGCATCACGTTACAAACTGTCTTATTCTTCTCCTATACATCCCCCACACTTGCTGGCACTGGAAATGGCAGGAACTCGCTCTGCACTTGCTTCTTGAAGTGTGAGCACTGGTCTGCTTGTGTTTCCTGTTGAGCTGGCCAGTTTAGCAGCAGTGTGCCCAGTGTGGTGTTGGCCTCGCTGTGCAAAGAATCTCACCTCTGTGAGACAGAGACCTTCAGGCCGTCCTCTTTAGTTCCTCCTTGTGTCAAACCTTACCAGTAAAACTGAAGTTTTGCTGTAAACATGATTGAAGCCAGTATTCCCACTATGTAGAGTTGTTGTTAAAAGTTCTCACAAATTATTTAAGCTCTAAGTTGGTAGTTGTTTATCGATGCGTGCTGCCCATGCTGAGCACCGGGGGATGGATCCATCCTAGTGTGTGTATAACCACGCTTGTTCCAGTGAGTGTGACTGTGTCCTGCAAGGGTCTGGTGGAGAGCTAACAGAGGATGGGTTTAGAGAGGTACACCATGAAGGGAAAGGTGGCTGTTCATTGAAAAGATGTTGTCATAGAAATAAGCCTTCTGTGGAATAGCGAATGGTTTTTCTGTTGTTTAGTGTTCCAGGATATTTCTGAGAGCCCTTTTCATGTTTCACCAGAGGACTCCCATTTTCTGACCAGCTTGTCCTAACTCCTTGTAGACCTCATCTGATCCTAACCATTTACTGAGCATGTTCATTGAGGTGATAATTGCTGCTGGCCATGACGGCATGAAGCAGTCCAAGATGTGTCCAGAGTACTCACTCCTGCTTTGGTCAGGCTTTTCAGAGCTGTGACTCTGGTTTTCAGTTAAAATCTGGGAAGGAAGCTGGGTTTGCAGTGTAGGAGAACTGGGTCCTTGCTTTCACGAAGCTGGCCATGAGGGTGCTTGGCTGTGCAAACCAGTGGTCAATGTTGTTCCTGGTTTCATTTGTCTGGCCTTTGGTAGGAGGAAGAATAGATTCGTATTCAACAAATGTCTGCTTCCAGGCAGTTGTGAGTCACATAACTTCTTTCCTAGGAGAGTGCAGATCAGCTTTGTGTTTTTAACCATGGCACGCTGTTAAAGTTTGTTGTGTATCCAGATGACACTGCTTTCTTTTTAACTACAGCTGAAACCGTGTTTCGAATAACAGATGTGGAGTGCTGTCATCCCACTGTCGCACCAATTGCTCATTGTTCTGAGAAGGTCACATCATAATTCATTAACAATAATTATTCCCTGGGTACACCCTGCACTTCTTCACTCATTTGCTTCATTAACTTGTGAGTGAATCTCACATTCACTGCTCCAATCAATGAAGATACATTTATAATGTACAAGAGGATGCTATTAGTTACAATATATTAACTGCCTAATTTAAAATAGAAAAGCTATCTTTATGAAGGGCAATTAACCACTAAGTGTAATTGATAATTCACATACCTATGATTAGGAAAGACAAATAATAAGAAAGAAATTAATCACCTGTGTTATTGAAGAAGACACAAGTGTGCAGTTTTAACGAGTGGAAGGGGCTCTTTGGGTCAGGAGTGGATTTCTAAGAATCTTTTGGTGGAAAGTTCATCATCGGATGCGTTACCTCAAGGTGGTTTCAGTGTTTCCACCGAACAGTTGGGATCATCTGCCCTAGAAAAAGAACCCACCATGTTTTGTTGTCTTGAGGGTCAGTGCTGGGGCTTTCCTAATAGGAAAATCCCTTTTCATCTTAACACAGAAAGTGTAATAGTATTTTAGTAAGAATTTATAGACCTAGCCCCAAACTTACGTAGGTACCTAAACTTGTATTAGCTTTGCTCCTCAAAGATAATTATGTACAAATTCACACTGACAGAAATCAGGCATTTTAAATGTATTTGAGGAGCTGAGTGACAGTCTTTTTGGCCAATATTTATTAAAAAATTGTGATACATTTTCCGTGGCTACTTTGAAACACATTGCTTCTCCAAATAGCTGACAGCTCCCCTGTGGAGAAGAGGCCTTTTTGCGATGTCCCCTGTAGGTCACTCCAGCTTGGGCTAGGACATAAAACTGCTCAGAGGCAGAGGGCTTGTGTGAGATGGCAGAGCACCGATCCACAGGAACCATGTCCTTGGCTTCAGGCACCTGAAGCCATGTTCTCTTCCCTTGGGGAGCCATTTACCTGGAAATATGTGTTGATGAATCCCTCGAAGTCCCATATTTTTCAGGATTACTCACCAAGTAACAACGCAGGTGTTTTGTGAGAGTTTAGGTGATAAAGGTAACTGAAGCCACCCCAGCGTTGATACAAGCATCATTGCAGCTAGCTGGTTTCTTCCCTGGAGCCTGCAGGAGTGCAGAGCCTTGCTGTTACCTCCAGCAGATCATGCCAGCAGGGGATCAGTCAGTGGGAAGGAGAAAATCCAAGTTAAAACACTAATAAGCAGTGGCATCACACCAGCTGCTGTGCTCATGGCTGTGTAGTGCCCTCAGGTTACAGGTGTCTACATCCATGGACTGGTTTCAAGAAAAATAACCGAATTGTGGTTTTGTTTTTTTTACGTGTGGAGGGAGTGTGCGCCTGACAGACTGTGGGATGGTGGGCGTCACCTGTGTTGCTGCGTTCAGCTTAACTCTCTGCTCCAGCAGGGCAGTTACCTGCTGTGGCAGGGCCTCTGCATGTGAAAGCTGCAGCTGTGCTGCCCAGAGTCAATATTCTAGGTGTGTCTGCATCACATTGAGGGATTCTGCTCCCATTCTGGAATATTATCTTTGCATTTTTCTTGTAATTACGCAAGTTTAGGTGTGAGACAGCAAAACTGATACTCTTAGCTCATTTTCTATGTCTGGTTAAGCCCTCTGCTGCTTTTACTCAACAGGATCAAAGCGTCCGGTCTGAAGCTTCGGTTCTGCACTAACGAAACCCAGGCGACCCGGGAGAACTTCGTGAAGAAACTCCAGGGCTTGGGCTTTGACATCTCTGTGGACGAAGTCACTGCCCCAGCACCAGCAGCCTGCCGCATTCTGAAGGAGCGTGGCCTGAGGCCACACTTGCTCGTGCACGACGGTGGGGCAATGCTGCAGTAGATGCTGGGATGTGTAAGGGGAGAGCCCAGAGAGACAGCAGCCCTTTGTGACAGAGCAGTGAATTCCTATAGCCATGCAGGGAGGAGCTCTCAGCTGTTGTTTTCCTACAGGGAAAAGACTTTTCCGTATTCATGAGACTGTGGAATAAACCTTAGTGTTGTGGTCTGAGCGAGATCTCCATTATGGCAGTGGTACGGTGAAGGCACAGAGTTGTGCAAGTGCATGGAGGAGCCTGCTGCTTGACCACAGAGACTAGGAGATCACTGAGGTCCTGTGCAGGACATGGCTTTGTCTTTGTTATTATGGCAGAGGTTTTAAGTTTAAAGCGTTTTCCATTGTAGAACTTGGATATGGAGAAAGGGAGTGGATCCTGTCCTCGCTGTTATTCATTTTCATTCAGCTACCCAAGAGTTTGCCTCAGCTCCCGGTGCTTGGGTGTAACGAGCAGCTGAGAAGTGGGTAGGGGGAGCTCAGGCAAGGGTGGGAAATGGTTTATTTTGTTTCTTGTTGTAGGACAGATGAACAGCAGGATCCAGTCAGAAAGGCAAGGGTGGGAAATCTTGTTGTAGGACAGATGAACAGCAGGATCCAGTCAGAATAGAGGGGCCTGAACAACACTTGATTCAGACTTCAATATGTTGTGCCATGAATGAAGGGAAACACAGATTAGGGGGAAAACCATCAGTTCCAATGGGATCTGAAGTGGTAAGGGATTTGTGGATTTTTTTCCTCTTCCTCCTGCAGATCTTGTCCCTGAATTTGCTGAAATTGATAAAGCAAATCCAAACTGTGTGGTTATTGGAGATGCAGCAGAGAACTTCACCTATGCAAACCTTAATGAAGCTTTCCGACTTCTGATTGGCATGGAGAAGCCTGTTTTGATCTCGCTTGGAAGAGGGTGAGTTGAGTTCTGTTTCTTCCTCAAGTCTCTACGTATTTTTCATGTTCCTGTGTCTTTGTGTGTATTGGAAGCCAGGTATCAGTGTGGGCATTCGCAGTACCAACTTGTGAGCAGTTACTCTGCGTGTCTGGAGTGTGAGACTGATCTGCTCAGCTGCCTGTCAGTGGGTGGGTAACTCATTGTCCTCAGTGGGTGATTCAGTCACCTGATTTGGCCCCCTGCCCCAAGTTACATACTTGCAATCTTTTCCCAGGCATAAGGGAAAAATTACACTGAAATGGGTCACTGAAAGAAAACAGTGTGGTTGTTCCCAATGAGCCCGTGCAGGATTGCACAGGGGTGCTGGAAGTCACCAAACTTGCTGCGTTGAATCCTCCAGTTGACTCTGAAAATACTTATCACTGATGGGTCTCTATGCTTTTGCAGCACTGGGTGAGGAGGCATCGCTCCCATTTCAGCTGTTGGTGACGTTTTTTTCTGTAGACGGTGCAGAGTGATCAGCTGTGTGAATGTGTTCCATCAACTGCTAGAGGGTGAGAGATAGAGCAGCTCTGATGAAGAGGAATTGCACCAGCTTCTAGGGAACCTGGGGATACCCTGCTGCATCAGCACAGCAAATGCCAGCCTTCAGCCCTTCAAAGTCAGCATTCAAGAGTGAGCTAGACCTTGATGAATCAATCTGCATGTTGCAGGAGGCGGTGGGAGGGTTAAGTAGATGTAGTTTTGTACGCCACAGGGAAAAGGACTTTTGTTGCTTCAAGAACAAGCCTGAGAGCCTCTTAAAAACATGTAGAAATCATGGAGAGTTTGGATTTTGATGTCTGCAACCCCAAAGTGAATGAGTATTGCAAGAGGCCAGTAAACCCTCACAGGAAAACATTTCTTCCTAAGATCTAATCTAAATCTCCCCTCTGTCAGTTTAAAGCCATTCCACCTTGTCCTGTTGCTGTGTGTCCTTGTAAAAAGTCCCTCTCCAGCTTTCCTGTAGTTGCTAATACAGAAATCCTGTCATTTTATGAAAGTAGCTGTAATGCACAAACTCCAGTTGAACTGTTCTGGGAATGAGATTTGAAGTTCTGCTGGCTGTAAGCAAAGTGTGGTGGCCGAGGAGACCTCAGGGGAGCGGCCAAAGATAGACTGCAAAATGTTTGGGCTGGTGTGTGTGACCAAAACTGCAAAAGCACATGTGCTTTTGAAATGTGAGATCACTTGTTTCAATAGTTTGAATATCAAAAGCCATTTTTAATTATTCTCTGAACGTTAAAGGTAAATTTTGACCACCTGCATCCACATGCAGGAAAAATCCAGTCAGGGCGTTGGAATGTTTTCCTAAAATCAGTTCAATTAGATGTATTATGAGCTTTTAAACAGGAGGTAATGACAGATCCCAACAGCCGTGGAGGAGTTATCCTCATAGAAGGAGTTATTCTGTTGTGTGGTGTAGGGGCTTAACAAAGACTGTATGTGTTTAGCATGAGGAGGCTGTGGTGACAACTTTGTTCAGTGGTTCAATAGACTGTAACAGGCATGAAAACCCTTCTTAGTCTGTGGGTTATGATCCAGCTGGGTAGAACTTACCAGCGGGAAGGAGCAGTTAGGGCAACACAATGGATTTACCAGACACTCATGCTCTGATCCTAAAACACGGGTAAA
The DNA here is from genome assembly GCF_017976375.1 of Cuculus canorus. Lineage (NCBI taxonomy): Eukaryota > Metazoa > Chordata > Aves > Cuculiformes > Cuculidae > Cuculus > Cuculus canorus. Next base: position 255,560 of record NC_071407.1, on the reverse strand, counting down.
AATTCCTTACTGTTCCTCAGTTAAAAGGACAAGGAGAAGACACTGAGCCAATACCCGCATGGCTAATATACGTTAAATGAGCCAGATTTGTGCTGTGTAATGCTGTGGTTCAAAATGAAATAGAGGCTAAACCTTTGTTTAAGATGTGCAGCATCATCAGTGCAAATGTGTCTTTGTACCCTGTGCATGTAAAAGTTTGTGTTTTTTTAAATTTGGTCACTCGTGGATGTAGGCAGCTGTAAAACAGACCCACTGATATTTTTCTGAAATGTTATTTTTCATTTAAAAATGGAGGGGTTTGAACATTCTGAGCTCGGTTTTTACCATGAGGTTATTGTTTTAAATGTTTTACTGGTTAGGTAATGTAAATGTGAGTTCTGCATAAGTTACGCTGGTAGGTAGGTTCTCTGACTCAAAGCAGGGAGATGATAAACTGGATGGATTATTCAGCTAACTAAAGAAGCCTCATTGATGTAAAGGGATGGGTACAAAACCCAGCCACAAGCCAGCTTTGTTTCTAGCGTGCAGAATCAATGTAATTGAGTGGACCTTAACACAGTGTCTGCCTGGGGCAAGTAGGTTGATGTTGGTTGAAGTTTCAGTTCATTCCATAGAAAAGGAAAGTGTTGGAGTCGCTGAAGCAGAATGTCCTCCTCCTGAAAATGGAGTGATTTACATTTAGCATCTGTTTTGGGCTGAGAGTGGGAATTGGCTTCGTAATTTCTTCTGTCATGCCACTGTCAGAAAATTAAGCTGTTTACGCTAGACTGTGGAAGGTTAATGGCTGTTCTAGCAAAGGTCAAGTGGCCGTTTTAAAGGAAGGCTGTGCTGAATAATCGAAAATGACAGAAGGATAGGGCATAAAACCTTTACCGACTGCACATCCCACCTTTTTTCCCTGTCACGTAGAAACCTGTCTTTGCTCTGATCAGGAGAGCCTGGAAGATCTGTATTAACGTGAATTGCTGTTCCAAAAAGACACCATAAAGATGCTGTCTGATTTTATGAACTTCGTGGCAATAGCAACATTATTTGAAGGAACAAAATGTAGCTTGGAGGGCTTTCTTAGTCCCAATGAGCTGTGCCCTGGCTTCCCTCATGTGGGTGGCTGGTGACAAGCGATGATGGCCAACAGTCTGGGGTATCTTCCAGATATCCAGAGGAAGGTGTTACAGGTGCTGGTGGTGCCAGTCTTCATCTTGTGTCTGCTAAGGGGCCTCTGTCCCTGATCAAAGGGAGAGTGAGGCAAGTGCTGTCCATTGTGAGCAGCCAGTTCTCTGTGCAATAAAACACAGGCTGAGTTAATCCTTGATACAAACCAGTGGAAATCTCTTTGAAACAGACTTGTGTCCCAGGTGCCAGATGGCCATCCGGTCAGAGATCTTTTCCCCAAGCACTGCACGGTACTAAGCCTGTCCTCTGCTTAATTTCTGGTGTTAAATTAAGGCTCTGGAGTTTCTGATGACTTGACTTTTTGTTGCAGCCATATGGACATCTGTATAGGCACAGAAATAATAAAATGTAGTTTCTTTGTGTTTAACTGCCAGCATTTTCATTTCATGGGAACTTTATCACTTTCATTTCCAGACGCTACTATAAAGAAACCGATGGTCTGAAACTTGATGTTGGAGCATATATGAAGGCATTAGAGGTATTTTATAGCTTGCGATATGCTTACTTGCCCTGTGCACCTTGTTAAAAGAGTAACTGGTATAAATATGGATCATCTGTAATTGCTCACCTTGGTGGAGGAAGTCCCCACAGATTGAAACTAATTTGCTACATTCTAAAGACAGGTGGATTCAGTTGTCTTCTGGCTTCGCACTTTTTTTATTTCATTTCAAATGTGAACTTTTACCATTATGATACCTTTATTGGAAATGAGGGCCTTGAAAGAAGGAGTTGGAAAAGAAGAACACGGAATGTTGTCTGCAAGATACCCAAGAAAATCTGCAGATCTATTCTGTGTTTGGTGCAGTGTTACTAATGCAGCCCATGTCCTTAACAGTTTACACCAACGGGCCCTTATTCAGCGAGGTACTTAAGTGCCATCTTGCTTTTAAGCCTGATTAAGCCTGTGCAGAACTGGAACCCAGTAGATAAGTGAGCCTAAGGGTGAGAGAAGGAGAGAATCATTATTATCCCTTCTATAGGCTTGTGGAAAGATAAAAAGGAATATATAGTGAATTCAGAGAATAAAGCAAAGTGGGATAGTATACAAGCAGACAAGACAGTGGGTATAATGTCTGCTTGCAGCAGTCATTTGTGTCTGCATTAATTTTGGGGAGAGGTTTGGGGAGAAGTTCAGGCTTCTAGTTGTCTAGGAACAAGCTAGAAACACCTTTCTCAGCATACTACTGAGATTTACATGCAGGGCAACAAAACTTTTTAAGTCTGACTGTTCACTTGAATCATTGTAAATATGCCAGGTGGTTGAAGAAACCCTTTACATCTCATAAGGCCCTCCAGTACTTTTGATCATTTCACATGAAGGATATTTGCTGCTTGTTTAAGAGTGATGCTCTTACAAAAATGAGCAGTGCTGGAACTGTGTCTGAGCACTGCTGTCATGATGGAGAATGTAGGTTTGTAACTGGAGATCTTTCAGGAGGACTTTCTCTCCTGACAGAGAACATCTCACGCTTCTACTATCCAAATTCTCCCAATATTCACCTTCACCTGCTAATTGATTGAGGTATTTAAGAGCAAAAATTAATAATCACTTACTTCTTATACAGTTGACTGGTGTTACGGAGTTAAATCCTTTTCTGATCAGCATTTTTTGCATGTCTTTTCTTTTTTTCCAGTATGCTTGTGATGTTCAAGCTGAGGTAGTGGGAAAACCAGCAAAAATGTTTTTTGAGTCAGCCTTAGCAGAAATGGGAGTTACACCACAAGAGGTAAGGTTTCTGATGCCCTGAGTACTAGCTGTGCTATCTGGTTATACCCACTGATGCTTTTCTTAATTTGGTTTGCTGTTACAGCAGAGGCCAAAGGGAATGTGGCCGGGACGACATGGTAGACTCTAAGTGGATACGCAACTTTTTTCCAGAGCCAGTGTGCAGAGAAATGTTTATGTTCACCATCTTCCTATGAAAAAATATTTCAGAGGGAAAAGCCCTGTGTTTGCCCGTTCTATTAAATAGTGCAAAGTAGACAAAAGAGGGCTGACAGCCACGAGGGTAGATGCTAGCAAGTGGGGACCTGTTGGATTTCTCCTGCCTTGTGCATATTTGTTGCTCTTCTAAAAGGCAGGACATTATTTTCTCTGCTTTTTTGAGTATTCTTTATGACTGCCTGCTCTTGATTTCCCTTCTCATTCCTCTCTGTCTCATTTTGCTCTGACTTGTGCCATCCATACCTGTACCCAATTTAGAGTCTCCCATCCATCATTCTGTTCTCTGCTGCAGTTTCTCCCTCTACTTGTATAGGTGTGTTGCGCTTTCTTGTTCACCTTCCTCCTAAAACACATAGTTCAAAAGAACACGCGCTTCTGTTGCAAGATTCTGTTATTTGAAGGCTTACGAGAACTAGTTTCCCCAAGGAATTATGGAAAATGTGCCTCACAAGGCAAGAGGTGTCCTAATGCCTGGCAGTCTGCTTCATGGCTGGAGGCTGCAGCACAGTGGAATTGCAGCCAACGGGTTATTTGTTTCCTTTGGTGTCACGTTGACTACAGTTTTTTAGTAAGAAGGAAAGGCAAAGTAAAATATCTTGTGTTTTAGGTGAGCAGGAAGCACTGACTGACCTCCAAACTCCTGCGTTACTGGGCTCATCACACTTCCCAGGAGCACGCTGAATGTGTGATGCCTCTGGATTACTCAACACAGCCCATTTTTCACCCTGTCTGTAGTTGTGCCCAGATCCTTTTTATTGATTTGTTATGTCACACAGGATAGACCTAAGGATGAGTATGAGATAACTCACAGACAGCAGTGAATTACAACATAATAATTCCATCAGGAGTTTGGTGGCATTATAAACAACAGGACTGAAGTTGGGGTGGCTTGTAGGTCCCTAGAGCCTGGAGATGAAATTATGGCCCTGTAATTCAGTTATGTGTTCATGTTTTACTGTATTATAGAGTGAGGAGATGGAAAAGACCTAGTAGGCCATCTAATCCAGCTCTTTCCCTGTGCAGGATTGTTCCCTGGTTCACATGAATAAAAGTTTTGTCCAGAGTAGTTTTCCATGAGCCAAACACAGGGTTTCTGTGCATACCCTAGGGACCCTGTTTACAGCCAAGCAGATCATGTGGGCAGGCAGCTTTTTTATGCGATTCATTGGGATGCTTCCCTTTTAAGCTGCATCTCCTTATTTCTATAATACTTTTACTCCAGGTGACAACCAAAATAACTGCTTGCCCTCCTGGGTATCTTCTTCGTCCGATTCTCTATAGGTTTGGTATCATTACAGCAATTCTCTCTCACTAAAACTGTGTCTAGCTCTCAGCAGCTTCCTGTGTGGTTCAGTCCCTCTGCACCCTGACCCACGGCAGTGCTCTTTTCTGCAGTCCCTTCAGCCTGCCGATACCTTCTCCGTAAAAAGATAGCTCTGCCTGTGCATAATATTCCCAGCTGCAGCCCCAGCAACTTGCTCAATCCATTCATCCATCCAACAAACCCAGAAATCCATTTGAGGCACAGAACATTTGAAGAAAAAGTAGCTAGAAAAAAGAACAAAGAAAGGCACCAAGGGGAGGGTATCACTACAGGGATGCAACAGGACACCAGAACTATCTCAAAAACATTGCTGCAGGGAATAAAATGTGATATAATGCATCACCAAGGTGGCAAAAATGATCCCTTAGGGTTTCCATTAACTTCAGGAGGATTTGTTTTGGGTACAGAAAAGCAGTAATAGTCTCCAGCAGCCACTGCAATTTATTCACTCTCTGCTCTTTGCCAGATATTCACAGTGCTACCAGTGATTAACTTAAAATCACAACACAGATTTTTTTCCTATATAATTTCTAGTGTTAAAAGCCATCAGTTCGCTGTGGTCATGTATCGAGTCTGTTGGTGTAATTATTTATACTTGGGGATTTTGGAGATGGAGGGATCATGTGCCTCACCAAGGAGAAGGGCAGCAGACACCACTGCGTAAGGGCACCAGTCACTCCGTGCTTTGACTGTGGGAAAAAATACTCCATGCTGCTGGAGTTAAAACCTGCATCATGATGCATATACACAGGAGGAACAAATCACAGCAGAGCAAACTCCCTTAAATCTGACGTATTTTCCTAACTTTTGAGTGCTTGAGGCTGCAACTTGAACATCCTTTTGAGAAAGATTTATAGGCTGTTTTAGGTCATCTTACGTAATAGTAAAAACTCAATGTATGCAGCTCAACAAATTCCTTAGTAATGCACTGTGTTATATTTTCATCCCTCTCCTGGACGAGCTATACTGCTCTGCGTTTGTAATGACATGACAAGGGCTGGTTTTACTTGCCTTTGCTTTTATGAAATATCTGCCAATCACTTAACCAACCTGTGGAATGCATTTAATCTGCAGCATCATTAAACCATTTTAGATGAGCTGTGCTTTTGAAAACATATTATAGTTTTCTTTCCCTTCTAATGAAAAATAGCTTTTTAGTAAAGCTATCTCATCACAGTAATTCTAGACAGTGGCAAATCTTAAATTTCTCGGGCTGGTTTAATCAATAAAGTTATCACCAATCCTCTCCCTCGATAACTGCTCCTTACCGAGACCCTGACTCTGCCTTCTGCTGCTGAGATGTTTTCAGCCTACACTTAGAATAGGAAGAACTCCCCAAAGTCCAATTTTCATTTTAACCGTCCCTCAATGGCCTAGAAATAACAGATTGTCAGTATTACTTTAATAGATTGGAAATCTAAACCTCTTAGAGGTACTCAGACATACCTTATGATTAAGTAATGTGACAGAGAATAACACATCTTAAAGGTTACTAAACTGCCTAATTCATGTGTTTTAAGGCAGCTGTAACAGTGGATGATTTTTACAGCTTTACAATAAAACTTAAATAATGTTAAGGTTTTGATAGATTTCTACAATCATAAAATGTTCTCTCTGTAGCAAATTGCCCTGCCTTAATGGAACTTATGGCAGGTTGTACTGGAGCACATAAACCACTAGTAGTTAACCAGTTCCCTTTCCTGCTACCTGGAAGTCTAAGGTGGGAGTTTGTGGCACAGGAGAGCAGAGGAGGATCACTCTGAGGACCTGCCACCGTGCCAATGTCCCCTCCTTGCTCACCAGACACAGCAGAGAAAGATTTTTCCATCTCAGAATGAAGAGTGAGGTGGCTGAGTGATGCTTCAAGCTTTGAGTCCTGCTGAAAGCTTATTGAAACCTGGCTGGCTGTGCAGCCTTTGGATGTCTGCCTAGGAGGTGGAATGTATTTCTTGGTTTCATCTGGCTTGTTGTACAGTTCATCACAGGTCAGAGGCCAGGTGCAGTGCCCTTTGCATGTTTGATGTTTGCACAGCTAGTAGTTCCGAGATAGAGACATTGTTGACAGTAACATGGGATCCTGAAGCCTAGGAGATTACCAGCTGGCCGAGGAGAATAGGGTGAAAAGTACATGCATCGCATTTCTTGTGTGATGGGGTTAATACATTAATCAAGATTTTTTGAATAAGCTTTATTTCCTTCTGTCCCTGGCACATTTACCTTGATTAAGGTTATTAAGCCTGCAGAAAAAAATCTGCTTAGGCATAGATGTGTTGACTTTAGAAACATTCACTGGGTTCAATAGTCTGTTCAAGTTTGTACGCTCCCTTCTGTGCATCTCTTCACTTGCATCCTTCACAGACTGCAGCCTCCGAAGTCCCACACCGGAGTTTGTCCTAGCAAACGGTGTGTTGCAACACAGGCAGGACTGGGTGATACACAATATTGTTGTCTTTCTGCTACGTTCATCTCCTTATTCCATAATTCCTTTTCTGATCAAACGTTTTTCTGTGATTTTAGTGAATGCTAAAACTCTTTGCAGACAAAAAAAATACCCGATGTTCCCATTCAGAACCCTGTCAGCATCTCTGAAGGCTTGTCAGCGCTGGCTGCTTTTGTGGGCCAGAGGGGTCTGTCACCACCATTTGGTGCTAGGTCCGTGGCCCAGACACCACCAGTGTGATTGCTGACTGTGATGGGGATCTCTGTACCACAGGCGTTTGTCCAGTGGGGATTATATTGTGCCTTTCCACCCTCAAATTTCTGGAGGTCGTGTTCATCTTCTGTTCGTGTCTGTGGCACTGCTGGGTGAGTTCAGTGGGATCTTTTCAAAATCAGTAGCTTTGCTCAGCTTTGATACACGTGTGCTTTACTTACCGCACAGGTACAACCACACACACCATCTCTCACCAGCTACGTGGTTTAGGAAAACATAAATTACACCCGTATTAAATCTTCGGTGATTTGTTTAAGACCAGAGAGATTGTGTCCCTGCATTTTGCTCTTCTTTTTACTAAATTTTTAACCCATCTGAAAAAAATAACTTTTGCAGAATAATGGAACGGATTAATAGTGTGATGCCTATGTAAAAGGCAAACATAAATGGGGATCTTTTAGTTCTTGCTTTCAGAGTGTGTGTGTGCGACCTTTCAGTTTTATATCCTTCTCTCTCTTCTTACCATATTGCAGTCAGAGAAGAAGTTAAACCCAGATTTGACAGGTAGAGTTTTTTATTTCCCTTGACAGTGCACCTTTTGACCTCTATCTTCTTGCCAATGATTTTTTAAATCCTAAATGATTTGGGAATAATCGCTCCTCCTTTAGTGATTATTGCCCTTCACTGATAGTAAATCTGTGAAATCCCTGGGGACTGGAGTACATTTCTGTGTGCGTGTGCCACAAGCTGGCCCGGACAGGCATTGCTGCTCATCCGTGGCTGCGCTTGCAGAGCTGCTGTGCATTGTGCAGGAAAACTGGCCTGAATGGAGTAAAATGAAGCCTGGCAGGCAAGCAGGCGGTTGGTGGGCTGTCCCTGTTTTCAGAGGAAATTCGTTCTGAGGGTTTTGAGAACCCAGGGTTGTCTTTCCTTCAGAAATCTCATCCTGAACTTCAGGCTGAGCAAGGGTGCACGGGTGGTGGAGGGCACTGGATTCCCGCGTATGCTTTCCAAGATCCTTTCCCTCCCCCCCAACCGTTCCCTCTCCCCCTTGGTGAGGAATTTTATAAGAAGAAGGGATTATAAACTGTTAAAGCGAGCAGTTGAGAATGATTGCCAAGTTCTTTGCTGCTCTGCATGTAGCAAAGGAATTACTCCGTTTTCCTCATCTGTGTATGCATGCTTTATTTGCTAATTACTTATGTAATTTTCTCCCCATTTCACGCTGGATTGCTTGCTTAGAGAAGTGGTAAGGAGAGGTAAACTATCTACAGATGAAGACATCTTATTAGGAACCCCTGCATTTCTTAAGAAAAATGTTCCAATACTGAAAGAATGAAAAAGGCTGACTCCCCATCATCTGGTGGCTTTGAAGTGGTTTGTGAGCAGACGGCTGGAGAGGCAGAGCTGCCTGTCCCACAGCCTACTGCTGGTCCTTCCCCATGGGCATGTTTTCCCCAGCTCTGATCCGTTTGCCACAAGTCTTTAGGTCTGTCTGCTCCCTAAAGATGCTCTCAAAGCCTAGTGCAGTGGCGATTCATCTAGGCAGAAGGAAGCAAGGATGGGCATAGAAAAGAAACTACTTCAGCATAGAACCAAATGAGCCTTGACTTGAGGGGGCATCCTGTTACATCCCGTCACCTGAGGGATGATGATCATCCCTCACGTAAGCAGTATTTTAAAACATGGACAATCTAGTAAATCAGATTTTGTAGTGACTTTCCAAATTTCTATATCAACGTGAGCATGGGTTGGATCAACTTCTGCTAAGTTACTCATCTTGGTGACCACAAGGTTAAGCTTTTGACTAGTTTTTAGAATACCAGTATTAAGGAAATGTTTAAAAAGTTAAGCTTCATTTAAACTGCTGGGAGCATAACATAAATGCGCCATTTGGAACAGAATGGGACTAACTTCATGAAATTCAGCATTTTCTTTGAACCGTGCCAAATGATTTTGATTTTTGTGATTGATTACAAATGATACAGATAGCTACTACACTAGTACATTGCTCGAGGAGCTATAGCATGATTTATAGCCAAGGTAGAGTGACTTTTAATCAATACTATGACAATATTATCTTGTTTAATTTGTAGAGTGGCAGTATTAAACATCAAATCAAGCTGTTTGTTATGTCAAAGGTGTGTGACGTATGGCAGAAATTTTATTTGCTTGATGCCAGTTTTTCTGTATTTCACTGCTTTGACAGGCCATCATGATTGGAGATGATATTGTGAATGATGTAGGAGGTGCCCAGCAGTGCGGCATGAGAGCGGTGCAAGTGCGGACAGGGAAGTTCAGGTTAGTGCACGCTGTACACCCTGTGCTCCATAGAGGCAAGTGTGGAAAAAGAGAAAGTAAATGTAAGTACTGATTTTCGTGTTTGCCTTGCTGCCAAACAACACAGTGCTCTGATTTCCTCACAACTCATCAATTTCCGAAAGGAGTTGTGTTTTGGAAGCTGGTACACATTGCACAAGAGTAGATTTTTAACATGCCTTTTCTAGATCTTTTCCCATTGGTAGCACAAATCAAGGTGTGCTTCCACTTGTTGTCTGAACAAACACCTCCTTGTGCTGCAGATATTTTCATTTGCAGAACACACTTTGGGAAAGCATTTTGTGCATGACAGTGGCAGAAAGGGGAAGGTTTGTTGTCTTTGGTCTTTTAAAGAATTTTTTTCTGGTAAATGGCTGCTGTAATTTTTCATCATGGTACACAGAACTGATGTGTTGCCTATTTTTCTTTGCTGCTGTGTGAAAGCGGTGTTCACTTGATACAAGATGTGTCTGGAGCTTCTAGCAGAGTTAAGACTGTTGGCTCAGTCACCTCTGTGGGTCGTATCTCACAGCTTTACGAAGGGCTCCACATGTCTACTATTTCCTCCAGACATGTATTCAGCATGGAGGTGTCTGGAATGTGGGAGCTGTTTCTTCACTTACCCATCTTATCAGAGTGACGGCTTCTGCAGGCTCACTTACCTCTTCACAAACCTCTTCCACTTACCCTTCAAACCCTTCTCCGTGCCGGTGTCTTGTGTTTTCACTGACCCAAGAGCTGCCTCCCTGCAGCTGCTGATGGGAGATCTGGGTGTAGTTGTAAAAAGGGCACGGTCCAGGGCTGCCTGATGGAAAATGTTGCTCAGGCCAGGTTAGGTTTAAAGTCCACTTGAGGTGGCTCTCCAAATGCAGTGTGGACCTTGGTCCCTACATTTAACATTTGGATGCCATAACATTTAAAATCTCCTCTTAACCATGACCGTGACTCTTTGTAGCAGGCATGACTCAGCAACACCATCTCTCAGTTGACATTATTTATATTTTTATAGTTTTTCTTGATTTTCCAATATTGAGACTGTAAAAGATGAATACTCTTTTTGGGGGGGATTCAGCAGGTGAGAATAGTGCTTGCCATAGGCTATCCAAAAAGTTATTGTATTAGTTTTCAAATCAATCTGTTTCTCAGCTTTCCTTTCAGTTTGTGTAAGGTGATAAAATAATACCGAGTGACTTGATTCCAGTGGACCAGTAAGTGATGATTTCAGAGCAAAAAAAAAGACAGATATGAGTGTGTTGTGTTTTGTGCATTTTTGCATATTTAAGGTAGTATTTCAAACTCGGTTATTTGTCTGTAATCTGTGTAATCCTCTTAATTTCCGAAAGGATAAAATAAGGATTCAACAGTTAATTTTACTCTGAATTAACAGGATCACTTTGTGAATCCAGTTCTTAATGTCACACAGATGGGAGTGTCAGCGAAGGAGGTATCTTTGCACACAGAGGTGAATTACACCTTTGCTACTGAACAGATTTATCCTGTGATGTACTTCACCCATCCTAAAATCTGCCAGAGGGGATGCTGCAGACAAACTGTTCAGGCAACTGACGTGAGCTGTATAGACACACACAGATATAGATATGTATAATCCTGTGATGGGAAAAAATATATTTGTGTGCAAATTTTGGGTCATGATAAAAGAGAGTCATCAGCTCTCTGAGATGGGGAAAAAAAGATTGTTTTCTGTTAGGTTTCCACTTTGTGTGTGGTTTCTGAAATCATGTACTGTTGTATGCAAACGAAATACAGGTGAGTGTCTCTGATTGAGCATGTGGTCCTGTTTTTAGCAATCGTAAGTAAAATGAAATTGCTCTGGTTTGCCAAGAGGCCAGATATATATGTATTTTTAAGAATGACTGATTTAGTATATGTGAAAAATGAAAACACAGAGAGTATTGGGAGAGATGGAAAAAACCAAAGGAATGAAAGCTGATGAGCAAGAGAAATGAAAACCAGCAGGAAATGGTATTATTTCATAGCTGGTTTTAAGCCTGACCTGTGTGAGATCATGTCTAGATCCTCTCTCGCTTCTGTGGTAGTTCTTTTGTGGGCAGGGACCTGTGTGCTACCCCCGAGCCCCTCTGGATGGCACCGTTAGCACGTCTATGTCACCGCCAGGCACAGCTCAGGGGCTCCCGGCACAGCTAGGTCTGGGTTTGCAGAGGCAGCAGGGTTCTGGCGCAGGCGGTGTGTGCTGGTGCCACGGGGGTACCACAGATTTCAGCTAAGAGAGTCCTGCAGCCTGGGACATGGGCTATCACTTCAGTTGAGTCGTTTCTGTGGTTCTACAGCCACGAGTGGGCTGTTCCATTTCCTCCAAAACGATGGTGCCTCGTTTCAGCAAAACGGGTGCAGAGCTGATTGGAGAATGGAATAAGCAACAGAGGAACTGTCCCAAGGAATTGTTTCAAGTGCACTTCAGAGCATGCTGCTGGATATGTGGAAATACCATTATTTGCACAAGTTATTTCAGTGAAGGCCTTTTGCATGTTATTCCATCAGTCCAGGGGATGTCATACCTGGCTGGTCTCACCTGAATGTCCCTGACTGGCAGACATTGTCACCTCTGGTGCACAAACATGCATCGGGGCAGCTCTCCTTATCTCAGGGGTCAGTGCAGTTCCCATGAATGTTTTTGAGGCCTGCTGCCCACCGAGGGTTACACATGAAAGACAACACATAAGCCAACGTTTACTGTACTGCTTATTGTATTTCAAAGGGACTTCAGCAATCATATGCAGATCACAGGCTGTAAAGCAGCTTGGTACATCTTACTTGCTTTAATAAGCCAGAAGAAAAAGTCCATGGCCTAGAGAGTCTTCTGTGGAAAGAATCCACCGATCTGCTGATGCAGAGGTGTCAGCAGCAGGTCGGGTGGACAGGTTGTCTGCAGGCAGGCAGTCTCCAGCCAGGTAAAGGAAGCTGACTGCAGTCAGCAGTGCTGCAGTAGCCTTTTTCCATGGTGGTGGTGGTTGTGCTGTGTTGCTCAGTGACAGTGGTGACAGATGCCAGCTCTGCGCTGCACTGAGAAACTGGTTCTGTGCATGCAGGGTGGGAGGGGTTTGCTTTGCAGGCAACTTTAGGGCCAGAGTAGAAGCAGGAGGGATGCACGTGAAGCCGTAGGGCTCCCTCCGTCCCTAGGCTCCCACCTCTCTGGCCTCTGCAAGGTCTTCTTTAGTGTCAGCTGCTCCCAGGGTGAGAGTTAAAGTGTGGATTAAGTTGCTGCAAAAACATTCAGTTTTACACCACTTTGCATAGAGGTCCTGAAAATCAGCTCTTTTGCCTCCCTTCTTCAGATCTGTAAAGTTTGATAAAATTTATGCAGCCTGTTTCCTTCAGTATGACAGGCTGTGCATGTTCCTCACTCCTGCCACTATGCTTATCTTCTCCTCTAGAGCACTAATCCTCCAGCAGGACTTAATCTCAAGCCTTAAGCTCTTTCTCAGTAGCCAAGTCAGGCATAGCATAGATTTGTTCATGAAATGTAATAAATCCTAGCTGCAACATGGAATAAAATTTCTCTTTGCCCAAGTCAGGGCAGTAGCAGAAATGTGTAGGGATAAGATGGTGTTTTGAGTTATCTCAGCCAGCTTGGCTCTCTGACATGGGGTGAGTAGTGGGGCTGGCCTGACACAGCCCTTCTTGAGTGTAAAATCTAGGTACAAAGGGTCAGTCTAATTGGCACGTTTGTCCCCTCTCCTCAGCTTGTCCCTTTGCCAGGACAGATCAGGTCATAGTGCAGACTCCTTGTTTTCGACAGAAGCAGCTCGTGTTGGGTTTTTCAGCACTGGGAGGTCTGATGCTGATTTCTAAGTTTCGGTGCACACCTGTGTGGAGGCCCTTCACAGCCAACAGCTTTCCTCTCTCAGGAAGAACGTGGACTTGTCTTTCCACATAAGGTATGTGCTAATTCCAGCGGCAGCTAGTTGGCCTTGACATCAAACCAATCATTACCACAATAACGATTGGTTCTGCAGTGCTGCGTAATATCCTCATTTCTCTTTGTAGCCCACAAGTTAAAGCAGAAAAAAATGACTTTGAGGCTTTTCCAACTGTCTGCTTGTAACATCAGAAATGGCTTTCAGGTGCATCACTGTGTCAAATTATAGGTGGTTCTTGACAGGGCAGAAGTATTACCTACTCTTTTCTCCTAGCTGTTATTTGCAGGTCTTGATTTGTGAGTAGAGATGTCCCATCGCTGGTGAGTGGCAGTGGTAACCGCAGCCCTTGCTTGCCTTTGGGCTCTAGAGTGATTTCAGAGTCTGGCAGTTCATCCCCTCTGTGTGCCCACATGAGATTGTCTTCATTTGATCAGGGATTTGTCTCATGGCCATGGCTAATACTGCAACACCCCTGAGCTCCCTCATTACAGACATGAAGGATGCCCCAAAGATGGAGGATAAAAGAATGGGGGCCTGCAAGCACTGCCATCTCTCTCCAGCTCTTGCCACTGTTCTCCAGGAGAACTAGGTCATGTTACTTCATGTTGCCATTCTTCAGTTTCCCCACTTATAATTATCCTCTGAGAGTAATTATACTGACTTTCTTAATTGAGTGGATTGTGATCTATTCCTCTTATCTGAATGAAAAAAATATACAGAATTTGTACAGATTTGTAACAAATTGGCTTGCAAGCAGAAAAATACAAGTGTGACGAGACAACAGTTCAACAGTTGTAACAGAGGAAAGGTCTTTTAGGCTGCCATCATCAACCAATTAAGATTGAGAAAAAATGTGGGTCTTTATAGCAACCTTCTAAATGAAGTTATAAAATTATGCTTCAAACAAAGATCTCCACCCATAGACAGTTTCCCAGCTCTTACTGTCACTGTAAACACAAGCTCATGACACCTTCTGCAAAGCAGTCACATCTTGCTGCTCTGCAGAGAAGCTGCATCCCTCCACCCTCGCTGTCTGGCTCACTGCGTTACTGACCACAGCCAAGATGAGCTATTTTATTAGTTTGTTCACATCTCCTGGGCCTCAATGGAATGAGCGTACCAGCCACATGTGGTGAGAATGAGGAGGCAAGGCCACTCCCTTTGTGCCGAAACACACCCAGAAACATGCTGATGGCCTCACAGTCCTGATAACTAAACCTGTTTCAAATATTAAATGGAAAGACTTCTATCCCGTATTTGCACTGTAAAAAGTTGTGTTATAGTTCGCATTAGTGAATGTCTTAAGCAATGTTTATTAAAAGTTACTGTCAGCAAGTTTTAGCGTGATAGGTGTTCGCAAGCAATCCTAAGGCATAGTCTAATTCAGCACTTACTGCATGTTCCAATCACAGTTTGCTTTGGGCATGTGAGGATCTTCACATGTATTTATCAATTTCTTGGCCACAATTTGATTGCTGTAATCTTTGAGTCAGATTTGTACAGGAAGTTCAGAGTAACTCTGGTGGCTCCATATGTGAGGGCTCATGTTCTGCGGCAGCAGTAAGAGAGTACTGTGATGAAAGGAGTTTGGGTGAAGAGCTCACCACTACTGGGCAGTGTTCTTTGCAGGGGACGGGGACAGCTTGCAGCTGGTGGTGGGATGTGACTCATGTTCGCGCTTTGCCCTGAAACAATTATGATTCTGACTTGTCTGCGGTTTTCTGTCGTTGTCAACAAGTGTATACTGTTAGACCTCAGCCCTGCACACTCATGGGTTGCTGAAAGATGAGCTCAGTCAGTATGTGGGGCTGGTGCTTTCGCATGGAGTGTTGAGTCCTGTGTTGAGTCGTCAAACTCAAACCTTGGCCTCCCTAAAAACAGGCATGGGTCACAGGGCTGTGGTAGTCCCCTCTAGTTGCTGGCTGCAGCTGCTGCACATGCTGTCGCTCCTTGGATCAACCTACAGCTCATCGCAAAAGCTTTTTCCTTTTCTTAACTCCGCTCTGACTGAGTCTGAAATGGGCCCAAGTGATCAGCTGGGCCTAGTGCTCTGCTGAATGCTGCTCCTGGTCTGCAGGCACGTTCCTGTGCAAATAGAATTTCTGTGGCACTTTCAGGGACCACTCCAGTCATTTTAGAGGGCAGTCTCACTTATGTTTCTTGCATGTTATTTATGCCAGTTAGTGCTTATATGTCACAGCTCTGGTTGCTTTTCCGTTCCCAGATGCATCCTGTACTTTGAACGCTGTGGCCACAAGGCCCTTCTTCCCTGTCCTCATTCCCCATCCTCTGGGTTGCTGCCAGTTCCCAGTTTGTGCTGGAGGAGACAGGTTTCTCACAGTGCGGATTTCCAGAGGGGCACATGAAGGAGGATGCAGCCAGCAGTGCTCTGCGGTGCCAGATCAAATTCAGACCCTGGTTTTGGATTTACAGTTGCAAGGAGGAGGATGGGAAGGAGCTTGAGGTAGGAGCTTGAGGTGGGTTTTGTTTTGGCATGAACTACCAGAGCACCGTGCTGAGCACAGCTGCTGCCGACCTCAGACTTTAAAAGGGGCTCCTGTGCTGCAGAGCGCCGTCACCTGCCACAAAGCCATGCTTTGTCTGAACCCCAGCAGGCATTTGCAGCTGAATAACATGAACTGTTCAGCACAGCCGCATGACACTGAAATCAGGCCTAAAAATAGGAGGATGTCTGACCCTGAAGTGAAGGATTTTCACCCAGCCTGGCTCTCTCCCAGGGTGACATCATCTGGAGGGGAAGTTGGAAAAGCTTCCAGATTCGTTGCTTTCCATGCGGGAGTGCTAAATGTGTGTGTCAGTGGATAATCAGGCATGATGTTCACCATAGCCATGAATTGGGGGCATGAGGGAATGGGGAAGAAAAGACTCGAAGATGGAGGAGAAGGATCAGAGTCACAAGTTGGAAAAGGGTTTGGAGGGCCTTGTCTGTGTATAATTCAAGGAGAGATGACAGGATCAAAAACGGTGCCATTAGGCAGAGCCTGTTCCATAAACATGACAGTTCTGCTTCCTTTTAGGAGTGCTAAGAGGTACTTAGCTGCAGTCAAAGTTCTGACCATCAGCCCACCCAGTGATATTTGGTGTATCAGTCCTGGTTGTGGTTTGAGTCTGCATGATTTAGACTTGCAAGTGTGTGGGTACTGCTCACAGTGGCCATGGAAGCATCTGAGATGGCCAGGTACTGAATGACCTCCCTAGTTTTCAGCTCTCTGACATTTGAAAGCACCTTTTGCCAAGGGTAACCTTCAGGGATTTGATAAGAATCTGTGCTCACGTGGCAGGGATGACCCTGCTATCAATACTAAATCCAAATTGCTTGAGCCAGGTTTCTCATATTTCTGTGCTAAGCTTCTTTGTCTTCCTTAAAAATGTAAGTGTGTAAAAAATGTAGTAGTCAGTTTTCCCCTGAAACTTGATGCCTTTTTCCCTCTGGATGCTTCCGGTTGACTCCTGTGCTCATCCTCTAGTGAGGGCACTTTTGCCTCAGTGTTGATGTACACTCTGTGATTTGCAGTGTGCACTGAAATTTGCAGCTCTTTTCATGTGGTGAGAGCCAAGTGTGGCATTTTGGTGTTTCCATGATCTACTTCCCTTTTGCCTTTCTAGTTCTCATTTCGTATTTATAATGGTGTTACAGCAAAGATGCCTAAAGCACAACCACGGGCAGTGTTTAGTTTCCAAGTCCCAGATGAAGCTGGGAAAATATGCTGCTGTTTAAACACTGTGTCAAGACCTGACCTCCTGCGTACTGCTGGGCATTTTTAACCATCAATGATCACAAAGAGAAGGCAAGTTTTACAATATCAATATCTGATCGAATCTGAAACCAATCGATTTGGTTAGAGATAGAGGAAAGTGTTGAGGCCTTCCAGCCCTTTCTAGGGTTCTCAAGCTCTCAGATTGTCACAGCAGTGAAGCTCTTAAAACAGAGTCTGGTTTGCAGACGTCTCGGCAGCAACAGATGCAGGCGAACTGCTTCTCAATGTAACAGCCTTTGGGTAGGATTTGCCTGACAAAGCTTAGGAATATTTCTGGTGTCTGCTGGGAAATGACCAAGATGCAGTTGCAAAGGTCTTTCATTGGCATTGACTTGAGCCCATGGAAGGCAGATGAAAGCGCAGGCTGATTCAGGAATTGACTTCCCACACTAAGCTTAAGAATACACCGTGCCTTCAGAGAGGGGTTTGAACAGTTTCTCTATTTTACCCATTTTTTATGTGAGAGCTTGAGGCCTCTCTGACTGAGAGACAAATCTCTATTTGCAACTAACTGTGAATCTTTTTAGCTTTTGATCCCTGATACTTAATTTATTAAGTACAGCCTAACTGGAGTAACCATGTGAAAGGCAGGAATTTAAACCTAGGCAGCTAGAATAAATCTAGTGGACACAAGTGGTGGACGCCAGTCCTGCTGTAGGTCAGTCACTCTGTTACAGACCCCTCGTTTCTTGGGGCATTAATGGAGCTGACAGAAATGAAAGTGAGTCACACGTGCTAGAAGAGCTGGCTTTTATTCCTACAGAGTTCTTTATTTTTCCTTGCTGATTGAGATGTTCTAGCAAACACTTGACTTCCTTGTCATTTATAAACTATGTAGAGAGGTGGGGAATTGGCTTTTACCAAAGCAAATGGACTTTTGCTTTGAAAGGTCCCTTCCTGCAGTTTTCGGCATGACTGATCGCCCTGCCCTCAACAGTCCCTGAGCTTTACGATACAGTAGTTTTGTACAAAGCTGTATTTTTATGTACTGAAGCTTTGAAAGCGGCGTCTCTTTGAAAACCTGTCCCTAGATAGTCCCTTTAGTTTTAGAGACAGGGTTGGGGATGTGTGTGAAGGACTTAGTTGGGAAGAGGGACTGGACTCGGGGACTGTGAGACAGCAGCCAGAGGCGCTGCTGGGCACATGGTAATGACCAGCACTACGGCCCGCAGCACAAGTTGTCAAGTAACGCTCAGATAAAAGTACAGCATGAACTTAACCATAGTGTGCATTCTCTCTGAGCTGCAGTCGTTACTGAAACGCTCATGTCTCCCTCCCTGCGCTGAACTGTTATCACTGCATTGCACAGAGCAGACACAGCCTTGGCTGTGCCAGGACTTACGGAGCAACTTTTTCCCCTGTCCATTCACTGGTTTCCATGTGGGTTTTTCTGCTATGTTGTTCTGGAAGTTGAATGCAAGCATTAATGCATTTATTTCCAGAGCGGAGCTTTGAGATCCTGCTTTTAACTGTGCACGCAGGGACGAGGGGCACAGAGGTTAAGGATAGCGCTGGCCAAAGGGTGACTTGCTCATACGCCCAATTTGAAAGTACTTGAGCATTACATGTAAAAGTATGTTGGAAACACGGCTTGCAGCTGCCCTGTGGGCATCTGGGTGACTCAGCCCTGCTGGAGATGGGCTCCCAGCTGGCCCTGGGCAGGCGCTCAGAAAATTAGAGTGCTCAGAAGAAAGCCTGGGCATCACAGAGGAGTGGCATGGCTAGGCAGAGCAAGAATACACTACTCTGCAGGGTGGCACTGTCCTTTTTACTGTCAGAAGCATCCCTCTCTTCCTTCGTCAGGCATCCAAGGTGCTGGTGTCCTTTGGGCTGGCTCATCAGGCTCTGCTGAGACTGCTCTTCTCTCTGTCCTGGCTCCTGTCCTGTCAGTGAAGCAAAAGACCTCAGTAGAAAGCAACAAAAAGCCTGTCTGCATTTAAATCAGCCTAATTAAAGTGGCTTTTCCCAGGGGCTGGCAAGCTCACTGCATTGTGCAACTACCATCCTTTGTGTTTATCGGGTGGGGTTTTTCTTATCACACTAGTTTACAGGACATTGCTCAGGGAAGATCACCTAAGTGCAATGGGTTATTTTAAGTTTAGAAATCAGGGCTGGATTCTCACCTGCTGTAAGGAGCAGAGTAAATTGAGGGATCTCTGCTTGATTTACACGTGCTGGTGCTGTGGCCTACTGGGTGCCTGGAAATGGCTTAGCAAGTGTAAAAGACAGTAATGGTTTCTCTGTCCATCTGGAATACATCGCATACATCAGGGGAAGGAGAGGCATTTGTGGAAACAAATGCTTCATTTATCAGCATACAAGCTATTGAAAATACTGGATGTAGCTGGAATAATTATAACCAAAATTAGTCTTGGAATGGGAAAGTAACAACAATCCTAATTTTACAAATCCTCTGAAATTTACTGTCGGTTTATTTAACACCCTGGACCCTTTCCTGCAGCAGAGGATCGGCTGGATTTACAGAGGTGCACTTTAGTAATCTAAATGCTTGGGAGGTCATCTGTGTGACCCGTGGGCTGTTCTGGTTATTTTCACTCTCACCCCTTGGAGGCCATGGGAACTGGGAGTGCAGGTGGAAGTGCAAAGAGGCACTTGCTGTGCAGACGAGAGAGACCTGGCTTCCGCAGGCAGCTGCAGCTCTCTGTGCTGTTGGGAAGGGAGCAAAGCTCCTCCCATCCCCACTTTAGGTGCTGTCTGTTTTTTCTCTTTCCAGCGTATCTGTGTTTTTTTTCCTGCAGGTAAGCAGAGGCAGTCTGTGTTCAGGAATTCCCTGTGCAGGAAAGGTTAGAGTAGCACATGCGTGTTGGAATCAGCGTGCTACCTGCAGTTCCTCTGTGCCAGGCCATGGATATCACCTGTCCATCCCAGCGCCTTACCAAAACTGACAACCTCTTCTAGAAGCAGGAATAGCAGCACAAGAAGCAGAATTCCTTCAGGGCAATACAGGGTTTGTTAGAAAAGAGAAGACGTTATTCTGAATCCGTGAAAATGGAGGCAGACAAAGGAGCAGAGCTCTGTGCATGGAAGCCTTTTCCCTACCATAATTTAATATTAGAGGAAAATGCCTGGACTGGGGCAGGCGTTAATAATTGTTGCTGGTCTTTTTTTTGTAGCAAGTTCATAATTGCTAGGCATGTCTGCATGTGTGGGTTTATGAGCTGTGCTGCCTTTTGGCTGAATATTTACTCTTTTCTTAGCACAAAAGTAACTATTTTTTCTAATCCAGCATGCTCTGCAGGAGTTAAAACACATAGCCTTGATTTCGCATTCCACTCTAAAGCACTGTGGGATTTTATAGTTGCTATAATACATACACCCCCATAAAAAAGCCCTGAAAGATGAAAATAATGGTTGGTCCAAAGAAGACAGAGGGAGAATTTCTTTTGACTCCTTCTGAGCCAGGGTTTCAATCCAAGGGGCTCGATAGCACTTAAGCCTTTGTGTGTGCTTCAAGACACAAGCGAAATTCTCGTGCATAAAGTTTAAAAGGCAATTTTCCTTCGGGGCAGAAACTCTAATATAAATACACTTATGTTTTCCTAAACCACTGTCAGAAACTGGCCACTGTTGAAAGTGGAATGCACAGTTTGATCAGGCTGCCTGCCTGAACTGGCGTGGCGGCTCTCGCATGTGGCACCTTCCTATATGAACACACAGGAGAGGCATGTTGTCACCGGTACTGCTGCATCATCATCGAGAAGACCACAAGCTCCAGGCAGGATGTGTAACTGGGCAGGCAGGAGGGGAAGAAGGGCTTGAATATGTACTTGGAGTGTATCAGAAGCCTCAGTGTCCTGGCTGCTGAAGCAGTGTCTTGTAGTCTCGTGCTCCCAGCTCTGGTGCTGCCATCCTTGCCTGCCTCTCACCTTGGTGGCTGACTCACATTGTTGCATACAGCCAAGTCCTGAAGAGTTTGGGTGAGGTATTGAACAATGTGGAATTGGTGGTTTATTAGGGAATCTCAGTGCATTTTTAGCCTGCGAGCTGTGGAGTGGTTGGCCTGCCCAAATTGAAGGATGAAATCTTTGCATGTTCTTAAGAAAATGATGGGACAGCAACACCAAATGTGCCCCCGCCACATGTCCTGAAGAGACCAAGTACCTTTAGTGACAGTGCTGCTCCATGTTCAACCCTTTTGTAGACAACTGGTTGAACCTGAGAGCCAGCAGCTGCTCTGGGTGCTAGGAAATCAAAGCTACTTCCTGACGTTTTTGTATCACTCCAGTTTCCTGCTGCAGCGTGGGCAAAAATAATAGAAGCTGGACATCTGGCAGTGAGAGTTGCACCAGTCGCACACATCCCGAGTGAGTTCCTGATGATCGCTGTTAGTTTAAGGACTTTTATTTCCAAATAAGTGACTTTCACAGGCTTCTTTGCTGTTCCTTTTGGAAAATCTCTCTTTGGCTCCGTGTCTAAACTGTGCACAACCAACAAATGGCAAAAACGAACAACCTGTTGGCACGGTAATGCACAGCCCAGCTGGTTGGACTGTGGATCAGGCATCATGGAAACAGATCTGCTGTTAGCTTAGGCTCCTCCTTTGTCTTGTTTGGCCTGTTGTCCTTACAAATAGCAGGGAAGTTTTCTGTAGCTCCAGGAGATTGGAGAAAAGTTTGTTCCCCCAGTTTATCTGTTCTGAGTTTGCAGTCTGCATACCAACTGCATATTGTTTGCCATTGGTTTTACTGCTTCCCCTGGGCAGCTAATTCTTTTCCTGTCTTTATTTTCTGAATCTTTTGTACAGCAAGAGGAAAGAGGACCTTTCCAAAGGCTTAGCACTATGTGACTGTAAAACCGTAGGGAGACTCAGGGTACATACCCCCTAAAGCAGCCGGGCTCTTATGGAGAGGGCAGGTCACTGTATCCCAAAAGCCACGTGGCTGTGACTATATTGTCAAGCTCGCTTCAGAAGACGGTGTGGGAGAAGTGTCCTTTATACCGAGATTACTGTGCTTGTGTTCCAAGTCAATGCTGGCTCCACATCCAGAGCCAGCACATGCCATGTAGTTGGGACACTTGGCAGGGATTTTGTATCTGCAAATCGTAATTACTGGGACAGAAAAAAACCAACCCAGGGCCAGTCTTGATCATATCTGCTGAGGTTCTTAAGGAAAAGGCACAAAACCACCAAATACCCCCCCCTGCTCCGGGTATTAAATATGGTATTTAATGCCTTCCTAAAATATCTAGAACTCAAAAAAGCACCCCAGTGTTGTTTCTCTTCCTTGCAGAGTGTTTGTGTCAGGCATCCTCCAGTGACTCTGGCAGTGCTGAGGCTGTGGCAGTGTGGCATCTGGCCAGTGAGTTGGGGGGGAAACAGCTTCAGCTTCAGAAAAAGCAAAATGTGAAATAAGCAGGTAAATAAGTGCTGCTTTTCCTGTAGCTGGTCTGTCTGGTGCACTGAAAAGCCCATGGGTAGGGCCCATAGGTAGTCAGCACCATGGAGTGACTTGATGAAGTTTGGTCCATTCTCATGGGAAAATCTCAGGGATTTCAGACATACCATCGAAATCTTGCTTCTCTTATCATTCATGAGCAACAGCCCAGTTTTGTCTGATTTCAGAGACTAGTACCCATACTTGGCTTGTAGCTGGAAGAGAAGAACGTCCTTTGACCCTTAAACAGTTGCTCTGTCCCCCCCCCCCCCCTTCCCCTCCTAGGAGGGCCATAATCTCCTGTGGGTTGAACGTTACAGCCAGGGACTCCCCCTCCATAGCCCTTCTTTCCCACGACAGTGTTCAGAAAGGCAGAGGCCAAGGAATGCCTGTTTAACATCTGCAGGCTCGCAGGGCCAGCAGACTACGTTTCTGAAAACCTTGGCTGCACTGTTAGACATCCTGCTGCATCTGTAGATCTTTCCGAGCCACTTGCAGCATCCAACTCCCCATCTGAGCAAGCCATAAATTTTTGGTCTCCAGCAGAGCAGCAGGTCCCAGGTCGTGGAGCCGCCTTTCCAGTAGATGGCATCAAAGACTCTGCCCAACCTGGTTCCCTACCTCCAGCTGGGGAGGACTGCATGGAGTAGTCCCACTTCCCAACAGTGCTGGAGCAGCCATTCCTTAAGAAAATCAAACTCCTTAAAGCAGGTGAACCTTTAAAAAAGCAAGCTGCACCTTGCTCTTCTTTTGCTTTGGTGTTAGTTGGCATGAACTGTGTCATATGCCAGCGTGGGGCCTGGTTTTCCACTCAGCAGTGGGAATTGGTTGGCTTTCCGTTGCTTTCAGCCGCTCAGCTGTAATCTCACCTGAAAAATGCGTTGAGAATCCAGTGATGAAAAATTATTATAGACCTTCAGGTGCAGTTTTTGATGTCTCAATTTAGTTTACTTTCTATACATGTATATAATTTTTGCATGTGCAGTGCCCTGCGTAATAGGAAGATAAAGGGGATTTAATAATCTTTTTCCTTCTTCCTTTATAAACTGTGGAAAGACCTAATGTTGGGGGTCACTGATCTACTGGGCATGAAGTACTCCCTCTCTGCGGCTCCCACATGTAGGAGTTCCCGTGATCAGCCAGTTTAGCAGACCAGCAGACTGCTGTACTGAACTCGACACATCGCATTTGAAAAGCTGGTTACTGACTCACCATTATTTCTGTTCTCTTTGGGAATGTTTCCAAAATTGGGTTCCCTGCATTGGCAGAAAGAGGTCAGCAGGAGCGGGTGTGTATGTGGTGAGGTTTGGGAGGAGGAAATGTGTGTGTGGTTTTTATTTTTAAGCTTAGACCCCAGTGACTTTTAAATGTAATGATCGTAACGTGCCCTGCCCTTGGGAAGTGATTTAAGCTGCATCCCAGTGCTTGCTTGAGCCAGTAGACTTAGCAGGGATTTTATGGATCTACTTTCAATTAAAAGGACAGAGCTGGAATTTCTTCCTGCTGAGTTCGTCTCCTGCTCTACTTGTAAGTTCAAATTAAAATAATGTCTCCTTCCTTTCTTTCTGGGGACACAGGTCCCATATAAACCTCGGGCCTTACTCTTTGGTCCCAACCTGCTCAGGGTAACCTTGGCTTCAGCCAGTGGCAGGCAGGGTTTGGCCCATTGCGTGGCATTTAAGGGAGGCAGTCCCCGGCTGGCCAGAGGCTTGGCGGTCCTGGCAATGCTGCGGGCAGTGCTGGCTGCCGTGAGGGCACAGCTCGGAATGCCTGGAGCTGCAGGTCTCGCTGTACAAGTCTGGGAAACAGCAGGACACTTCTCTGAACAGGGGACTGTTGTTTAAGAAGCATTGAGTTGTCATCCTGCTAAGTGCAGGATCAGTCCATCTCTGTGTCACCTCCATTTTCTCGGGTTATTAAACGCCTTGCGTGTGGGCATCCTGGCAGGCTGTGGAGAGTGGAGTACACAGCTTCCTGCGGGACCTTGGCCCGGACTGACAGCAGGACGGTCCATAACTGTGTCTGGAAAGCGGTACCAGGACTTTGGGGCTTCTGTCCTTCAAGTGGAACCAAACCTTGAGTATCTTGACAACTGATTTGAACCGGGACCAAGGTGAAGGCAAAGAAATACTTAAAAGCTACCTGGAGAGAGCAGCAGTTTGGCTAACAGCAGGCATCGCCTGCCAGGGAAGGGTGCAAAGGGTTGGTTGACTCTTGCGAGAAAGACCCAGAGAGAGCAGTGGAAGATACAGCCCAGAGGTTCATCTCCCAGAAAAGGTGGTGGGAAGGGGGTTTATTGCCTCTGCCTGCATCTCCTGTGCCCCTTGCACAGCCCTGATGCTCCCGCAACCCTGAGTAGGGCTGGCGTGACACCTGTGCCACAATATGTCCTGCTCCCGTATTAATGTGTGAGAAGCTGAAGATGCTATTGCCTGTTCGTGAACTCTTGCCTGTTCCTGGCCTTACTGGGCATTTCCAGTCAGGGCTGAACCCGAGCTGGAAGCACAGCAGAGAAGGGACTTAGGTCACTCCTTAGTTTGCAGGGGTCATGGAGACTTCTGCTTTGAGTAGATAGAAGATGATTCTCCATGAACTGTCTTCCGTTTTCTTTTTGATCACGCTGTAAAGAGTAGACTGTTGCATGGCCACAAGTGCTGTTGGATTTTCTCTCCCTGGGAGGTAGCAAGGCGCTCCAGGACAAAGTCGAGTGGTTCTGCTACACATACTTGAAAGGGTCTGGAGGCTGTGCAGGAGAGCAGACTGCTATGTGGCCGCAGCTCGTAGTGTCTCCTGCACTTGGAGAAAATGGCTATGTGCTTCAGGAGAAGCAAAAAATTTTTTGGTGTGTTTCCTGGGGTGAGTTGCCAAGCCTACATGCAGGCATGCTGGAGGACAGAGGGTTTGTCTGTCTCAGGCAGTTTTTAGCTAGTATCTGTGCTCAGAGCAAGGCCTTGGCAAAAATCTTGTCTAACAGAGAGACTTGGCACAGCTTTGCTGGAGCTCAGAAAAATAGCAAATCTGCATAGGGCTAATGCATTTGTTTAATGGATTGGATCTGAAAACAAGATTAAGGTTTCCTGATGGCAAACAGAAATCTAAGCCAGGCCCATGAGTGTTTCTGTGGCGTGGTCACATTGCACTGCTAGAAGTTTTTTGGCACTGGCAGCACGTTTCAATGTCTGCTAGTGCCTTGGGTGACCTTTGAGGCTGTAGGGGGCTGCTGCCCACCAGGGCCAGGACCTCCTGGGAGCTTCCAGATGTGCCTGGGCCTCCGCCTTGGGTGAGAAGAAAACAGCATCCTCTAGGATGAGCAGTCCAGCAATACTGCTTTTAAAACACCCAGGCTGCAGAAAAGTGGGAGAGTGAATCATTAGAAATTTAGCACGTGCCTTTTAATGCATGGACTCAGCCCATTATGTGGGTGCAAAGCCACCAACACCAGTGACTAAACCCCGTTCACAAGGGTGAAGCCGGCCCACATCCTCCAGGTGCGATGGTGCCGCAGTGCTGCCCAGTGTCACACAGTGCTGCATGGTCAGGGAGGAACTTCCTTTCCAGGGAAAAATGATGAAAGGTGTCAGTCACTTCATCACTGGTTATCCTGTTCAGCACTGAAGAACAGGCATTATGGGAAAACGGGGGAGTAGAGGAATGAGGTTGAAAGAAAACAAACCTGATGCTGTCCAAGAACAGATCAGAGTAGCTGGAGCCATTCAGGTGTTATCCTTGCTTACAAGAGCTGAAAGGGTGAGAGGGGTGCTTGAGATGGGACATAAGCGGGACCTCTCTGGATGACCCTTTATAATGTGATGCGTAAAGATTCGGCAGACACCTAAAGTCTCAGCATTAGTATTTTTCATTGAGAAGGAACAGATGGGCACACCTTCAGAATGCTGCCGTGCGACCCTCTGTCCCAAACATATTCTTCACTTACAGCTTCAGGAAGGTTGATTTGCACAAGAAAATGACCCACTTGACAACACCTGGGGACTTCCCCCCAGTGGCTGGTCCACAGTCCTTAGCTCCTGCATGCAGTCCCAGGAGGCAGGCAGAACTTAGCTTTGTGTGTGCTGAGAAATGAACGAATAAATAAATAATCCTTCCTGGCCTATGCAATTCACCATTTATAGTAATGCAACAAAATCCTGCGTTCTGGTTTTCAGAGAGCTGGGGGTGGCTGGGGCAGGGAGAGAGGGGGCCTCGCCATCACTGGGCCTGAAGCCTTGTCCCAGGCACCGGGCAAAGTGGGATGGGACAAGCTAAAAGGAGCCCCTGCTCTGCAAAAGCCAAAGGGAAGCCATCCAACAGCAGCTCCATTTTGAGTTACCCGTGTCTGGTTTCCACATCACTCATATATATATATATATATATATATATATATGAACAGAAAGACCAGAAGGGCTTGGTTTTGTGCTGAGGCTTGCGTAAGGGCAGCAAGGGACCCTGTTCTTTGGCTCACAAAGTGATTTGGATGCTGTCTCATGGACTGACAGAGTTCGCCACTCGTGTTTCGCGGGTTTTTGCTGTCGGTTTCAGGGAAGCCTGGAAAATTCACCTGCTTATTTCAGTGGAGGCAGCAACGTCACCTGGCTGGATGCTAGGCTCTGAGAAGTTGCCGCTTACGGCCTAATTTGCCAACTTCATTTGCACCTCAGATTTTGCAGAGATTTACACAAAAGTCTCCTCTGTGGTTGTGCCAGGGAAACGCAGTGAGGGCAGGCAACGGGTTCCGATCTAGGCGTTTCATGACAGGACACTGAGAGCTCAGCGCTGGCCATGCCAGGGAGAAGGACGTGTGAGGACAGGGTTATATCAGAGCTGTGCTTGGAGAGGTTACACCTCCCTTCTTTCATGCATTATGAAATGTCAGAGATCTTTTGTAAGGGTTTATCCCGCTCACTTAGCTTTTTATAAACTTTTCAAAAGCAACTGTTAATTTCATCATTTTAGTACAAAAAAACATCAGCTGTCCTTCCCGTTTCACAGATATTGACACTGTTGGGAAAGAGGAGAGCTCGATTCAGCTTTGTGAGATGCTTTTTGTTGCTTTTTTTTGGGTATGTACATGTGCCCAGGTTCAGTTTTTTCTCTGATACAGTGGATTTCCTTTTCTGTGTTTCGTTTTTCTTTTCCCTTTTTTTAATACCTAGTTTACAGGGCTGTGCAAACAGCCATCCCTGGTTGCTGCAGTCAATTTAAACACTTAAGATGTTTCTCATCTCATCTGTTTTCAGTGAAGCACTTAAACATCTGCTCAGATTTAACATAGCCTTAATCTTGTTCCTTAGGATAGGACAGGTTCAAGTATCTTGTTGAAAGATCTGCTGAATCGGTGTGGAATAGAGTGTTCAACATAACTCCCTGAAACAGCCATATTACAGAATAAATTTTTCTGCTCCTCCTTAGTTCTCAGCACAGTCCACTGATAGTACAAAGTGCAATTAGCAAGTAGGGGCTTCACTGAAATGGTTTTGTCCTATTGTCTGCCCCAAAGCTGGAGACGAAAAAGGTCTCAGCAAAGAGGTTGAGTCTGGTAGCAGAGTTGTTGGACGCGCATCCCTACTCCCTGCTGTGCTCATTGAGAATGAGTGTTCAGAAAGCAGAAGGCGAGAGCAGGATATTATCGTCCTTTTGAATACCCTGCATTACTGTCCTCCTGCAAAACCCAATGGAACATTAGCTGGCACTGGTGATGTAGCATCTGTGTTATCTTTTCCTTAACCCTGCTTAACCTCTCCTCATCTGCACATGTAAATCCCATTGCTGGTGGAATTTATTGCACAGAAGCCTCAGGAGCAAAACCTTTGGCTTTTGGTGGGAAATATAGCTTAGTTTTCTCAGTAAATCGTACCACCTCTATTCAGGTTGCTTAGCTGCAGCGTACTCCTGCAGCCCCGTGCCTGCTGATTCTCCCAGCTCTCGCCAGAGTCATCTGACAGTATCTGCATACACAGAAACACAGACTTATGTGCATTGGAGACTTTTATGTCCGAGAAGCAAATGAGCCCAGCAAAGGAAGATGTTGGAGGCAGCTCTCTTAGTAAGCCGATCACCCCTTTGTTCTTGCCTGCGTGCAGTTGTATGCTGGTGCCCTACTGCACATGTGCCTGACTGCAGCCTCACAGTGCAGCCCCTGGCTCTGGGGCTGCCTTGCTGGGGTCAGGCTGATTGTTGGTGGCAGCAGTGCTGGGTGCTGCATAGCAGCTCCCACAACCACAGTCTTTGGTGTGTTTGTCTTCTCTATTAGAAAGCACAGCATCACTGCTTTGTCACCTTCGGTTCCTACCATGCACAGCGATGGTGCTCCCAGCCTATCCCGGGATGTGCATCCCACCGGTGGCTTCCCCCCGCTATGCCTCTCCCTCCGCTCCTGCATCTCAAAGGCGAAGCACTCGTGGGGAGGGGACCTCCGCATGAGGCCCTTCAGACCTGTGCCTCTGGTGGAGCGGCTGGATTTTTGTCTGTTCTTCCCAACAGGTGCTGGGCACTTCTAACCATTGCTGTCCCTAAAGTCCTGCTTTTGCCCTTGAATTAGATTGAATCATCTCCTCCTAAAGCTTGTCTTTATTTCTCAATGACTTTGCAGGGTGTTCGTTGTTTGGATGTGGCCACTTCTGGCTGCAGGCTTACTCCTTTCTTGGGGCTGCCAGCTTGAGTGATGTTGTCTAATGCTGATGTGTTCACCTTACAGCATCTTCTGTCCCTCCAGCGCTCAGCAGCCTAATAAGCACAGGACTTAGTTTTACTCCCTGCAGTATTCCCTTGGTGCTCTCTCCTCTCTGCTGGGTCTTTTGGGTAGTTCTCTTCTCAGAGGCAATGCTTGCTATGTTGCCGTCACTCCAGCCCTCTCTCCCTTGCTCATAAACTCATACCGTGGGCTTGGCCCTCAGGCAAGCAGGATTTTTAAATCAGCTTCCAAATTCTTGTGTAAGCTCTCCTCCCTCTGTTAATGCAGGACACACCCAGGTGTGCCTAATCAAGGACTCTGTGTGTTACGTGAACACCAGCTGCTAACTGGGTTAACATGGCTGGTTAAGACTGTCAAAAATGAGCTTATCCCAGAACTGAAGAACCCACAGATATCGTGGTGCTGCTGTGGCAGGGCTGAGCAGCAGTGGAGGGGCAGCAGGGTGGGCTGAGAAGAGCTCTGCTGATCCCAGACTGCCTGTTTGGGATGAGAGGTGACCAGAGCAAATAAATTGCTGTATCGCAGCCTGGGGGAAGACCTGTGGGTGTGTTGTGGGTGTTCCAACCCCGAGACCAGAAGGGGCTGCACCGTTGTTGGAACAAATCACACATCTCTGTTGTAAGTTGGAGGAGGGGTGTGGCTGCACAGCTGTGCTGAGCAATATTTGCTTCAAGTGTGACCAGAGAGAGGTATTTTGGTGGCAGGAAGCCTTCAGTTCAGACCAGTCTGTGTGCCATCTCATGTGCCGCTTTGTGACATCTTGACTCATAACCGCAAGCTCTTCCTGCGCTCGCACTCTTCCTCTCCGGTCCTGTCTTTGAGCAATTGCTGCTCTGACTGAGCCTCCCGACCACTCCTCTTGGCCAGGAGACCAGAAGGGAGCTGCATGTTTCCAGTTCTCCATGCAGCTCCATCTGTCTGTCCAAGGGCAGCCAGGTTGAAGGGTGGTTTACTTCCACTAGCTGTGCTCCAGCCTGATGCGCTTCTGCTGGAGCAAGTGGCTGGGCGTCTGGCCTGACAGTGCTGGGGCACCTGGAGCAAAAAAGCGAGCCCTGGCATTGGATTTAAATAAGTGATGCACCAGCCTGTCATGCTTTAGCTGTCGCAGGTCTGCCTGGTGGTTTTGGGACCTTGCTTGCCTTTGGAGTTTGCATTTCCCCTGTGCCCTGCTGGGCATCTCTGGATGGTTTGGAAGCAAAGCTCTTGCAGGAAGGGTTCTGAAGACAGGCAAAGGTAACACCTGGGAGAAAAGGGATCACAGTTATGTTAAAATAGTTGTTTGGTGGTTGAAGAGGCCTCAGGAGCGGTGGCTTTTTGACTTTGCAAATGAGGAGCTTCTGATAGGAACTGAGAGAAGAAAGCAGCAAACAGCACAAGCAGCCAACAGCTTTCTCGTGCCTTAGGCAGCATCCAGGAAAAAAAGGAAAGTGTGTTTCTTCTTAAAGACGTACAGAAACAGGTGCTGCCAAAGGAATGGAAGAAATTAAATCTAGCACTTTCCAGAAAAAATGTCCTGTTTCCAGTCCCCTCTTCATTTGGCATTAAAAAGTTGGATTTAAGTAGGTCTGTTCCTCCTACGGCTGCAGAGGCAAGAGCTTGAGCTGTAGCACGGCACAGACAAGAGACGGAAGCCTTTCCCCTCTGGGTCGTCCTGACCACCAGCACTCCTGGCATTTCAGCCTTGTAGTCTCTTACGTTCTGCTTTACTTCTCTGATCAGACGTTTGCTTGGCCACTACCGATACAGGAATGCTGAATTTCTTTTACCCTGGCACCTGTGTTGTTTGCTCTGTATCAGTCTATTGCAAGATAGTGGTGGCCTCCCTGTCCTACACTTTGTGCCCAAGAGCAGCATAGCAAACAGGACAGCCCTTATGCAGTGGTGTGCAAAACCTGTTTGCACTGGCTTTCAAAAATACGAGCTCCCTTATCTCTTCCGCGAGCCACTGGATCAGAGAGGACTGAGGAAGTCAGGATTTATGACTGGAGGACAGAGCAGAGGCAGCATGGAAGTAATGGTCTGGATCTAGAATCCAGCTATTTCTGAGTGCACAAGAAAATTTTATCTGGATGCATGGTTTGGAGTAACGTGAGTTCCACTTGGATGAAGAATCTAATTAAGTGCTGCAGGCTTTAGACAGGACATTAATATTTCCAGCAAACAGCTATTTGCTATTTTATGCTATTTTATGACCCCAAACAGCTATTAAAACTCTTCTGATGGCTAATATATATTACATGTTTTCATTGTAATTAGGACAAGATTGTAATCCACACTTCACTGAAGTTCATTACACTAATAAACTTAATATAATCAACAGTTCAATTGGTCATTAGCCAAGTAACTCCACTGTAGTTAACACTTACAGAAAACTTTTAATTGTGCACCTGTCTTTCACAGATGAGGGCAGTGAGGCCTTTCTCCCTTGTGCTGCTGATGCTTGAATCAGGTTGCAGACTCTGCATCGTTAACTCATAACCAGCTAATTTCCATTTGCAGAAGTTGGTTAGGAGGGGCAGCTGCTGGCCCAAAGACACGCAAACCCAGAGGCCTTTATGGCATGGTCCATCCTTCTTGGACTTCAGTAAAGCCTTTGACACAGTTTCTCGCAGCATTCTGCTGCAGAAACTGTCAGCCTCTGGCCTGGACAGGTGTACACTCTCCTGGGTTGAAAACTGGTTGGATGGCCGGGCCCAGAGAGTGGTGGTCAATGGAGTTAACTCCAGCTGGAGGCCAGTCACAAGTGGAGTTCCTCAGGGCTCAGTACTGCGTCCAGCTCTGTTCAATGTCTTTATCAATGACCTGGATGAAGGCATTGAGTGCACCCTCAGCAAGTTTGCAGATGACACTAAGCTGGGAGGAAGTGTCGATCTGCTGGAGGGTAGGGAGGCTCTGCAAAGGGATCTGAACAGGCCGGACCGCTGGGCCGAGACCAATGGGATGAGGTTTAACAAGGCCAAATGCTGGGTCCTGCACTTGGGGCACAACAACCCTATGCAGCGCTACAGACTGGGGGAAGAATGGCTGGAGAGCTGCACGGAAGAGAAGGACCTGGGGGTGCTGGTTGACAGCCGACTGAACATGAGCCAGCAGTGTGCCCAGGTGGCCAAGAAGGCCAAAGGCATCTTGGCTTGTATCAGAAATGGGGTCACCAGCAGGTCCAGGGAGGTTATTCTCCCTCTGTACTCAGCACTGGTGAGACCGCACCTTGAATACTGTGTTCAGTTCTGGACCCTTCACCACAAGAAGGATGTTGAGGCTCTGGAGCGTGTCCAGAGAAGAGCAACAAAGCTGGTGAGGGGGCTGGAGAACAAGTCTTTCGAGGAGCGGCTGAGAGAGCTGGGGTTGTTTAGCCTGGAGAAGAGGAGGCTGAGGGGAGACCTTATTACTCTCTACAACTACCTGAAAGGAGGTTGTGGAGAGGAGGGAGCTGGCCTCTTCTCCCTAGTGACAGGGGACAGGACAAGAGGGAATGGCCTGAAGCTCCGTCAGGGGAGGTTCAGGTTGGATATCAGAAAAAAATTCTTCACGGTAAGAGTCATTAGGCACTGGAACAGGCTGCCTAGGGAGGTGGTCGAGTCGCCTTCCCTGGAGGTGTTTAAGGAACGGGTGGATGAAGTGCTTAGGGACATGGTTTAGGGAGTGTTAGGAATGGTTGGACTCGATGATCCAATGGGTCCTTTCCAACCTTGTGATTCTGTGATTCTGTGATCCTTTCCCCAGGCAGCCAGCTGAGCTGGATGGGGCTGTATGAGCATCACAGGGGCTGGTCCAGACCGTGGTAGTGTGGGTCATCTCTGACCAGGTGTGCACAGTGGGGTTTTGGTGGAAAATGGAGCTGTAGGGACAGGTCTGCTCCCCACCATCTGCTGAGACCGCGCTTTGGCCTTCTGTTATGCCTGGGCTGTTGTGGCTTTCTTGCCCTTTTCATTATCCTGACTTGGGTGGGATTTCCATGCCTTACTTCAGTGCAGCAACCTAGCATAGCACAGCCAGAGCTCTCAGGGACAGCTGTGGCTTGTTGCTGAGCCACAGGGAAGACGGAGCAGTGGACACTATTCTCCCCACCAGCTGGCGTGAGTTCACAACAATTCCCAATTCAATTAGTGTCATCAGCTAAGCAGGATCTGTTGCAGGGATGTTCATGGAGATCTCCAGGTGATGCATAGTAGTGTTTCACCAGCTTGGGACTAGCCATGCTGGGAGAGGCTCACCAGAGGAAGGACAGCCTGAGTGCCAGCCTGTGCTCTGTCGGGGACACACCAGCAGAGCCCAGGGCTGGTGGTACAGGGTGGTTGGGTGGACAGGTACAGACGCCTACACCAAGCACTGCGACGGAAGGCATGGAAGCCAGCAAGCAGCACTGGCTCTTGCCCAGGCCATGGCAGCAGGCTGTGCCTTTTTGCACTGGCAGGCCCTAGATCTTCTCCAAAATTGCTTGTCTGCAGATAATAATGAATAGTCCCTTTATGCTTAGTAACTGTGTAGTGATGGTTTTGCCTCCCTGAGAAGAATCAGCATCACTCCTCAAAGGGGCAGAATTATGCTCCCTTTTCCATATGGAGGCTGCATAATTCACTGTAATTTTATTATCTCTGTGCACTCAGAAATATACCACATGCCTCTTCTGTAAGTGGTGAAGATAAGAGGCTACACCAGTATGGATTTTCTTTAATAAGATTACAGTATGATAATAGGCTACTAGAATAATTTAGCTCCTAATGATTTTGTTCTTTCTTGCTTCCACATGATCAAGGGCAATATGTATTAAAGTTGCAGAGGCTTTTTTAATTATGCAGTAGTAAGTATATGTTTTATATATCAGCTTTAATACTCAAAGGGAATTTCTGTTTTGGTGGAAATACTTAGTGTTGCCATTCCCAAGGCTTTGTGTGTCTGAGCCCATGCTGGTGCATGGTTGAATTTCTGCAATGCGCTGGTAGTGTTTTTTGTGGGAGAAGTCCAAGTGTTGAAACATAATGCAGCCAACCAAGCTGTCTGGAAGGGGATCAACCTTGTAATACTTTAATCTGATAAAAAAAAAAAAAAAAAAAAAGTAAAAATTGTAAATTATTTCTTCATGCGAGTGAGTTACCTAACATCAGGCATTCAAACTGGGAAACGTTGCCTCAACTCTCTCAGGGCCTCAGTTTCCCTTTCAGTAAAGCAAATGAAAGAGGCATTGGGACTTCTAAACCTACCTCAGTGGGTATTCCAGCCAGTTTATATTGCACCCTGGGAGCACTACAAGATTGAGTTCCCAAATGTTTGTAAAACTTTCTAAGATCTTTAAGGAGTCTTATTGTATCATTCCTGGTGGCAGTGCTGGGTAACGGCTGTCACCTGGATTATATCCAGTCTTGGGAGAGCGTAATTTCATTTGCAATCTTACCTGGCACTGAAAGCTTTTCTCCTTTCACGGTGAAGTTGGTTTGACCTTCAGTGCTACCTGAACCTGCTCTGCTACATTGCAGACTCCCTCCAATCACTGCTCCTCTGCCCTAAATACAGCTTCATTTGGCCCATTTGGAACAACTGTTCTTCGGTTTGATTTGTGTCAGTGTAGTTCCTGACATAGGTGGGGAAGGTGGAAACCTGGTCCCTTCTTCAAGGACCTTTCTGGGTCCACGTGGAGAGAGAGATCTCTGTGCATCTCGTGAAGCTTTGGAGCTGTATAAGGATGAGGGATTGCAGCAGATGGTGTTTGCACCAGGATCATTTGGTATAAGGCTGCTCAAGCTGGGCTTGGTGGTGGGCATGGTGGTTTTCACTTGGGTGTGGTGATGGAACACTTAGTCTAGGTGGGGCTGCAGGTTCAGAGACAAGTGGAGGCCACCAGTGTTTCAAACACCGCCCCGCTCTGCTGGCTGGCGGAAGAGTTGCATAATCCAGCGGTGGGAAACTCATAAACTGGCTAAACTCTGCCTGTACCAGGTCTCTCGCTCCTTTTCTAGCAGATGGGAAATAATAGCAGAAATTTTCCAGTTGGTGAGGCGGTGTGGTCGAGGGGTCTGGGGACCAGGAAAAGATCAGTTGAGTTTTCCTTTGCAGTGGCAGAGGCCTTTCTTCGGCAGAGGCTGTTAACTGAGAGGATTTAATGGCTGTGTTCTTCAGCTGCTCCTCTGACATCAACCCCATGCTGAACCCTCAGGTTCAGAAGAAAACTTCTGGTGCCTTTGCAATGGGCAGAACAGCAGAGAGAAAGGGCTTTTACAAAGCTTGGAGTTGGACTTTGTGCATCCTGCTTCCCTTCATCGTAGGATGTGTCTTCTTCCTCCATGAGTCACCCCATGGATGAGAATAAGAGACTTTTTAGGGTGATGAGGACAAGACA
Organism: Cuculus canorus; assembly: GCF_017976375.1. Taxonomy (NCBI): domain Eukaryota; kingdom Metazoa; phylum Chordata; class Aves; order Cuculiformes; family Cuculidae; genus Cuculus; species Cuculus canorus. The sequence continues at coordinate 220,050 of NC_071407.1, read as the reverse complement.
GCAGAAGTTGGCTCTTAGAGCTGTTGTACTGGGGTCAGTTGTTCGTGGATCTGCAAGCACCTATTGTCTCTAGCCTGGGGAGTTCAATCCCAAAGAGTTCCAATGTAGTCCAAACTGAATTGCTTCAGCGTGTTTGTATGCATAGCGGCGTACTGTGCTGGGTGGCTACTAGCCACGCCGTGTCAAAGGCGGATACATTTCAGAAGTGAAGCAATTTACACATGTATAAATACTCAGTGCCTGTGGGTGAGCCACAAGCTTTGACGGTCAGCATGTTAAAATATTTTCTGAAAATTGCTGGGAGAGGTGGATGCTCAACGGCTGCAGGATTTGCCTTGTTAGCAGTAAAACAGCGTACCCAAGGAGTCACACCTCTCCTGCCATGGTGACACCTCTGCGTCTGGCCACAGCCCTGCAGACCTGGGAGGCGCCTCTGCTCTCAGGTGTTGCTCTAACATTGGCCTTGGAGTTCTAGTGGGGTGGAAGAGGCCTTGGGGTCCTGGGTGCTGCTCCCTGCACCTGCATGGTGCTGTATTTGAACAGCTAAAGACCTCAAAGGTGGCTTTGCAGGAGTCCATCCAACCTTCATCTCAATACCCAGCTCCGTGCACCAGGCAAGCGCACCTTGGCTTTGAGCAAACACCCCCATCGCTCCTTTGCCCTTCTCCTGTGAGCTGTTTGCTCCTGGAAAACTTCTAATTAAAGCCAGATTATTGGTCTTGGCCCTTCCTGTTAGCATTTTGGTTAGACTTCTTTTAAGTCCCTTTAGAATGTCTTTAGATAGATGATATCGAGGTTAATTTGTTTGTGATGGAGGAAACGTTTTCACACAGTGGCTAAATGTTGGAAAAGAGCAAAATTAATAGCCACTCACTTAATCCTGATTTAAGTGGCAGCTGAGAGATATTGATCAGTGTGTTCACAGCAAACTATCCCTCTCTAATTCATAGAGTAAACAAGCCTGCTGACTGCGGTCACCTTAACACTTCCCTTGTTGATAGCTTCACATGCTAGGCAGGCACCTGAACCTGGGCATCGCTTGTCCTGCTGCCCAGCAGAAGGGCTTTGTGGAGGGTTGGCTGCCCAGGCAGGGCCAGGAGGGAGGTTCAGCCAGGTTGGCTTTAACCCAACATCTCCTGTGACTGTGGAGCAGTAACCCAGGTCTGGCTGTCCCCAGGCAAAGCACAGGGAGCCCTCCACACTGGGGACTCTCCCAGCTGCTGCCGCAGCCATCAAGTCGGATGCTTGAAGTGGATCAGAGTGTTTCATATAAGCCAAAAAAGCTGCCTTGAGAAGAGTACCCAGGGAGGGTTAGTAGCAACTGATTTTAGGGGGTTAAATCAAAAGCTGGGCTTGGCTGGAATGGGCACAAGCTTGGACCTGGTTCCAGCTTTGCTGATGTTTCTAAATCCTGCTGCATGCATTGCTATCGGTCATTTTCCCACCCATCCTTTTTATTTTTTGATGTGTGCTTTCTGGGGACAGATAAAACCTCTGAACCTCCCTGTTTGATCATGCTCTTACCTTCAAAGTCTTAAACCAGAAAGCAATTTGGAGGCTGCCCAGGGAGGGAAGAGGTTCAGTGGGCCCAACTGGCCTGCTCAGGTGCTTTATTATTCTCACCAAACACATGTTCCACATTAGAGGCCATGCATTCTTAATGCATCCACTGCCAGGATGTCTCCAAACAAAACAGATTGCTCTGGATTGGGCCTGCCTTTAATATCCACAAGGTCAGTACATTTTTGGATCTCTGGCTGCTGCATTGTGGTTGGGTTCCTTTTTTTCCTTCAGTGTGCGAGTTAATACAGACCAGGTCTGGAAATACCTGGAACTGCCTTCAGCTTTCCAGGGAAGGAGGGGGACTGCTGGGATGGATGGGGGGGAGTACAGCAAGGCAAAGGAGCAGCTTGCTGAAGGGCACTCAGAAATGTGCTTTCGCTGAGGAGATCAGTACTGCAGGGACTCAGTGTTATCCTTGGCAAAAAAAATCATTTAGAAGAGCACGACTTCTGCTGTCAGAGGTATCAGAACCATAACGAATACCAGGTCCTGCACTGAATTCATTCTTCATGGTAGCTCTCAGTACTGATCCACCCCTCAGTAGTTCTGGAAAAGATCAGTGTTTATTTCTTGGATGTCAGATAACGAACTGGTTTTCCATGGGGCAACTGGGAGGCACGGAAGAGAAGTGACGTCTCTGATACCTCAGGCAGCTGGGTCTGCCTGTTCCCTGCTGTCCTCACCCTTGTTCTGGTTCTCCATCTTGGCGCCCCACTAACTTCACACTTGACAGGATGAGGGTTCCTCACCCTCCCAGGTATCCAAGAAAGACATTTCTCCAGATGTTCCTGCTTATGGCATGTGATAGTCCTGCAGGGACGTCCGTTGTGTTCTATAAAGATACGCACTGTTACAATCATTGTCCTTGGGCAAACAGGCTCAGGCTTCCTGTTTTCCTCATTACCCTTATTCTCTTAAATGTTTCTCTGTAGGTGCATCCACGTAATAGCTGACATTCAGCCTACACCTGTATCCTCCGCGCTCCAGTCCGGATGATTGATTGTCATTGGACGGCATCTCTCCAGGATGCTGACCGTGCTTTACAAAGCACGCCGTTGCTGACCTGCTCGGCCTCCTTGTGTCCATGTTTATGTGATACAAAGCCATGGCAGATAACAGCTGTCTGCCATAGGTGAGTGCAGCTAAGCTGTTCTACAGCTGAAGAAACAGGCATAAATCAAGATGGATAAAGCAATGGAGTCCTGGCATTATTGCAGGGTGTTGCAGTTCTGTATTTCACTTGATAGAAAGTGGGGTCATCTCAAGCTTGTAGATCAATTGTACTCTACGTAATCTTTACTGTGCTCTGTGGGCTTGGTAGCAACACTCGGTTCTCCTTTGGACACATGGTTAACTCCCAGAAATCACTGCGTTGGCAAATGTTCATTCTGCTGCTCCCCAGGGTACTTGACTTCTGTAAGCAATACTTTAGCATATTTGCATTAGAATTTTCCTCATTCCAGCCTGGGCATGCATGGGCTTCCTTTGCTAGCTGTTCAGTCATTGAGCCCACTCATCACTGACCACAGCATTTTTTTTTGCATTGCAGAGTTCTTTCAAGTCCCAAGGAGATGCTGGGGTGAATAGTGGGAGTGTTTGCAGGCATCCAGAGTGCTTTCACACCTCACGCTCTTCTTAACCTCTGAGCAATGAACAAGTGTCTGCATTTTTTCCATAACTCCTGCCAAATCTTGGTCTGTTCTTCTGTCTTCCATATGCTGCCTCGCTGGACTGAACAGCCATCCCTTACTTCCTAGTCTGTCTCAGGAGAACCGCAAGTTAGCAAAACACCCTCAGTTAAGCTTATCGAGTTATGTCTAAGAGCAGAACAGACCTGTGGGCAGCTATTCCCTTCTGTGAGAGGAGAGAAGACCCAGGCAGTGTTGGCTTCTAAGAAGGTGGTTTTTGATGTGCCCCTTTGTACGTCTGACACCGATGCTGCTGGAGGAGGCAGAGGATCTCCCATATCCCCATCGCTTTTCTATCCTTTGATTTGCAAGAGCCTTGCAGTTACTCATTGTGTCTCTTTCTTGCTCAGTTCACTCAGTGAACCAAGTGAGGCTGCAGGCAGAAAACACTTGGGACAAAATGGTTTCCTACTCAGAAGCAACAGGCGTAGCGATCTGGAGTTGCTTCACAGCAGCTGGTAGGACAAGAGGCCTTTATCTGGGGCTTATCTTACCCCGGAGAGCTTACCTCTGGGAAAATTCATCCCCTGCTCTACTCCTTGTTCTGTGACAGAAATGAAGACAGGAGAGTTTGGGCAGGTGGACATCACTGGGGTCGATAGGAACTTTGCAGAGTAAGAAGGAAAGATCAGGGACCCCTTACTCTTGTTCTCCACGCACACTGAGAGGGATGAAAGTTTTGACTGTGCAAGACAACTTGAGTCATGGGGATGGAGCAGGATCACCAGGTTGTATTGTGTGCCTCTCAAAATACACAGTGTGTTTATAAGTGCAAGAAAGATTTTCATTGTCATGTCTTGGGGTGTCATCACAGTCACTGTCCACGCCGCAGGCACATGGGTAGTTTGTGTGTCACAGGCACTGAACAGATGGAACGTTCTCTTACATGTTATGCTCAGATGTGCTTCCCTCTAGTTGCTTGTAAATGTGTTTGGTTACACTTGTTTTCTGCATGTGGTTTGTGATTCAGATAAATAAGTGATTGCGTGGGTCAGCAGGCAGATAGGTGGCTATTTTACCATCCGGGGCAAAGATAGATGCTCCCTTCTTTTATTATCATTCCTAGAGAGATGGAGCAGAGCATTGTTAGGTTACATACGGGTGCAACCTTGGAGGTAGATCCTGATTCCACATTATGTCTGGAAAAATCTAGTGGATTCACAGTGTGGATTCATTCACAGTAAATGAAAGCTGAGACGGGAGGTGAATTATCCGTCAAGCAGGTTAGTGGTTCTGAGGGGAAATCAAGAGGCTCCTGTGATTCCTGAAGTGGGTGTGTTATTTCTACTTTTTTTACTTCTCTGCAGTGTAAGTGACACCACTGATGTCTCCTCTGCCTTGGGTGGCAAGTGTTTTCTGGCTGCTATGAGAAAGCAGCTCTGTCTTTAGTGTTCCTGCATTTTCCCCTGTGTCTCGTAGCCTTGGTATCACTGATAACTATGACAGGACATATTCAGCACATCGAACTATTAAAAATGCAGCTCAGCTGGTGCTGATGGGAGAATGATGTGTCCTGAATAATTTATTCTAACTGAAAAGATTTGTTAGAAAAACTCCTCATATTAACTCCTCATGAGGTCGCTGCTTGTTGTGATTCACTTGTTGGGCAAGAAGAGGCTTGGCCTGTTTGAGCAAGGGTTAGACATCTTCGACTTCTGTAAAGCCTTTGACACGGTCCCCCACAACATCCTTCTCTCTAAATTGGAGAGATATGGATTTGATGGGTGGACGGTACAGTGGATAAGAAACTGGTTGGATGGTCATATTCAAAGAGTAGTGGTCAATGGCTCAAAGTCCAGATGGAGACCCGTGACGAGTGGTGTCCCTCAGGGGTCTGTACTGGGACTGGTGCTGTTTAATATCTTTATCAATTATATTGACAGCGAGATTGAGTGCACCCTCAGCAAGTTGGCAGATGACACTAAGCTGAGTGGGGCAGTTGCTACACCGGAAGGACAGGATGTCATCCAGAGGGACCTGGACAGACTGGAGAAGTGGGGCTGTGCGAACCTCAGGAGGTTTAACCAAGGCCAAGTGCAAGGTCCTACACCTCGGTCGGGGCAATCGCCGTTTTCAATACATGATGGGGGATGATGTGATTGAGAGCAGCACTGCAGAGAAGGACTTGGGGTGCTGGTCGATGAGAGGTTCGACTTGAGCCAGCAATGTGCGCTCGCAGCCCAGAAACCAACCATGTTTTCATAGGGTTTTCAGTTCTAGGTGGGATTAAGAAGTGGGTTAGCAAAACAGTCACATTAAACTTCCATAGGGCAGACTTTGGCTTGTTCAGAAGGTTGATTAGCAAAGTCCCGTGGGAAACAGTCCTTCAGGGCAAGGGAGCCCATGAGGGTTGGGCGCTCTTGAAAAATGAAATCCTAGCAGCTCAAGAGCAAACCATCCCTGTGTTCCGGAAAAGGAGCCGGCGGGGGGAAAAGCCAGCTTGGTGGAGCAGGGAGATCTCAAGATGCGTCAATAATAAGAAGAAGCTCTATGTGCTTTGGAGGAAAGGACAGGCATCTTGGGTGGACTACAGGGACGAAGTGAGATCGTGCAGGGAAAAAATCAGGAGGGCCAAGGCCCAACTAGAATTAAAACTCGCTAAGTCTGTGAAAGACAACAAAAAGTCTTTCTACAAGTACATTAACGGGAAAAGGAGAACGAGGGAGAATGTCCAGTCTCTGTTGGATGCAGAGGGAATAACAGTGACGGGGGATAAGGACAAGGCTGAGGTACTTAATGCCTTCTTCGCCTCAGTCTTTGATAGCAAAGAAAGTTGTTCCCTTCTAGTGTACAAATCCAAGGAGTTAGAGGAGCAGAATTGAGGCTCCCAGTGATCCAAGAGGAGGCGGTTAGAGACTTGCTTGCCCAGCTAGACACCCACAAGTCTATGGGGCCGGATGGGATCCACCCAAGAGTATTGAAGGAGCTGGTGGATGTCCTTTCCAAACCCCTTATCCATCATCTTCCAGAGGTCCTGGCTGACTGGGGAAGTTCCACTAGACTGGAGGCTGGCTGATGTTGTGCCCATATATAAGAAGGGTTGCAGGAGAGGATCCGGGGAACTACAGGCCTGTCAGTCTCGACCTCAGTGCCAGGGAAAGTCATGGAACAGGTAATCTTGAGTGCTATCATGAAGCACATGCAAGAGAACCGGGTGATCAGGCCCAGTCAACATGGGTTTACAAAAGGCAGATCTTGCCAAACTAACCTGATCACCTTCTATGACAAAATCACTCGACTACTGGATGGGGGAAAGGCTGTGGATGTAGTCTTCTTGGACTTCAGTAAAGCCTTTGACACAGTTTCTCACAGCATTCTGCTGCAGAAACTGTCAGCTTCTGGCCTGGACAGGCGCACACTCTCCTGGGTTGAAAACTGGTTGGATGGCCGGGCCCAGAGAGTGGTGGTCAATGGAGTTAACTCCAGCTGGAGGCCAGTCACAAGTGGAGTTCCTCAGGGCTCAGTACTGCGTCCAGCCCTGCTCAATGTCTTTATCAATGACCTGGATGAAGGCATTGAGTGCACCCTCAGCAAGTTTGCAGATGACACTAAGCTGGGAGGAAGTGTCGATCTGCTGGAGGGTAGGGAGGCTCTGCAAAGGGATCTGAACAGGCTGGACTGCTGGGCCGAGACCAATGGAATGAGGTTCAACAAGGCCAAATGCCGGGTCCTGCACTTGGGGCACAACAACCCTATGCAGCGCTACAGACTGGGGGAAGAATGACTGGAGAGCTGCACAGAAGAGAAGGACCTGGGGGTGCTGGTTGACAGCCGACTGAACATGAGCCAGCAGTGTGCCCAGGTGGCCAAGAAGGCCAACGTCATCTTGGCCTGTATCAGAAATGGGGTCACCAGCAGGTCCAGGGAGGTTATTCTCCCTCTGTACTCAGCACTGGTGAGACCGCACCTTGAATACTGTGTTCAGTTCTGGACCCTTCACCACAAGAAGGATGTTGAGGCTCTGGAGCGTGTCCAGAGAAGAGCAACAAAGCTGGTGAGGGGGCTGGAGACCAAGTCTTACAAGGAGCGGCTGAGAGAGCTGGGGTTGTTTAGCCTGGAGAAGAGGAGGCTGAGGGGAGACCTTATTACTCTCTACAACTACCTGAAAGGAGGTTGTGGAGAGGAGGGAGCTGGCCTCTTCTCCCTAGTGACAGGGGACAGGACAAGAGGGAATGGCCTGAAGCTCCGTCAGGGGAGGTTCAGGTTGGATATCAGAAAAAAATTCTTCACGGTAAGAGTCATTAGGCACTGGAACAGGCTGCCCAGGGAGGTGGTCGAGTCGCCTTCCCTGGAGGTGTTTAAGGAACGGGTGGATGAAGTGCTTAGGGACATGGTTTAGGGAGTGTTAGGAATGGTTGGACTCGATGATCCAATGGGTCCTTTCCAACCTTGTGGTTCTGTGATGTCCTGGGCTGCATCCAAAGCAGCGTGGCCAGCAGGGCAAGGGAAGTGATTCTGCTCCTTTGTTCCTCTCTTGTAAGATGTCATCTGGAATACTGTGTCCAGTTCTGGAATCCTCAATGTAAGAAGGATATGGAGCTGTTGGAACGGGGCCAGAGGCTACAAAGATGATCGGAGGGCTGGAGAACGTTCCCTATGAGGACAGACTGAGAGAATTGGGCTTGTTCAGCCTGGAGAAGAGAAGGCTCAGAGGAGATCTTATAGTGACCTTCCAGAAAGGGCTACAGGAAAGCTGGGGAGGGACTATTCGTAAAGGCTTGTGGTGACAGGACGAGGGGAGTGGGTATAAACCGGAGAGGGGAAGATTTAGGCTAGACGTTAGGAAGAATTTCTTCACCATGAGGGTGGTGAGACACTGGAACATGTTGCCAAGGGAAGTTGTGGCTACCCCATCCCTGGAGGTGTTCAAAGCCAGGTTGGATGGGCCTTGGGCAGCCTGATTTGGTGGGATGTCCCTGCCCATGGCAGGGGGGTTAGAACTGGATGATCTTTAAGGTCCCTTCCAACCCAAACTATTCTATGATTCTTATCTTCTGTCAGCCAAAGTCACTGCTTCCCTTAGGGATTTAAGCTGTTGGTCATGGTCCTCTGGAGGCTGGAGGAAGGGGATCTTCAGGATTCCAAAGAGAATCTGAAAGTGTTGGAAAAAGCAGTCACTAAGAGTTTGCTCGCCCTTGTCTTAGGAACAGCGAGCTTTTCCAGGGTGGAAGGTTGCGGTAGGCTGTAATTACTGGCTGCAAAATATTTACGGTAAGCAAGGAATGGCTGACTACCTTTAATTCCTGGCAGCAGGTCAGTTACTCAGGGGCCATGACTGTAAGAACTTGCTCTCAGGAGCAGCTTCCATCTCCCTGTCCAGGGGGAACTAACTGATCTGTTGCTGATCCAGGGGTTTGCACACGAGTAGGTGAACAAGAAGGAAGGAGAAGCCAACACAAAACGAAGTGACATACCTGAGGTCATGCACCAGGCCAGCGTGAAGCAAGAGTGCATTCTCCACGTTCTCCCTTGCTTCCCAGACTCTCTAATAAACCCCAACAGCAATAAAATGAAACATGGGTTCATACCAGGAGAAACGAGATTTGGAGCTGCATCAACTCAAGATCAACCGTGGAGTCACTGTGGCTCAGTGGAAGCCCTGGAGTTAATGACTGCTGCAAAATTGATACATTTTTGCATAACTAAATTCCAAGAAGTAAATAAATCCCTCTTAATTATCGAGACAATAACTAATAGGAGAGAATAGCCAGACTCTTTAGGTCAGATTCATCTTATTCTATCACCAGGCCGAGCAAAAATGTGTCTAATGAATAAATATGCCCTACAAATTAGCCTGATTTTTTCCTGTTGAAATAAATTGTCTTCCTGCTTTATGTGTCATTTTAAAGGAAGATAATTGAATATTAATTTTCTTCAGCAATAGAGAAACAGGCATTCAAAATGCGTAACATAAATGCTAATGTAGATGTGTGCCTGTGGGTCTCTGTGTTATGGGGCTTGTGCCGTTGTCTGTGTAGGGCCTGTGAGACTGAGGCTGGCTCTTCCATAGCTGTTGGAGTGGAGATGGACACTGTTCCAGCGTGGGGAAAATTCTCCTCTATTCCACTTTCTTTGTGCATTAACAATTACTTTGAAATGTTTCAAGCATAATAGCTGTTGCCAAAGTCTGTTCTTTGGCAGAAAGGAAATGTTCTTAATTTCTCTGGGTTCAGATTCCAGATATGTGGCTAAGCTAAGCTTGATGATAGCTAGGGTTTGGTTTTAGGCAGACAGTGAGTCCATGCACAAAGTCAGCACCTGGAATATGCACGCAGCTGTGACCATGCTGGGGCTATGTCTGTGGAAATGTGGAAGTATGAGTCTTAAAAGAGATTAATCTTTTCCACATTTCCTGCTCTGGTTGGAGGTGATTTCCTCATTGTTTTGTTCTCGGCTGTCTCAGTGCTTTGAGTCCTCCTGCCTGAGAATCTCTCCTTGCAGTGATTTTTCAGCCTGATGTATTGTGTACACATGAAAAATGGTTGGTTGAGCAGGAGAAATACTTAAAGTCACCTGAAAGTGACTTTTATGAAGAGAGGCTCATATATACCATAAAAGCAGCCAGAAGGGTCTTTGGATGAGATACAAAGGGACTTGCTCTGAGCAGAAGTAAACTGAAAATGGGTTTTCCTCTTTGATTTTAGGACTTCATGTTTTAATACCTGTGAAATATAAGTGCCTATATGCGCCTCACTGGCTCTGCAAGCTTCTGACTCCCTTTTTTCACAACATGGTGCGCAGCCTTAGAGTCACACAAACTGTCAGATGCACAGGGATGTTGCTCGCAGCCCTGTAGCAGTGATGAAACATCGCTTAGGCTCAAAAGTGAAGGAGACTCTTGCATTCAAAGCTGTAAGGAGAGGGTTATAAAATTATCATGCTTGTAAATTCCAGATGTGAACAATACGATTGCAAAGCCCTTCTCTCTGTCCTTGTACAAATCGACTCTCTCCTATGCCTCCTCACACCTGTCTGCCCTGACTTGCAGGTTTTGCTGTGCACGATTGCACACATAGTGTACACCTTGTGCTGGGAATAAAAGGTCTTTTGAAAAAAGCATCAGGCAGCTGATGAAGCATTTGCTTAGGATTAGGTGCCATGGTTAATATAAGCATCAAAAAGTGTCTCCGGCCACTGATTTGTGTGACAGTGGCCTCATATTTCCTTTCTTCTGAAGGTGGATGTTCATCTGGTTTGAGTGGCTTTTGTCCTGTTCCCTGGGCACAAAAGAAAAAGAAATACTGGGCTTTGAAAGATGGGAAGTTATGCAGCAGTGCTAAATATATCGGTATTTCTTGGATCTGAACTCACCAGGTTCCACTGTTCCAACAGCACTTCCAACACAAATGCAAGAGGCAAGTCTGCTTGTAAGCACTTTATGGTTTTGTTTTTAAATGGGAAGGTCTATCCGCGTGGAAGAGAGATGGCTTTGGGAAAGCTGGAGCACAGGGCTGATTTGAGGAGCCTGCCTGACCACTGTCGGGCCAAGCCTTTGCAAGGTGTTCAGATATGTGTCGTCTTCCTGAGAACAATTGAGTTACACACCTCGAGCTTTGCCATAGTAGCAGAGGAGGAGAGAGTACAAAGGTTATGGAAAACAAAACATTAATTTTCTTGAACAGCTGTGTTACAAGCGAAGTGCAGCTTATTTATACCCACGGCATACCATTCATAAATCAGGCTCCTCTCCAGCAACGTGTTTAATGAGAACTACTAAATGATTTCATGATGTACTCATCGTTACCATCTGATAAAAACCAGTGCTCCCTCCGAGGACTGGGACTTTTCAATTGCAGCTTTTTATGCTTGGGGGAGGAGGTGCGGGGGAAACAAAGCCCTTGGCAGCATCAGACATGTTCTGCAAACATCTTTGCAGGCACATTGTGTCGGGAGGATTGATCACGCGCTTAAGCCCAGCTTGGAGTCATGCAGCTTTTAATTAGGGAGATGCACCAGTGACGTGAATAGTCCTTTGTTTTTATGTCATACCTTTCATGTAGAGAATACCTGATTGCGATCTCACCTACATCCACCAGCGTAAATCACAGCGTGGCTGACTGAGGTACATGTCACTGCGCCCTAGCCTGCAGCACACAGCAAAGCTGGGGGGCTCCAAGGCATCCAGGCACGGGCCCTGTGTGCACCCAGTGCTTGCAGAAACAGGACACGTGCTGTGTGTGTGAGTGAGTTCAAGCCAAGGGGATGGAACCTGATGCAGTGTGGCATCCAGGAGGCTCCTTAGCCCACAGGGGCTGCACAGGTGACCTCACGGGCTTGTCCCTAGGGAATGCACGCAAGCAGCCATAGGGGTACAGATCTGTCTACAGTCCTCCGGAGCCCCACCAGATTTTGAGGCAGGTGAGGCTGGAGCCAGTGGTTGCACAGAGTCCTGTAAAGGCTCCTTTGTCAAAGGCATACCCAGGCATTAAAATCATGGGGATGGCTAATTCATGTGAGAAGGGTTTCTGTGAATCAATGGGGAAGGCACTGCTGCCCAGAGATTTGCCCTGCTCAGAGTGTTTAATTGCCAATCATTGGCTGGATTCAGCAGCTCCCATTCTCTGACACTTTCTGTCTCTGTCAGTAAAACTGGAGAAGTTCATGCTTTGTAATGAAATGTTTATCTTCCCTGGATTTGTGGAAAGCTCTAGGAGGCTGTCCTTTCTTACCACATAGCTTTAATGGGGTAAACAGTTTTTATTCCTTAGTTTCCAGACAGATGTTCTGAATGAGGGCTGGAAGTAGGATGCCTTAATTAATCCTTTGGGAAAGTGTTTGGGATTCTGGGTCGTGGTTTTGGTTTTATATTTAAAGACCATCTTCCAGTTCAGGGTAGTGAAACTCAGATCAATATGTCGCTTTGTTTTTTGACTCTGACAGGTAGTTTTTCCTCCTTTTTCAAGTGACTTGCCTTATTATCCCACCTGAAGTTGTTGTTGCCATCCTCGGAAGCCTACCTGTGCGAGTATGCCAGGGCATCAGCAGCCTGTGAATACCTGTGGGCCAACTCAAATAGTTTTATTCCTCCTGTGAATAATGCATGGTAATGGCTACTGAGTAGAGAGTGTAAATGTCTCAGCAGACAGTAGTCAGCTGAAAGAGAAAGTCTCTGTACATGAATTTGCTGCTTTTGGCAGGGAATGTTGCATTTAGCTTGGTAAGGTACTAACGTTCATTTTTCTGCCTGTTTTTGAACCATGCTGACAGCCTAGGTATAGCACCCGCATGGAAGACAGCCTTCAGGAAGGTGAGGTGGTCCCTGTGGAGCACAGTCCCTGAGGGCTGTGGGTGCAGGCAGGCTGGGGCTGAGTGCCTGCTCAGCCCTCTGGCTGCCCTGCTCTGGAGGGACCCCAGTGGTGGCGCTGCTGGAAGCTGGGTTTGTGGCTGGCTCAACAACTGTCCCAACTCACATCTCTGCTTGCATTTTACAGCCGTGTTAAAGCTTGTTACCTGGGCTTCCCTCGCGTTGTCTTCTGGAGGCCTGCCAAGCTTGGAGGGCAAATGCACTGGGTTGCTTTAGCTGCTTGGTCGTGGAGAGATCACTCCATTGGTTTCCACCCTGCAAAGCAGGCAGTGCCCTTTCCTGGGGAGGAACCAGCTGCTGTTGAATTCGTGTGTGTGAGTGGCGGCATGGTGTAGCATCGAATTAAGGCTTGTCTTCAGCAGCCTTAATTTTCAGTAGAACATGAATTCACCATAGTATTTACGATGACCTACTGACAATTATCTGAGAACCCCAGTTTACTCTGCATAAATGTTAATTAAATATTTTTCAGGCCCTTTTTCGTATTATCTGGTTTCTTGGAATTTCCAGAGCTTCTGTATTCTCTGAGTGGTATTTGCAGGGTTAGCTGCAAAAGCACAAAAAAGGCTTTGTCTGGAGTCAACGTGCTGCCATGCGAAAGCCTGCTGTGGGATACAAGCTGCCATTAGCCACAGAGGCTAATGAGTTAAAATCGCATTGCAGTGATGGAGGCAAAGCTAGCTTTAGAAACTGTAAGAGGTCACAAGCTGGATAGAAAACTTTATCAAAGTGCTTAGTCCTAGGCAGAAGATAAAAGCCTTGCAGCAAACCTGGCTGGAGCATCACTAACACATCATTTTACTTCTAAAGGCTGGACAAGGGGCTTTCAGAGTTAGGAAGTCATATTGAGGTCAGGACTCAGGTAGATGCTGCTCAAAGTCAGAATTTGTAGATTGTGTCTTGCAATTATCTGTAGTTATGTTTTTGGTTTTTCCTTGGTTTTTTAGGGTTTTTTTTATTTGCTTGCTTGTTGTGTAAGATTTTAAGGCTGGTGTGTGCTAACCTGGCTGCCATCCACCCAAGTTTTTCTCCTGTAAATGACCACTCCTCACCTTGTGGTGTTATTCCCCATAGGTCCCATTGGATACAAAAGAGCAGGTGCCTGCCCCGGTGTTCTTGCTGCGGTGCCTCGGAAGCTTGTCTCATCTTACTTAATATTGATGAATGATCAAGTATAGGTAAATGCAACAAATTTGTATCAGAGTCTATATCGAAAGCACATTATCTAGAAATGTAGGGCTCTGATGCAGGCGTGTGGTAAATATGCTCCCATGGGGCACCCAGGAACGGCAGTCTGGTGCTGCTGAGGGAGACGTGCCAGGCAAATATCGTCTCTACACTGAGAGCAGCATAGTAGTGGAAGCCTGGAGTCCACGTCAGCCTAGAGCTGGTTTCAGTGATGTTAAATTGGGGAAAACATGAAATTATAATTAAGGGGATTTTGGTAGCAGAAGAGAGAAGGCACATGCAAAGCACAGGGAAATAATCTTACATCAGAATACCCAAAGTAGCCAAGAGACCTCATGAATATTGGGGAAAACTCCGCTTATCCTCTGGGTGACATCAGGGGACTGTTTTGAGATATAGGTGGGTTTGCTTTGTTTTTTACCTCAGTGTTGTAGATCTCCATAAGGGAAGGTTTGAAAATGCTCTCCAAGTGTAACCAAAGTGAAGAGTCATGTGAGTAGCAGCTGCCAGACCTGTGGGTTCATGGTTTGCACAGCCTGTGGGTTTTAGCCTCCTCTTTGGGCTGAATCGATATTTTGTTCGGTTGTGCAGCAGAAGGGCATCTAGACAGCGTTTTTGCAGTGCTTTTCCTTCACCCTTCATCCTGGCTTGGAGTTAGCTCTCTTCCTCGGGATTTATTTGCTCTTGTGCCCCGTAAGAGGATTCTGCACCTGACTTTGCAGAGCAGTGAAGCTGGGCACTGACTGGTATGAGTCAGGGCTGGGCTTCAAGGGGACATGGAGGAAAGTGTAGGTGTGGGTATTGTTCAGCTGCGGACAGCAGGGATTGATGTCTGTGTCCTGTTGTGCTGTTGTATTGGACTACAGAACATCTTCAGCCTGTACCGGCTAGTTATTAAATTCAGATATATGGAGTTATAAACCTTTGCAGTGCTGCATATGTAATGAGCTACTCAAACGTGCGATTTTCTTGAATGATCATTGCTTTCTCAAGACATGCCCGTTTGTATGGATGTTAGACAACTCCAGGCTGCCTTGCTGTTTCTGTCCAGCACAGATGTATGAGACGGGAGTAAGGTGCATAAATAGGTTTGGAGGAAGGTTTTCTGTTACCTGCTGGTAGTAATTTATGGTGGGAAAGCAACAGGCAATTAAACACACCTTACATTGCTGAGCATTAACGTGCAGTGCTGTATGTTAGAACATTTCCCTTGATGTTTTACTTAATGAAAGTGAAGTGTCTGTCTTCATAACCTAGTAAAGTTCTTTCCCCACAAGGGCTTGAGTGGTTTGTTTCAAGAATTTCTTATGGTATGCACACATAGCACACACCCTGGCCTACATTTCAAGCTACTGCTCCATCGTAGACTGAGAAAAAACAGAAGAAAGGATTGATTAGCCCTCTACTTATTTCTCTGTGCTGTCTTGAATGTGGTGAAAGCGCTTGGAGTTCTCGTGTTGTTTTTAACAATCATCGCCACCCTAAGATGCCTGGTAAGAATTTAGCGATATGTGCAGAGAATATGGTCTTCTTGGCTGTTCTACCTCCTGTACAAAGTGACTCTTTGAAGTATTTTAACTAGTAGATTTTTTTCAAAGGTATCAAGCATGTATAAACTTCATTTCAGGTCAGGCTGGGTTACAGAAGCAGCTGGCCCACAGCTAAAACCAGTATTACGGGCCTTCCATTTTCTAGAGGATTGCTTTTCAGTTGAAGCTGCTGCAAAGGGAGGAAACTGGTCTCAACAGAAATGCTCAGGTAGAAGCAAAAACTGCAGATACCAAGAAGATGAAGCAGTCTCAAAACCACTGTTCTTGTCTGTTCGTTTGTTTTTCTCCTCTGTTCTAAAACTGTAAGTCTGTTTATTGGCTTGATGTTTAAGAAATGTACCAAGTTCAGTCTGATCCTGAGAAATAATACTAAGTGCCATTCCTGAGCTGGTAGTACAGCAGTGGAAACTGGGCTGCTGCTGTAGCCTTACTAGCGCTTTGAGGCTGTCATTAGAAATGCAGTTCTGTGCTTTCCCATGACTTGCAGACTCAGTTTTCCCTTGGGAAAGGTCAAATACCTGCAATGGAAAAATCTTGCATCATGCATTGCACTGAAGGTGGAGGCGTCACTCCCCACTGGGCCACTTTTCATTCACAGCTTTTCTGGGCACTTCATGCAGCCTGGTCGGTGGCTTCCAGGTCTTGGAGCTCATGAAGATCGGACTCAGAAAACATGTTAGCTTTACCAGAGTGAATTTAGCAGGGTCTGAAAACAAAGTGACAGCTGCAATGGTGATGGTGCCGTTGTTGTGAGCATGCTGGGTGCGGTACAGAACCAGTAACGTCAGCGTCCTGAGGATTTTGTGGTTTCAGGCTGTGGTTTGCATGTCTGAATAACAGCCAGCAATACATTGCTGTGGGAAGTATCTAATCAGTCCCACAAAACCTAATCTAAAGAAGGTATTTGGAAGTGGCCACGGTATTTATTAGCCATTTTATTTATGAAAGTAGTGGCTGGGGACCAGTGGAAAAAATGGTGCCAGAGGCTGTGCAGATTCAGCACATGATGCAGACCTTGCCTGTGCAGAGCTTACAAGCTGCAACATGCCAAGCTGGAACCACACGTCCCAGATGCTTTACTGCTCAAACCTGAGTGTCATCAGTCATTCGTTTCAAATTTGGGGTTATTTATTTGACAACACAGAGCAAAATCCCCGCTGACTTGACTGGGACTGTGTGTTTAACAGAACTCTTGGGAGGCTTCAGCAGGTTTGTGCTGAGCCTGCACTGAGCATGTGCTGTAGCACACAAGTCAGACACCAGCAAATCTGAGGAGTTGTAACTCAGAGCTGGAAGGAAGTAGGTATAAACCTTGGGCTATTCTCCTGATCTAAGAAGAGGGCTGAGTGCCAGGAACACTGAGAATTTAATCCTTAAAATAACAATGTTAGTTTAGCATACCTTGAAAAATGTGCTAGCTAGCTTTCTTCAGCCCAGCGCTCCCTCCCATGTCGTGCCGGGTGCAGGGACCAGCTGGAAAAGAGCCGGGAGGAGAGGAAGGTGCTGCTGACATTCTTACTGGCTCCTTGCATAGCTGCATAAGTGTTTTTTCCAGGGCCAGGGTGCTGCACGTTTCCTTTTATGCTTCCAAAGAGCTGGACATCCTTGGACAGCACATTGTCCATAAATGCAGCATGTTGTTATTCTTTGAACAGCTTCCCATCTTTGTGAATGTAATCAACAGAGGACGTCCTGCATTTCTCTGGAGGGAGGTAGCCTAGCCTAAGATCTACAGTGTCAACTGAAAAAGAAAAGAGATCCGATGTGGGCTTCCTCTTGCTGGTCTGTACAGGATTGTATTGTTCTCAGATGGATTTAGGATCTTGTTCCCCGACAGCCCTGTACAGTAGCCCAGAGTGGGCAGGCAGACAGCACAAGGCTCACTTTTACTACCTGCTCATCTGCCAGGCAGGCTGGTTTTTTTCATCGCCAAAACAAAACAAAAAGCAAAGCTGCTGATCGCTCCATCACATTGGGCAGCTGGTGCAGGCTCTGTAAAGTAAACAGCTCTGTGAGCTTACCTTTGGGGAGTCACATGCCAGAGGAACAGAAAGAGCTGCTGTCTGTGTGATGTGCATGGAGCCGGTTTCCTTACTCACGCAATCCCTGCTTTTATAACAGCCTCTGGCAGAGGCTGGAGAGAGTTCAGAATAATCCATGGAAATGTGTTTTCTAAAAGAGGAAAATTATATTGTAGAGGTTCAACATCTCCAAGTGAAGGCTGCGCTGCTCTAGTCACTGTTCAGATAGAAAAAGATACTCCCTTGTCCAAAAGCTCATTGCCTGCAGTGCAAATGTTGCTGTGCAAGTACAGCAATAGGTTTGCAGATATTCCTACGAGTGTTTCCTAGGCAAATGAAGTCTCATCTCCTTGGCACTGTGGACATGGCAGGGAAGATAGGCAGACATTCAAAGCATGGAAACTTCTAAAGAGAAGATCACTGGGATACTGTTTACAGGGTGGCTTAAGCAAATGAACCATGATTTGAAATAACTGTTGCAAAGTTTCTGCTTTAGGAGGGGCAGAAGATGCTGAAGAGTACCACCGAGTGATTTGGGTACGATCTGTGTGCTCAGGTGGCTCTAAGCCATTTCAGAAGGCATAAACAATGCACTGACTCAAAACTTGGGCTGAACTCTTGCCAGTGAGTTAAAAAACTTACTCCCTTTTGTTATATCAATTAAAAGCATGAGCGTGTTCAGAAACAAGTGGGTATCCTTGAGCGTAGTGACATTGGATGTAATAATATTCCTGTCTGGTCTGGGAGGAGAAGTCAAACAGAGACCCCGCAGACAGATCCTGCTGTGCTGTGGCTATGGTGTGACCATGTCATTGCCTTGTCCCAGCTGAGTGACTTCGCAGCCAAAGATGTAGAGTGTGCCTGAATTTTCCAGCTTAGGTGTTTTTTTGGCTTCTCACATGAGACAGCTTTTGGAGCAGGGAGGTTCTTTTTTCCAACACATTTCTAAATTGTCTGTTTCTGCCTCTTGGAAGGAGAGCTGGCGGCATGTGTGTCTGCCTGGTTGGGTTTCCTTGGAGTGGCACAGGAAGTCTCATAGTTTCGTTCTCATTTAAAATTAACACCAATTTAGCAAGCACCATCTGAAGACAAATGGTATTATTCTCCTTAGGGTGGCTCAGATTCTTGTTTGATGAGAAACAGTCTTTTAGTGCTGCAACTTTGAATGTCTTGTTTAGAGGGTTACATTATCAGTGCAACTTTGGCCTGATACTTTTTAAATTAAACTTCTCTGAACAGCATTTGAAATCTTAAATTAAGACTTGTTTCTTTCATAATCTGCAAAGCTCCTTTCTTACTAGGCTATGGATCTACCAGAGTTCTGTGACGTGAGTCTCCATGCAATGCTTTGTAAGTGCGTAAGCCACAATTTGTTTCCACCATGTGCTCGCAGGCTGCAGTAATGCAAGAGGTAGGATTTCTCTCTGTTAACTTTATCTAGAAGCTAGGACAGATTCTTTTTGCCTAACCCTGGCTGTCGAAGATCTGGTTCTAGGGCATGAGCTCATCATCTGTTTTAAATAGAGCCGGTAGGAAACTATCATCTCTTCCCGAGGGTGTTTCCTATCTGGACTTGTTATCTAAGAAGGGGGCATGAACACACAATCAATACCCTTCCCTTTCCTCTCAGAGTGATCTGTCTGTCCTGAAGGGAAGGCTCCTGAAGAGGCTTGGATGATAAGCCTGGGCACAGCGTCTTGCTTTTGGACGGACAACAACAGGTGAAATGGGCCTGGACCAGCATGATGAGGGAAACCCAGGTGCGGGAGGGGTAAATGTGCACTGCTGCAGAGCCTTCCTGTTCCTGCTAGCGAGACGTTTTGTTTTCTCAAAAGCTTATCTGTTTCCTCTAGTTGTATCAGTTGGCCTAACAGAATAGGTTGCACAAATATTGCCAATACTTCCTTCACAATGCACCCTCACTGCACAAGATGAATTAAAATGGTTTCTACAAGGCTAAGCATGGCTGTCACAAATGCAGGAATTCCCTTCCATGTGAGTCTTCTCTGAAGAATCCAGTCAAGTATCCGTCATCCCAAGCTTGCAGCCAGACTAGCTTTTGAGCCATGAAGGCTTAACCTTTGGATCCAAGATTGGATGGGACCACAGCAGGTCCCAGCTCAAAGCCCACACAATACCTTCAGCCTGGGCAGAGATGAAGGGGCCAGAGCCGTGTGCAGCATAAGGGGCCAGCTGAGTGTCTCACCATCCTGGTGGCCATCTCTCCCTGCTTGTCCCCAGGGCGTGTGTGCAGCTACTCAGTGACAAGCAGGCTGGGAACCAGTCCAAAACCAGAACCGGTGTGTGTGCCGCTCCCTCTCATAGAATCATAGAATCACCAGGTTTGAAAGGACCCACTGGATCATCGAGTCCAACCATTCCTAACACTCGCTTAAACCATGTCCCTCAGTACTTCATCAACCTGTTCCTTAAACACCTCCAGAGAAGGTGACTCGACCACCTCCCTGGGCAGCCTGTTCCAGTGCCCGATGACTCTTTCTGTGAAGAATTTTTTTCTGATATCCAGCCTGAACCTCCCCTGGTAGAGCTTCAGGCCATTCCCCCTTGTCCTGTCCGCTGTCACTAGGGAGAAGAGCCCGGCTTCCTCCTCTCCACAACCTCCTTTCAGACAGTTGTAGAGAGTAATAAGGTCTCCCCTCAGCCTCCTCTTCTCCAGGCTAAACAACCCCAGCTCTCTCAGCTGCTCCTCATAAGACTTGGTCTCCAGTCCCCTCACCAGCTTCATTGCTCTTCTCTGGACACGCTTCAGAGCCTCAACATCCTTCTTGTGGTGAGGGGCCCAGAACTGAACACAGTACTCAAGGTGCGGTCTCACCAGTGCCGAGTACAGAGGGAGAATAACCTCCCTGGACCTGCTGGTCACACCGTTTCTGATACAAGCCAAGATGCCATTGGCCTTCTTGGCCACCTGGGCACACCGCTGGCTCATCTTCAGTCAGCTGTCAACCATTACCCCCAGGTCCTTCTCATCTGTACAGCTCTCCAGCCACTCTTCCCCCAGTCTGTAGCACTGCAACAGTGCTACAGTGAACTCTCCTTCACTTTAATGCTGATATGCACGCTTTTAACTCCTGGCCCCTGCTGAACTTCTTTTGCTTTGCAAATTGAGGGTGCTCTGCAGTTATGACAAGGAAATTTTCTGCCCAGATGCCTGAACACTAGTGTTCTGCTTGTTTAAATATTTGTTCAAGCCAGCTTGACTTCCCAGTGCATTTTTGCATGAGGGGTTTTGGAGCGGAGGGAAAAAGTCACTTCTAATAAATTCTCATCCTCTGGTGTGATCCCATGAGAACATTTGGCCAACAGTACCCTCTGTCCTGACAGCAGCACTTCGCATCATGTCTCCCCATCATCGTCCCGGATTTCTTCATGGTCACTTCTTACTTAAGCAAGTATGTGGACAAATGTGTATTTCCCATGCACAGTCTGAACAAAAACTTTCAGGGCTTTTAACTTCCAAAACACTTAATCTGGTGTGTTCACATGTGCTGTGTTTCCTGAGAGAGAAAATAAATATGGACGGGTGGAGGAAAACAGCTGCTGCATCATCCGCTTCCTCAGCGTTGTATGTTTGGTGACTGGTTGGTGCAGTGTATCCTGCAGAAATGACAGGAATTGGGATTGTTCGAGGGATAACTTAGAACTGGTGAGATAAAGGTCATGCCTGTGAAAAGAAGCACTGGCAATATTTGTACTGAACCTTTCCCAAGCTTTACATGTAATATCCACAGACGTTTGCCACTGCCAGCCTCCAGCTTGTGATCTGTTCAAGTCACTGCTGTTCCTATTCTTTATTTGGACAAAGCCCCACTTGCTCTGAACCACTTCACACCTTCGCTTATGATCACCATTTCCAATGTCCTTGCTCCCCAAGGGGATGTCCTGTATTGGATCTTGGTGCTTTGAGTGCTTTTTAAAAGACCTGGCAGTGCAAGCGGCAGCAGAGACACCAGGCTCTGCCCCAGGCACCCACTGTGTTTTAGCCTGACTGATACTCTCAGCAGCCTTTTTTGAGCAATTATTTCTGGAATTGTGTGTCTGAGCTCAGTAGTTGGAGCGTCCCTATGCAGCCGACTGATTAGAAACAACCCAATTACCACCCCACTCCGAATTGACTTTTCAGCACACGCACATTTGAAAAGTACAAGTGCTCACCCCAGGAAATGCCTTGAAATGCAGAAAACAAAAGAACTGCGGGATGTTTGCTAGCATTTGCCAAGCCTTTTTTTTTTTAAAAAAAAAAAAGTAATTTGTATTAGGAATATACCTATCCCCTCAGCTGCGGTATTTTCCTGTATGTCAAGGTAAATTGCCTAGAGAAGAGTTGTGCCTAGGTCGGTTTGTTCTGCTCAGTTAAAATTGTAGCAGTTTGACATCAATGGGAACACTAAAGAAGCAGGCGCACAGACCTTGTTCTGTAGGTGTTAGCAAACAATTTGGCAGTTAAATTCTACCTGTTTGTGGATGCTTGCATTTAAATGAGTTGCAATTAAACACAATTAGCTGTGTGTGCAGTTCTGGGAAGCAAGAGAAGAGCAATGGAGGATGATGGTCGGCTCTGACAGGTTTCCTGGAGCTCTTGCAGGTCTGTTGGCCAGGAGGAGATGGCACAGCAAGGTCTTCTCTAGAAGCCACTGCCTTCTGCAGCAGTGTCGAAGGCATCCTTGGCTGCATGGCTTGTGGTTAGAAGTTTGTGTTGATAGTGCCCACCTCTCCGAGCAAAAGCATCTTCCCAAATGATGGCAGCAAAGTCAGGAAAGGTGCTAGCTGCTTCGTGAGGACAAACCTTCTACCCTTGGTCATGCACAGCAGCCCTTCAAAATCTAGCGTTTTAACTACCAAAACCTCTCTTTTTATTCTGGGGAAGATGTGGGTGTGACATGAGATACGGGGTCCAGGTATGACGTTCTCTGAAGTTCTGGGACCTGCTCCAGCACTGGGTGCATGTAGTGGCTTTGATGTAGGTTTGTCTCTTACTGTACCATCAGGAAACGTGCTCTACAGCCATTCATCAATCACACATCAGTATGCTGTCAATCACTGTGATTTATTTGGGTTTTCAGTAACAAACTGATTAAATTGCACATTTCGTAAAAACAAGGGTTTCACTCATGGCACTGAGTAAAATTACTGCACCTGTCCACAGAAACTAGCAGAGGTTACAGTGTCTGTTTACTTCCCTCATAAAGAAAATCTTGTTAAACTCTGTCTCACATATTTTATAGCCATGATAAAAGCCCCTGAAGAATAAGCTGTCAGGAAAATTTATCTGCTGTTAATTGGGCAGATACTGGGAAGTCTGTGGTGACACAGAGAGGTCCCTCAAACAAATGAAGGGAGAGTTTGTGGGATGGCTTTTGCTCTCTTACAAAGTTGTGATGCTGGAAAGGTCAGTGATCGCGGGACATGCAGCATTACAGATCAGGTTTACCAAATGACTGCAGATCTCTGTGCTGGAATGCGAGATCACTTGTCTTTTTCAAATCAACTTCTGTTCCTTGGTTTGGCCCTGCATGATGTTTTTCCTACCTACCCGTATTTTTAACAAACTACACAAGAGCTATTTTCAGCCTGTGATGCTAATTGTGTGTTGATCAAGCCCCGTCTGCTCCTGTTCTCTGAAGTCAAGTTTTGGCTGGTCTCTGGTTGAGCTGCATTCTGAGGCTGTTTCCGTCCCTGTGGCCATGGCTGTCCATGTTGGCTACCTCTGCTTAAGCTTTTATCTGTTACATACTTTGTCTACACAGTAATCCAGTTGTTTCCAATTTTGTTCTCCATATGTTTTGTTGGAAATGAACACAAAGGAGGCTCTGAGAAAGTCATTCCAACCGATATGTGAAGTTTCCTAGGACAGCATGATGCGAGGGTTTAGTGCTCAGACTTGCTCCCAATGGGGTATTTGGCTCCCAGCTTGGCAGGACACCTCTGCAGTTCCCATTGCAGAGATGTTCCCCTGTGAGAGTGTCACTGGGAGCTTGCTGCCAGCAGTGCCCAATGCACAACTTAAACCCAGAATCCCAACTGATATGGGAAAGAAAAGGTTAACTCCGTCTGTGTTTTTAGAGGGATCCTTTTGTGCTGTGCCTAGCAATGATGATCTTCTGTGTGTATTTGCTTCATTTGCTTCAAAGACCCACAGAAGTTCCTGGAAGGGACTGTGCACACCAGCGTGGATCCCTTCATCTGTCAGAGGTGTTCAACTGCATCCAAGACACCACTGAGAACAATACATTGCAGGTCAGGGCAATTCAAGACCATCACTGACAGCCGAGTCTAGCAAGGAATTTAGCTTGTCAGAAGAGACCTATCCAAGTGGAAATCTAACCCAGACAGTTAGTGAACCTTCTCATTCATGCAGAAGGTGGTTTTTCACTGCCCCTTATGACCTAGGAGTTGATGTTGTGCTTCACCAGGAGGAAGCCATTGCGTTCTGCTAGTCAGTAGCCCTGATACCATGCTGGAGCTTCTTGAGTGACTGAATGAAGAGTTAAGACTGCAGAGCCAGTTTTCTGCAGGACCCTGCTGCTTCCTTGTTGTCTCAGACTGAAGCATTGATCTAAACTAACCAGTTTAGTATGGGTGAGGATCACATGGGGCTATAGATAGCTTCCCAGCTTCTGCAGCACAGACAGTGATAAATGGTCCCTGGGAGAGGAGGATGTTTAGTCGTTATCTGAGGATGATTTGACATACATGAATAACTGCCAAGCCTCCAGACCACTATCCGTGTTGCATCATGCTAAAGGTGCTTCTTGTCTTTAATGTGTTGTAATGCACTGATTGTTTTGGATGGCTTTTTCCTTTGAAGAACATTTTCTCCTAACATTGCCCTGTAGACAGAGGGGCAGGCACAGGTCATGTGCCCCTGAGCTCTCGCAACACAATAGGGACCGAGATAGACCACCCTAGATTTCAGAGAGACCCTGTGCCAAGCCACTTCTTTCCCAGTCTGCTCTGTGTACCAGCAAGGTGGGCACCAAGAGGGGATAGAGAAATCAAGAGCCATGTTTCTGAGAGAGCAGGAGGCTGTCATGGCCAGCTGGGGCTGGAAAAATGTTCCTTGTGTACTCATCCAGCCTGTGATGCTCAACTGCTCCAAGGAGTCCTGCTTTACTGAAGAGAGCGCTTCCCAAGGCTCTAGTTGATTTTTCACAAGTGAGTTTGAGCACTGGCCAAGACTGCTGACAGCTCAATAGTCAGCTACAGAATATACTTTTCTGTCATTTTGATATATGTTCTTCTCTGCAACCAGAGTCCCGTGGAAAAGAAAAATTGGAAGGAGTTTAAGTTAGCTCAATGCAAGTTTATTCTTTAACTGACCTAGCAAATGAAACATATTTTTAGTTGGTTTTTTTTTTCTGGAATATGAAAGAGAAATGTACCAAAAAGTAACCTCCACTGTAAGTTTTGTGACCTGCTACTGTGATGTCTGCCATCGTGCAACATGCAGAGTGTCTCTGTCACTGGAAGAAAAGCCAACCTGAAACCATGAGAGCAAGATCTGCTCTGGGCTGAAGTTCCCACCTGCACGTGGTGGTCCTGTCCAGGTAGACTCTGATGTGCTGAGGCAACACCCAGGACATCGGAGCTGAGCTCTACAGCACAATGCTCCACTTCAGGGTATCTGAAAACTCTCAGTTACTGGGAGTTTCTCTTAGGAAGCAGCCCGAATCCCCTTTTACACATGTGCCTGCGCCCCTTCCACAGCGTGCATCAAGTGTATACAGGGCATTTCCTTGATGACTGGCATTTAGCAGCTGAGTTACAGGTGGGTTTTTGTGTAGTCAGCACAGATGTCACAAAATCCTTCTATTAGATCAGAGAGTGCTGTGTAATGGAAAAATACTTGTAGAAGCGTTCATTTCAAGCAGTTCTTAAAATTTTCTGATATGTAAGCTAGGAAAAACCATTTTTCAGGGTGTAAAAGAAAGAAATGTTTTTTTAGGGAATTTTGTTCATTACTTGGTTTAGATCTCCACTCAAATTAAGGATTGTTGCCAAGAAATGGGAGTTTCTTTATTCATAAAAGCTTCGTGGTTAAATCAACAGGTGAGCAACCTTCACCACCTGAGAGATGGACACACTATTTTTTTACTTGATTTCTATTCGAAGGTTCTTCTCCATTGTATATCATAACTTGCTTACCTTCAGCAATGTAAATTCTTCTTCAGTTGAGGAAAACCTGAAAACCGTAATAATTACTGTTCTCGTTGCACCCCAGCCCTGTAACAAGATAGAATTTGGTAATGAAATAAGGACTCGTGGACTAACCTTCCACCTTTTAAATGAGATGCTTTTATGACAGCCAGCACCAAGGTAGAGCCCATCTCACGGAGCCGTCCTCCTTGTGCTGGATGCTGCTTTGCAGGTGGCATAAGGAAAGCTGATTATCAGTGTATTTTTTTTACTAGTTGCACACTGTAACTTTGCAGCAAGTAAGATCTGGAGCAGCATGGTCTCCCAAAGGAGGCCACGCTTTTGCGAGGAGCTCATGTACTCAGACATGAGGAATGCAGCCGAAAATGAACAGAAAGGAAATTGCCCTGGGGAGCTGCAGTGCTGGAAGTCAAGAAATAATTTGGTACTTGTACAGACAAGTGCTCACCAAATTCTGCACATCATAAATAATAATGTCCCTGCCTCCTATGCATCCAATAGGAAATGCATATTCCCCACTGAGAAAATGGCCCGTGCTAAATAAAGGTTTGCCCTTTGCAGGGAGCCAGAGCGGGGGTGGGGTGGACATAAGGGCTCCCATCTCTTTCCCAAGGCCATTAAGCTTATAAAAATACATATGTGTTCTCTTTAGTAGCTGTTGGGTTTCTCAGCCCAAGAGCCACAACCGGACCACAAAGTTTGGAAAATTTCTGCCTCCCACATCTGTCCCCTCCCCACCAGCAACGCTGCTGGATCAGTAAAATAGGATTGTGCATCTGTGCCTTGTTAGGCCAGTGCCTGTAATTAAATCACTGGCAAAATGACTTCAAGCCACACTGCTTTGGGATGGTGACTCATGGGGGGGAGGGAGCGTCTGACCCTTTTTGTGCTAGCGCATGAAACCACCACTGCCAGATTTACAAGACGATGGTGGTCCTGGTAAGTTAAACCCCCAACAGAGCTTTCCCATGCACTGAAGCTACATCCAGATTTTCCATGCCTGTAGGTCAGAAGTGAACTGTTGTTTTCCTTACCTGCTTCCAGAGAAAAAACATGGGAGAATATTTGCAGAGTTCCATAAGATCCTAGGCTTGCCGGTAAGCGTCTTCCTAGCCATCCCTGGCTGATACTGCTACTGCCTGAATGAAAACATGCCGTGTAAATGCAGCACATGACTTTGGATTAGTTTGTTAATGATGGAGATCGTATTCCATACGGGGCTTTGCCAGGTGTTCCCAGCCCAGTTGCACAAGGCCATGGGACCTACCATAGCATGCCGGAAAGACCTGGATGGGGGGTGGGGGAGGGAGAGGAGATGGAAAAGGGGACAAAATATTGAAAAGGGAAGAGTGAGACAGGCTCCTCAGAGGGTGCTTTGCCTGGGGCCACCTCAGTGCTGCCCTGGGCTCACGCCTGGTTAGGAGCCTCTCCTTGCTCAGCCATGCCCTTCTGTGTCCTTTGCAGGTCTTGCGATGAAAATCACCCCTATGTGAAGCCTGATGCATACGTGAACAACCTTGCCGAGGCAGTTGACATTATCCTCCAGCAGCTGTAAAATTGATAGTGCCGTGGGCGACAGGAAGGAATGAGGAGGAGGCCTTGCATGCAGCCCCTCCATGAGACCACTTCATCCTTTCCCACCTGCATCTGATGTTAACAAATGATCCGGCCTCGCCTGGGTTGGTGAACGCCTGTGCTTGTAGACGTTTCATGTAACAGTACTAAAGTGCTCTACTGACCTTGTCAGTGGAACACAGCACTTGCTGTCCTCTGGCACATCCTGAACATCTTCTCCTTGGTGCTGTGCTCCTGCCAGCACAGGTGAAAACAGCTGTCCCTAAAATGTCAGGCTCTTCCCCCCCTGGGGCTGAGCCTTGTCTGCCCGCGGGGAGCCCTGAGGGTGCTAAGGGGCCTCTGCCTCCTGCCAGTGCAAGTGGGGCGCTGCCCCCTCTTCGCTCACAGCAGGGACCCAGCCTGGAGGTGCCCAGGTGGGAGATGGGAGGCCCAGCACCCATTTATGGGCAGGCTTTGCTGTTTAACTCACCCTTCCTGTGCCTTTTGGAATGCCTGAGATGGGATGGGGGACATCCTTGAGGCCCCTTTGCAAGCAGCAGGTAAATAGTGAATCCAGCTGTGTTTACAGCGAACCCAACAGCTGAAGACAACCTGGGTCCCTGAAGGACACCAAAGTGATGCTGCATGTTCCTGCAGTGGCCTGGGAGTGTTGGAAACCCTTGTGTTTCAGAGCTACCAGACGGCTGAGCTGCACGGCACCCCTCGGGGACAGCAGGGGAAAGGGGCGTAGGAATTAGATTATAATAGAATAAACCACATCTGGGAAAATGACATTTGTGCAAATTTTTTTGATCCATTTTTGTGGCTTTTCATCCTCTGTGTAGCAGTCCAGCCAAACTGAACAGCACTGTGCACATCTGCGCACATGCAGTGTGTACCACAAACCCCAGCTGAACATGAGGGCTGTGATACCTCACCAAGAATTCTTTTTTATCCTTTAATTCTTCCTTTTTTTCTGATATACTAAGCTTATCACTTCAATCTGATTAAGTTTAAGCAGCTAACTATCCTGCCATCTGTCACAGAACTTTTTAAACTACTCACTTGAATTGCAGCCGCTTTCCTGTCTGGTTTAGAGAGGCTGTAGGGGCCCATCACCTTGTTTCCCCAAGGATGTATTTAACACCCTGCGTGCCCTTGTCCTGCTGTGAGCCTGCCTTGCCTGGGTTTGGGTTTTTACTTTATGGGGTGGGACATTACCCACCCTTAAAGACAAAGCATAAGGTGCTACTTGGCACTTGGATGATGATTTGCACTGTGCTGTTACCTCTTTGGCTGCATTGCAGCTAAATAGCAGCCAGCGTCAGTCTGGGGGAGCCATGGGAGACACTCCCCTGCCTCAGGAGTGTGCATCGAATCTGCCTGCACGAGAGTATCCAGAAGTGCTAGAACACCTTTGCTATCCCTGACACGAACACCCTGATGGAGTGGCCCAACCCACTGCCCATTTCTGGGACCCCCCCCCCCAGCCCCAGCCCCCGTGGAGATGCCAAGGAGGTTCAGCCAGACCCCTCCAGGAGAGGACCCCGAGGGTCACAGTGTCCCCGTGCCTCTAACCCCGCAGCAGTGCCCAGCCACGCAGACAGCACAGAGAGGTGAGACGCTGCTGGGGTTACTGAACCAGGAAGCTTTATTTACACAGTAAAAGTAACAAGCGATTTCCTGAGACTGAGCTGCTCTAGTGCAATCACGTCATGGAGGGGGATGAGGGCAGCCCCACCGGTGGGGGCACCTCGGGCAGCCCCTCCCAGGGACGCACATCCCGCCGTGCTTGTGCAATGGCCAGCGAGACTCGGCTGCTACAGGTCATAGCTTCAGAAGGCTTTTTCTTTTCTTCTTTTTTCTTTTTGTTTTGTTTTTGGCCATCCTCTTCCTTTGATTTCTCGAACACCAAACTCAAAAACGCTGTAAAGCACTGCTACAATCCTATAACATCCTACAGAAGTCTGTTAGCCTGTTCAGCCAGCAGCTTTTCAACAATGCACTTGAAACACGACTTTATTGGCCAAATAGGCTATGCTAGAACATGGAAAAATTACAATCTATTTTACAAATACTTTGTTTTTTTCTTAAATGCAGTCTTTCATAGAACAGGCTCAAAGAGCTGCATCTGCAAATGCACAGCAAATTCCCTGTGTGCATGCTAAGACTTTTCCTATTAATATGCTTTTTTCTCAGGATGATGAACCCTTATTGCTGCTGAGACAGCTTGCTGTAGTCCCGGAACAGCTGCTGGCCAGACCGGGTCATGTCCTGGGCAAGCCACCGAGTCTCTTCACAATAATGAGCCTGTTTTAGCTACCTAGCAAGGAATAACATCCCTTGTCTGCATATTCATTTAATATCACATTCTGGCAGCCGGCAGGAATTTGCCGCGGGAGGGGGGAGTTGTTACCAAAGCATCTGTGTAATAGGTGAAGCCCTTTAAAAACTGAGAGCAGGATCCCCTGCAGAGGATGCGCTGCTCTTCTGCTGCAGGCATAGGGCACAGATCTCCCGATGCCAGGGATCAATGCCACTTCTGACTTTACAATCAACAGGATGTCCCCTGAATCTGAGGCACATACTATATTATATTTAATATTTTTAATTACTTTATTTATATATATATTGTTATATATATATATAAATCCACAATTGTTTTACCTCTACAGAGAGAGAGAAAAAGAATTTTAAAAGTAAGGCTTTCTTAAACTGAGAATAAGTACATGAAATCACACCAACCCAATAACGAAATGCCCACCAGAACACCACCGTGGCCTCAAAACCATCACTAACTCTAGGCTGCGTCTACACTGACGCACCCAGTGTAAGGCCATGACTCCTTGGAGAAGTGTCTTTAGTAAGGCAAACAGGTTGTGTGTATGTAAACTGAATGCTACGGCTACACTGAGGACAGCTGGGTAGTGGTCCATTGGTCACCTTCCTACCAGGGCTGGGGGGGAGGGTGCCACCGGTAGCAGCCCTTGGAAAGAAAAGAGAAGCCCTTAGGAATTACAGCCCCAGTGATGCACGTGCAAGAGCCCACCTGGAGCTCTGGCAGCCACTGGACGTGGATTTGGGTGAACTTATCCTTTTTCAGTCATTCAGGAGCTGGCAGCTGCGGAGGCGCCCATGGCCAGCAGGAGCTGTGTGCCCCGAGACCAGGGAAGTGTCAGTGGTGGGAGGTATTGAGGAGCATCAGGAAGACCGAAAGCTGAGAACCGTGCTGTGGCCGTGCCGCTGCAGGGGTGCAGGCCAGAGGGGCAGCCGCAGCCTGGGCAAGCGCTGGCATGGCTGGACCCTCCCAACATGTCCCAGCAGGCAGCACCTTCCACCACAGGGGGGCTAAAAACCAAGCTAGGATGTATTTTCCTTTAAACAATGCATCGAGTGATACTTTAAAAGAGCTGGAGAACTTTCCAAAATGAAAAGACATCCCTGTCATCCCCTCCCCAAATATCTGGGGCTGGCCCTGCCTGCCGCATTCAGCCTGGAGGGAGCAGATGTGACCACTGCCGCCAACAAAACCTCTGCGGTGCCAGGACAGGGATAAAGCTATATAACAGCTGATGGGTTCCACTGTGATGGGAGACGCCACACACATCCCAAACCACCGCAGAAAAAAGTGCACTAACATAAGTAGAAATGATGAATAAAACCTGTACCGTGGCTCCCAGCCCTTTCTGAGTCACAAACTCCTAAAGCTTCGCCAGTGGGGGTGCCGAAGCCCACTAAAAATGTCATGCCTTCAATTGCTGTTGGTATCAATGATTTTTTTTACCTTGCTTACTTTTGCAGAGCTCAGAAAGTAAACCCTGAGCTTGAGGGGAACTGCAGAAGATGCTGGAAGCCACTCGTACAGCTTTCCTAGAGCTTTAAACAATCAAACAAAAAAAGAGGGACAAAAAATGTATATGTGTCCTTCTAAACCTGTTAGCAAGCGGACAGCTTATTTTTACCAAAGAGAATTCATATTGTATATTGTACAAATGTAATG
The DNA here is from genome assembly GCF_017976375.1 of Cuculus canorus. Taxonomy (NCBI): domain Eukaryota; kingdom Metazoa; phylum Chordata; class Aves; order Cuculiformes; family Cuculidae; genus Cuculus; species Cuculus canorus. Next base: position 189,004 of record NC_071407.1, on the reverse strand, counting down.
GTCACCACTTTATCTGTGCTTGAAAAGGCACAGGAAGAAAAAAAGCTTTCAGTGCTGCTACCTGGGTTTTCAGCCTTTCAGCAGCTGATTTTTGTCAAGTAACCCTGTGGCGTGCCTTGGGCATGCAGCCCCTTCACAGTAAGACAGAAACAAAAAAAAGGGCAGCAGCTGTGCCTCAGGCAGCAAGGAGGGCACAGCCACCCGCAAATGGGTAAATGGCCAAGACTGCAGCTTTTCCCTGATGGGTCTGAGAGAGGGGACTGGGAAAAGAAAACATAAGAAAGGCATTTGAGCATGCCCAGGCAGCGCCTGCCAAGCGCTCTGCAGATGCCACCTCATGCAGGAGCTGTGCGGGCTTGGGGTCCCTTTAATTCCTCATAAGGTAAAGGAAAACTATTAAAAAAAAAAAAAAAAGTAAAAATCCAGCTCTTACCATTTTTAAACTTAGGCAAAACGTTTCACTTGCGATTTCCTTCTCATGGCACTGCCAGGGATGCGGGGAGCGAGGGGTGCTGAGGCCGCACGGGATGCAGCAAGAGAAGGGGAGCCACAGCTGCCCCTACAGCCACCAGCCAGCACTTGGTTTGCAAATCTCAATATTCTAGTTTCCCCTGCTTTTTCCAGTCCCACAGGTGGTGGCTTCTCCTTGTGCATCCCTTTATAAGCAAGCGCAGGTGGCACCCAGGGGAGCATGGCTGGACTCATCACCTGCAACCCTAAATTTGCAAAAGCCATTTACTCACCGAAGGCGAGTTGCTGGTGCTCCCTGTGCCTGGTTTCCCCAGTCAGACAGGCAGGTTCAGATCCTGGCTGATCTCTGACTACAGTAGTTACAAAGAATTTCAAGATTTACACATGCACGCACACAAATTGCTCTAAATACCTGATGAAGTTTTGGCAAAGCTGCTTTGTCCCCTCCAGCTGGCAGGAGAAGAGCCGTGGCAGGACCTCGCAAACCCCGCGCAGGCAGCTCTCCACAGCTCTGCTGGCAACCCCCAACCCCGGGGTGAGAGGACTACCTCCCTCCTCAGTTGTTTTCTATCTGCTCGATATCTAACTCGCCGTCCAGCTGAAAGAGGCTATCGGCATCCACTCCACAACTCCGCCACACCGTCCTGTCCTCCTCCTTCCCACCCCCCTCCTCCTCCTCCTCACAGGACAGGTCATCCCTGCTGGCCTGGTGCTGGTCAGCCTGCGAGCGTGGTGGCTCTGGAACCGGGGTGCAGGCAGGGGTCCTGCCTGGCATCACCTCTGAGGAGTCGGGGCCCGTGGTCCATGGCTGGGGGCCGAGGAGCCGCTGGGAGCCGTCCTCAGCTGTGGCGCTAAGGCAGGTGAGGCTGTTGAAAGTCTGGCGGTTCTGCAAAGGCAAAGAGGCAGCTGACAGGCATGGGGACAGGAACCGGAGGGAATCCTGAAGCTGTGCTGGGCTAGAAGTTACACCAGGTGAGCAGAGCCTCCTGGCCCCCAAACCTGCACTCCCCCGCATTCCCAGCAGAAAGCTAGCAGACCAGCAGAGGCATTCAGTTCGCAGCCGCCTGGTCCCCGGGCAGCTGCTATAAACGCCCCCCTCCCCATCCATGGCAGCTTCTCCCTGCCCTGCAATGGGTGATGGCGTCACATTCCCATCCCAGTGTGGATCAGCCTCATCACCATCCCCAGCCCAGTCGCAATTGTAAGGCTGCACAGAGCTCTTCTGCCAAAAATAAATTAATGTATCAAACAACTCCATTTATTAAACTGGCGAAGAGAAACTTTAGCCTCTTCTTTATGCAGCAGGAGCTCATGTGCTGCTAAACTCTCTGCTGTCATAGCTCGTGGCTGTTCTCCCTTACTAAAGACCTTACTAAGGACGTGAGGTCAGTTCTCCGTCCCTCGTCTCTCAACTGAAGAGGCTCCATGGCCAGTTGCCTGGGCCAGAAACTCGATTTAGTCTATGTGCTCACATCTTCAAAACAGTTTAAAACTCCCAGCAACGATGAGGAGCTTGCAGGCATTCAAACCCCTTCACAGAAGAGAAGACACAACCTCTTGGAGATGCTGTCTGACCACACGCATGCTTACCTGAGAGGGCATGCCTTTCACCCAAGTTGTTTTTAAAAGGAGCATACTAAATCCTAATTAGTGAATGCCAATGGAAATCACATTGCCACCCTGCTGGTTGTACGGCAGACGTGTGCTCTGAGCAGAAGACAACCATGAAGCATCTAAGCAGCTAATGCAAACCTCTTGCAAGAGCCAGTGTGCAAGCAAGCCTGCGATGGTGTGCTTCCTTCAGACACTCAGCTACCGGACAGGCCTGGATGTGCAGCCGATAAATATCCAGGTGGAAGGCAGAGCCCTTGTCAGCTGGCACTGCTCACCTGATCTACGGCCCCCAAATCCTCAGAAACCACACCATAAACAGGAATGACCACATGGGCATCAGCACTCCCCTCCTCCTTATGTTTGCCTTTCCTGACATGGGATTTACATGCACTATGAAGCCTGAAGCATATTTACAATGAAGAAGGGTTTCAGGTTAGGAGATTCCTCACTTTTAAAGAACTATATCTCAGGGGAGGCTTTTTTCAGTGTCGACTGAAATCTCCATGATGGGAAGACAGCAGCATGGGCACACAGCTTATAGGCTGTAAAAGATGGGCACATGAAGAAAAGCTGCTCTAAAGGGGAAAAAACTACACTCCATGATAAGCTACATGTAGCTCGTGTCTCGGTGAAAATATGGATCGGGTGGGATTCCCCAGAGGCTTCACCAGTGCCTGCCATCAGTCAGTATTTTCTTGAGCAAGCTGTCTGGTGAGGTTAAACCTGCAAAGACAGATGCCAGCAGCAATATGAGTCCAGAGCAGCAAGAAGTCCAGATAAGGTGACCTCTGAGGAATGGTTTAGGAACAGTGAGGTTTAGGCTGAAGAGAGCAAGTGCATAGATAGGTGTAGGAGGGTGTACTGTTTCCAACAGTAAGGATCCTGGAGCTAGATATTTCTGAAAGCTGTAACATCTCATCACCAGAACCCATTAACATTGTTAGACAAAATGTCACTAAGCTCCGATGGATGCTGGGTTGCCTGGGGACAGTGGTGTAGGAGAGCTCCTGGGGTCTCTTGCACTCCTTTGTCTGGGGAAGGCAAACCTCATGTGGTTCCCATTACACTCTCTTCCCAAAAGCCTGGGCCAGACTGAAGCTGAGGTAACCAGAAGTGTTGGTACCTGGCAGTGCCTGCCGCCACACAGTTCATAACCAAACACAGCCTTGCTGCGCACATCTCCGCTGATGTTCACAGGGAATTTATGCACATTTGCTTGAGGCTTTTTTTCCTTTCAAATCTAGGTAAGCTGGGAGTAACTCCACCAAAATAACTAACCGCAGGCTCTAAATGAAGACAAATCATCTCTGCATATCCCTAGAGGGATGCAGGTCAAAGCCCCACCTACTTCACACTCATAATTTCTTAAGAAATTAAAGGTACTGGCACTGAATTCATAGCCACTGACCATATGCTGCTGAAAGGCTTTGGGCACCTCACTAGATGACGCACCACGGTGAAACGAGTCATCGCAGGAGATAACACAGAGGCTGTTGTATCTGAAAGGAGAAGTTCCTGCTGCCCAAGGAGTTGACCACTGCCCAAGTAGGTGGGGGGGGGGGGGGGGGGGGGGGGGGGGGGCACATTTCACATGGTCTTCAGTCTCTGAAACCTTCCAAAAACCCACAAACCTCAAGCTCATCTGAAAAAACAGGCATTTGTCCTCCAAAAACTCAACTGTACCCAGTCTCCATGTCATCTTTCTCCTGTTTTTTAGGTACAAGCCATGCCTCTCTGTGTGGTCTGTCTTCGAGGTGCTGAACGCGCAACCGCTTCAAGCAGAGATCTGCATACTGTGGTTAACAGCCAGCTTACAATTACCACTGCCCTTGGAGAAGGCCTGAGGACATAAGGAGAAATATTTTCTAACTACTTAAAAAAAATTGCAAGCATATTTCCAACAGCAATTTGGGCACTTGAAAGCCTGAGTCTCCTGAAAGTCAACAGCCCTCTCAGAAGTGCAAATCCCTTCTACAAACAAAGCTCTGGCACTTTTGAGAAGGTTAATTTTCCTCCCTCTACTAATCAAGCTCATCTTCTGGCTCTGGAGTTTCCCTGGGCTCAGTACCCAGGCGCGGTTGTGCTGGGCTGCTGCAGGTGGGCTAGAACATCCTGAGAGGATGGAAGATGCTTTACAGCACTTGAGAGAAGAAAATGGGTGATGCCTGCAATTATGAATGAAAGAAGATGCAACCTGGAGAGCAACTGAATAGGTCCAAAGCACATTCTTCCCATCCAAATGAGAAGTGTTTCGAAGCTCAGACACATCTTGGAGAACAGCCGTATCAGTACTTGACTTTCAGGGAAATTTTGCATTTTATTGGACTTTTGGCAAGATAATCAAGCTAACGGCCTCATTTTTCCTGCTCAGATCCCCACACGCTGCAATGCAATGTTTTCCACAAACAACCTAAGTCGTCCCCTGTGAGAGGATGGAAAAACCCTCCTAAGAGTTCTGCAGCTTCCAGTGCTGCAGCAGCTGCTCGCAGACAAAGACCACATGTGGATGCCAGGCAGAGACACTCCCTCTGATGCAGGTTTGCTGGTGCTCAGCTTGGAAAGCAAGTTTCCACAGGCACCGGCTGCTGCAAAATCCCACGCCTCACCTTCCTGGCAGCAGAGATAGCTGCTGTGCAGCCAGGGTCAGCACTGCAAAGATGCGGGGTCGAATGTTTTGGGGAAGGGTTGCCCCAAGATGGTGATAACTAAGCTGGTGACACCTGTGCTGGCTGCAGAGCAGTGGTGGATTAGCCACTACCATCAATGCCGTGTCTGTTCTCAACCCATCTGGAGTTTTTTGTTCATTTTTAATTTATTGAGTGAATTAATCACATCCTGAAGTGCTGAGCAGGCAAAATTGGGCGATCACGTCCTCTATCGATACCGCGCAAAGAGCAGTTTTGGTGGCACAATGCAGTGCTTGTTCCCCATGGCCAGGTAGCCCTGGCCCCGCTCCAAGTCTTGCCACAACCTCGTCCTTCAGCACCAGACCAAAACGGGTATCAGGCATCTCAAAAGCTGTTGATCTCAAGGAAACTCTGGGGATCCAGCCACCTTCCCAATCTGACACAGGTGGCTTTTGGGAGATGCTTCTCACCATCTTGACTTCACCCAGTGAGCATCTGTAATGCACCTTCCACCCAAACCACCTTTATTCACACCACAATAATGTATTTCTGACCGTGTGAGGTGCTGGTTTTAATTCCCCCAGCTCTCCCCAAAGCTGCAGCAATACAGCATGCTGGGCGAACCCTTGGGGAGAGGAACAAAATGAGACGTTGCTAAAGCAAGCACCGTAAAAGTTGTCTAAAAATACAAATAAGAAACCCTTAGCCACTTGGAATGAGCCACAGGGCTGCCAGCCAACCTCCCGAGCAAACCCTTGCTTACAATTGTGGTGACCAACTCAGGCTATGTCTCCTTCTCACAGGGTTCTCACGATGCTCCACACCATGCAGGGACAAAGGCTAAAAGCTGGGAAGGCTATGGGAGCTGAGTCACCTCCACATCCTTCCTTTTCCACGTGTTTTTCCTCCCCTTAAGCATGTGTCCCTTTGGGGGACAGGGGCTGAAGGCCGGCAGCCTCGACAGCAGCAAGCAGGAGAAATCCCTCAGCAACATTTCTTCATGTAACTTTTCGCCTCGTGAAATACCTCGCTGTGAGCTTTTCCCTGAAGCACATCCCTGCACATACGGTGTATCTGCTAGCATAAATATTAGCAGGACTGTGATCCCTGCGGTGATCACGGCTTTTGTGCAAATACTTTTTTTCCCCATCCTGCCAGGTGATTGCTGCAGTTTTCCCGGGGAAGGTGTAATGCCACAAGCTGTCAGCACTACTTGGCCCTACCTACCAAGCTGTCATCACCTCCCGTTAGCACACTAGGCTACAGTTGCTTCATAAAGCTGAAAATAACCTGCTGCCCGGAAGGAAACAGGGAAGCGGGCAGCAGGTGGTGCTGCTCCATGTGGGGGACCATGCGGCTCTGCCAGCCCTGCCCAGCCAGCAAAGTCACCTCCGCTCCGGGCTTCTCGGCTTTAAATCACTCTCAAGCAGTAAACACCTCCTGTAAAATACCCATCGACCTGGATGGTTATCTGCTGCGTTGAATATTTAGTCACAGTGAAGTCCTACCTTGGCATCTGTGGCATGGAAAGTGCTCATCACTCTGCCCAGGAGGACAGTCAGCTGCTTGCAACTAGAAAATGGGTTTCCTTTGGTTTTAAAGCTCTGCAGAACTTCATTACAAGAGCTCCTGTTACGCAGGCCAGACACACACACACACGCATACATTGCTCTCTCCACTTTTAAGGCACATACAGTCTTCTCCAATCCCACCCCCAGGCTGCTGCTCCTGAGGTTGTCTTCCCATAGAGCAGGAAGGGGAGGAAGGGAGACAGGGAGGGAGCTGCACTGGGCAGAGCAAGGAGATCCGCTTTAGGGACTGCTCAGTCCGGAGACTGGAATAACCAACCCCTTCTCTTTATAACCACACAGAGCATCTCAGGCGCTTTGCCAGTGGCCCCAGGCTGCACTGCACATGCAGCTCAGCAGCACTGGCTTCCAAGATGAACATTGCCATTGAGAGGGACGTGGGTTTTACGCCAACCCTGTCCTCCCACAGAAAGAGCCTCTGAGTGATGAATGGAGTGTCAGGAAAGAAGTGACTGAAATACCTAAGAAATGAAAAAGCAGGAGGCAGTTATGTGGTATATGAAATGTAAACCGAGGTTGTGTGCCAGGTGTGGAGGACGGAGCCGGGTTATACGCAGTGGTGCCATGCCAGGAATCTCAAACTCATCCGTTATTCTATTTTTTTCAGATTTTATCTATGGAGGCATTGAGTATTTCCAGGCACTCCTGCACCCTTCATCAGGCTGACATGCCGCAGAGTGTGCTTGCAGCAGCATCCCATTTACAGAGGGGATGTCTCCCTGTCCTGCTCCCAGCAGGTAACCGTGGATGCTGTCCTTCTTTTCATGGTCTGTTTTCTTAGCTCTTCCTCTTCTCATCCACTAATGAAGAGGCTTATTTACATAGCTCCAATCCTAATTTCACCGTAACAGGCACCGTAACAGGCACTACTGCTTAGATGGTGCCCTGGAAGTCTGCAGCTTTAGCAGATAATTTTGCTTTTATTCTCTTTGGTGTGAAAAATAGCTTTCACAAGTAGGCTCAGAAGTATCTATTATCCTACCAAGACACTTTACACCACTGTATTAAACAAACAAAAAGCAAGATGGAGGCTTTAAGTCATTAATATAAGCACTGCATTTGGATCCCGTACGGTTAATTTGGTTTTACACTTTTGCTAGTCTTTGAAGTTCCATAGCTGCCCTGACAACAGTGAGGATTTTTAGTGGGTTTCCCCAAATGCAAAAGAAATGCTGTTATATCACCCACCAGTGGGAACCCCCCTGATGTGTGAGGGGGATGCTGGAGAAACATACCCCAGAAATAACTGAGAAATACAGCAGGCACAGCTATACATGAAATCAAGAGAACCATGATGCTGACTGGGATTCGAAGCACCCTACACATGAGGACTTGGTCCAAAATCTGCACCCTGCTCCACCTTTCAAATGCCTCTAAGGCTCTCTGGCAGGACATGTGATTGATGAAGCACCTTCGGGGGAAAAAACTCAACCACCACTGCATCCACTGAACTGTAGGAGGGAGCAGTCAGCCTGGAAATCACCTGGAGTGCTGGGGTTTGGGTAGTTTTCATAAAAACAGTGTGAACAACTGCTTTTGGTTGCCATTTTTGAGCATGTTGATTCATTCAAGGATGAATCTTTCTGCTTTATAAAAGCTGTTCTTTGGGTCCACATAGCACGCCAGCCCAGGCATCGGAGGGTTACACAGCATGTGGTAAACCAGATGTGCTTCTCTGAGATACAATTGGACTCTGCCTGTGTTTGGGACAGACACTAACAAGCTTTGTTTGTGTTTCCAGCCCTGTCCTCCCATGTGAGCATGAACAAGGGTGCAACATCCGAATCCACATCCCTGGAGTGCAGTGGGATGAAGCCCGGAGGAGGGGGTGGAGCTGGGAGCAGGAGGTGGCAGGGCATGGTCCCTGGGTACCACAAGGCCCTTCGGCACTCAGAGATCCCTTGATGCTGCCAGAGGAGCCCATCCATATACACAAGTCCTGGCCCATGCTGGACAAGTGATTTCATGGCAGAAACACTCACATCCTGGGCATGACCTGTTTCTATTTCCATGGCTGAATTTATTTTCAGCCTATTGTGCTTGGTGAGTCACAAATTTTTAACTGGGTCAGATGAATCATAGAATTGTAGAATCACCAGGTTTGAAAGGACCCACTGGATCATGGAGTCCAACCATTCCTAACACTCCCTTAAACCATGTCCCTAAGCACTTCATCAACCCGTTCCTTAAACACCTCCAGGGAAGGTGACTCAACCACCTCCCTGGGCAGCCTCTGCCAGTGCCCGATGACTCTTTCTGTGAAGAATTTTTTTCTGATATCCAACCTGACCCTCCCCTGGTAGAGCTTCAGGCCATTCCCCCTTGTCCTGTCCTCAGTCACTTGGGAGAAGAGCCCAGCTCCCTCCTCTCCACAACCTCCTTTTAGGTAGTTGTAGAGAGTAATAAGGTCTCCCCTCAGCCTCCTCTTCTCCAGATGGGACCATTTCAACTGCAAAATCAAAGCAATAGATGTCATTGCATTATACATTATTGCTATTAAAAGCTCTGTTGGGTAACTAAAATAGAACCTTCTACAATATATCACCTCCCACAAGCATCCTTTGACTCTGCTAATGCACATTGCCCAAAATGGTCACTCGAGAGCTGCGCCAATAAATCAGCCTTTTATAGGGGGAGAGGTCGTTTTGCGTGCAATATCGTCTCATATATAACAGCAAGGTTTTATTGCTGTGGTAGCACCCAAATTGCACCCTAGCCCAGTAGGCATAGCCTCAGGAGCTTAGGAACAGGGATGGGTGAAAAAATGCATTGCCTTCATTTTTCCATTTTGGAAACTGAGGCAGGGAAACTCTGCTTGAAGAGCATCTACAGAGAAGGCAGGAATGGAGTTGATACACATGAGGTTCAGTCCAGTGCCATAACTTCAAAAGAATCCATTCATCTTAACGTATTGCCCTTCACACATCAAGAATAAATGCACTTGAAACTGATAAAACCTGTTACACAGGGCCAATCTATGATGCTCAACAAAAGCTTTCATTTTTAGTGCAGAAGAGGAAAAAAGTGACACAAAACATCTCTGAAAGCAAAGAAATACTTCAGGACTGCAGAACAAGCATCCTCCATGGCGCTGCAGGCAGGAGGACATCAGCAACATGTGCTTGCACCAGCAGGCAACCTCAAGGAGAGCCCCTTGTTCTCCCCTGCCCTGGGGACACCAGCCGAGTTTTGCTATACTTGAACAAACACAGAGACTTGTTTGCCAAAGAAACAGGGAGGCAAAAAATCTCCGTTAACAGTTCATGCCAGGAGCAAACATCATTATGAATCTGACTTCCAATAATGACTTGAATTTTTTTCAACTACTTGTGTTTTTAAATAAAACCAAAATCTGGGCAATGAAGAACAACGGTGGCATGTGTAACAGTCTGACCAATGTTAAACCTTGCTGGCCTCCAACCTCCTCTACACCCCCTGAACCGAGTCATTTTCTTTTGATCCTGAACCAAACGCTTTTTCCCACCAAGCCACAAACTGACCTTTGCAGGCTCTCACTCATGTTTATTTAAAAAACATCAGGGCTTGGAAGCTGGATTCTGTCTCAGAAGTTACATCGATAGCAAGCTATTTCCTGGGATACATCTGGAATTTAAAACCTCCAGTTTTTTTGCTTGCCACTACCTTTGGCAATATTTGCCACCAGCTCGAGTGGGTGCTGACACTAATCGAGCTTGGTGCTGCCCCTCCTGACCCCACCAGCAAGTCTGAGAGCTGTCAAAGTTTAAACGGAAAATCTTCTCAATGAAAATTCAGAGAATTTTACCCCTCGAGGAAAGAGCTGGGTGATCAGGCAGAAGTCACTTTTCCAATCCTGTAGTTTAAAACTTCAGAGTCAAGATGAGCCTGAAACATTTCCAAGCTGGTGAGCTGTTCAGTTCAGCTTTGGGAGCGTACGTGCTCCTCCATGCATGGATCTCACTCATGTGAACTGCCATTCTTCCTCAGCTTGGAGGGGACAACAAGGCAGGGGACAGCCTGGCTCCCAGCCATCAAAAGCATTACACACACCCCTCCTCTGCATCTCCGGCCCAGGACGAACCTGACTTTAATGCTGGAAAATGCAAGAACCACACATCCACATCTTAGCAGGACGATCCTGTGATTCCCGTTGCAGATGACTCCATGCTGTGAAGTCAGCCCATGCCTAGTGCTTCATCCTCACACCCTCTGATCTGATGTCCACTGCTCCCGTACCCTCTCAGCCACCCTTCACAGCTCACCTGCTGGACAGAGAGCTAGTTATGGTCAATTCCGAACCACAGGAAGCTCTCCATAACCCCAGGGAGATGCAAGGGCATATTGTGTTTTAATTACCTTGTTCGTTCTACAGCAACTGTTCTCTGTGCCACATACTATGTGCCATACCATACCATAAAAGATGCGTAGACGTGGTGCTTAGGGACATGGTTTAGTGGTGGCTTGGCAGTGTGTGGCTTACAGTTGGACTCGGCGATCTTAAAGGTCTTTTCCAGCCTAAACAATTTTATGATTCTAATAAGGAGCTTCACAGAGGAGGAAGAGTTTGCCAGCTGTCTGGGACTCCTCCATGTTCACAGGAACAACTCCTCCAGCAAAGCAAATGGATGTTACAGAAAACTCTGGAGAAGATATCAATAGTACAACGTGTCACACTAGATGCAGCTCTTCAAACTGCAAATGCTTTCAAGGCTCACAGAGAAGCCAAAACCTTGTAGAACCATCAGAAATGACAGGTGACAACCCCAAGTCCTCCTTGGTCACCAGTGCACAGATCCTAGCAGGGCACTTAAAACTGGCAGGAACAAACATCCCTCACCACATCTGACAATTATTGTTGACTGTACTATGGCTTACAGACCACAAAGATGTTTGTGCCTTCCTGTACACAGCAGGTTGTATTTCCAGACATTTCCACCCCTGCTCAGGTGTGCATGCCACACGGAACATAGATGGGGTTGAACAAATATATATAGAATTCTTTCATAGATGTAAAAATTATTCACTTAAAAAAAACATCTTTAAAAATGATAGCTGTGTTTGGAAATGTGTTAACACAAATCAAATCTCTCAGTAACAATCATATCAAAATTTTATAAGGCAGGAAACGGAATGGGCAAGAGATAACGAGGGCAGCTTTGCCGCTGCTGGAGATGACTGCAAATTCTCACTTAGGGCAGCCGTCGCTGGTGTGACAGACAATGTTACATCTCCCTTGCAGCTCCCCAGAGCCTGTGTGAAGGAAAGCAATCTGCTCAGCCAGCACACACGTGCCAACATCAGGGATGGCCCACGGCTTGGCTTCGCACAGATGCCGCTGACAAGCCACCAAAGCCAGCATATGTACTGCAAGGCGTTTCAGCATGCAGCACCCCAAATCCTGCAGGGTGACAGAGACATCAGAAAGCCGCAGATGTGGAGGTAGGAGATGGCTAGCAAGTCCCCAGGTCACCGGCACAGCAAGGCGACCTTCAGAGAAGAACTGCATCAGAACATGGGAAAGGAAAACCAAGACGGTGTCTCCACCACAAAGTATCTCTGGCAGACTCTGGGGTTTTTTTAGAAAATCCATTTTTCTCACCTAATATGCCCAGCCAGCTTCTCCCAGGGCCTTGCAAAGGGTGAAATTACTCATTCCTGCTGAAATCAGCCCAGCTGAGAGGACAGCTGGGGTCCAAGCCACCTCCTGTCACCCTTGCAATACACCTCATCTCCCATATTATTTCAGGCACATTCACATCAGAAAAAGAAAAGCAGCTCTTTAAGAAACCTTCCAATTCATGGAAAAATCGGATCCTGACCACTTCTGATCACACCCTGCTGGTATGGACATGGTTCTTGGAGCTGTGAGACTCAGAGCACTGCAACTAGGAAGGAGACCATGGTGCCATAAGATTAATTAACACGTTGTAAAAAATGACTGCTGGGATTTCAGAGGTTGATGTCCTTGTTGGGCTCGTGCTTCATGTGAAAACGGGCAAAAAATGCTGAAACTGGAAAGCAAGCCCAAGCCACATGCCAAAATGAAACGATGGTCGATGCCCTCATTTTAAGGAGCACAAGGCTGGTCGGAGATGCCAGGCAGCTCCCTGAGTACCGAAACCCTCCTTGCTTGGGGAAGAATAAAAACTGGCCTCTCCACATCTCATCTGTCTCCGGACACTGGTGATAATTACACGACACATCAGTCATCCACTCGCTTGAGCACGACCCATTGGGTTTTCACTTGGTTTGAAGGTGAAGAGGCACAAAGCAGAGCATTAGCGCGCATTTAAAAAGAGCAAAAGGATTTTCATGGTCTTGTAGCTTTTAAAATTTGTTGCTATTTCAATGACAAGTATGTCCAAGATTTTGCTTCTGCCCAAAGCTGAGACGTTTCTGCTTTGGTCCCATACAAGTATGTAAGAAGGGGATCGATAGGGACTCACCTCCTCTCTCTGAGCTATAGGAACTGCAGAGAGAACGGACCAGAACAGGATTTTTGAGGGACCAAAGGCAATGTTTTTCCACATAGTTTCTCCCCCAGAACTTTAACATTTAGGCTTCTTTCTTAATTAGCCCAGTTACGTGGCCACGTAATTGGTTCCAGGAGCGGCTCCTTCCCTTCCTGCCTGGCCTAAATATCCCTCCTGGTATGAAGAAAACATTTCTTTCAGGTCAAATTATTTTTATTTTTATTATGGTACCGTGTTTCAGGCCTATAAACACGGGTGGTTACATTAACCCATCTGCTGCCAGATGCTGATCCAGCACCCCAAGCTCAGTACCCAGCTCTGCTGTTAGCAATGAGGGACTCAGCATTTCCTGTGCCTCAGTTTTTCCACGTGCAAAGGCAAATGCTTTGAGATCTACCGGAAAGCCCAGTCTGGACACTTTGGTTTTCATTTGCTTTGAATCATGAAGACCATTGCACGCAAATCATATCTACCCCATACAAAGCCAGACTAGAGGACACACGCAGCCATGCAGACACTTTGTCATTATTTTAGCTCTTAATAACTTTCCAGTCTTGTTCCTACAGATGCATTAAAACCAGCCTGGGGAATACCCAAACCAGCAGAGTTTCCTCAAGCATGCTTATCCCATCTCCTACTGCCCACAAGAAATGTTTTTCATGGTGGTCCCATCCTGGGGAGGGCTCTGACCATGCCCCACACCCTGAAAGCCCGCCCCACCAAAGGCAAGAATGCTCACTGTAACTTGCCTAATCCTGCTCGTCCCTCTGTGCCAGCCCTCCCACACAGAGATCAGCCTGCCAGGGCTGCTTTTCATAACTGAATAGCTACAAAACCCCTGGCCCTTGCACAGCTTCAGGCTTTGCTTTCTTCCCACTCCACATAGCGCCACTGCCTCCAACGCAGCAGCACACTCCTGCCTCTGGAATCCACCTGCTGCCCTGGGCACCCAAATCAGTTGGGTTTCCTCCCTGGAAACCAGGGATGCTCTGCTCCATGAGACATGCCTTAGGCTGGATCCCGGTTGCGGAGTTCCTTGGTGACAGTGTTGCTGGTTGGTTGTACTAGCAACCACAAGACGCTCGGCAGCGGCTTCAGCCACCCAGCCTGGACCATTGGGTGAGGAGGGGGTGGAAGAGGGGGTGCTCACTTCTCTTGCTGCCACTGGCAGCGGGGGAGATGCTGCACCCAGGCAATTCCTTGCCGGCTTCTACAGTGCTCGTGCCTCGCAACACAGGGCTCCAGGATCATTCCCTTATCGTATCGGTTCTTGCAGAGCATGAACCACCCCAACAACTATTTTTGTTTAATCTTGTGCTTGAGGGTAGCCGAGTAACACAGCTCAGGCACTGCGTCCTTGCTTTGGGAAATTTTTTTGGGTGACGAGGGCAGTAGCCAGAGAAAACACAACTATTTCTCAAGTTTAAGATTTTCCAGGAACACTGAGCTACTTTCAGATGTACAAACGATTTTCTGTCACTTGCCCGTGCCAAAGCCATGGCTATCCAAATTATAAATGTGTGCTTGGGCTCAGCATCCACAGGAGGGAAAGGGAAGCTCCTGCTGACCCCCTAGTATCTCCCTGGCCAAGCCCTTTGTTTCTCAGCTGACAAATTTCCCCCTTGGTCTGACATGATGGAGAAGCTGGCTTTGCCCCACAGCATCCTTGGAGGGCAAGGAAGGTTGGAGCCATGCTGGGAGCACTGGTGCTGCTGCCAGGTTTCAGTGCCCTGCAGGCACAGCCAGCAACTTGCAACTGCCCTAAGGATCCCATCTGGCAAAGTATTTTCGTCAGATTTGCCACCTGATACAGTTGGAGCTTATTGAATAGAGTTAGCCTAACTGCTGAGCTGCTCAGTTGATCCCGCTGGGATAATTAAATGTTAATTATGCAGTTGTAATCCAGCAATTTCAGGCACATGTACTGCAAGAGAAACACGTGCATCTCACATCTCTGGGTGAAGGCGTCTATGTCCTTCAACAGCCTCACTGGAGTCTCAAGGGAGCAGGTTAAGGACAGAGATGCTGGAAAACACTGATCTGGCCCAGAGTGTGAGCTCTGCTTCAAGCCTCAAGGGCTCACTGTCTCCCCACCTCCTGTCCTGCAAGGCTGCGGAAGGATAAAGGAGGGAGTCAAGAACTGCACCACGTACGGCTCCGCACCCACTACTGCGGCTCTGCACCACTCATCAGACCTTCTCCTCCCAAAAGGTGGAAACCAGAGACCAGACACTCTCCTCCTTCCCCACCCATCATATGAACTTTCTACATCCACACAAATAGCACCTGCAGGCATCCTTCCTAGGACTGGAAAGCTCCTGTGGAGACCCCAGGAGCTGCATGGAGAGGATGGTTTGCACCCCTCTCCTGTCAAACAGCTACTGCCCCACAGCCCACAGCACTTGTCCTGAAATTCGATTACCAAACACATCTGCTCCAGTGACACATTGCTGCTTTTAGCATCCTGGCTATTTCATAACCACAAGCATTTCTTTGTGCTGTCCCCAATTCGCAGCCCATTTCCACTTACTGCTTCTTTTTCCACTGATAGCTGAAAATTCTGAAGCTCATCTTTGGATGAAACTGGTGAGAGGACTCAAGAATGAGTTGCAAATAGTCAAGGATTTGGAGAAGAAATTATATCCCAAGGCTGCTGAAGGGTCTAGCTCTCACAGGGACAGAAAGCAAGACCTCTTCCAAGTGCACGGTCTGCAGGAGCTGATGGCCCAGCTCCCAGCCAGAACAGTTTCCAGGCAGATCCAAGTCATCTGTGCAACTCAAGGATGTTCATGGAGGGTGACCTGCCAGGCCTTGCTGCGCCTTCATCCTCTTGAACCTGTGTCTTAGGTGGGTTTGCGTCAGTCCTTCTTTACACACATATTGGCACTTAATACATGATTCCAACAGCCAGATGCTGAGACTTGCAAGATCCTTTTAGATGCATCCTCCACCCATGCCGGGGGCAGCCATGTCTCCCACAGGGTCCTTGCTGTGGGGACTTTTGGATGGAGAGCCATCCAACCCAGGAGCCAATGTGGGGGACTCTGCCGTCAGGGATGCTTCTTCGTTTGTATTCTGTGGTTCCACTAGTGTCAGGCCAATCCAAGCAAGGTGGGCTAAGAGGTGCATAGGATGCGATCCCCAACCCGCATTCAGCTTCTTGGAGAAGGAACCAAGCCAGCTTGCAGCCTGTGAAGCCTCGCACAGACCTTGGCAGGGACAGGCTAAATCCCTGATGGGCACCAAGGGAGCAGAGAAAGAGCATCCGTGGGCTCACAAGGCTGGAAGAACAGCTACAAAAGAGGCTTTTACCATGGTCTCTGTGTAAGCCTTTTATTTCCCAAAGAGCACTGGCAGCAAAACCATCTGGATGCAATGCCCCATCCACTCGGTGCTGTGCTGAGGAGGCATCCCTGCCAGCACAGCCCATTTTGGAGCCTGCCCTACCTGCCGCGCTGCCTCTGTGCCCTTTGCTTGCAAAGGCTGGCAATTAAAGGGCAGAAAATCACAAGGAGCCTTTGGAAAAAAAGGGGGAAAAAGGCTTCACTGACATTTTCAAAGATAAACTCATTAATTCTTTTAATAAGAGATCAAAGTCTCAGAGCCTGCATGGCTGTTACCTTGAGAAGGTCGCTCACCGCTTGCTCCTCTGTGCTCCCTTCAGTGCCCCTGCGAACTGTCTGAGTGCAAAGAAATGTCCAAAGGAAGAGCAGATGACTCTTGCTCTGCCCTCTCAGCACTTCTGAAATGCTCATCTTGCCATGGTGCAAGCGCCACTCAGAGAGGGTAACCATTGTGCAGGCTCTCAAAATAGACAGGCAAATAAAAATAGCGCTGCTCCTTTGATCACGCCCCTTTGTTAAGCAGTGAGCACTCCAGCAGATGCAGCTGGGGCACATGTGTACCGATCCATCATACCAATGCCTCATAACTAATTCAGTGTTCCAGTCTCATCCCAGAAGGTCTGTATGGTCACCTCCACCCCATCTTGAGGTGCTGAGCAGTGTGACCAGGTGGGTATACTGGCACATTCAGCCTTGCAAGAAAATGACTGTTCACAGCAAGCACACAAAACCCATTCAGCAAACTGAACGGAGTCTTTGCTTGCACATGCACAAGCCCTGTGTGCACATGTACTGCATGGGATTCTGTTACCTGTTCGGCCACGCAGCCACACGTGCTACTATCATGTTTCCATGCCAGATTGCCCACTGTCGTGCAACATGACTCCATGATACAACAGATATAACCTTTTGCCTGCATGCGCATGCAAACCCACACATGAAGTATAAATGCAAGTTATGCTTTGTATTTCCAAACACAGCCACAAAAAACACTATTGGAGGAAATGCAGATGAGGAGGATTTCCCTGGCCACTCACCGCTGAGCATTCAGACAAGGAAGCAGACGATTTCCCAGCCATGGCACCTGTGCTCTGGGCCACATCCTTTCCCGGCCACTCTGCACCATGAGTTTTCAGCCTGGTAAACCCATTTCCACAGCTACGGACCTTCTCCCATGCCCATAGGTTACAAACAGAGACTAGAAGAAAGCTGCAGTCATCAGCATGTGGTGGCAAAGGCAGTTTTAATGTGCTAGTTTTAAATCAAGGAAGTTCTTGGGAACAAGCAGTGAAGTTGCTTTCTAAGCAAGCTGAGTGGATGTAGCCACCACTTCACATTGTGGTCTGATGATGATTAAGGGACAGTCACCTTTGTCCCTCGGCCCATGGCGGAGCTCATGGGCTCTGTGCCTGCAGGCTCCAGGAAGGTGGGCAGTGAAGGGGTAGCCTCACTCTCCCTGCCACTGGTTTTGAGGCAATTTGGGTCTTTTGCAGGCATTGGTTTGCTGAGAAACTCGTGCATGGGCTTCCAGGGCATCCTGCACCACACACAGAGGTGAGGCAACCAGCGGCTGCTTGCACAGAGAGAATTAGGAGGGGAAAATTATGGTACTCCAACTTGCAGACAGCAAAATATAATAACAAGTGTAAGCTGGCTTTACTGCCCATCCAGCTTATTACCTAATAAAATAAGCTTAGCGTATTAAACATTGCTGGCATGGCTTATCAAAAGACAAGAGCAATGCCTTGCATTTTTTCCCCTGTAATCACCCAAATACGTGATTCCCTCACCCTTTTTACCCTCTAAGCTTCCCTGGAGGAAGAAGAACTAATCTCTTCATCCAACATCACTGCACTCCTTCAAACACTTGCTGTGCTGCAAGGCATGAAACGCTATAAAAGATAACTGTCTTGGAAGAGGGGGAAAGCACACGCGCAGTATCAGATGTCACCCCACCAGGGAACAGCAAAGGGAGAAACTCCTTCCCAGGCTGTTTCTCCATCCCACTCCATGAATTACTGCCAGCGGTTTCCCTATGAACAACAAAATGGAGCATGCAGAGACACCTTGCACCAGGCCATGACTGTACAAAGAAAATTAGGGCAGATTATCCCAACATGGTCACCTCCGGGACGAAGTACAGCAGCAGCTCACAGCAGACAACCACATCAAACCAAAATCGCAAGGGAAGTTTTTTGACAAGCAGAAGGTGACAGCCCTCCCTGGGAGGTGGACGGAGTGAAGCTCTGCTCCTGCAGCAGGAAGTATGGGATCTTCAGACCCACCGCTGTCTCCACTCCTCAAAGAGCTGGGGGTGTTGCTGACGACACAATTGCAAATTATTGATGTGGGAAATCTCAAATCATAAAACTTCAGAAAAAGAAATTTTATGAGTGTGAAATGGAAATGGTGCTCACACTGTCCTTTGATGCAGCCTCTCGGCTTGGCTCTCACTGAAGTCCAGACATTTGGTCTTGAAGGGAGCTGTGGAGCAAAATCCTCCGCAGTTTGCACTTTAGATGTTATCTGCCTTTGCATGGCACATCAAAAAGGGAGGTTGTGCTCTGTGTTTGCAACTGAAATGAAATGCTGATACAACTCCCGAATGGAAAACTACAGAGTAAGTAAAGCTTCTAGAGTATGAATTTAGCTCCTGATGGAGCCAGAGCTCAGTGACTCAGGATGCCTGCCTTTAGTTCCTCACAGTAGGCTTCAGGGCTCCTCTCTCCTGAAACCAAAAGTGTGGGTTTAACTGTTCCTGCTGCTTGAAACGTGCCAGGAGGAAACAACATTGTGGTGGACTTGGTGTGCAAAAAATCAGGCAGAACAGAAATGTGGGAAATCATTAAAGAAATTCATTGGAGGAGAATGGGATTTTCTGCTTGGACAGAAGGACGCACTTCATCATAACACCTGCATTACTATGCACGCTGCAGACCCACTTCAGGAGGAAGCTAAACGATTTTTAGCAAAGCATAGAACAACATCACCTCACTGCTGAGCCTTGGGTGCAGAGCCCTGGCACTGATAGTACTGACACCTCTTACCTGGGTCATCTTGGCAAGGTCCAGTGAGGGCCGCTGCTCCTGAAACCTCCTCTGGTCTCCGTCGCTTGACTCCAACCTTTTTGTCATTCAGGACACAGGGCTGCGAACGACTTCGGGAGAGCCCGCCTGCCCGCCGCTCCAGCTCCGGCGTGGAGGCGGGGTGCTTGCTTGCTGAAGGTGGGCAGTACTCTGAGGAGGAGAAGTGGTCATGCGAGCAGGAGAGGGACCTCTGCATGTCTAACCCGGTCTCCTCTGTGCCCACAGGTGGCGATTTCCTTGGCTGGCATCCCAGCCGGCTGCTGAGGGTGGGATGCTCACAGGAAAATGGGTTGGATCGCGATGGAAGGCTGAAACTTGAGCTCCTCTGCATGGTGGCAAAGCCATTGGAGTAGCGCTGCACACTGCCACCGCTGTACACCGCCGCTTCTCAACCGGGGTCCAAACTTTGAGCCTAAGGGTCTCCACAAGGTCCCGCAGCTTGACATTTCATCCGAAAATGAGAGTGAGCGGCACTGGCGCTTGCTGGGTGGTGCAGAGGGGTTGCCATGGGGATCGCTGAGACTGAGGTCTTTGATCAGGTTGGTGACGGAGCAGGTGCTGGCCATCTCTCTTGGCCAGTGTGAGCCCTCCTCGTTCTTGTCTGACAAGCAGTCCCAGATTGCTGGTGCCTGGCTGCTCGAGCTGAAGTGGACATTTCCTGCTGAGATCTCTCCATCTGTCATTTTCTGGTTTCAGAAAAGAGAAAAACAAAGGACACATGCACACAGGCATTAGTGTTAATTAATTCTGTGACTTGCTTTCTACATCATAAACAAAAAGAATAGCTACGGGACAATTTTCCAGTACAAATTAACTAACTTTCGGAATACGGTTTTCGAACTGCCAGTAGACCAGTTGCTGCCCCGTAGATGGAAAGAAGAGACAAAATGATAATTGCAGCAGGAGCAAAACTGCTGGAAGAAGATAAAAACATGCCTTTGAATATCCAGACTGCACTAGATAAGGGAAATTCATCATTATAAAATGACATGGCTATTTCCTTATCTCTGTGCTAATTTGTGCCTCTGATGCGTGTGGTTTGTCCTGGACTCCACAATTCACAACTGACTAAGAGTTCACAAAAACTGGAAGTGAGGGCACTAAGCTGGAGCACTGCTAGGGAGAGATGAAAAAAACAATAGACAGGAGGTCAGAGAGAGCAGCTGGGACAGTCCTAACAGGACAAGAGGGAATGGCCTCCACCTGCGCCAGTGGAGGCTCAGACTGGACATTTGGAAAAACTTCTTCACTGGAAGTGTTATCAAGCACTGGAAGAGCTGCCAGGGAGGTGACTGAGTCACCATCCCTGGAGGTATTTAAAACACTGGCCAATGAAGAGCTTAGGGATATGATTTAGTAGTGGACAGGTACAGTGGACAGGACTTGATGATCTCAGAGGTCTTTTCCAACCCAGGGATTCTGTGATTCTATGAAAGGGGAGTGCACTCGTTGGGCATCGAGCTGCCTGTCACAGCATGGAAACACCAATATCATCAGACAGAAACCAAAAGCCATCCCAAGACCCATCAGGCTCTCTTGCTCTCAGCTGTCCCAAACACTAGAACAGCATTGCTCCAATTAAACCAATAAAAAGATATTCCCACTAAAGCTCCAAGCATCTACCCCAAACCAATCCAAAGACGCTGTATCTAACAAAAGTCTGTGCACATAAGAAGATCTAGGTCTGATGCTGGAAGAAATACATGATAAACTTCAAGCAGTTCTTTGGAAGATGATGTTCTTAGGTCCCTGTTGTGAGCCTTATAACCAACCTCCCTTCTGTCCCCAGATTCTGGGGCTACCTGGGTGCCCTGGCCCAGGTGCCCCTGCCCAGTTACACACACAAAGCAGGAAGGCTCTACAGGAACTGGGTACCCACACTCTCTCACGCTTCTGCGGCAACTGGAACTTAAGGTTGCTTCAAAAAATCCCAGTTGTACCTAGCAGAGTCAATTGCTCACAGTTCTGTAATAAACATGATATTGAAGCATTTATTTAGAGGAACAAACCACTCAACAGGTTTGCCACTTTCTTTTTTTTTTTTAATACACTTTTTAAACATTTTCTGCCTCTCTCACTCAGCTTGTTTACATGGGAATTCGTTCCCCCTGCAAATCTGGCTTGCATTAATAGTCTTTCAACACAGCACAGCAAAGGACAGTAGTAGTCCTGTTGCATGGTTTCAGGGGTAGGCATAAATATATTCCTTTTATTTTGTGGTGCCTGGATAAAGCCCCAAGAAACCTGCACCTCCAAAATCCGTAGGCCGAAACGTATATGGCTATAGGCAACTCTGTACAGAAAGACTGCAAACCCAGCTACAGCTGTAGTCAGAAATCTCACTGATGACCATGTCGAAAGAGAGTATTAACGGTGATGATCTCATCCCCGCACACAGTCTTGCTCATGACAGAAGTAGTGAGCAAATTATCATCAAGGTCTGGCTGCCCGGCACAGGCAAACGAAGCTCTCTGCAGATGTGCTGATGACACTCAACGCTTCGACCATGGTAGGACAACCCCATTGGTTGCTGCAATGGGAAAAAATAATCACCTGACAGACCTCCTCTGGTGACTGGTTTTGTCATTAGCTGCTGCAAACAGAGGCAAACCGTGTCTGCTAACTGTCACTGAGAAGTTTCGTATGATTGTTTCTGAATCGTGCAATATTTTTTAGGGGGTTTGGTTTTTTTCCCATTCAGGCAACTGAAGGATGAATTAAAAGCTGAACACAGCCTGCAGCTGCAGATACCAGCCTAACAGGAAAGATGCAACAGTGCAGAACGCTTCTGAACAAGGCTCAGTCTCAAGACAGGAGGTCAGATTTGAGGCCCCTTACACCACTCTTGGCCAGGTTTCCCATTTCTCCCTGCATCCAGCTGCCGTTGTAACAGAGCCACAAACAGTCTGGCTCTGCCCTCAACAACCACATAGCATTTAACTGTTGCTATCCTCATTTTAATAAACACAATGCAAAGTGAGAAATCTGCACTAAACAACTAGATCTATGTTTAGATCTTTATTATTTTCCCTTTGTATTATGCTGCCAGCAGAGAGATTTCTTGGGTCAGGTCAGCAGACAAAAGAAACAGAAATAGAAGCTGATTTTTCATGGCAAGCTGCCACAATCCTACAGACAGAGACCGTCATGCTATACAAAAGGCCTTGGTGAGGAGGATACGGGACACCTTCCTCTTTCACCCCTGCTTTGGCACAAACAGCTATAAATCTCCCAAACCTTGCAAAGAAAACGGTAATTGCACCATTATCCACAGCACCAGTTTCGGGTTATTTGTTTTTCCCTTTGCACCCTGGGATATGTGTTTTTGGCAGGACAGGGAGGAGACCATGGCACAGCCTGTTCTCCTTAAACCCCCGAGCACCCTTGACCAATCTCAAACTACAGAATAACTCAGAAAATGGGGGGGATTTAGTGCAAATAGAAAATTGCTCACCCTGAGACAAATAAAAAATAAGAGTAGCTGAAGGGCTGAGGGTGTAATTAAAGGACTCAGGAAAGCCTTATCAAAAGGCCGGTTTTCCTCAGTTTTTTCAAGACTAAGATTCACATCCTGAGCACGCTGATAACCATAATTGCAGTTGGAGCCATTAATGCTGCTGCAGTTAAGCATGTATTCATTTTCTTTACATTGCAAACCTCAACTCAGTTTACCCCGGGACAGTAATTTGTTCCAAGATAAAACCCACCATGAGAACTCCCTCAGTTTATAAGTGAGCTGCTTTGGTGGAAAACTCTTGTCTGCCTGCTGGAAAAACAACAGTAGAACATTTGCAACTAGAGCCTGATGTAAGCGTGGCACGAGGGACTCTTCTCCTGGTTAAGCAGGTCCTTCTTGGCTGCTGGGGCCCTTGGATGAAATGGCATCTTACTTTCGGATTTTAACTTACAACTGCAAAACTAAACACTTAAGTTACTCAAGGAGCATGTCCATCAGATTTCTTTCAAGACATTTTGATCTGCAAATCTGCATTTTCAGGGTTAGGCAACACAAAGTGAATTTTCTGGCATCTCTTTCATTGTGAAATAGATTTCAGGCTCCCAAGACACAAAAGGTTGTTATTGGCAGCCTGGAGAGGACCAAATTTCTTGTCCTGCTCTCTCTGGCTATAGCAGCAGCAGCCTCAGCATTCTGGCAAACCACAGATGGAGCGGCAAGAAGTTCAGACCTACAGAAAGCAGCATTAAATTCAGGTTACAGCTGCAAGCTCCCAGGCTGACCAGCCTCAAGAGGACCCCAAACCAAACTATTTCTGCTTTTCAAAGCAAGGCTGTGATAGTTAACTGATTTAGCCCTGGAAAGAGCGATCTGGGCCCACACACCTTCCCATTGCTCTGCCTGGCCTCTGGCAGAGTCTGGCAGCAGAGCTGTTGACCTCAGGGCAGTGGGGAGCAGCCCTGCTGGGGGATGCTGTGGAGGGAGGTGTTGGCTATCAAAGAGCCAGAGCACTCAGACTGCAGGTGAAGAGCAGCCACTGCTGCTCCTGCAAGCCACAGCATCTGCCTTCTGTGCAAAGTTAGTGCTCACCGCCACACGTCAGCAGGACTCTCAGGGCTGGGCAAGCAGCAACAAGCCCTGGCAAAACCTGTCACATCCCAGGCTCTGGCTTCCAGGCAGTCCTCACCTGGTTTATTTTCCCTCTTTTCACATCTTTAGAGACAAGCCAGAAGCCTCCTGCATGTGAGCAGAACAAAGCCTGCCCTGTAACCATCAATAACATGTTCAAGCACCACCAGTGCCACTATCTATTCCTAAATTGCACTTTGGGTGAAATCAACACCCTCACTTTTAAGAGTGAACATGAACCCTAACAACACCCATCTGTTCTGCCATGTAACCTTCACCACATCAAACATGTCCAGTGATCCAGGGCACAAGGCATTCACGAGTTGAAGTCACGTCCAAAGATCAAGAAGAGCGGTGCTCTCCTCCAAACATCCCTGAGGGCTTTGCACAGCCCGGCAGAGAATGTGATCCATCACCACAGCATCACAGCCAGGTTTCCAATGCTGAGCTTCAGGTTTTGCAGGAGCAGTGCATGGAAATGTCAGAGACCTTACAGCTCCGGTATGGTCACAGGCTGTTTAAAAGACTGCCTCTGGTGACAGAGTATATTTTAATGACCATGTTCATAACCGCAGAGAAGGGTGTAAAACCCAAATGCTGACATAACTTTAACTACAGCAACACAAACGTGCTGCTATAATATTTTTACAGTTCCTTTTTATACATAATGCATGACCCTTCTGCTCAAGTTTCCCCTATGTTCTTTTCCCATGAAATACTTTACATTAATACATAATTTATTATGGCAACTTGTAAAGCAATTGCAGGTTTCAATCAATTTTTCTTCTACTTTTTGGCAAATAAATTCTGTTTGGATCCTAACCCAAACATTTCTCTTCACATGGGTGCGCATCCAATTCCTTTTTTTGCCTATGTTGTTCAAGTTGAATTTTGGTCTCCCAATCTCCGTGCAGGCAGCCTGAATTTTCCACTGTCCCCTGTTTATGTTTCAAACATGATTTCTAAATGTGGAACAAATTTAATGGTCATAATTAGCTGATGGCAGTGCCATAGAGTCTTCCCATCACAGAAATAAGATTAAAATACAACGTGTGGAACTGTTCTTCAATGAGAAATTAAAACAACAGCCTCCAAACCTACAGCTGGAGAATAAATATCCCAGCGGGCTCTGGGCTCCTTGTGCCAACAGCCTGCATGGAGGCAAAACGTGCCCTGCTCTTCAACGCGATCCTCTGGCAAAGTCTCCCCACTCCAGCCACGGCTTGCCAGCTTCCCCTGTGCAGCTTTTTCTCTTTGTGGACCAACCGTGCTTGAACACACACCAAGATGCTGTTCTATACTCATGACTTTCAAAAAAAACCCCAAATCCCGCTCTCAGGATGCAATCGAGGGGCATCACCACCCCCACCCACCACTGGCCTTTCTTTTGGCTTCTTGTCTGTGCTCCATTGCCCATGCAGGGAGAAAATCCACCTGCAGGTAAGAGGTGTGCAATGGCAAGACTCAAGGCTGCAGCCACAGCGGCAAGTTTTGCCTCCCAGGACCAGTGGCACTGCCAGGAATTGTCAGACCATGCCAGTGGAGGAGCATGTTGACAGACAGACAAGCTGACCTGCACGATTCTTTTCACCTCACTCTGCTGCAGCGCTCTACAAGGACCAATTCCAGGGGTGCTTTCAAAGGAGAAAAGCAAGTGATGGTCATTTTAAAAGAGCATTTCACAGAGGCTATATGCAGCATCCATTCCTCCTTCCACAGCCTAGCTGTCTGCACCTGACCCACCTTCTACAAGCAATGCCCTTCATGCCAGGACTCTGATCCCATGGCCTGGGTGATGGCACTCTTAAACACCTTGTCACAGCCTCAGTAAAACCCTGTCTGTAGCTTCCCTCAAAGACAATTTCTTGCTTACACAGAAAACATGAGGCCACAGCTGTCAGCATGTTAAAATAACGTAAGAAAAAAAATTTTCTTCTGCCATCCACCCGAAGGCAGTAAAATTTCAATATAGCAAGTCAAAAGCAATACCCCAACTTTCTAATAAGCTACATTCATTCTCTAGCATGATCACCAGTATTTTCACTGGTGGCATGTGACGGTGATGGCAGGGGTAAAAACAAAGGCAAAAAAAGGGGGAAAACCCCTATCCAACAACTGGACAATTCTTATACTCTCAGGTGTTTCAAGAGCCCATCAAGGAGAAAGGAAAAACGGAATTGTTGAATTTATAGTTTTAAGCATTTAATCCTTAATCTTCCTCTCAGCAAAGGGCTATATAAACCCCAATCTGTTTAGTAATATTATCATCACCATACTGGCAGGAGTATTTCTTACAAATCTAAAAATCAAAATATTATTTAGGTCACCTGGAGAAGTGGATATAACATTGCTTCACTTTGATAATGTTTACTCGTACATTCAGTACAATCTATAACCTATTTTCAGATTCTCAGTGTTTAATAACTTACAAGGTATCTACACCTAAAACTCACGGGGTTCAGTTTTCACTCCTTTTCCCTCTGAAAGTAGTTTTCAGGGCATAAGCTGTGACTCAAATCCCCTCAGGCTTGCTGTCCTGGGCTGGCTGAGTTTCTTAGTCACATTGCCTTAAGCACCCCTTGGGGCTTTGACCCAACTTCTTCCATCTCCTTCCTGGAGATAAACTTTCCTGAGCCGTTGCCTGTGGGAAGCTCCAAGGTCTGGATGATGCTCTTCTCTACAGCCTGGCCAAAGCTGAGCTCCCTCTGCCCTGCTGTCCCACAGCCACCAAGACTGGCCACGAGCTGCCTTCCTGCACAAAGCTGCACTTAGCCTCAGAGGCAACCAGGAAGATCCTATGTTGAGACTCTTAGGCTCTTCTACCTAAAAAAAATCCAGAGAGGTCAGTTAAACTTCCCTCCATCCCTCTGATGTCACACACAGGACTACAACTCTCCCTTCCGTTGGCTGTGCTGCCAGTCCAAACTTCATCATGTCTATTTATCTCAGTGATTTCCACCATAGGAGACTTGGCCCTTTGACCTGATATATTCCCCTAGTTTCACATTCGGTGCCATTATAACCATGGGACTTCTTTAAAATGTCAAACAAGTCTTGATGCTGGAATGTTCTGTGGTCATGGCCCATGTTTGGAGACACTGACAATAGCATTCGGGAAAGATGCTTAAAAGTCAGTCCAAGCCAACCAATGCCTTTGCACATCGGAAAGCCTGGCTCCTCTTGACTTGGCATGATGAGGGCCATTATGGCAAGCCGTGGTCAAAGAGGTGAGATTTCAATCCCTCAGAAAGAGGACAATTTTGCATTCAAGGAAGACCAGCACAGTGACACAAAGACTCAGAATGCTTTGTAAAAGCTATTAACAACAATCTGCTTTTCAATTAGGCATAAACTCTTCACATCTGCTGAAGAGCCTGCCAGTGCCACAGCAGCAGACAAAACCATCCGATTGGGTTTCTTTGTTCCTCACTCCTGTTTGACAGGCAGGAGAAAGGGAACACACTGTCTCTATCCCTTCTTTACTTTGCAGCTTGTGACTTTCATCTGAAAAAAATCTAAGTGCTTTCCATCTTCCCCCACCCTCCCCAATGACTGGAGTTATGAGAGAGCTTGGGAAATATCTCCCCTCAATGCATGTGCTCAGCTCCCATTAACACTAATGAGAGTTGCGTCCATGAAGAAAAAGGGCAGCCTCTTTGTCTGTAAAGTATTGGCTTTCATACCAAGTAGCTTGGCTCAAACTTGACCTACAATTTTAATTAGGTTTTGAGGCTTTGCCTAGTGACAGGCTCCCCCCTACAACACACAAAGAGCACAATATAATGGCACATCCTCCAGCACTATCAGTTTTTTAGCATCACCAACCCAAGCACAAATCCTCCACCAATTTTGATGGCTGTTCAGCATAAAAACAGATAGCAAGCTTTGACAGGAAGGGTATTAAACATCCTATACCATGGTTGCTGTCAAAGGCAAGAATAAGACATTTTTCTTATTGTTTGAGGCATATCCACACACTTTGTGCTTGGTGGTAGAACATTTTAGTGATAATAATGATATTTATTACTTGCATTGTGCAGACAGTTAAGACCTATGATCATAGGCTGCATACTCCAACACAATCTCAGACTCAAAACCCTTATCCTCTCAACAGTACGAGTAGCTCTAACAATAAGCAGATATATCAAAGGGGAGGGGAAAGGCGATAAGCAATTCACTCAGCAATGGCAACAGGGCAGGACATTTGCCTCCAACAAGGAGAGTGGCACGGGCATAATGGCTCTAATAGGTGGTGGGGTGGGTGCCACACCAACTCAGCTGCATGGGGCAGGCGGGTAGATGCTTGGCCCGTGGTCAGCAGGGGAGTGTGTTTAGGAGCGATCCAGCAAGTCAAGACATCTTCCTGCCCATCGCTTTAAGAAAGCAGGAGCAGAGGTGGAGTAAATACAGACAGAAGTTTCTGTTACTTACCCATCATGCCACAAGAGAAGATGGTAGGTCCTTGACTCATCTTTGGAGCGTGCTGCAAACAACCAGAAAAACTATTCACTTCTCGCAGATTCGAACAGGGCACCAGAAACCACTCTGTCTCCAGTCTCAGCAAAGTCTCATGGCACCCGGCAGGGAAGAGAGCTCTGAGGGCCCACAACGGTCTTATTTCAGCAGGGACCAGGGGACAGACCCAGTCATCCTCCCTCAGTGAAATCAAATGTAATTAAACACTGCAAAGAGTCAGTGTCGAAGCCTGAGCTTGCAGATCACGACTCCTGCACCTTGCCCTTATCCACGGGAATAGCTGCAGTCTGTGACCCACAACACTGGAGAATCCAAACCGGAGCTGCAATTCAGAGATAACTCTGGATAGGGCAAGAAAGCAGCAGTGGTACCTGAATCCCATCCAAGCCGACTAAGGCCTCTCATCTAGGTACAAAGCAGCTATCTGGGTTTTTTTCAAATATATAGTGCATTTCTCATGCAAGGCATCCTCACCCTACCACCTCTCTTGAGGAGTATGTGTTCAGGTTATGCTGATTACTACTTAAAAAATAAGGAAACCACTCTAAGGGACTAAATAATCTCAGCGGCTTTTTACACTTTTTTTTTTCCCAAGCATTTTCTTCTTGACAGTGTAAGAGATATCATCAGTTTTCTAAAAATGGGCATGCACATTTTTATATACAATAAATCAATGTCATCTGCAGCCACATGCCATTTCAGCTATGTCCGCAAAAGCACACTTTGATACTGATTATTCTTCCATTATCTCCAAAAATGTTCATATTCCTTTTCCGAAGTATCTCTCCTGGCAACACCATCCCATCTGACCAAGGCTTTACATCAACTGAGGGAAGGACCAGCACAACCTCCCTGTTGATCTGCACTGCCATTGCTGCATTTTGTCTGGTGTTAGGCCACCACATCCACATCTTCCGTTCTAAATCCATGTGTTACACATTGCCTGTTCATATAACAATGGCAGTTACAGAATTGCAGAAAGCTGGGGCTTATTAGGGCACTCTGGAGACCATCTAGTTCAGCCTCCCCGCTAAAGCAGGGTCACCTCGAGCATCTTGTAGAGGAACACGCCCAGGCAGGGTTTGATTATCTCCAGAGAAGGAGACTACATACCCTCCCCGGGCAGCCGATTCCAGTGCTCCGTCACCCTCACCATAAAGTAAATATTATTAGTAGTAAATAATAACAAAACCCCGAGAAATAATAACAACGACAACATACCTATTGCTGGCACCTGCCTGCACAGAGCAATCCAACAAAAGGATCTCACTTCATACACACAATATTGTAAATACTGTATATAGAGGGACATGGAGGCAGAAAACAACAATGGACTGCAGATGGGGAGAATGTAAATAAAGGTTGGTCCCCTTCTTTGGAGCACGTTCCACTTCTCAAGGTGGAATCAAGCTATTTCTATCTGACAGGCCCTACCTTATGAAGTGGCAGGTGGAATTAATCAGCGGACAGTGAGGACAGGCAGCTGTCACCAGAGTGGCCAAGTGTAGCAAAGAAGTGGGACAAGCCCCAGACAAGGCAGCAGTTGTGTCAGCACACATCTGTGTGCCAGCCCCAGAGACCAGCTACTGCCTGCAAATGCGTGAGGGAGAGGAACATCTTTAGGTGACATGTCTCGTATTGAGCATAATTATCATTTTATAACAGTTTTGTCTAACCCAAACCTGGGAACTGAACCAAACAAGCCCACTGAGTGTTGGTAGGTGACACTGTCTCACTGCTTGGACATTTATTTCCTTTAGGCTTAGCTTTTTCATCTTTCCCATGAAGTCAACTGAAAAACTCTTGCTTTCTTTGGTGGATCAGTCTTCTTGTGAACATCTACCCCAATTTAACAGACCGGACCACCCAGCCATTCAGCCTGTGTAACCAGGACTATCACTACACGACTGACCCAGACCCAGAGCTGCAGGTGGCAGCTGGCATACATCCAAGAGCAAAGTTTTATGTCACAGCTCCACATCTCCACTGTCTGCCGTCAGACAGCCTGGGTGCCCACGCCTTCCCACAGAAGCAGAAGAAACTACTTCTCATCTGCCTCTCTGCAGCAAGTTCCTCTCCAGCTGCCCTGCACACCTCCTGTAAACAGCCACTGCTGGATGCCCCAAGCAGCGGCCAGGGGAGATGCTGCCTCTGAGCAGGAGCCAACACTAAAACAAGGATGGTTTTACAATGTATTGACACTCTTCCTGCCCAAATTTTATCCTTTTAAGCCAGGATTTAACGCTACCACTGACTTGCTCGCTCTCTCCTCTGCCACAGACCTCCAGGGCAGCCTGCATTTGCCATGGTTCACTGTGCTATCTGCTTGGGAAACCTGGATGGACAGTTCATCATCCTCAGCAACCTTAGGCATTTATATTTCCTTTATGCTCAAAATGCCTGTTTATGGCTACTCTTGCCAGCTGCTTCCTGCTGTGTTCCTGCATGCCTTTATCTGAGGCTCTCAGCACACCCTGCGAGGAACAGTATTTCAGTCTCGTTTCTTCTTGCCATATGACTATCTCTCCTGCTGGACAGAGGAGCAAATATCCTCGACCAGTCTTGCTCTGGGCTTCCTCAGACGGTTCTCCATCATCTCACACCTCCTGCTCTTGGCCCTCCACCCATCCTCAGCTAGTTCTGCCACTGCAACAGACAACACGTTGGCCCTCAAGTCCTGCTACCATCAGTACACATGGCCCCACAGCCTTGCTTGACCTTTTCAGCATCATCTAGTCTGTTTGCTGCCTCTGCTTTGTTTTTTCATTTGTTGCCTGCTCATTCAGTGTGGTTGGATTTGCATCTCTCCAGGTTGCCAGTGAGACTGTTAAGTACTGCAGCACTGCTGTTCATCATCTCCCAATTAATCCTGCTCCCCACTTGTTCATCCTCCTATTAATGATGAGCACCTGTTCACCATTAGTGAAGCAACTTCTCACCTGTGCTATTCATGGCATTGATTTTATTTTTTCCTTCTGTTTATTCCATTGTATACTTACTGAAATTCACATATGTAAAAGTCACAGAACTCCAATCACTTACTGATCACCTGTTCCTTGAATATTAATGCAGCCCAATAGAAATCAGTGCTATAAACCACACAAAGATCTGGCCCTGCAACAAAAAAATCCCTTATAAAGTTACGGCGAAACTCTGGGCAGCAAAAGAGTTTTAAACAAAGTTTTCACAAAGCTTACCAGCTCAATCCTGCATGTTATGGAGTCAGCACCTTTGTTTCCCTGCGTTTTGGTTAAGATCATCACCATGGTAATGCAGTCCTGCTTTGGAGTCCATCAGGGTCCAGATGAAGGATGCTGGCAGCCAGGCTCTGGCAGAGCTCCTCTTTCAGTGCATGTTCCCCTGGGAAAGGTTCAGCCCTGCTGGCTCCTTGGGGCACGCACAGGAACAGCTTTCAAGTGCAGAAAACTCCCTGTACATGCACAGAGAGAGATGAACAGCTTTATGGGACTTGTCTAGGGGGATGGCAGGATGAGGGTGGGGGTGCTGGAGACGGAGCGAGCACTGCCTGAAAAACAGTCCAACAGCCGTTACTCCAAGGGATTATTAATTTTAGGTGCTAATTATTGCTGGTGTTCCTCTGCAGGAGTGTTCCACAGGATGGGCATAAGCAGTTGGCAACACGTAAGGTTCACAAGGTGATTGGGAGGGACAAAAATATTTCAGGTAAACAAATAAATAAATAGCATTTCCTTGTAATTCTCCCTTCGAAAAATGGAACTCACAACCCCTATATGAAAGACATTGAGGCTTTGAAAGAAGGGCTTGTTAAAGCCCCAGGGTTGATCTCACAGAAGCCCTAGCCCCCACACCAACTGGGAGCATATGTCCAGCAGAAAAAGCCGCTCCAGCATCATTAAGTCTGTGAAATCTCCTGGATGCCCCTGTCCCACCCTAGTTCCCAATTCCCAATCCATGAAAAGTCCTTTTAAGGGAAAAAACAAGGCAAAGAGTTGCCTGCAAGGAAGGAGAAAGCTCCCTGCCCTGAAATCCTAAGGGCCACACCATGCCTCTTGGTCCTTACCAAGAAAAAAGAAATACCTTATGTAGTTGCAGGTAGGAAAAGCTAAAGGCTGCACCATGAGGAGTGCATATTTAAAAACAAACTGCAAGCCAGGCTCATACAGCACCGCACAGACCTAATCATGAGCTCTGCCTCACCTCCTGGCACCCTCTCCAATAAACTTACTCTTGTGTAAAAGCAGACAGATTGCAATTCAAATCTGACTATAGAAAACAGCGTTTTCCCCAGATCACTCTTCTAATCCTGTTTTGCTATTTTGTTGCCTTGCAGTTACTGCAAATAACCAAAACCACCATTTGCATAACCGGAGAGTGTAAACCACTGATACTGTAACACGCAGCCAAAACCAAATTGTGATATTTCAGGACAACATTTGAGAATATGCCACTAAGTATTAAACCTCATTTTGAACTAATAAGGCTTCTTAACTTGTAAATCATCTTGTCTGTGTTTACTTGGATTAGAACTTGCGATAGTGTTACCAGTAGCTTTGAAGGCCAGCTGGCTGGCAAAGAAAAATCACCTTCTATTATTTTGTGAGGACAAAGTTCATCCAGAGTGCAAAGCCAGGATTGGGAATCAATATGTTTTTCAAAGATTTACTGTTCCCAAGGGCAGCTGGTACAGTCTCCAGCTTCTTACAGGACATTGGTGGGGTTATAATACACAACTCACTGATAGTTCCACCATAAACCTCTGGGCAGCCCAGTGACCAAATGGAAATCATAAATAGAACAAAGCAAAGCATTTCAGACCATCAAAATAACATGCAATCTGCAAGTCTAGATCATATATTTATACTATGGCTAGTCTGGGCTTGTGGTGCAAGTATGACATAAGGGAGGATAAGGTGGCTGGAAGACCACTTGACTAACACAGCAGTGTGCCTCATCATTGTGGGGCTGCAGCTCCCCAGTGATTCTGGAGACATCTCTGTTATAGCACACACCTCTCCCCCCCAGTGTTATGCTCAGGAGGCTCCCCAAGCCCTGTGTTGGGGCCAGCTTGGGGACATTAAGTTGTTTTCCAGAAACAAGCAAAACGACTCACTGCAGGGTCCTTAATAAGCTCCACAGGAGTTCCAAATTTCTGCATTTTGATGGTCCTTGCACCAAACCTGCTGGCAGGCAGGAAAATCTAGAGGTCCTGTTCAGGAGGGATGGGTGCTTACATCATGCTCCGAACAAACATAAGGTGAAGGGGCGCTCCCAAAAAAAGAGCTGCACGTAACAGGGAACAGATGGGGACAAATGAAAGATGCATGGAAGCGAGGACCAAAATACCACAGAAACAGCAAAGAGCAATACAGAGAAAAATAAGTAACACTAGTGGTACGCTCGCTGGTGAAGCCTGCAGTTTTTCACAGCAAGACCCCCAACACTGGGCATGGAGCACCAGCAGCACAACAAAACACTGCTGCGGCACACAGTACCCCATCCTCACTGACTCATTTCCTCTTCCTTCTCATGAGTGCTCTCTCCACAATCTCAGCTCCACCAGCTACTGCAGTTAAGCCGTAGACTGGGGACAGGGAGCAAGGCAACAGCAGCCCTCACCGTCTGAGCCAGCTGCCAGAACACAGCTCCCATTCCCCAAGGAAAATGCCCTCCTGCCAGACCTGCAGGGCCAGCAGCCTCCCAGAGAAGATAGTGCTCACAGCAGCCCAGAGGACAAGAGGTATTCAGATCTCAGTGCATGCCTTCAAGCCAGGTTTAAAACCTCCCCAAGGATGAGTGGCAAGAGACTCTTCGGGAGCCTCCAGACTTCCCTCAGAGCTGGCAGTGGCCTCTGGCTGCTCTGCACCATACCATAGATGGCTAAAGCACAGGACGGGGACTAAAAACACCTAAGGTTTACCTTTTTATCTGCCACAGATCAGTTCATGCCTGATCCTGATGCAGAGACAGTAATGCTTGCCATGGGGCCAGACTCACTGTGTTTTGTAGGATGCCAAGGCCATTGCTGGCACAGCAGCAGGATGGAGAGCGAAGATCAAACAAGTGTTCAGAGTAGCATGAAGGCAGTTAAGCACGTTTTTTCATTAACAGGGTATGATTTCTTCATGAATAATTATCTTTCCCTAAGGTAATGATTAATGTTGCTGCAGCAGACTCCTATACACACCCAGGTGTGCAGCAGCCAGCAGGCAAGTACAGGCAGATGCTGCCTGCCTGAGCTGGACAGGCCGTAGCACACGCTGCCTTGCACCTCCCCTCCCCTGCATCTCCTGCAATTAACACAATCCTAACAGTAACGCAGCAAAATGCCAAATGTGCTGCAAGCTGGCAGTTAACATCACTCCACACCAGGTCTAAGGTGGGCTTTCAGATCTTTGCACTACCACTTGGCCTAGTTTTGAAATCATCCCCACAGAGAAGCTGCAATAAAAAGGAAAACTTTCCAGTGAAATGCGATCTTTGGCTCTCCACCCTGCTTCACCAGGCTCCTGACGCACAGCATGACCCAGCACAGTCCTGCCCCATCATGTCCTACCGGTGCAAACAAGTGCTTTGGGACAAAAATGCTTCTGCAGACCTGCGACGTTCTCCCTGTAGACTCTGAAAAGGAAACTACTGTGTATTTGTAGACTGGAGGCTTTCACACACACACATGCTAATAAAAAGATACTCTTTGGGGACCATTAATTATCTTAAGACATGTATTTCCTCATTTGCAATCAGATAAAGAAACCTTGATAGAGGGATGCAGATAGTTAAGTTTAGACTTGGGCCACAGCCACTGTGACCGATGCAATCTCCCAAGCTGTACGGAGCACCCAGAAGCAGCACTAGTGCATGGAAAACCTCAAATTTTAGCAAACAAGTGCTTTTTCCGTGGGTATTGCTTCAAAATACAGCTCAAGCAGAAGTACACATGATCTTGCCAGCTGCAAGGTGGAAAGGTGTTTCTCTTACATCTGCTTTCAAGACAGTATCACAGCAAAAGAGTTAGTCTTAGAAAAAAATTAGGCTGCAAAGAGAGTAAGTCGCATGATCCAACTTTAATCCATAGGCTTAAAAAGTAAAGCTTGTGAACAAATATGCTTCTTACAAGGTACTGGCAAGGAGCACAACCTTAGAACTGCTCCCTGTGGGCAAGCCACCCTTTCATGCAGTGAGGTCCCAACTCCAAGTGCCACACAGGTCTCACAGCTGTACCCTGTTCACCCTCTACACCAAAATGCATGGAAAAGGATTTAGCAAACTGTCTGTCGGATGTTCAGTCACAGCTGGAGTGAGCCTGAACAGTAACCAATATCATCAACACACTCATACCTCTGACCCCCAGCAGTACTCTTCATGAAGACAACTGAGGATCAGCATCACATAGATTTCAACTTGTGGTGGACCATTATAGAATGATAGAATCACTAGGTTGGAAGGGACCCACTGGGTCATCGAGTCCAACCATTCCTAATAATCCCTAAACCATGCCCCTCAGCACCTCGTCCACCCATCCCTTAAACACTTCCAGGGAAGGTGACTCAACCACCTCCCTGGGCAGCCTATTCCAGTGCCTAATGATCCTTCCCGTGAAAAAATTTTTCCTGATGTCAAGCCTGAACATCCCCCGGTGGAGCTTCAGGCCATTCCCCCTTGCCCTGTCCACTGTCACTTGGGAGAAGAGGCCAGCTCCCTCCTTTCCACAACCTCCTTTCAGGTAGTTGTAGAGAGCAATAAGGTCTCCCCTCAGCCACCTCTTCTCCAGGCTAAACAACCCCAGCTCTCTCAGCTGCTCCTCATAAGACTTGGTCTCCAGTCCCCTCACCAGCTTCGTTGCTCTTCTCTGGACACACTCCAGAGCCTCAACATCCTTCTTGTGGTGAGGGGCCCAGAACTGAACACAGTAGTCAAGGTGCGGTCTCACCAGTGCCGAGTACAGAGGGAGAATAACCTCCCTGGACCTGCTGGTCACACCATTTCTGATACAAGCCAAGATGCCATTGGCCTTCTTGGCCACCTGGCACACTGCTGGCTCATGTTCAGTCGGCTGTCAACCAACACTCCCAGGTCCTTCTCCTCCAGGCAGTTTTCTAGCCAGACTTCTCCTAGTCTGTAGCACTGCATAGGGTTGTTATGCCCCAAGTGCAGGACCCAGCATTTGGCCTTGTTAAACCTCATGCCATTGGCCTCAGCCCAGCGATCCAGCCTGTTAAGATCCCTTTGCAGAGCCTCCCTACCCTCCAGCAGATCCACACTTCCACCCAGCTTACTGTCATCCGCAAACTTGCTGAGGGTGCACTCAACGCCTTCATCCAGGTCATTGATAAAGACATTGAACAGAGCTGGACGCAGTACTGAGCCCTGAGGAACCCCACTTGTAAATGGCCTCCAGCTGGACTTAACTCCATTTACCACCTCTCTCTGGGCCCGGCCATCCAACCAGTTTTCAACCCAGGAGTGTGCGCCTGTCCAGGCCAGAGGCTGACAGTTTCTGAAGCAGAACGCTGTGAGAAACTGTGTCAAAGGCTTTAATGAAGTCCAAGAAGACTACATCCAGAACCTTTTCCCCCATCCAGCAGTTGAGTCACTTTGTCATAGAAGGCGATTGGGTTGGTTTGGCAAGACCTGCCTTTTGTGAACCCGTGTTGACTGGGCCTGATCACCTGGTTCTCTTGCATGTGCTTCATGATAGCACTCAAGATTACCTGTTCCATGACTTGCCCTGGCACTGTAGGTCAGAGTGACAGGCCTGGAGTTCCCCGGATCCTCCCTGCAACCCTTCTTGTAGATGGGCACAACATTAGCCAGCCTCCAGTCTAGTGGAACTTCCCCAGTCAGCCAGGACCACTGGAAGATGATGGAAAGGGGTTTGGAAAGGACATCTGCCAGCTCCTTCAATACTCTTGGGTGGATCCCATCCGGCCCCATAGACTTGTGGGAGTCTAGCTGGGCAAGCAAGTCTCTAACCGCCTCCTCTTGGATCACGGGAGCCTCATTCTGCTCCTCTAACTCCTGGGTTTGTGCACAGGGGGAACAACTTTCCTTGCTATTAAAGACTGAGGCAAAGAAGGCATTAAATACCTCAGCCTTGTCCTTATCCCCTGTCACTGTTGTTCCTTGTGCACCCAATAGGGATTGAATATTCTCCCTAGTCCTCCTTTTCTTGTTAATGTATTTGTAGAAAGATTTTTTTATTATCTTTCACAGACTTAGCCAGTTTGATTTCTAGTTGGGCCTTAGCCCTCCTGATTTTTTCCCTGCATGATCTCACTTCCTCCCTCTAGTCTACCCACGACGCTCGTCCCTTCTTCCAAGAGTCACAGACATTCCTCTTCTTTTTTATGCCTCTCAAGCTCTCCCTACTCAACCAAGCTGGTTTTTTTCCCCCGCCGGCTTCTCTTCCGGAACATGGGGATGACTTGCTCCTGAGCTGCTAGGATTTCATTTTTGAAGAGCGCCCAGCACTCGTGGGCTCCCTTGCCTTTAAGGACTGTCTCCCATGGGACTTTGCTAACCAACCTTCTGAACAATCCAAACTCTGCCCTCTGGAAGTTTAATGTGACTGTTTTGCTAATCCCCTTCTTCTTCTCACCTAGAACTGAAAACCCTATCATCTCATTATCGCTTTGTCCCAGGCGTCCCCCAACCATCACATCCCCCACAAGGCCTTCTCTGTTCACAAACAGCAGGTCCAGGAGGGCACCCTCCCTCGTCGGCTCACTCACCAGTTGTGTGAGGAAGTTGTCTTCCAGGCACTCCAAGAACCTCCTAGACTGCTTCCTTTCTGCTGTATTGTACTTCCAGCAGATATCAGGAAGATTGAAGTCTCCCACGAGGACAAGAGGTAGCGATCTAGAGACTATCCCCAGCTCTTTATAGAAGAGCTCATCAGCTGCTTCTTCTTGGCTGGGTGGTCTGTAACAGACTCCCATCACAATGTCTGCCTTCTTGTGGGCTCCTCTGATTTTAACCCACAGGCACTCAGTCCCTTCCTCACCGTAATTGAACTCAAGGGTATCAAAGCACTCTGTAACATAGAGGGCTACACCACCTCCTCTCCTACCCTTCCTGTCCCACCTGAAGAGTTTATACCCCCCATGGCTGCACTCCAGTCATACGAGTCATCCCACCACGTTTCCGTGATGCCAACAACATCGTAGTCACCTTGCCCTACAACTGCTTCCAACTCCTTATTGCCCATGCTGCATGCATTGGTGTAAATGCACTTCAGCTGGGCTGGCAAACCTTCAGCCCTCATAAAGGGAATAGAGCTCATTCCCGATTGACTGGTCCTTGGAATAACTAACTCCACAGTGTCAGTTTCATCCTTACTGTCCCAGGTATAATCGCCCCCACTTGCTCTGAGGTGATGTACTGGCGGTCCTCTCCAGAACACCATCTCTCAGTTACTGGAGTCCCACTTCCAGGCTCATCCCCCTCCCCCTTCACATCTAGTTTAAAGCCCTATTTAAGAGCCTACCATCACCCTCTGTACAGAAAATATTCCACCTTTGTCCAGCTAAAAAAAGCCATCTCCATACACATACTCTGACATAAAACCTATTTACAGGCAAAAATGGCATGCAGAAATGAGGAGACGGAGCTGTATTTTGCATACTGACACACCCTGCAAGCAGCACAGTGGGATTGCTCTTGGAATATAAATCACTTGCCCCTGCCGAATTTTTAAACTCTGCTGTCCAAAGCCTTCGGTGACAAAACAATGACTCACACAGGACCCTGCTTCCTACCCCAGCACTGTTCCCTGTGCCATGCCTGAAGTTCTCAGGCACCCTTTCGACTGCACAGAAAGTTTTCTTAAAGCCCTGCAAGAGGAAAAGAGAAGCATTCCTGGCATTTACTTTCTGAATGAACAGAGAGCTCTTCGTCCGTCTTCAGGCAGAGGATTTCCAGCCACTTCCAAGTCCCTTCAAATCATGAATCTGGAGGAAGGACAAACAACCAAGCCCAGGTCCATCCTCAGCATAGTTGCGGACTTGGCTCCATCACCACCAGCAAGCAGCGTCATTCAAAAATGCTACAGTGCAACCGAGAGCATGCTTTGGCTCAACAAAAAATATTCCTACCATCACCACACTGCAAACTCTGACCATCCAGGTCCACATAGCTAATGCTGATGCTACACAAAGGCACAAGGTGCTTTGGGAAGAAGGCTGGAGCAAGCCAAGACTCCTGGCTCAGCACATCTTCCAGCAGCCGCTGCTCTAGGGTTTACCCCAGGCCAGGAGGGTTCAGAAACATCAGTTCAGAAGTTGCAAATGCCACCAAAGTAGCAATCAACACGAGCAAGGACAGAGGCAGCAGTTTGACAGAAATGGCTTTCTGAGAGGAAAAGCAATAAATGTAGCTTGGCGTGCTGACCTCACCTCCTGTAAGCAGAAAACAACAGGCTGAGCAAAGAGATGCCATTATCACACAGAACAAAAAAAACCCCACCAGTTTAGACAC
This sequence comes from Cuculus canorus, assembly GCF_017976375.1. Taxonomy (NCBI): domain Eukaryota; kingdom Metazoa; phylum Chordata; class Aves; order Cuculiformes; family Cuculidae; genus Cuculus; species Cuculus canorus. Next base: position 149,306 of record NC_071407.1, on the reverse strand, counting down.
ACACGTTTGAAGTATCAAACCTAATCCCTCTGGGCCAAACTTTAAGTACATTTCTAAGGCTTGACCGCCCTCCTCCTCTAATCAATTTGACAGAAATTCCCCTTCTGCTACACAGACCCCAATTTCTCCATGCACACAGACCACTGTGGAGCCTGGGCATGCTGCAGCCAGCCAACCCCTCTCCAGATGCTACAGGTAACCTACAAGGAATTTGGGGAAAACAGCCAAAATTGGCTACTACAATTGAAAATTCTGGGGTTTAACGCTTTCCACAGAGCAACATGTTTCAATGTTTATTCAAACTAAAATTTGTGCCCTCCCATCCTTCTGCTTCTTATGAGGGATTTGGGGCTACCTTGACTCTACTCATTGCACAGCTTGTCTCACCATCACTGATTCAGAGAACACCAAGAAGTATATATTGAATTTGTCAATTAACTGCATCATGAATTTGGGAAAATCCTTGAGGGCTGCCACTTGCATGTAGGTAAGTGCAGGAATAATTTGCCCTCTGACCAGGGCTGAGAGGCGCTCAGCTCTGGGCAGCTCACTTCCCTTGCTTGAGCACTCTTTCGCATTTTTGGCAAATATTGTTTTTATTTATGGTGCAAAACCTCCAACAGATGTGAAAGATGCCGTTCAGGGCCTAAGAAGAAGTCTTCATGCTCTGAAAATGCTCTGTAGACTAGTCTTGAGAAAACAGGATCATGAGTCAGCACATGTGATTTTAAAGGACCAAATTTCCATGGATGCGGGCGATTCAGGGTCATCCCCTGGAACTCTGTCAAGAGGAAAGACCTGCCGCAAGCTGTCCAGCCTTCAGAGCAGAAAAACTGCAGCACTGCCCCATCTCGCCCCGAGCCTGCAGTCACCTCCTCCTACTGCCCAGGCTCTCCCCCAGCTCCTGGAAGGGCAGACACGATCCAGCTGAGAGGCAGGCAAAGGACTCCAGTAGAGGAGACCACACATCCTGCATGGTGCTTCCCTTGTGCCTGACTCCTGCCTCAGCCTGCCGAGGGTTCACAACGTGCTCTAGGTACTCTGAAATTGCCAACCAAAAAAAAGGTATAAAGAAACGTCCTCCTTTGCCTGCTGCTTGCAGCTAGACTAGACTTTTTTAGGGTTAACAAGATAAAGACACAATTTCACTGTTAAAGTGAAAGCCTACACTGACATTTTTAACAGCCAGTATAGCAAAGGAGAAAGCACTAACAGGTTGTGTCTAAGATGAGCGTCGCTCCACAGGTCTGCATGGCTTCAAGAGCCACACCTTCCTGCTGCTTATGACCAACAACTTCACGCAGGAATGGAGGTTCTCACCAACACAGCCCAGCACTTGTGCACGCCATAGAGCTGCCAGCGCAGGACAGCCCAGACGGAGCAGACCTCTACAGCCGTGCTAACAAAATCCATTGCCAGAAGGAGCCAAGGTTTACTACACTGTGCCCATCTTGAGGGACCCCAACAGGAACACAGATGGCCACATACAACCTGACTTATGGAGGTCTGACATCAACCCTGGCTAGTAGGAACAGATGCACCAGGGTTCTGCCCACACCCAGATTAATTAGTAAGCAAATAAAAATCTGTTATTTCAAACCAATTCCTGGCTCTGAGTGCTTGAGCCCTGCCTCAACTTGACACCAAAGTCAAGCATGGCAGCATGTCCCCAGAACCCCAAGCTCCAAACTGCATGTCCAAACACCCATAGCCTCTAGAAAGCCTGAAGTCCAAGCTCACATCCAGATCTACGTGTTTGGGTTGGACTTTGCACACAAGAAGCAGGAAGAGCATTTAAGGAAAATTATACACCATCTAGTTGAGTAAAACATATCATGTTTATCGCCTCCATGCTCTCAGGGAACAGGAGTGGCAGGGAAAAGATTCCCTTACACATGAGCAGCAGAAAGGGACCGAAAGGACAGGGTAGGGACAGAGGTGCTTTGTCTCAACATCTCAGCTCAAAGAAAATGGTGCTGGCAGTGACTGTGCCTTTTCCTCCCCGGCCACTGAAAAGGAAAAGAAGAGAGCAAAATTAGTCACGGCAAACAGCAACCAGCAAAGAGAGAGGTGAGAACGAGGAGACTGCAGGTTTCCTCCAGCAGAGAGGTGCCAATTCAACATGCAAAGTGACTACACAAGACCCATGAACGGTAGTTAAGGAGAAGGGCACACGCATTTGGAGCACTAACATGGAATCTTCAACATCTCTTGATTGCACATTCAGCCTACACATACGTTTTCATGGAGGACCAGCATCAGACATTCAAAGGAATCCATCCCGGCCACATGCACAGGCTGACGAGCTGCTCCAGCTTGAGAGGGCATCCCCAGCACATTACACTGCCATAGACTTGCTGCAGCACTGGGAACGGCACACAGCAGAGCTCAGCTCAGCTCCGTGAGCCCAGCAACTCCCTACCCGCAGCAGGACTGCTCCCAGGGGAGTCTCACATGAACACAGTCCTCCTAGCAGCCACACTGCTGGTGCCCTATGGGCCATATAGACATAACCTACAGCACATTCTTAGTCCCAATGACTGTAAAAACAGCACATTCTCTTTGAGCAAACCTGTAATCATTGCCTAATCCATTCATTACGGGACTGTTGCTAATTTTGAGTACTATTTCCAAGGAATTTGGAAATATTGGGCGAAGGGTTGCCTCTGTAGAAGAGCAACTGAAGTGGCAGCAGCAGTCCAGCCCGCTGGTCCAATGAACCAGCCACCTCACCCTTCTGCTCCCCGCCCAAGTTGAGATTTATTACAAGAATTTGCAATGGTCTGTGAGACACTGTGAGTGTTGGCCACACTCCCAAAAGCTGAGGAATTGCTGAATTGAGAATTGCTTTGGCTGCTTAATCTCAACAATCAGGGATGCCAAACAAGCCAGCAGAGTCCAGGTTTACTTTAATTACTGCTCAGAGCATGCTGCTCTAGTAAACAAACACAAAAAACAATTCTTGTTTCTTCCTTATATTTTTTCCTTTATACAATCTGAAATGCCTGAGACAGAGACAGTAAACGCAGCCTTGATGTGCCATTTTTACAGACTCACTTCTCAAGCATAAACAATTTCAAACAGTATGTAAACTCATCTTAGTAGCTATTTCTAACAAGGTGTCCACCTACTTACAGCCAGATAATAATGTTCTGAGTGGTAGGGAGACTTCTGGCCCAGCCCAGGCTCCCTTCCTTGCTCCAGAGCTCTTGGGGTCTCTGCAAGATGTGTGTCTTGGAGTTGCAAAGTGAGGTCAGCACAGCAACGCTGACTGCAGTCAGTCACTTTCTACTTAACAGTGACCACTAAAAAAAACCACGGACCAAGCATGAGCAAGATCTGGGATATCTCGTAATGTTCCTGAGGAAAGCTTGCCAAGCACCAGGAGAACGCCATCACTGTTCTCCACACAGATCTGGATACTGTTTGCAAATCACATTTCTCCCTTTTTGTGAGGCTGAGCCGGAGAATCAGTAGAGGATGATGTCCCCTGAAGAAATATCTGAGTTTAAGGCAGGGATATAGTGGATGTACGTACCAATTGCCAGACTTCACATCATCTCCTACCACTTTATCTTTATGGATAAATACCCTAAGACTGCAGAACCTCATGTGAAGCCCAGAAAAACGATCACTTAAGAACTTCCAAAAGTTGAAATTATCTATCCGAACTAGGCAGGCAACATTTTAAGAGTTACGAATGCTTTCAGCAGACAGTCTCTGTGCCCACACAGGACACCACACAAGCCCACTATCACCTGCTAACCTTACAAGACCACTGTTTGCATTAGAACAAAGTACTTCTGCTCACGGGCAGTCTCTGGGTTTCATTCCTCAGCTCAGAAAAAGCTTTCAAAGAGCTCCTTGGCTCCTGAAAGACAAACCTAGAGCCTTTATTAATCCTCTTAGCAACTGAAAGGCACATTTCTCCACTGTTTGTCCATTCGTTGCCATCAACATTGCACCAACAAGAGGAAGGTACAGCAATGGTGCATCCACAGAGTTCTCCAGACCCAAGAAACCTTTGTCCACGCTACCAGCTCAGTCTCTCCAGCACACCGGGAATAAATTTCCAAGCCCTACATCTCACATAAATCTCTTTAACGAACAAGGAGCCAAACATCTGTGAGTTGTCTGAATTAGCGCGAATATGGCAGACTGAAGAGCAAACTTTTACCGCCCTGCGGCCTTCAAATTTCTTGTTTTCCTCAGGTTCATTAAATATATAACAATCTGTTACCAGAAGATGGTTCCTACGTGCACTGGCTGCCAAGGAGCTGGATTTGATAGCTCTGGAAGAGATGAGGGAATGTGCAGGGAGGAGAGGGGACTCTTTCTATTTCAGCAAGGGAAGGAGAAGATGGTCTGCAGCCACCTTGCCTCCTCCAGCAACTGCCTGCTGCATGGGAAGGCTGCTTCTGACATATAAAGCTGGTGCGGCCAAAGCTGGAGGCCATTTTGGGAAGCTTTGAGGGGAATAGAGCTGAATAGTGTGGGACACGCAGGGTGAAATGCCTTCAAAAGCCAGGGATGTCCTGTGGCATCACGCCAGTTGGGTGTGATGACCATACCACGTACAGGTGGAGAAATCAGGCTCTGCAAGGGTTAGTAATACCCATCAGCAGACCTCTGGGCACCAGGCGTCCCCAATACTTGGGGAAATCAGGGGTTTCTCACAGCCACTGGGCAAGACTGGCAGCATGGGGCCTGGGCACGCAGCAAAGGCATCACCAACACCAGGCTGTGGGCAGAATGGTCTGCTGCTGTGATAGGGAATAATACAGGAGGCTTGACCTTCCCTTGAAGGAAGTCTTTTGCTATGAGGAAGAAGTCAAAACAAACACTCACTGACTGTGTTTACTTGTTTAAATCAAAGTCAAAGCATCACCAAAAAGCACCCAACAGCATTTCCACAGAGTCATTCATTCAGAATTTGGATTTGGGTTTCAGCTGCTGTTTTTAATATTACAGGGAGACACTTGCAAGGTTGGAATAATAAAGAATCTGTTGCTATAACACATGCCCAGCTCCTGCAAGGTGTCAGCAGCACGTAAAGCCCAAACCTCCTGCAGGTCTGGCTCCTTTGGGGGGTCCCTGAGGGCTGGGCAGTGAAACATTTCCCCACAAGCCACTGCAACTGCAAGCCTGGGGTACAGCTTCAGTGAGCTGGCTCTCCCTGCCCCAAAGCAAGGTACCCCACCAGGCAATCATCCAGTTGAAGAAGTAATGCCTGCAGAGGAGAATTTTCCTGGTTTTGGGATGCTTCATCTCCTGGAAGTCCCCAGTCCCCATGCAGCCGGAAAGGGTTGGGATGAGCTCCACTATGGCTTGGCACCAATAAAAGCCTAGATTTTGCAGCCTGCCTCAGAAACACAAGAAAAAAAAACATATCCAGCAGTAAGTGGAAATGAAAACAGTTCCCAGTTTTATTAGGGCTGACAGACACACTATGCATTAGAATGCAAGTTAAACACCAGGCTCTGTCAGAAAACAAGGTACAAGGGATTTATAGACATTAAAGACAGCAAGAAGTCCCATCGACAACTCTGAAGAGTGAAAGAACAGCTGTAATGATGCAGAAAAGGGAGAAACAGTCAATACATAGTTTAACGCTGTCCTAAAGAGAAAGCAAAATGATATAGGCTATTTTGTCGAGAGTAATCTGGGATGATTTTAAACAGCAGGCACTAAACATAGACCTTTCTTAAACAACAGCTCCAGATAATTTACACCTTCAACCTTTATAAGATTGTGCCAAAAAGTCTTCTGAGCCAACACTGCCACCACTCCCAGAGGACAAGGACAAGCCAGCATGGCCAACGTGACAGCCCTGAAAAAACGAGCCCTGCAAGGCTCAGGTTTCAGTAAAAGGACAGAGTCAGGAAGCACAAGGAACAACAGCGAGAAGAGAGCTCTCATCTCAGTTGATGTCTTTGTGCCAGTAAAGGGAGCGTTGGTCAAACAGACTTCACTAAAGCACACAGAAATGGATAGCAATTATCAGTATCTGCTTAAATGAGGTACCGCGAACAGACCTGGGAATAAACAGGCAATGCCAGCTTCAACAGAAACCAGGCTTTCACCTTACATCACATAATATTTCTGGCAATAATTGGCAAGGGAAATCAGTGCAGCATAAGTGACTTCAGCACTAAATACGGAGAACAACAACTTGATGACAAAGAAGAGGCAACCAGCACGCACTTTTAACTGAGATGTTGTTACATCTTAAAAAATCACCTGCTTAAAAGATACTTGCCTTGGAGGCAAGGGTATGTCCCCAGGCTCCTGCACTGCGCAGTGGAATACCAAGGCACTTGAACTGCATAAACTGGGGTTCTCCAGAAGAAGAGTTGTTATTGCCTCTGTGTTCTGCACCCCATGACTGCTATGGGGATCTGAAGCCTCCTGACATATCTGATTAAGGTCTGGAGAACATCCCAGGAGTAAGTGAGGGGCTTGAAGACACAGGGACAAGGCAAGACTCAGGGAACATGGAACGGTAACTGCTCAGCAACAACCTGGCCACCTTCACAGAGGGAAGGAGGTGCCGAGCAGATCCTTCAGGGGCAGCAGAGCAGCAGTGTAACATCACCAAGTACTGCGGGAAGCTGAAACTATGCAGGTTCAGAATAAGGGCAAAGTGCAGGTTTTTTCCTGAATAGCATAGACAATACTCATTACAATAAATTAACAGCACAACAAATGACTGCAGCAGGTTCTCCATCCTCACTGCATTTTTATCTCCACACTGGATGGCTTTTCTAAAAATTAATTCCAGCAAGAATTAATTTGGAAAATTACTAGAACTGCTGATGCAAAGTGCAGTCTTCAGGAGCGTGGGTGGCTCTCCTGCCCCCTACCCTGCGCCTCCAGCAAGCTGCAGCACCCCCCATGCCCATCAGCCCCACGTCGCAGTGTCATCACCAGGATGGCTTGTGCAACACCAGTAAGGAGGGCTGACCACCAGCCCCTGCGCGGGCTGACCCAGCTCTCGCCTCACCCTAACACAGCTCCTTTTTAATCTGCCATCTTCACGTGCATTGTGGGGGTACACAAGAGGCAGGCACAGGGAGGGCACCAACAGCACAATCCATCACACTGGAGAGCTGGAATTTTTTTAATTAAGTTTAAACACTTAGGAATTCACATGAAACTTCTGTGAAAAAAGTAACCTACCAACAACACAAACTATGTGCAAATGAAAATGTGGGTGACAGTTTCTAAATGAAGCTATCAATAGCTGTAAATCTTCATTAACCACAATGCTTTCACTCCTAGTACCATCCATTGCACTGTATTTCAATTATAAAACAACTCATAGTCCATCTTTTTTGGAGTTAACAGAGAGGCTACAAAATCAAATGTGCATATTTTTAATCATAGAAGATCTTCGGCTTTTGTATACAATTGTAGCTTTTGGTATCTATTTAACAGTATTAAACCTGTCCTTTCAAAAATACTATACAATATTCATTTGTAATGGCTGGGACAGAAAAAGCATGTGGTAATTAAGTTAACAATAAATATACTTGAAATAATTTTACAGCACCAACAACTACCCGGCACACTAGGAGGCTATTTTCTGTAACATCAAAGTAAGCACACAAATACAAAATTCAGAGTCATTGTGACTTTCCCCACATCACTTGAAATGAGAAATTGCTACCATCACCTGGCCTAACTGTGCTGCTAGGCTGTCCTAAACAGAGACAAGACTAGTTGCCTTCATTAATGCTGCTTTCCTTCCCCAACCTTTCCCAGCGGTGCAGAGGAGTAACAATGATGCTGATTGCACAGCTGGGGTGACAGAGGCAGTGGGGCACGAAGGCTCCTCTCCGGTCACTACAAGAGTCATCACAGGGACAATCACAAAAAAAAAAAGAATTTCTTAAATGTAAGTAAGTGCTTTAAGTTGTCCCTGAGGAGACTCTGGATTTAGGAGCAGGATGAGGGATGTGTCTGCTTAACTCCCAGTCCAGACTGGCCACTGAGACCAAAAGGAGTTGCTGATGTACCTTGATGGCAGCATCATTCTGCTCCACCACCCCCAAGTCCTGTTTCTCTTCTGCCATCAAAAGGATTTCTGGTCCTTCATTTTGTGGGCTGGTTTTGAGCAGAGAGGAGAGCTCGTTTTCCAGCTGCTGGTTCAAAGTTTGCCGGATTTAATTTTTTACAAACCCTAGGAGACGTAATGATACGTAAGCACAAAACAGCCACAAAGTAAAAGTCTTCTCTCTACTACAGTCTCATACCTACCACACAGCCCAAGGGATGCCTCAAACAGACTACAGAGGAGTGACACCAATGATGTTGATATATTTGACCCTCTAAAAGCAGAAGCCATGACCAAGTTTCCCCTGGGCGTTTTCCTTTGAGGGAAGGTATAGAAACTCAATGCACCAGAACAGATTTTTTGCACTCACTCAACCAATTCTTAAAATATTACTCAAATACAGCAGTTACAAAGCGAAACCCACACTGGTAATCCCCATCCACCTACGGAGGGACCCACAGCCTGCGGTGCCAGGAGCAGCTGCACTTTGTGCAAGCTTCAGTGCTCCTCCAGGACAGTCTAATAGTCTCCTCCTTCCATGCATTTCAACACAAACTTCTAACATACCAAATCCTATAAATCTTTCACAGTACGTGTTAGATGCATGATACGGGATATCTTACATATCTAACATATCAAATGTCACAGGCACGGATCAAGCACCTGAAGCCAGGAGAAATTCCAGATGTAAATCAATTGCAAGATGACACTTCTTATTTTCAATCCGCACATCACCTGTTGATGACTAAAGGCTCACCCATCCACAGCTTGTACTATCAGAGCTCCCACCACCCTGGTGGGGCTTCAGGAATAAGCTCTTGCTGGAGAATTTTTGTCTCTCTGAAGGCAGACAATTTATAAAAGTCTGGAAAAGCAAAACAGCCCAAGGATCTGCTCTCCAGTTCACTGTACCAGAGCCATATTCTGCATTGCTACTCTAAGCAAATAGCCAGTTGTGGGCAACTGAGCTGCCTTGTAGTGTGACCTTGGAAAAGTCATTCTTCATAATTATACCACAGCCACTGTTCACACGGATCCTTGAGTGCAGAACTGGAGCTCCAGGGCACAGGTTCGCCACTGCCCCAGCCATTTTCAAGGAATTTATGGAAGGTCTGACTCCCAAAGAGTGCAGTGGCACTTGTGCTGTGCCAGGGTCGGTGGGGAGCAGGCTCAGGCAAGAAAGGCAACAGCGGGGAGCAGCCTATCAGACTTAACGACCCAGCAGGCTCGCAGGCACAGATGAGTCGCTTGGTGGAAAATTCCCTTCTCTTGGTCTGATTAGTTTATATTTAGCTCTCTGGGGAGCAGACGCGCTGGAGGAGCTGTTGTTTTGGTGATATTTTTGCACAGCCCAGCAGGAACCCCTGCAACGCAAACCACAACGTGCTAGGGAGGCTGCAAAGAAATGGCTATCGCCACCTTGCCCCACAGCAACACTGGACCAGGCACATGAGACTGCTGACAGTCACAGTGCTCTGCTAGCCATCAGACCTCCTTTTTTTTGTTCTGATTCCCTGAGTCAGCGGGCTTGCTTCCTCTTCCTCCCCTCTTTGGGAGAGAAAGAAGCAAAAAAACCATCAACCACGAAGAAAGCTTGCTTGAGCAGCTACAGAGAAGCAACCTCCGAGCTCCTCTGCTGGCCTGGTCTCCCACAGCCATGGGAACAAAATGTGGGCTATTTCAGCTGTAGTTTTGGTGAGGGCAGATCTGATGCAAAGACTCTGTGGCCCCTCTCCCTCCCGTGGGACAGAGAAAGGAGATTCAACCTCTCCCAGCTGAGCTCTCCAAAGAGTTATGCACATCTCTGGCTCCTTGCCCTGCTCCAGCCCAATGGTCCAAAGTCTGCTCTGCCACAGATTAATGTTCATTAGGACTATTCCCAGGAAAATCATTCGCCAAACCATGTGATAAATGAGGGGGAAGGAAATAAGACCAAAATCAGCCTTTTCGATGTAAGGTACCCTCTTTTCTACTTGCGATTTCACAGGGAAAGCACAAACAACTCCACCCAGAGGAAGATCAAGAAAAGAAACTCTAGCCAACGTTACCAAAAAAAAAAAAAAAAAGGCAAGAAAAGCCTCAAACCACATAACTGCCATTTAAGAAATCAGAAGTCAACTGGTAACAATAAAATGGACAAATTGGATAAACCTCTTTCCCCTCCATCCCCCCTCAGCACATGGTCCATCACAGCTGTTCTACACAGAAATACAGGTGTTTTGGCAAAAAGCTGTATGTCTCATTCTATTTCCTGAAAGTGAAGGAAACCCTTGAAGCTAAAATAATTAATTACATATAATTAACTGAAGCAGATTTGGGAATTTATATCGCTAGCTGCTTTCTTATTTGCATGTGTGCATAATTATGCACATGTATTTACTTATGCAGGTGAAAATAACTGAAAATTAGGCAGTGCTAATCAGTGCTGCCTGTCCCACAGTCTGCTTGATCTCCATATATAAGAACCTGCATCTCATCCAGGTCAGTTATCAATTGATCAATTATCTACTGAACCTATTTGCTCTGATATTACATCCGAAGTTTTGGATTTGACAGCATGAGCTCTTACTGATCTTCCTCCGGAAGGCCATCTGCTTTCTGTAACTATAGTGGTTCTCGGAGGACTTGGCTTTGCGTAGGGCTGGAAGTCATAAAAGTCTCCCTCCCTCCTCTCGGTTTACCCTGGCAGCAAGAAAGCCTGGATCCAGAGATTCACCCACAAAATCACCAGCACGCGTGGCCACGCGTGGCAGGGCATCCCAACCATGAGGCTGCCGGCAGCCTCCACCTTTGAAGCGGAGAGAAGGAAACAGTTCCACGGCAGGTTGTTTCGGTTGGGTGCTTCTGGTTGGGGTTTTCCCCCGACTTTCAAACGCAAAGCGGCTGCGTCCTTCTCTAAGAGAAGTGCCTCCAGCCTGGGGTGAACAGCCTCCATCCCGGCTGCGCCCAGCACCGTGCCAGAGCCGGCTCTAACACACCCACACCCATCCTCAAGCTCCAGAGAGCTTCTAAAACCGAAGAAATAAATCAGAGGCTCTCGTCAAACATACAGTGAGCCACGACAGGTAAGGACAGAGAAAACCGCGCTGAAATTCAGGTTTTTAATTATCACCCTAATTAATCTGTTTTGCGACCCACGCCAAATATTTTCTCTAGAAACACTACCTACGTTGTTTTGGGGTTTCTTTATTTCTTTTTCCAGCCCTCGGCCAACCCCTGGTGAACATTTCTGCCCGCACCAGGGTGGCGCGGAGGGGGCCCGTGCCGCCTGCCCCGCGGCCGGACGGGACGGGAGAGACGGACGATCCGCTCGCCGCCGTACCACGCACGGCATTACTGACACGGCTACCTCTGCCGCTCGCAAGTAGTTCTTAATCTGTCAAAACAGACTTTTATTATTGTTCGAGGATTCAAAAGGAAAATATGCACATCTGGTTTCAGTCGCAAACCGAGGTCTGGTCCGGTCTGTTTCATAACCACCCGCGCTCCCTCCTGACTGCAGGGACCTCCCGGGGGTCGCGGTGCGGCGGGCGCGGGGACGGCGCCGCTGCGACCCCGCTGGACGAACGGAACCCGAACGTCACCGCGGAGAAAATCCTCCTTCGCGAAACCCCCGCGCCCGAAGCCGCCCCGTGCGGCCGGAACGGCACCGAGCACGGAGCCCAGTCCGCGGGCTGCTCCCCGCACGCGGGACCGCACGTGTCCGTCGCTCCGGAGGCCGAAGAGGCGCGGCCGCTCCCGCCCGCCGAGCCCCGCCGCGGCACCCCCGCCGCCAGCCGCGCCGCTCCCCTCGCCGCTCACCGTGCTGCCCGCGCGCCGCTGCAGCCGCCGCCGCGGGCGGGGCGGGCGGAGGAAGCGCCGTGTCACTTCCTGAGCAGGGCGGGGCGGCCCCGGCACCCACGAACAACCCACCCTTTCACCTCCCTCTTGTTCTCCACCGCTTGTTTTGGGAAGCGGCGTTAGAGAGAACACCCGATGAGGAAGGCGCTCGGAAGCCTGCCGGGCTTCCCGGGAGCCGCTCCGACGAAGCTTCTCATCCATCCATCCATCCATCCATCCCTCCCTCTCTCTCTCCCTCCCCGCAGCACGCAGGCTGCTCCCGAGAGCGAGCGCGACTCGTGAGCAAGAAAACTTCACGACGGCTAAAAGGAAGACGTAGAACTCACTGTGAAATAAGAGTTTGAGCGTTAATTTCGACCATTTGCAAGCAGCTGACGCAGAGTTCGTCAGGAAAGACCCTGAGACTTCGGCACCCACGCGGCATCCGCCCGGACGCTGCGGAGATGGCGAGCGAGAGCGTGCTGCGGCCCGAGGAACCAGAGAACGGTCTGAGGAAGGCTATCTGCTAGTATTTAATGTAATACAGAAGAACGGATGTAAGCAAGCAGAATTAGCAGGAGAAAACCTAAGAAGGGAGCCATTCCCACCAACGCAGCGAGGGCTGATCTCAAGGAAAGTGGCGCTATACTCAGCACATATAAAACTAGGCAGGCACAGCCAGTATGAGTGGGCTACGAACGGGAAAAAGGGCTTGATGATGTGAAGGGGCTTCTGCATAAAGCTTCCAACCCACTCAGTATTTGCTTTTCTTATCATCTATTGAGACTGGTAGCAGTAAAACACTTGCAAACTTTACAGAAGTTCAGGAATCAAGTTTGAAAATGTTTTCTTGTGGTTTCCCAGCTGAATATTTCAGTAATAAAGCTTACAGTGTAATTGAATCCATTCCTGTGACAGCCTTGCATGCTGCAGGCTTGGTCTCCAAGAACCAAGGAGAACGTTGCTTTCTGTCTGCTTCTGAGCTTGGTCCAAACCCAGCATTTTTTACCTCTCAACTTCTGTGCTTTCTGACAGGTGAGTTGGCTGTGGAGCATTATCAGTGTGCATCAATGCCCATTACTAAAGTATAAACCTGTTTTCCACAAATAGCATTTTCAGTAATGCTTGAAGGTTCACCATTGGTCCCTAGTCTGGTGACAGTGCAGAGGATCTTTGCTGGAAGGGGAAAAGACAGAAATCACTTTCAAGCTTTAAAGAGCTGGGCATGAGAGTTGAGTCACTGTGGTCAGAAAATTCAGTTGAATGCTGAGCTAATTTGTGTTTTTGTCTTGGATGTCAGCGCCTTTGCTACCCACTGACTAGAAACCTTCCTTACAGAGATGGAAACTGGGTAGGAAAAAAGCTAACGAACCCCAGGATCCTTCTGAAATTATACTGGTATCCAAATCATTATGATATTCAGCTGTAACAGTGCTAAGCCCTGTGGGCAGACGCAGTTTCATTCACTTCCACTGCACAGGATTTGGTTGCTCAGCTACAATCTGCTTTCCGTGTAGCCCTCCTAGTGCTTCACTATCTACTCCAGTTTGTTGCTATTCGAGTCATGTGCACCATGGTTGCTAACAATTTCATAAGCGTCCTTTTCATGATGACCTACAACTCTGTGCTGTTCTGAGCACCTGGGCAATCCCAGTTATTCATGGGTTTATCCTTGTTTCTCCTACCAGGTAAGGAGCACCAGTAAGGGACTCACCCAAGGCCAAGCAGAGACTCAGAGCATCCCAGTCACAGGCCAATGACCCAAGCCAGCTGTGCTGGCGACCATGTACTCACAGGGACATCTTGGCTCCATTGAAGGTCTCCAATAGCACAAAATGGAGACTGGTTTCAGAAGCCATACTCTCATTTCAGGGGAAATCATGAAATTCACAGAATCTAAATAACAATGAGAAGTATTTTTAACAAATATTTCATGCCCAGAGAACAACCATGTCACTGTAATATGATAGAGGTGTTCTAGGTCAGAGAGTATCTGAATCGAGGAGACCTGACACCCTGAACAAGTGAAGTCTTGCTGTGCAGAGAGGACTGTAATGAGGACTGTGTACATTTGGCATATGATGGGATTTGCACCAAACCTGAAAATCCTTCTTCTGTTTCACAGGTAGTTTGCTGTGCGCATGCAACAGCTTTGTGTTTCAGCTCCCTGCTTCACTCGCTGCCTTCCTGCCTGCCTTGGGCTGCCCCAGACTAGGTGCAATGGAAACAGTCAATGGATAAAATAAATCCAGAATTTACATGCTACCTTGCGGCTACATCATTTGTTTGCCTGACAGCACTCAGTTTAATTTCCAGTAACCTAGAAATGGGCTCATTTTGAGCTATACTGTTACCTACCACATTGGCTTTTCCCTTATTTGTGTCAAATAAAACATGCCAGTGTTCCTTTTCATCCTTGGTCTTGAGGTTAGAAGACCTCATCCCTCTCACAGGAAGCATTAGGTATCCGTTAACTGTTCCTCACTTTAGCTGCTACCCACAAGGGTTAGGTCATGCGCATCGTACTTCCCGCCAAGGCATACAACAGCTGTCCTCTTCACAAGCATCTGTACACCCCTTCTGCCAAGGTGCAGGTAATGCTGCGCAGCACAGCGTTTCTCTTCTCTTACCCCAGGAAAGACGGTGAGCAACGGGAATGCAAAGGCAGGTCTCCTTACAGCCGTGCAAAGCCCTGGCCCATTTATTTCCTATGTGCTCTCTACATATTTTACAGGAGATGCTTTGATATGTTAAAATGCTTAGAGGGCCTATAAAATAAAGCAGTTATTGTAGCAAATCATGTTCTTTACCTTTCAGCATGCCAAGATTGGGAAAGCAATCTGAGTGCCAAAACACTGAAAATTTTGCTGTATGCTGCTAAATACCATACTTTAAGATTCTGTCTGGTATGAAATAACATGAATTTTGGCAGTCTTTTACCAGGCACCTTGGAACACAGTAGAATCGACATAGCAGAGTATATATACACAGATTTTCCTTACAATGGCTACAGTGCCGCCAGTGCATTCCTGGAACATGGAAATACATGGAAGCCAGTGTCAGCAATGAAGAAAAGCTCACTGTGCCTAACATACCAGAAATGCTATTCAAGAACTCGTTCTTATGTAAAAATTGCCAAGATCAGTGTTGGCCCAGCTTCATAGCTTCACAGGTACCATCTAACTTGCACATGTGGTTTCACCTTGTATGCCCATACATAAAGTCCAGTTGCTCTAAGTAAGCAGTTTCACTTCATTGCCTCATTTGCCTACTCAGGCCTCTGGTCCCACAGATGTCATAGCCTGCACCAGAAACCCGTGCAAAACTGAAGTAATTTGGATACAAAATACATAAGAGAACATCTCCATTTCTAGCCACGGACAAAAGATTCCTCAGACAGGAATCTTTGTAATCACCTAAACACCAGGATAATGCAAGCCCTCTGAAGATGTCAGCCCAACCTCTGAGAACACTCTGGTTTTGGACAGCAATCCTGAGACACAGGTACAGCTTCCATATTGGTATCCTCTGGTCAGTCTTTGAAACACCTTTTTGCATGGAAGGTGCAGGGCAGACTCCCTGGAGCACTGTTTATTGCACGCTTTATTTGCTTTCTTGAGACTTGAACCTGAGACCTATATGGTGGGGGACGCACTTCTTAGCTTAGGTATAACCAGCTGTCCTGTACATAGCAATGGCAGGATTGAAAACTCAACTTCCAAAAGCTCCTTTTTAAAACTATTTTGAAAAAATGAAAAAAAACCCCAAAAAACAGAAAGCCGAGATTCTCCTTTTCTATAGCTATCAAATACGCCAGAACCTATGATACAAGTAAGGCAGCCTGCCACTCCTGGTTTTCAGAAATGGTGCTGCAAGACTGCTTTTGAAATAGGGAGGGTGGGCCCATAATGCAAATAGTTACTTCCACCCGATGCTCTCACTAATGATTTGAAGAAATACTCTCCTGATGGGACAGAAAACTTGTAATTACACGTTTCATCACTGCTGGCCCTGGCTAAAGAGCCGCTGCCATAATTCTGTTAGTGTTTCTGATGTAACCCAACAGCTCTTCAAAAAAAAGCTGTAGCTCCTAGAAATTCTTCATTTTAGACCACAGAATTATATGGAATTTCAAGAACAGAATATTAATTCCGTATCTTCTAAGCCTTCCAAAAAAATTAACATTTAAAAACCAGCTTACAGACAGCACTGCAGTTGACTATTCCTTTTCCTTAATGACCATACTTTCTTATAAATAACAAGCTAGTCACCAAAAGGGAGGCCAAGGAGTAAAGGAACATTGTCCTTCCCTCTCAGTTTTCTCTTTTCAGTCAGTTGTGTCATGATTTTAATGTCTGGCATTTCTCACTCTTTCATTTACATAAATATGATTACAGAATTATTTACTTCAAGAAAGTACTGTGATGCTGAAAGCAGAAAGGTCTTTTGCCTTGAGAACCTATTTACCCTACATTCTAGCAGAGTGCCATGTGTAGAAACTCCCCTAGATATGACATCTCAAAGCTATGCTTATTCCATTGATTTCACTTGGTCTCCTCTTTCAGATATTTCATCCTGACAGGTCACTTCCCTGATACAGCCCATGAAAACCCAAGTTAAAATGCTGCAAGCCCCTTCAGCAGTACAAGCCTCACAAAAAATACAATGGCCTCTCCCAGTAAATACCTCATAAAAGAATCCCTAAATGCAGTTTGCTTGATAATAACAGGAGTCAGGTATCGGCTGTCTGAGCTGCACCAAACACAGATGCTGGTGGAGGTGCTGCTTGTTAGGGCTTATGTACTAAAAGGCATTCTCCATGTACATTCATGTACCTAAGGAAAAAATAAAAGATCCACCACTTACATTGCATAAGCCAGTTATATTAGTCTCCATATTTAGAATGCCTTATTTCTCTCTCCCTTACAAACCTGCAGCTTCTCTAAAACAAGTGAGGTTGTAGCAAGGACAAAATTTACGGGCAAGTTATGCAAAGCTGGACTGTTTCTACCGTGATGTTTGATAGTGCCTTAGAGTTCCATACATAGTATTTTACTGTGCACTCAAAGAGCATTTATTTACACACGTGTCTGAGGTTTTCTGTCAGGTTTAAAGTTCAGACTTTTCTCAACTAATCTAATTTGGATGGCCTCACTTTTTTCCTTTGGAAAACCAATGTTGTTACACTGTTGCCAATTCTTCCTCCAAAGCAAAACTTGGGTGTTGGCAGCTCCTCCAGAATCTCAAATCCTGCCAGACAGAAATTGAAATGCTTTTATTAGAAGGAAGTAATTTTATTCTCCTCTTGGATAACCCTTTGCAAACCATTCTTTATTCTTCTGGAAAATTTGCAAGTCAGTTACTCTGTAAGTTTATAGGACTGTATCATTACACTGCACCGCTGCTTTATACAGCTGAAATTCTTCCACAGATAATAAAAATCTCGGCTGGCTGACTCACACAAATTAACAGCAGAAAAGATGATAACTTGCCAGTATTTTTAGTTCCCCATAAGGGAAAATTGGTTTAGATCCACATCAAGTTTCAAGCCCCGGGCATGAGATTCAAGAGCTAACTGGCACATAAAAACACCCTGCTGACTGGATCATAAATGTCACTGAGGAGGTGACAAGAGGTCACATTCACAGACCTGCCAGTTCCCCTGAATATAGGTAACAACGTTACCCCAATTTCAAAGCAATCAGATAGGGGAACTGGATCTGGTAATAAAGGACTGAAAAAGTAACCCAGGTACAGAACTTCCTCCTTTCCCAGTGTAACCAGATTGATATCCTCATCCCCCACAGCATAACAAAATCTGCCCTCGTGCCAGGCTGGCACTGGCAAATGCAGATGCTGTAATTCCTGAGGGAAACAGAAGGAAGACAGACTGTAACATTTACTAGTTGCTTTACCTTGTCTAATCCTGATCTGAGAAAGTCAATACACTAACACGCACATTAAAATTTACTCATTGCCTCTTTGAACAACTGTAAGTTGGCAGATGGTTCTGTCCAACTGCTTACCTTCTCTGAACTCATCCAACAGCTCCTCCTTGGTCCAGTTGCAAGACGTTATGAGGAAAAAGCCCTCTGGTTCCAATACACTGCAGAGAGATTTCACGTACTGCTTCCTCTTCCCCACCGCATTATCAGGATTAAGGCTTATGGCATCAAAAGTCCCCTTGTCAATACAGATCTCAAATCTTGACAGTTCAGCTGATGGAGCGAGAAAGTCTTCTACCTAAACCAGAAGTCTACAACTGTGAATTCAATCTTCTACTCAGGAGCTCCTGAATCTGTAATTCAAACTAATACTTTAAAATAAAAAGCCTCAAAACCGACAACGGGTCTGATCAGAAAGGGTAACTCACAGGCTTTTCACATTTATAATGCCAAGTCAGCATCTTTCTTCTCTATGTATTACGTGACGGTCTATTTGATATAAAGTCCATGTATATACCTATCCATCTAAAGCTCAAGTTAACATACCTGAAGTTCATTCTTTAAATCACTGTTTGTACTTGATCCCTGTTTCCTAGCAGCTGTGGGCTACGCACTGTACAAATACAGCATAGACAGTGCCTGCCACAAAGAGGTTACAACTGACATACAAGAACAGAGACATCATACAGGTACAGGGATGGAAGATAAATGAGCATGGCAGAGAGCGAGCTCAGAACGAAAGGCAGTCACAAAATCACAGGATGGCTGAAGCTGGAAGGACCCTCTGGAAGGCGTCTGGTCCCACCCCCTGCTCCAGCAGGTCCTCCCAAACTTCCTGCTGCACAGCTACTGGTAAGTATTCTATCACTTAAGGATTTCATCCTCTATCTCAAATCTGAAATTCACAATGTAGCAGTGAAAATACAGAATTTGTCAAACGGTGAAACACTATTCTGCTCCCTGCAATAAGCAGGAAAATCATTTTAGCCCTAATGACTGTTACAATCAGAAAAAAATAGACCAAAAATCTTCTTGCAAATACAGATCTATTTGGTTAGAGTTCTCTTACAAATGAACGTCAAAAGACATCGCTAATATAGAACACTGAGCACATCTGAATATCTATTATTTCATTTAATGTTAGGTTTAATAGTAATTGCTTACTATTCCCTCAGTAAACCTTCTCTCAAAACTTACCTTCAATTTAATGTTAGACATCCCTTCCTTCTCTCTTACTTTTTCTGAAAGTTGTATTGCAGAAGGAGAGTAATCAATCCCTGTGAGATCAGTGTAGCCATACTTTGCCTAGATAGAAGCACAGAATCTTAACCAGTGCACTAGCAACATTTTTATCGAACAAATATATTCTGTATGTATAAGCCATCTCATCTCTCCTCCTATTAATGACAGAACAAAACCCAACCCTTTTACTCATTTTTTATTCCTGTTAGCATTACAAGAGCTAAATAGCTGGGGGAATGAGCTAAAATAATTCCATTCCACCCAATATCTCATAAAAAGAACCGTTGACTGAAAGCTGGTTTATGTCAACAAGTGGAAAACTGAGCAGAACTGGGAAAAGCAATACCCTGGAGGGGAACAGGGTCTCTTATCTACACCAAAAGTAACCTAGAAACCAGGAATTTTCAGTGATGAGAACACATGCTAATGCCAGATGCTTCACAATAAGCAAACCTCTCTGACACAGAACATTTGAGATTGAGCAATTATTTGGTTTATAACCCAAATTGTAAGAGCCAAAACACGTAATACATTTTATTAGTACAGAAATCCACTGCTAAACCTTACATTTTTCTAATTATTCATGCTAACGTCTATTTGAATGCAACTATTTGCATGCTACAAGGTCTTTGTATCAGCAATTTTCAGTCAGGTTATGCACCACGGAAGAGCACACAGAGACCTTCTGTTAATCTAAATCTGGAGTAGATAACAATAACCCAGTTTAGCTAACTCGGGCAGTGAGATCACAGCAACCCTTCTGCAAAGCAGGTGGGCACCTTGCATCAGCTGGAGCTGGGCACATGGGAGCGGGGCAATGACACATTTTCACTCCAAGGCAGAGGCTGAAGAGACCAGACCTCGGTACCACATGTGCCCGTTGGATTGGCTAAATCGAAACCTAACAGGAAGAGCTACGATTTTACATCCAGCTGCAGGGAACAACAGCAGAGAAAGGGAGGAGGCTTGGGTTTGTTTTGTTCTTGAACAATATATGGACTTGCACTAGGCACAGCGGTGTTGGGCTAATGGTTGGACCTGATGATCTTAGTGGTCTTTTCCAACCTTAATGATTCTATGACTTTAACTAGCATTAAGCAATGAGTTTTGTATCTGCTTGTTCCAAAGGCTGATACCACAACATGGGGAAATGACAATTCTTTAAAATGACCTCTCCTCCTTCCAGCAGCCCTTCAGCCCGTGTGAGCTCAAGGGCTAGCCAGCTGTTCTTAATTGAGGACTAATTTCAGCTAAACACAAAGACTACGTTGTTTTCATTTGATGAAGAACAGCATATTGCTCAGGCTTCTGCCCACATCCCTCCCCAGAGCAAACCAAGCTTCTCAACATGCCCGCATTGAAGACTTGGGGGGGTGGGGGGGAAGAGTACTTCCCACAACAACTCCTCTGTTTGAAGAGAAAGAGCTTGAGTCACTTCAGAGAGTTCCCATTCACTCCTATAGTCTCTGGGGCAGAGAAGGAAAGTTGAAGGACAAACAACACTAAATGCTGCTAAACCTGTACAGCCCAACTGCATACAGACAGGAAGGGATCATTCACTCAAGTACCAAACATGACCAAGCTGCATCCTGCAACTGGACTCCTGTTCTGGAGGTGGTACTTATAAGCACCCTCCAGCAGCTTCTTGAAAAAGCAAATTAAAGAGCAGAAGGCAGTAGGCAATGCTATCCGTACTGCCCTATGTGTGGGCTTCTGGTGCTGCCAGGCAGACGCCCTCATCTGGGTGGTGAAGACCCCTCACTTCAGAGACAGTTTTCCTTATTGTTGGCTCCCACAATACTTAATGGGGGAGGGAGAGAGAAAGTCGCAGCTCTATGCGGCAGCAACATTTCCATAGAAGAGCTGTAAGTTTCAGAAGGTAAAAGATTTTGGTCATCAATGCAGCCTACCAGGAAAGGGTCCCACTTAAGTATCCAAGACCCTCAAAGCAAGCAGAAAGAGAGGAGGCTCCAGCCACATTTCTCTTGGAGCTTACAGATGGACAGATCCCTGCCAAGTGTCTAGCTTAAATTTAGCAGCACAATGGATGTTCTGCCATCCAGCTGTGTAGTTGGGTCAGTTTACACAGGATACAGTAGTCCTCCTTGGTTTCGCTTTATTCCCTGCTTCTCAGGTGGCTATTCCACCTCCTTTTTGTGCACTATTCCCTGCTGGAACTGATAATGTCTTACTTAGACCTAGCTGCATTTAAGAGCAATTTTCTTACTGTATTTCCATTTTCTATTCTTGACTGCTAAAGGCATGGCCAGGGCCCAGTATTCTCCATGGAACTGTGCTCTATGGCACCTCTTCCTGTTCTGACGGCGGCCCAACACATACCCTCAGCAGCTGCCTTTCACAGAGGCACTATTAATGTCCCAGATGATGGAAGCCTAACTGCCTTTTCCAACACTGCCATTTCCGTCACATGAGCAAGTTTAGCTCCAACAGCAAAACTGTTCCACAGCAGCTGATGTGCTTGTTAAAAGAATCCTAAGTTGGTTTTCAAAGCCTGGCAGATAACACATACAAAAAATTCTTTTACAATAACTAGGCAAGCGAGATCCTGAATTATTTAGAAACAATGAACAACGTAATTTTTGAAGTCACTTTTTAAATGGAAACGAGACTGAAAATTTCCTATAAAAGAAACCATAGTACTTTGAGGTGTTTGATGTAAGGGAGGGTGCTCTTATTGCAATTTAAGAGTTTTGAAAAGCTAACAGGCTGTCATTTGCCTATCAGAGAAGGAAAATTTATTTCAGATTTGTAAGTGATGCCCATATAAAACTGAAGTCTTACAAATAAGGTTTTCCCGCTGAGTGTTTCAGCAGCAATGGAGCTGTATTTAACAATCATTATCAGGCTTCAAAACTAATTTCTTTTAATGAGATAAGCAATCCCTACTGTTCATCATAAGACTTCTCCCGCATTGCAGCATGGCAGCCAGTCCCCATAAAGACTTTAAACTCCCCTAAAATCAAAGCCCATGTTAAAAAAAATCCCATTATAAAATGGACTTTGACTTCCATTCCTTTCAGTTTCTACAGTAACTAATGGTGCCAACTGAGAACTTGGAACAACACAAACTGTGACAGCATGACAGGTCCTTTCTTTACCAATTCTCCTGTATTCAATCAAACCCAGGAAAAAAATAGCACAGCTCCTAAACACCTTGTATCCCTGTGTAAACAACACTGTAATACTTAGGGCAGATCTGGTATGGGGTTTGCACCCTAACAGAAATGGATACTTCTTCGAAAGAAGCCTTAACAACTTTTTAAGATATTTACATCAACAAATCAGGTTTAACCCAATTTTTACATCAACAACGAGTATTATTATCAGAACTAAGCGCGGAGAAAGGGTCCAGTTTTGCACATGCGAGTACATTGTGTATTACTCAATTTCCTTACCTGTGGGTGTTTTACACAACAATGGGAAGAAAAGCATTTTTAAATACAGCAAAATGGAAAAGTAAAATCAAAACAAGGGACGTTCAGGCTGACCCATTTAAAGAAATACTGTAAACTTCAAAAGCTGAAGCACTGACAATGTGGGCAGCACCAAGAAACCAGAAGCTTCAGCATGCCTAGCAAAGCAGCAAGTGTTTCCAGTTGTATGCTGTTGATAGGCCTGAGATTTTAAAACCTGCTGATGGCATTACTGGATTAAGGGGTTAGGCACCTGCATGCCACGGGCTGCCTGGCAGTCCCTTGCAATTACACTTCGTGTTTCTGACAGCACAGTCTTTTAAAGCATATCAATAGCAATGAGCTAACTTCACCTATACTCTTAAACCAAATGAAAATAAAAACTATTGCACAGCAACCAGCATGCTGTTGACAGGAAAAAACTACAATGTAGGTTGCTTGCTTTTTGTCTAAGTAACAGCTTGCCATGGTTATGACTGTCACCTCTGAGAACTGTATTTAAATTACTGCACTCAAAACATTGGTTCTGCACCAAAAGCACAAACTTCACAATATACCAACCAATTCGATCAGTAAAACACCATTTCCAGTCCCAATGTCAAGCACAGAGCAGTCAAGGGGAACCTTTTGTTTTTCCAACCATCTGATTATGCGAACCATACTTTCTTCTCCAAACCTGTGAAAAACAAGGGCTCGGGTAATGAAGACAGTGAAAATTACAAAAGGCACAGCAAATTTATTTCATCACTCCCTCCCTCCAGCTTTTGCAAAATACTTCTTCGTGAAACAGGTGGGTAGCAACTGACATAGTTCATACTCCATGCTTGCTTTGTTTAAACTAAAATGACTCAAATGGCCTTAAAATTCACCGCACCAGTAGCTCTGGGAGATGAAGCCCTGAGTATATTAGAAAAGGTGTCAGCAATGGAAACTTGTGTAGTTAAACCTGAGCTCAGGGAGGATAAAATGCTCTTTAGTAATATACCCTACAACTACCAGCTCACTTTCTGCATAATGACAGTCATCCAAGTGCAACTCAGAAATCTGCATTGAAATACTGGGAAAGAGAGGAACTGGTGACTTCAGGATTAAAATTTCCCATCATCTTGCCAACATCGAGAACCATTCAGTAACCTGCAAAGCTGCTGGCTGCGCTCTTGCAATCCCAATTTAAAAACAAAATAACAGAAACACTCCGGCGGAGAGATCTTACTTACCAAATTTCCCCAGCATCTCCAATGTCTTTAAAAGTTTGCAGTTCTCTCTCATATGCAGCATCCCAGCTAGAAGAAAGGAGAGAACATTGCAATTAACACCGGCAGAGATTTAGATTAAAGACTGAGGGGACGAAAGGCTGGGGAGACTGTTTCTGTTGAGTGATGCAAAAATAATTATCATTGTTGTCACTGTAAACCATGATGCTTATTTTAGATTAACTGTGCTCATGCAGTACAACATTGCAAAACATTAAATTCACGCTACTTATTTATGCTAATGGCTTTGGTTTCACTGTTTGTTCCTTTTTATTTTATGCTGTAAAATCAAAGATGGTCAAAAAAGCAATTTCAAACAATTTTGTTGTACAAGTTCAAAAGAGGATGTGAAGCAGCAGAAACTGCCAGCAATATGGGCCAAGCATTTTGCCGGGGGACTGGTGATGAAATCCAGCTCAACACTGGCTCCAAAAACTTCATAATGGAATTGCCTTGAAGACAAGGAGGGTCGTGGGTGTCTGTCTGTGAGATGACAACCAGCTGAGGGACAGTATTAAAGCAGGCCCACACAAAACAGCGTGAGAGGCTGCAGAAGGACACTGTCCATGCAACAAAGTTGTCTGACACTTGCACCAAACTGGAAAATCAAAAAAGCCTGGCAAATGGGTGACCTGAACAAAAATCAAACAAACCACTGTTGTGAAGTCTGCACTTCTTTTGCGCCATAAAAATGATCCATTGCATTGTGACATGTGACAAAATTCCATATGACAACCAATGGCATTCCATGCATTGCCTTGATCCCAGTGATGCACCAAAGCACTTCACCAAACCAAAGCTACATCAAAAGAAGGTCGTGGTCACTGTTTGGCAGTCAGCAAGCGAGTAGAATCATCCACTATTTCTTGAATTCGGGTGAAACTCTCCCATCAGAGAAGGATTGCAAGTAAACCAACAAAACACACCAAGAACTGCAGCATTTACGTCTAACACTGTTCAATCCAAAACTAGTTTGGACTAGTTCTTCTCCACAGTAATGCCAGACCACATGCCTCACAAATGGCTCTGCAGGGGTTGCACAAACCGGCCTACGGAACTCTCTCTCACCTCACTCCCTCTCAGCCCTCTCTACCACTCATTTCCACAATTTCAAGCCACCAGATAACTTTCTGCAAGAGGTTTTCTGCAACCAAGCAGCAGCTCAAAGCAGAATCAGTTCTGGGCCTCCAGAATTCTATGTTAAGGAATAAACAGACTTGTCTCTTATTGCCAAAAACGCACAGATTCTAATGGCTCTTATTTAAATTAATAAGTTTTATTCTAGGCTAAAACAGACTCCTTTACAGTTGATGAGGAAAGGGCGATGGTGCTAGCATCAACCTAACAAGCAGCAACGCCACTTCGTGCCCTGCGCTGCCTTGGCTGATTGGCTGCTGGCAGCGTCCTGCCCGCCAGGCACTGACTGCCAAGGCCCAGGGAGGCGCCAGACAGGGGCACCGAGGCCCGGGCCGGGCCGCCCGCCCTGGGGGTGGTGGGGCCACCCCACCCGCCCCCACCGCACTCACTGCGCCTGGGTGCCCAGCGCCGAGGGGCCGAAAGGCTCCTCCGCGCTCCGTTCCATGCCCGGCCGGAAGCGTTCGGCACCACAGAGCGCGGCGGCCAGAGCGCCCGCGGAGCCGCTCTGGCGCACAGAGGACACGTGCTCGCTGCCCAGACCGAAACACCCGGCCGGTGCCGGCTGCGGTGCCGCTCCCGCCGTGCCCGAGCCGAGGCGCTTCGCCTGCAAAAACTACGCGAAAGACCCAGCTATATCGCGCCGTTTCACAGGTTCAGCAAAGACTCGGGGACGCTCGCTCCTCCCGGCGCGCGTTCCCGGTAGCGCCTGCAGGCACCGGGCACACGTCCCGCCGGGGCGCATCGAACGGCGGGCACCGGTAACGGTGGGCTCTGGGATCGGGCGAAAGGTTCCGAGCCGCCCGTCTCCAGCGGAGCGCGATGCCACGCCTACGGCCGAGCGGAGCGGAACTACAGCTCCCAGCGGCACCCGCGCGGCCCCGGAAGCGGGGGGGTGGGGCCGGGCGCGGTGCATTGTGGGCGCGGCGGCGGTGGCGGCGGTGTCCGTCATGGCGGCGTCCATCTCGGGCTACACGTTCAGTTCCGTCTGCTACTACAGCGCCAACAGCAGCACCGACCACGTAGGTGCCCGTAGGAATGCGGCGCGGCGTTGTGGCTGCTGGGCTCCGGGACTCGCGTCGCTCCTCGAGCGGTGCTGCTGCTGGGCCGGCGGGGGCGGTGCCGCTTGGCGGCTGCCGGCGATGCGGGCCGCCCCCACCGCAGAGGGGGCGCGGGCCAGGGCCAGGTCTCCGTGGAGGAGGCCACCCGCCGCCCTGCGCCGCCGGATCAGACTGGGCCGGGCGCGAGACTGCGCGCCATACCGACCCGCCTGGCTTGTGGGGGCAGCGACCGCCTCTGCCCGCACGCGGCGGGAGACATCGCTTGCCTCCGCCAGCAGCCACCCCTGGTTATAGTGCGGAGCCGGGCTGCTCCTGTGTCCCTGTGCTCCGTTAGTAGGCTTTGACTCGGAGCTTGTGCACTTAATACTGCACCAGGGAACGGCATATCCGCCGCTTCATTGCTCGTGCCCAAACCACTCGCTTCTTGCATATTCTCCTTTCCCGTTTTCATAGAATAGTTTGGGTTGGAAGGGACCTCAAAACCCTCGCCGTTCAACCCCCCTGCCTTGGGCGGGGACACCTCCCACCGGATCGGGCTGCTCCAAGCCCCATCCAACCTCCCCTTGAACGCTTCCAGGGAATGGGCATTTGGAACTTCCCTGGGCAACCTGGGTCAGGGCCTCCCCACTCTCATCGTGAAGAATTTCTTCTGATATTTAGTGTAAACCTCCACCTTCCAATTTAAAGCTATGCTCTCTTGTCCTGTCACTACATGCCCTTGTAAAAAGCCCCTCCTCAGCTTTCTTGTAAGCCCCATTCTGGTACTGGAAGGTGGCAATAAGGTCTTCTCTGAGCCTTCTCTTCTCCAGGCTGAACAACCCCAACTCTCTCATCCTGACGTTATAGCAGAGGTGCTCCAGCCCTCTAAGAGTCAAAGACTTAGTCTTTAGTCAAAGTTACCTTCTGGGTTCAGAGTCCAGCCCAGTCTCCACATGTCACTTTGAGGGTGTCTCTGCAGTTGTAAGCTCCATTTTCCGTTGGCTTTGAAGCACTCCGATGACGCCTCATCCACCTGGTCTGTGTGTAGCTGGGACTGGAGGCACTCCTTTACCTGTTCCGTGTTTGCCTCATGTGTGTCGTGTATTACTGATGGAAGATTTCGATAGGACATTATTTTTGGACAGACTGTTCCTATGGTGTAGTGAAAGGGTGCTGGTAAATCAGAAAACCAATCTCAGTAAACCTAAGGACACATTATACTTTACTGCAGGTCAGATGTGTATTTAAAACTAAGTTTTGTAAGACTTTGTTTAAGAATTCTGTTTAATGCTAAGGAAGTTGCAGTAGATGACTGTATGTAGTGGGTTTTTTCCTATTTTTAGTCTTTTTTTCCCCTTTGAAATTGTAGGAAGGCTTTCTGCTAGGAGAGGTGAGACAAGAAGAGACCTTTAGCATTAGCGATTCACAGATCAGCAACACTGAATTTCTACAAGTGATTGGTAAGTAATAGAACTCTGAGAATTTCTGACCAAAGGATTGGTCAGTTTTTCAATTTTCAATATAGCAGTTCTGTAATATTTACTTCACTTTTGAGACCAGCAAACAATGTTACAGTGTTTCAGAATCACATTTGCTGCAGTATTTGTGTGTTCATAGTTGAGATGTGAGGAGGGGAAACAGACCTTTGCTAGATATGGGGAGTTTACGCATGTCCTTTTTTGGAGAAAAGATCGCTCATTGAATATTTCTATTTACATTTAATGATGGAGAAATTATGTATTTGGCTTTTGGTTCTGTAAAGAGTTTCCTGCTTCACATGGTTGCCTAAATACAAGCACGTGCTCAAAATAAAATAAATAGTTTGATTTAATAATGCTGAAAGGGAGGGAATTTCCAGTAGAGGATTTGGGTAATTGACATTATAGGCTGTCACAGCAAGCTTTGACGAGGAGTATTTGTCAGACAACTTGCTTTATTGATAAGCACAAGGTCTGTACAGCTGACTTGTTAGTATAAAGTGAAAGAAGACCCAGAATCCTGATGTTCAGTGTTGTTGGTTGAAGCAGATATTTTTAATCGTGAGTGGAAGTTGTTACGTGTTTTTAGCTCTACAGTTTATAGAAAACAAGAATCTCCTGAAAGAAAATGCCTTTTTTGTTTACACATATGTAATGTGATGTTAAAATACATCTAAATCATCTTCAAAAACCTGGATGTGTACATACCTGGTTTTGTGGATCCGATTCCAGATGAAATAGCAGGGTCTGCATAAGGCCTTGCTAATATGCAAACGTCTATGACTGACTCTCCAGCGTTATTCTGACACAGAACTAAAGGTCTGTGAAAGCGTGTGCTATGTTATGTTACATCTCACAATACCTGCCACCTTGAAGTACTAATGGTGATATATACAACAATCTAGAAGTTTAAGTAGTTTCCTTTTCCAGTCATTCTGAAGGAAACATGGGTGATAAATGGACTGTGTGAAGTGTTAGTTAATTACAATTAATTAATTGTGTTAAATAACAAAAAATAAAGTTGTAGGATTTTTTGTGGGCGTCTGTGATCACTATCAAAGTCTTGCATAAAGGCAGCAGCTGCTAGCTGTGTCTGCTCAGGCAAAGCTAGACCTAACTATTTGAGGTAACTGATCTTAGTTAGCACTGGCAGTGTAACACAGCGATGTCAACAAGGGCAGCCTCAGCCTGGTTCCATAAACCAAGTGTTTGTGGTGTTACAAGTTATTCCCTTTTTAGACACTGTTTTGTCACATTCCTGGTTACAGTTATGTTCTGAAAAGGGAAGTTAGCACAATCGCATGCCTCCAACTACACATATACACACACTCGCTTCTAGGTATTTTTGGTTACCAAATTATTACTTCAGTATTTATTCATCAACATTAACTCTTGAATTCCCAGTTCACACCATGAACTGAGAGTGATGGTTTTGTGGCACTGTTGTCACAGATGAGCTTTAATATTCGTAGGTGTCTGCTATCCCAAAGCTTAAGTGGTGGTGTTTGAGTATATATACATGCGTGTGTACATATATTATGTGTGCTCTTTATATATAAAACAATAAGTCAATGTGTAAAACATTCAGAATGATGGCTGCTTTCTGTGTTCTGAGCAGTAGGCTTGTTGCTCCTGGTTTTCAGAATGTGAGGCCTGTGTAGCAACATAATCACCAGAGAATCAAGTGTATATTCTCAGTAGTTGTAATCAGGATATCTGCTGGAAGAAATTGGTCCAAGGTGGAATAATTAAACTTACAAAATTGCTTCCACAGATTCCTGTATGCCAGTGTGAGAATACAAGGTTTTTACACTTTTAAGCAATTCCAAATAAAGACAGTTAGTAACTGTCAGAGCAGCACCACGAGGGGCTCTTGCCAATGACAAGGCACAGTTTCTTGGGCTGTACGCCTGCCGTGGGCATCCAGGTGGCTGAACATGCTGAGGTGCCAATCTGTGTAGTCTGTTGGTCTTGAGAATTGTGATCCAATTCTGAACTGATGGCAGCCCGTGCCTGTCGGAATGGCAGGTGGTGAGTCACTTCCCAAGAAGGAAGATTCCAAAGCTGTTGCTAAACACTCCAGCAGGGTTCTAATACAGACGATGGAAGTACTATTGCTACACAAGTGCTGTTCAGTCTGTGCAAGTAGTTTCAAACGAAAGCTGTGGATCAAGGTATAGTGATATGAACAAATGTTAACCTCTATGTAGTAAAAGGTCAGAGTATATGAGAACTTTAAAAAATACTAAATGCCACAAAAAAATAAGTTGTGCTTGGTGTTAGATAGTGTAACATGTTACAACTTTGCTGCTTAAATACTATTTTTAGTATTTAGTATTTGTTACAGCTCTTTAGTGGAATAAAAATACTGCTGCGACTTCTTAATACTTCATGTAACAGAATTATAAATTGCAGCTAAAAGTTTTGGAATGATGTTTAACCCGTTTTCTCATCATAAATTGTTTGGCTTGCCTGGTTAAATACTCCAATTTGTAACATTTCAGTGATTCCCTTCACCACTCCCTTTTATATTCGTTGCTGCTGTAATAAACAGTGTATGTGGATGCCAGTAAACTGTTGTGCCAAGGTGTATCAAAATTAAAAAAATCATAAATGCCTTTGTGAGGAGGGTGCAACCGTAAAATAGTACGGAAAGTCATCTGAGGCTCTGAGATATGTGTGTATCCGAGCAAGTGTGTCTTGCTTACTGGTAAAATAATTTCCTCTGTGAAATGGCAGATGAAAGGGAGAAGCTAGTTTCCCAGGTGTGGTGCCGTGTCATCAAGTGTTGTTGAAATGTTAAGGGCACTGTGCGGTCTGACATAAATGTTTATTTGCTCAGTAGCTGAGATGTGGAAAGTTCATGCAAGATATGCTGCTGTAATTTCTCTTTGCCTTGAGGAGTTGAACATACATCTCTTTTTTTGTTTGTTGTTGCAGAAATCCATAACCATGAGCCTTGTTCAAAACTTTTTAGGTAAGCGTTTTCTGTTGTCTTCCTGTGTTGGCTGCAGAATGTAAAAATAGGAAGCTCACAGAAATATATTAGTATTTCAGACATACTTACCAAAGTCTGCATTGCTCGCTCATCTGATGGTATTGAGGGAATATGTGTAAATGGCACCACCCCTGGCAATGCAAGGATGAGTTTACAGTTGTAGTAGCACTTGCCTTAATGTTAAATGTTAGGTTAGAAAGTGTGCCGAGGGAGCTAGTACAGGCTTATTTTTCTGTCTCTCTGAATTTCCACCTCATATAGTTAGTGGAGGTAGGAGACCAGTCATGTCAAGTCACATCACCGATAGCTGGGATGATGTCAAAAGCAATGTAAATGTTTGTAGTCTTAGGTCAGCTCTGCTTGGGCCTGTTTGGATCACAGGACACCTTGTGTGCCTGAACCTTGGGAACTTGCTACAAAACAACTTACAAAACAAGTTGTTTTGTAGTTAGTTGTACCGACTTGCACCAACTAATTATTCTGAAACTTTCATCTTACTGGGCTTTTTTGCCTTCTGATCTCTTGTACTTCAGAATTTAAATTAAATATAAGTCTAATATATTCTGTTTAGCAGCTTCCATCTCTTATATGTAGCTTTTCTCTGTAGTCTTCACTTGTTATGCAGTAGTGGCTTCTAAATTACTGTCTACAAATTCTTCTTAGAAGGAATTCCCAATTGATCTCCTCTTGTCTTTATTTAGAGATTTCCAGCCCATTAAGAAGACACAGTACCTTAGATATTATGATTGACATTAGTTACATTAGAGAGAAAAGCTGCAGTCTATCATTTGCTGTCTGGTAATTACAGAGAGGGTACTCAGCCCAGAGATTTAAATGCTAGTGACTCCACACGTCAAGATAATATCCCAGTGTCTAATAGGCTCTTCCTGATTCCTGGTGGTGCATTGTACAGCACATATCAAAACCGATCACATTTACTGCTTCTCCCTAGTGAAGAAATGAGTTGTTAGTAACTGAGCTGATGGAGGGAGTGGAAGATGTCTGTATTTCACTACATGCTTTCTGTGCAAGTGAACTGCTGCATTTATTTACATCAGAGCACTGGGGAAACTCTCACTGCTTGTGTAGCCTTTATTGGTACTGGAGCAGGCTGTTGCAGACGCTGATTTTGGGGCATTCTCCCTTACCTTTTCACTGAAGTGCAGCCCGTCAGAGGAAGCCTAGCAGTCATCCTCTCTGTTCTTGTTGGCTGGCACTGCTAGTGTTGAGTGTAATAGGCTTGATTCCAGGGCTTTTACAAACATGGGGGAAATGAACAAGAAGCAAAGATTTTAAAAGGACTGATTTCTCTGTCTGTTCAGTTTTCAGATGCATGTGTTTCACTACATACTAGTTGCTCATCTCATCCCATAAGAAACTTATTCTTACAAAGTGTAGAAAGAGAAGTAATTATATATCCACTATTTACGAGAGTATATAAATATTGTGAACGTGAATTCAATGAATTATGCAAATATTATATATATGTATCTCAAATTAGTAGTTAGTTGTGGTCCTAATATTCAAAATAACTTAAATCTGAAAACAAATTTTACTCCCACTCTTATTTAGCAGCCAAATACTGAGCTCAGGACTGTTTGTTGTGGGTTTTTTTTCACCCCGCACACAAGAGTTGAGATCATAGACCTCTAAAACAGGGTGTTCCCCTGCACTGCTTTAGGTGTTAGTGATATCAGCTCTTGAAAGAGACTAAGGACTTGGCAGGTAAGTCAAGGAGGAATCTGTTTTCAACTGGTTTTCTTTTTATCATGACATATGGTCTACTTGAATTTATAAACCTATGTAGACAGACCTGTAAATTCTTAAATCTGTCGTGTCCTCACCATAACAACTTGTCAGGGCTTGGGCCTAAGTTCTGTAAGCAGAGCCATATGGAGAGATGTGATAATTCGGAGTGTTACTGACCTCAATAAAACTGTTCTGGCTTCAAGTGTCCAATCATGTGAGTCTAATTGCAGGACTGGGGCTCAAGGAACTGATTTGTAGTTGCATGTCCTGCTTTTCTTTCCTATTTGGCAGGTAGGGCTCTTCTAATCAAAGCAGGGTTTCACAGCATGCTGGTCAAAATGAAATTACACAGTCCGTTTACGTACAGACTCCTTGTTGTAGGGGCTGGCAATGAAATACTGGGCACCAAACTAGTGTGTGCAATGAAAGCATTTTACAGCTTGTCATTACAGGCATCTTGTATTTCATTACTAGTGGCTTAAAGGGGGATAGAGTTTTTGTGCCAGCTACTCTTATACGTTTAAATTAAATGCTCTGCCTCTTCCTTTGTGAGGAGCTACCCCTCTCTGTCAGCTATGCAGACTGCTGAGGCTTCCGACTGTGCTCCAGAGTCAGTTTTCTTATCTATGTTCTATCAGTTATGTCAGTTATTTTAAGTAGATGGGGCGGATGCTGACCTGTCTTGATTAAGGTAAAACTGTAGAAGTTGCTTTGTCATGTACAGAATACCACCTGTCTGAACAATACTCAGTGTATAAATTATTTACTTTGTGTATAGAGTGTGTGTGTACAACTGTGTACCTACTATTCTCTCTTCCTTTTTTTGGTTCCAGCTTTTATGACTATGCAGGCAAGGTTAATGAGGAGAGTTTGGACAGGATTCTTAAAGACCGAAGAAAAGTAAGTTTTCTATCTTTTCCTCCTGTCTCATTAGAGCGTATAGTTAGAAAGAGCAATTTTTGAAAACAAATGAAAAAAAGTAGTTAACCAAAAGAAATTATTTCTTCCACAGATCTGATGGTTTGTTTTGACCCAAGGCTTATTCTATACAGAAAATTTATGATACTTAGGTTAAACTGGGAGCAATCTCTAAATTTCCTGAAGAAATGCAAAGGATTTAAGTTCAGGCCTCCAAGAGGAAAGGTCCAGTATTAAGCCACTCAAATTTCTGAGCTAAGTGTGTAGCATAACAATTGTGTACTGTCCTGCTGAAACCAAGAAGAATGTAGCTGATGTGAGAATCTATTCTGAAGAGTTCATTTAGAAGAGTTGTCACGATATAGCCTCATAATTGCAGTTTTTTCATGTCTGTTTTAAACTGGAAAAGCTGTTCTATCAGTTGTGTCAGATGTTGTCATCGCTTTCTCACACATACGTTGTTAGCAGCACAGCTAGCATTAAGCAGATTAAATTTCAGTAGTTACTTGGAGATGAGCCAAACTGTTTTTCTATGTTTCGTCTCATTCCATACTTGCAGTGCACTGTCTTTCTAATTATTGAATAATTGCATTGGAAGTTCTCATGAACTGATGCATCGATGAGCAGAGCTGAAGTTGTGATTCCTGCTGTAGTGTAGCAAATCTGCCAGCCCACTTGCTGTGGCAGAAGGGTGGATGACTGACCTGCATGATTCGATTGTGGCAGCTGTGAACATCATGAGACCTAGCAGAAAAGCCTCGCTGGTACATGAACTTGGCTCTCAAGGTCTGGTTAGTGCCAGTGTGAGGTCAAAGTAGGGGTAGCGAAAAAAAAAAGAGCTTTTCTCTTGCTGTATTTTACACAACAGCAGCAAACCAATGGTGTTCCAGCTGCCTGTAGAGCTGCCAGTTGCATTTCACTAGTAGCAGAGCTAACAATCAAGGCATGACCTTGTTGGGCTCTTGGGATTTCTGTCCTCTGAAGGCAGCTGGGGTGTAAATTCTTACTCTGGTCCGAGTAGGAATGCCTACTGTGTGAACTGATCATCACTGCGCGAAGTGTGATGACAGTTGCCTAATTGCTAGTTGAATTTGCAGTCTTGACTTTCTGTTCAGCTTACCCACCTGAACTGTAGACTTTTGCTTACAGGCAAGGCTTAAGTTGGGGAGAGATCTTTAGGGAAGCAAGTCCTAAATCTGTGCAACTTCTGCAATACTCATTGTAATGTTTTTTTTTTCTTGTCTGTTTTTTCCAGCAAATGCTCTCAGAATAAACTCCTCTGTGTATGCTAATATATTTATGCCTAGTGTATAAGTGCTTTATGTATATATTCATGCGTACAGACATGCACATCTTTGTGCTGATGATGGAGTGATGATCTGATAATGTGGATCCTGAATTATGTAACCCTGTACCTCTACTCTTGAACACTGCAGAGTGTGTGACATTCCCCTTCAGGAGACAAGGCAAAAAATATGATTTAGAAATGCTTGTCTCCCGCTAGTTTTCAGTCGGATTTTGTTAGGACCTGCCTTGCGGGGGAGCTCTGGCAAGATGCATTATCTGTGCTGAGAAAGCAGGCAGAACTGGAAAAATTAAAGCTTACAAGTGTCATGTGGTTAAAGCACTACATATTTAATGATGTTAATTGTCATAATGACCAAAAAGAAATAAATACTGCTGTCTGGGAAGCAAGACAGTCTTGTATTCTCTTTTGTTACCAAATAAGCACGTTTTATTAAATTCAGCCTAAGTAACTGTGGAGA
The DNA here is from genome assembly GCF_017976375.1 of Cuculus canorus. Classification (NCBI taxonomy): domain Eukaryota; kingdom Metazoa; phylum Chordata; class Aves; order Cuculiformes; family Cuculidae; genus Cuculus; species Cuculus canorus. Next base: position 114,474 of record NC_071407.1, on the reverse strand, counting down.
TTTACCATAACAAGTTAACAATGCTTCCGATTTTTTGTATTTAACCTGGGAGTCTCATTTAGTACGTAGAATCTGCTCTATTCCACTGAATATATACATGCATCACTACATAATAGTGCCTGTTCCTGGGACTCTTCCTACACCAAATCATTAATGATGTGGCCTTTTTCATTAATCTCTTCAAATAAATGGCAGTTTACATGAAGTAAGGCTGTTTAATGCATGCTGTATTCAAAATCATTCTTGAGATGGAATGGGTCTTATCTGATGTGCATGCACATCTTTCACAGTTAAATACACACCGAGATGATTTTATCGCTGTACACAGCAGGTTGGTCCCATGTGTCTTGTAAACAGATGTGAGTTTGTGAAGCACTGGAAATCTCTTACAAATCAATGCAAGTGAATAGGCAGTTGAAATATTTAGGCTGAAGAAACGCCACATTTGCTGTGTTTGAAAACAGCTCAAGTCTTGTAATTGGAAGATCCTCCGTTTGTTGCGGAGGTTAAACGGTGGAAGTATATTGGAAATGGGATCCTGCGTGCTACTTAAGGAAACACAAGTGTTTGTAACACGCTAAGGCTGAGCAATCAATAGTTGTGTTGTACAAGGATGTCCTTGTTTCAGGTTATTTAATAGATGAGAGCCTCTAGTAATTCAGTCCAGTTTTGTTGTAATAAAGCTTTTGTCTAACCCGCATGATACCACAGTGTTAGCAACTTTATTGTCAGTAGGAAAATCGGTGTCTCAGTTTATACCTTTTTTCTAATGTACTTTGATTACAGAACGTTATTGGATGGTACAGATTTAGGAGAAACACGCAGCAGCAAATGTCATATAGAGAGCACATCATTCATAAACAGCTGACACACATTCTTGGAGTGCCTGATCTTGTCTTCCTTCTCTTCAGCTTCATTTCCACTGCAAACAACTCAACACATGCTTTAGAATACGTGCTGTTTAGACCAAACCGAAGGTAAAAAATCTCTGTATATGAACCGATACTCATTTTTTGTTCTGCTTCTTATTGCTATTCTTTATACTCTAATCTGTTTTGAAGCTTGTACAATGACGCTTAAAGGAGAATTTGTATTTGGCAAATGATGCCTTTGTGTACAACTATTACTGATGACTGCTTTTTTTTTTTTTTTCTGTGCAAGTATTTTATGAATTAAAGTTTTGGGGTCAGCAAAAGTTTTTTTCCAGTCCTTAAATCTTCAGACAACAACAAAAAAATACCTTTTAAGAGAAATCAGATGTCAGTACCATCTTTCTTTTAAAAGGCCTGAATGTAGCTTTGCTTTACTCTTCTTGTGTCTGTGATAGTTTGAATGCATCGTTGTCATGTTCTAAGCAGTACAGAGGTAGGTCCATCTCAGGGGAGTTTTTGATTAGGTGTTTATTTTGAGCACAACTTCTAATATTTAGCAGCTTTATAATAAACCTAACGCAGAAGCTTTAAAATTAGATCAGTCGTGATCATCAGAGAGGTGAGATAATATTAAGGATATTGTAAATAATCTTTTGAATATGAATTAAGAACTCTTTCTAAACTTTCTCTGCAGGTATAATCAAAGAGTGTCACTTACTATTCCTAATCTAGGCAACACTAGTCAACAGGAATACAAAGTTTCTTCAGTGCCAAATACTTCTCAGAATTATGCCAAAGTTATTAAGGAACACGGGTAAGGATTTTTTCTTTTGCGGATGATGTACAGTCATCAAGCTCTGCCTTCTTTACCTTCCAAAGCGTAGTGTAAATATACATTTCAAGCAGTAAAACCTAGTTCTGGAAGAGAATGGGTTGTTCCTAGTGTACTTTTTCTGCTTAGAATCAAATCTTTTAGAAACACAAAGGGAACTCAATGTGCTAATGAGAAGAGCAGAGTTACTATGGCCAGTTGGTGCTGTGGGCATTGCAGCTGGTGGATTCTTACTTGATTTCCACCCACCCACCCTGACAAATTTGGTGTGCAAGCTTGCTTTAAAATTTGAACTCTGATTTGGAAGTCTCATTTTTTTTTTAAGTCGTTTCAATTAAATGCTGCAAATGCAAAGTAATTCTTCTGACTGTTAACTATGAAATTATGCAAAGTAAGGATTTCTGCACAAGTTTCATCTCATTGTTTGTTCCAGAAGGAATTTGGGTATTGAATATGCTGCTGTCCAAATTCTGGTTCTTGGGAGTAAAGTGTATCTTTAGCTGTATAAAGTAAAATAGATTTCAGAAATATAGCGATTAACTGCTTAACAGCATGTCAAAGAGAGAATGAGATAGAAACTTGTGTTTTCTATCTAATTATTTCTACTTTTTTTTAGTACTGATTTTTTTGACAAAGATGGAGTGATGAAGGACATCAGGGCTATATATCAAGTTTATAATGCGCTTCAGGAAAAAGTGCAGGTAACTTCCTTTATTTAATATTGGTCAGTATGTATGTGGCATCTTTTATTTGTCTTTTGGATAAACCAGAAGTGGAGAAGGTGGAGATTTTTGGAGGTCATGAACTGCAGGGAACTAAGTCTGACTTTAATAATGGAATGCATCAGTTTCTATTTAATGTGCATTTGCAGTGGCTGCTGTAAAAGCGGTTGATACAAATACCATCAGCTCTTTCTCGTTTGCAAGTAATCGTGACTTAATTCTTAGTGATTTCTGAGAAACATTAGCTATTTTTAAACGTGTGCAGAAAAGCCTTGCAGTTGGCTGTAGGGTTTTGCACAGGTTTAAAGGCTTGCCTGTGTGAGTTCAAGCATGACTGCTGGCTCTCGGTGTATAGCATGCAGGAAAGAGCTCCATCTGTTAGTTAGAACTGGTGAATGTTTTGTGAATTCTGCTCCGAATGTGGGAAAACATCTAAAAGTGCTTGTGTGTCAAATCTGCTAAATGTAAGCTTGTTGATTCACTAGCTTGTCCTCTGTGAAGAGCCAGTAGGTGTGCTGCCTCAGAAGCACACACATTCACTAATTGTGCTGTAGTCACAGCTGATTTCCGGGCTTTCCCCTTACATCTATCTTGAGGGATTTGTGTCCCTGCTCCAGCTTGGCTTGGCCGGTGCATGCAAGGCAGTAGTCGCTCCAGCCATTCCCTGACCATGCCTGCACAGGAGAACTACTGTTTCGCCGTGGAAGGTGCCACTTTCTAACCTGCCTTGTAAGAAGGTTAGAAACCTGCCTGGCATTGAGAAGGCAGACAGCTTTCATGCCAGCTTCAGGAGACATGAAAACGTATTTTTAGAACTCTATCCCATTAGCTAATGCTGTTATTCTGTGATGCTGGTTTTGCCAAGAGCGCATATATTCTTTTTCAGCTCTGTAGATGAGATCACTAATAGTAACCTTTTGGAGCAGAAACAGTAAATGGCTACTGACTTACTGTCTAAAACTTATCAGTGCTTTTAGAGTATTCTGTGCTCTTCAGAACTGATTGTGTTTAATGGTATGATGAGTATTTAATTTCTGAAGAGGTAAACAATATCCACTATAACATGTTTAGATTTAAGAAGAAATCAATATTATCCAGAACCGGTTTTAAACTCAGATCCTTCTATGAAAATGTCACCTTAATTTCCTAACCAATATAGGGAAATCTTGGGTCTTGTTTCTTTAATAGAGGTATTAGTTAGGAGATCAGCTTGGGACAGTTGTCTCTCTAGTCAACTGTTTCATACCCCAATTTGAATTTGGTCTAGCACAGAAGTGTATGCCTTTATGCTACGCTTTAAAACCATGCTACTATAGTATCATTATTGTGCTAACAACATTGTATTTAAGAAAAAATAAGTGGTCAAGTCTCTTTAACCAAGTGGAAGAACTGAGTTTGGATATTATTACAAATCTTCCTGCAATTATGAATTATTTGGAGATCCTTTTCCTGTCGTGCAGCAGTTGGGAACTGGCAACAGACAGTAAAGAAAATGATCTTCAGGTTGAATATTATGCTCTGATATAGTTAAATCTTGCTCTTCGTTTTGTGCTTTTAATGGCTTCTTGTCTTGTCGTAGCTTTATTAATGTTGTCATGGGAGTCTTTCCTGTATTTTTGGAAAAACTTAGCATATCTTATGTTTTTCTCCTAGGCAGTATGTATAGATGTAGAAAAAAGTGAACGTGTTGTTGAATCTTTTCAAGCTGATGTAGACAAGTTAAAAAGGCAAATCGCACAAAAGAAAAATGAAAAAGAGCAAGAAATAAGTAAGTTGCCTTTTAATTTTTTTTTTGGTTTGGAAGCAGATATTTGTGGCATTATTTTGAGTTGTATTTGTTCATAGCAAAAGGAAAAAAACACCACATTGGGAAGAATATCTGATGGATTTACACTGAATGATACCTGAACTGTGAAAGCATGCATGCTGCAGATATTTCCATAGGAGTCATCCGTTGTGAGCAAACTTAAAACATAGGTGAGAGACAAAGCTCTGGAGGAAGAACAAGAAACTCAGTTCTGGAAATAACAGAGGGAAAGAAAAAGTGGAGCCAAGTCAGGAACGGAAAGAGCAAATCTAAGCACTGAAGAGATCGGTTTTGGAGTATTACGTAGAAACAGTACACTGTTTACAGGACAGTAGCTCTCAGTGGTGTTACCTAAAGCTGTGTCTGCGAGTAAAAGACCGTTTGGATGGGTTAACACCCTAAGCTGTGCAATAGTGCCCTCTGCTGCTGTGACTGGATATTTTATTTTCTCCAGGCAGCCAAGTACTGTTACCACAACAGCATTTTAGAGCAAAGTTTGAACTGTCAGCCCACTTCTCTAAGGTTCTTCCTTCTCTGAACCTCAAAGATAAGGTAAAGAGCCAGCATCTTTCTCAAAATACATCAACAAGAAAAGGAGGACTAGGGAGAATATTCAGTCTCTATTGGATGCAGAAGGAACTACAGTGACAGGGGATAAGGACAAGGCTGAGGTATTTAATGCCTTCTTTGCCTCAGTCTTTAATAGTGAGGAAAGTTGTTCCCTATGCGTACAAACCCAGGAGTTAGAGGAGCAGAATGAGGCTCCCATGATTGAAGAGGAGGCGGTTAGAGACTTGCTTGCCCAGCTAGACACCCACAAGTCTATGGGGCCGGATGGGATCCACCCAAGAGTATTGAAGGAGCTGGCAGATGTCCTTTCCAAACCCCTTTCCATCATCTTCCAGCGGTCCTGGCTGACTGGGGAAGTTCCACTGGACTGGAGGCTGGCTAATGTTGTGCCCATCTACAAGAAGAGTTGCAGGGAGGATCCAAGGAACTCCAGGCCTGTCACTCTGACCTCAGTGCCAGGGCAAGTCATGGAACAGGTGATCTTGAGTGCTATCATGAAGCACATGCAAGAGAACTGGGTGATCAGGCCCAGTCAACACGGGTTCACAAAAGGCAGGTCTTGCCAAACCAACCTGATCGCCTTCTATAACAAAATGACTCAACTGCTGGATGGGGGAAAGGCTGTGGCTGTAGTCTTCTTGGACTTCATTAAAGCCTTTGACACAGTTTCTCACAGCATTCTGCTTCAGAAACTGTCAGCCTCTGGCCTGGACAGGCGCACACTCCTGGGTTGAAAACTGGTTGGAAGAAAGCCTGGAGAAGAGGAGGCTGAGGGGTGACCTTATTACTTTCTACAACTACCTGAAAGGAGGTGTTGGAGAGGAGGAAGCCGGGCTCTTCTCCCTAGTGACTGAGGACAGGACAAGGGGAATGGCCTGAAGCTCTGCCAGGGGAGGTTCAGGCTGCATATCAGAAAGAAATTCTTCACAGAAAGAGTCATCGGGCACTGGCAGAGGCTGCCCAGGGAGGTGGTCGAGTCACCTTTCCTGGAGGTGTTCAAGGAATGGGTTGATGAAGTGCTTAGGGACATGGTTTAAGAGATTGTTAGGAACGGTTGGACTCCAGTGGGTCCTTTCCAACCTGGTGATTCTATGATCAATCACAGACCATTTCAAAGATGGAAGTGGCATGAGTCACTGCTGTTTCCTGCTTGGCTGTAGATGAGACAACTACTAGATGAGCTAGGAAGAAGTAAAGATGGGTATTTAGAGTGACTGGATCTGATCCCAGTCCATACAGCAAAAGACAGGGAAGGAGGAGGAAGAGCAGTTGGTGCTAGCCTCTAGGTACTACCAATGAGATGCAAATGCTGGGCTGAAAATTTATGCCAGAGCAAATAACCATGTGAAAGGGCTCAAATAAGGAAACACATGGCTTGTATCTCTGTAATCTTTTTAGATGTAAGTAGCTAAATACTGAAGCTGGCCTTCTGTTCTCTGGGTTTCTCCACATTGGGAGTATTTTCTTGGTTTTAGTGAGTTAAATCTTCCAGTTAAGAGTGGGTGGAAAAGGAGGCATTGGATTCAGATCCCTGCAGTAGTGTTGTGTGAGACCTTGTCATTCTGACAAGCTTTTGGTTAACAAGTTATGACTTTAACACTATAGCATAAAAGTCAGTTGAGACTTTACTTACCACATTGCTGCAATAATTTAGTACATATAGCAGCATGTTCGAGTGGATAGTGAGTGCCATGTGCCAGGAATCTCCCACCACAGTTCTCATATCATGGGCTGACAATGGAGTGCTGTTACGTAGCCACTTGAAGGGAACATTCTTTTTATTACTGGAGAGACATCTAATTTACTTTATTGAAGGAACTATTTACCCTTGATTTTTGCTTTTTCCAGAAGGATGGTGTTACAGTAAGTAGAGCTGATGGCATTTTGTCTGTCCCCTAGCTGATGAGTGTTTGAAGGTTAATAACGAGTTAGAAACCAGTCAAAAACTCTAGTCTCTCCCAGTGCTTAACTTCAAACTTAAGCAGTGCAAGGAAGTTTTTCTCACTTATGAAGTATATTACTCTAAGGTGCCTTCTATCTAAGAGGATAGCATCTTACATAGTCATCAGTACAAAAATTGCTGAAGGTGAGTAGTGGAGACTGAGAGGAAAAGATCTAGCACTGGTGTTTCAAAGCAGTGCCCAGGATGGGCATGTAATAATAACAACAAGCGGGAAAGAGGAGAAAAGAGCAAAGGGCTGGGTGGGTGTGGTATGTTACTGCTAGTTAACGTAAACTACATTGCAAAGTAAGCATTCAGTACAGCGATGTTCTCTGCTTTTGTAGGAATGCAGCAAGCAATTTTAAGCAGGCAAATGACAACAGATAACTTGGAACCTATGTTTGTTCCACGAATGTCCTACACTGGATTTGCTGTGGAAGGCTGCACACTTGACGATTCAGATGTCTCTGATCCTCCCCCTCCGTATTCTGACTTCAGTGCAACTAATCAAGAAAGTACTGTTGGTTATGGTCTCCTAGAAAGCAATGTTTTTATGCCTCGACCTCAAACAGTAGGTTCTTCCAGTTATGTTTCCACAAATGCAGGATTGAAATATTCTGGCAGTGGAGCATCCATGCCATCTTCCCAAAGAGCGGTTGGTGACAATGTTGATGAATCAGAAGACAGTGATTATGAAAATTTGCTTGAACCTACAGAGTCATCCGACAGTGAATACTCGCAGACAAGGGATTCACGACCTTCAGCATATCCTGATGGCGATTCCAGGAACACTCAAACTTCTCAGATTTGATGGGGGGGGAAATTCACATGACACTGTTTTTTCATAATTGTTACAGACAGATTTTGGGGATTTAACCTGGAGGAAATGAACTACACAGGATTACTGTGCACACAAAATGTAGAAGACTTGCACTAGATGGTTTATTCACCTTGTGATACATTTTGCAAGTTTTATAATGGAATCATTAGGATAATCAAGTTGTACTAATACTGATGAGGTTCATGGATGTACTGGTAAATTTAGGCAAGATGAAATTCTTAGAGATCTTGTAGCTTTTGTTGCCGTATTTTCTTTAAGACAATAAATTGGGATGTAGTAACTAAGCACAGTTAGTCTACAAGTAATGTTCTCAAATCAAAACTTACCTCTTGCACTATCATGCCTTGAATTATAATTTTTGAAAGGGAAAGATATATCAGCCGCCTTGGAAACAGCCTTCTGTGGTAAGCCAAATTGGCCTCTGCAAGCAAAGAAATTTTGATAATTCTGAGAAGCCCGATTGGAAGAGTTGGGGTCTACTTTCTATTGGCATGCTCTTTTAACAGAGAAGGGGGTTGTTTCAACTTTTTTTCCTAGCAGAATGTGTGTATCACTTAAAATGATGGTTGCCTTTTTTTCTGTAAAGGGGGTGGGTGGGATGACTGGTAAATGATCCAAATGAATGTCATAAATGTAATTAATCTGGTTTCACTGGGTTTACAATGACTTTATGCCACACTAGCCTCATTTATTATCTCTCGTTATTTTAGCATAAATACGAAGTGCACATACAGGAGTAGATGACTGACAAAAGTAGTAAATTCCATCATGATTGGACTTTAGAGTCTGCAAATTACAAACATCAGAGACTGCTTCTTGCATTTTACTTGTATCTGAGTACTGGATTTATGCTTCTAGATGAGTTATTTTATGTAATGAATGTGGGATAGAGTAGGAGGAGACTGTTTGGAGAGTCCCCTGGGTTTATTACCTCTTTTCCTCTGGGTGAAATGCGTAATTAATAATTTTAATTTGAATTACTGCTCTGATTATAAAATCACCATTTGGGATAAATGAAGTGTGGTATATTTAGAGAATGTCATATTTGGATGCACTTATTTTCATACAAATTCTGCTTGTATGCTAACATTGCCCAAAATATGTGAAACTGTGCCACTAAGAATTTTGTATTATTGGACTTTATCCTTGATCTGTAAATGAGAAAAAAAACTTCCTCTTAAAATGTGTAATCTTAAGCATTATTGTTTGAGGTGTCAATAACCACTTCTTTGGTTTACACTCACAAGAACAAAGCAGTTGCTTCAAAGTTTAAATATATTGGATTTAGAAAGGCTAAAATGTCAGTATGTATTATATGCCTAGGCAAGCGTCTGTTCATTAGCCTGTCCTTACCTGTACTAAATGAAGAAAAATTACCTTGGAAAAAATGAGATGTTACAATTGCCACTATTCTATCAAGTGTTTCCACCTCTAGACATCTAATGAGCTATTTTAACTATTTTACATTATTCTCATTAGCCTTAAATTGATGCATTTTTGTCTTTGAGTGTTGCGATCCGTTTAACAGCAAACTTGCTTGGGTGTTATCGCCAGCTCTCCACAGGCACCCGTACTTCGGGTGGTGTAGCTATGTGTATGCCAACATCAGAATTGACAAGATGGCAACTCTCGTTTTTATTTTTATTCCACACAGAAACCTGCAAAATGTACATCTCTGACAAAGCACTTAATGTGATGATAAAATCTTATTTAATCCTGTAACTTATATTCTAATATTTGTCAGGTTCTGCATCAGTAAAATAACTCACCGTGATACAGAAATGCAGCTGATTTGTTAGAGCAGGTCTGTTTGCAGGATGAAGAGTGGGTTTGGCAGCAGGGGGAGGAGGTGGCTCTATGCCTGTGTATTGCATACCAGCCACGCATTCCTACCATTATGTCGAAACTTAGATCCTTCACTTCTAGAATCTTTTAATAACCAAAAATATCTTAAATTCTTCTTGATTTTACATTTGACCTGGAGGTGATTGGAGGTGAAGCAGGTATGTGGTCATACCCTCTAGAGAGTGCCTGTTGCAGGTGCTTTCATTTACTGTAACTGCTTACTGATCAGAAGAACGGGTGGGGGTTTGTTGTTGTGGTTGGTTGTTTTTTTTAATTCTTAATGGACTTTGCACAGTTTTGATTACAGTCCTGTTAAAAATAATGGTGTTGGGTTGCAATCTGTGTGAAGGCAACAGGGAACAGCTTTAATCCTAAAGAAAGCCAGAACTTTGTATTCATGAAGCACTGGGTTTCCATGTATGACTCATGAAGAGTTTCTTCCTGTGACTCTCAGGAGCACAACACCCAGCAGCAAGACCTGTAGCAATGTCTGCTCACTAACAGGTAGGTGGCAGCGAAGAAAAGCCACTAAGAACTGGGTTCTGTGCCCTTAGTTCAAAATTCTGTAGTTTCTCTGGTACAATTAAATATTTTCTTCTGTTTATTGTTGTGAGAAACCCAGAGTTGCTGTTTCCTTTATTTCCAAATTTACTTAAACACCCACACCCCCCTTGTTGTTTACAGGAATGTACCGTATGGAATGTCTTGATAAGTTAGAACTGTCACGTGCTTACAAAGGAAGGCATCACCGAGTATTTCTGAGATTGGCTGGGACTGAAACTGTGGGATTCTCCAAGTCCTGTATTTGCTTATGGAATGGTGTGTGTTGGCAGAAAGAAGTGTGAGCATCTTTAATTTTGGCATATTCACTACTTTGAAGATTTCTAGCATCTCCTCAAGGACTTCGCACTGGCTCTAACCTGTCCTGAGTTAAAATGTAAAGGGGAGCTCTTACAGTTGTGTGTAGCAGCAAAGAAGATAAGCAAGCAAAGCAGATCTCCTGCTAAGTGGGAAAATGTTTCAGACCATCCTTAAGGTAACCAGTATCTGATCAGTACACTTCATAATCTGTTGTTTAGCTCCTTTTATTTAGATTTAGTACCTTTGGTTATAGCAGAAGAGAGTACTTAAAGAAATTGATATTACTTCAGATCAAATTGGCAGCAGCATCGCCTGCCATATCCACCACCTCCCAACAAAAAATTACTGCAGGAGGGAGATCCTCTGGGTGTAGAGGTATATGGTGGAATTTTTATTTGCAGGTGAACCTGCAAATGGATATGTTTGCACGTGCAGTTCTTGGTGCTTTCCTTACTGTTGCTACAGGCCATCTTATGTGAAAGGGTGCGCCTTTGTGTTTGGTCAGTGCCTGTTTTTCTCTTTGATTTCTCATTCTGTACATTTGCTTTTTTTCAGTGCTGCGGACACCTACAAGGTTTATTTTAAGCTTTTTGCTAATAGACTTGCTTTGCTTGGTTCTTCCATGGCTGCCTACAAGCAGTCTGTGGATCAGCTTGAAAGGTGTTGGTCCCTCTGTCTTCCTCTTGAAGAATCTTGCCCTGGCTTTCTCTTGGCATGTACAATTACAGTGGTTTCACATGCACATTTCTTTGTCATAGGGACTTGTGTATGTATTTGCATACACATATGCCTTTATACTGCTCACTCTTAGAGCTTACAGAGTTAGGAAGAAAACAGAGGCTTAATTACAGACGTTCATGAGTAAATTGCTGAGTACTTGAACACCTATCCCAGCCTGCAGTTAGAAAAGACAGTGACCCTGACAACACATTGCTCAAATTAGTATTTGTCACCTTCCAGAACTCCTTCAAAGCTCTCACCTGCCTCATGTTTCACACCTCATCTAGCAAGGTGTCAGAATGTTAATTCAAATTGTTTACTCCTGTACTCTTCACTCTTGTTTACCTGTAAATAATCTTATATTGCATAGTAGGAAAAAGAAGAGATTCCCTTGTGAACAAAAATACCCGTGGATTCTTCACTGGGAATGGCTTGTGTTATTCGCACCGGTGGAAGCTGAGAGTGCTATCTCCTGTACTCGCTAGCTTCAAACAGAATTGAGGAGAGTGGGCCTGATCACTGTTAATGAGGGACGGAGGCTCTAGGAAAGGTGAAAATCTCAGTGCTATTAGGAAACTAGGCTGCAGTTCTCAGATGTGGCTGCCCCATCCCTGGAGGTGTTTAAGGCCAGGCTGGATGGGGCTTGGATCCCAAGCAGATCCAGTGGAAGGTGTCCCTGCCCATAGCAGCAGAGGTTGGTATTGGGTTGGTTTTAAGGTCCCTTCCAGTCCAAACTATTCTATGAGTCTATGTTACAGAGTTGCAAATGGCAGCCGAGAGTCTGGAGGACAAGATGGCTGAGCCCTGGAGAACTTGGCAGTTCCTGCTTTGGAGCCACATTCATTCTGCACCTTTTTCTATGATAAGCTAAAAGGCAGTGCACGTGCCCTGCCCAGCCTGGCAGCCTGATTCCGTGTGTAGATGTCTAAGTTCTGCCCATTCCCAGGCCATTGTTTTAACATGACTATGCTTTTTCACAGACCCTAGCCAAAGACCTTTGTTTCCTACCTAGACCTCGAACAACTAAAGGATGGTCCTTACACCATGCATCTTCATACCAGGAGCGGCTGCTAATCATACTTCGGTCATACCATAGCAGGGGTATGGTTCATGCCTTGCTGAACTTGCACGCTCTGTCACTGCTCTCATTTTTGTACTTAGTTTCAGATGAAATAACTCTCTGGGCTTTTTTCTTAAAGCTAAGCTTCAACATTTTGCCAACGTGACAGTAATTTTACCTTAATTATGTCCAAAGCCTCTGAGTCCTTCTGAACACAGATGGTGTTTCCTGAATAATGAAAAGTGCTTACCAGTCGTCCTGGAGAGCAAAGGACCCTCAAGGCAGATCAACAGTTTGTGCAGTCCTAGCAGTAAGCCTGCTGCTTAAGTTACTGCTGCCAAAGGGAGCAAATCCTTCACTCCATAGGCTTGCCAGGCAGAGAGAGCAAAGGCTCAGAGGAGCTCCCTTTGCAAGTTCTCCAGTTGCTTCTGCCTCAGTATAGTGTGCATTAGGAGCTCAACCTCCTCCTTCTTTTGACTTACAGGTTCAAGTCTTGCAAATGGAGATGGATGTTAAAGCACGTCAGCTGAACCACTAAGAGTTACGTTCGTGGGAGTGTGACCTCCAGCACATCAGCATTTCTTGGCACCTACCACCAGATTCGGGTGGGGTTGGGATTAAATCCTGCAGTAGGCTGTGCCAGTGGTAAACATAGGAGGCAGGTTTTTCCTCTTTCTGACCTTTTGACAAGTAGTTAACTTGCAGGTCCTTGCTTTTCCCTGCGCATTGTCCAATGAGAAGAAAATACCTTATTGTCTTTTCTAGGCTTATTGAGGAAAAGGCTGCTTGCTGAGCTCTGAGAAAGGAGATCAAGGCCATGAAAGCTGCTGCTTCTGCAGCACTTGCAGGTCTGCAGGGGTTTGGGTTAATTATCTCCAACTCTCCTGAGGCCTTGTGGTGCACAAGGCATGCTGGGTGGCTCTCTGTATTCCTGGGATACCAAAGAAATAGCTGGTCATTTCCCTCCTGTGGATTTGAGTGGCTTACCTATTTATTTTCTCTGGCTTTACTGGAGAAGGTGATAGAAAGGAAAAAATGAAAATCCTCAAGAGACAAGTCAGTAATAGGATAAATGTACAGGTGCTTAGAGATTCTTCCATTAAAAGCAAATTAAAAAAAAAAAAACAAACAAAAAAACTTTTATCATAGTTATTTTCCTGCTTGGCATTTTTTTCAGGCAAAAGTTTTTTCCCCTTAAAAGGAGATATAATACTGCTAATGGTTTTCCTTTCAAAACGCATGTTTCCAGTACAGGGATTGTTCCAAGATTTTTTTTTTGTGATGGTTTGTGATTTCTAGCACATTTTCAAGAGGAGAAGCTGCTATAGTTTCTGCCTCAAAGCTGTGAGCAGAGATCATTGGTGGTCGGTAGTACTAATAAGGGTCAGTGCCTGTGAAGCTGAAAGTGCGCGTGTGTTCTCAGCCCGGTTGACAGCAGCGATGTTTGTAGGAGCGTTTGATACGGACAAAAATGGTAAAACCGGAAAAGTCGCTTCGCCCGACTCGGGGCGGCCGCGTCGTGGCCGCAGCGCGGTCCTGCAGAGCGCGGTTTAAAGATCCGCACCCCTGCTACCGCCTATTTGCAAAGCTGCGCTTTTCACCTTTTTCCCACCCCATTGGCTGAGCCGCCCGTCACTCAGAGAGCGACGGCCAATCATGGGCGGCAGAACAGTGGGGACCGGGTGGAGGAGGGAGCGCTCCCAGTGGCTGGGATCCCTGTGCTCGGGCATGAAAGGGGCGAGGGCTCAGTGCTGCCGTGCCGCGGCCGCGGAGCGGTACTGCAGCCTCGGGGAGGTTGCGGTTGGAGGGGCGCACACAGGGCGGGGGCAGCCGGGAGTGAGGGGCGGGCGGCGCATTTCAAAGCTCGGCTCGGCTTCTCTCGGCTCCGCCCGGCCACACCGTACCGCAGGGCTCGGCTCTACTCGTCGGTGCCCTTTGTCCTACGGCGCCCGCGGACGCCGTGGGATGCACGGTGGGGGCTGAGAGAGGGACATCGCCCCGTTTCCCCACCGGTCTCCCGCCGGGAGCCCCCCTGTCCCTGCCCGGGGTGCGTCCCCTGTGTCCCATGACAGCCCCGTGAGCGCGGGCTCGGCTCAGTTCCGCTCCGCTCCGCGCCAGCAGGCTGCCAATGGGGGGGCCAGCAGGGAGTGCTCCCATTGGCTGCGGAACACGTCTCTCAGAGAGCAAAGACCAATCAGCGGCGGCAGAGGGCCAAAGGGGGCGGGCTGTGAGTGGAGCACTCCCATTGGCTGACTCGCGTGTCACTCAGGAGAATTTACCAATCAGCGGCAGTAGACGGCCGAGGGGGGGGCAGAGGAGGGAGGGTCTCCATTGGCTGAGCTGCACGTCACTCAGGGAGCAGAGACCAATCAGCGGCGGTAGATGGCCGATGGGGCAGGCGGAGGAGAGCGGCCTGCCATTGGCTGAGCCGCGCGTCACTCAGGCAGCAGAGACCAATCAGGAGCAAGAGAGGGCGGAAGGGGCGGGCGGAGGAGGTAGGGCTGCCACTGGCTGAGATGCGCGTCACTCAGCGAGCAGTGACCAGTCAGCGGCGGTATATGGCAGAGGGGCCGGTATGAGGAGGGAAAGCTTCCATTGGCTGAGCAGCGCGTCACTCAGTGGACAGCGACCAATCACAGTGTGAGTTTGCGCATGGCTGAGGGTGCATGGTGTGTGCACGAGTGTGTGTGCGCCTGTGTGCTTGCGTGGATGAGTGTCCGTGTGTGCTCTGTGTGTGTGCAGGAATGTGTACATGAGTATGTGCATGCCTGAGTGTACGTGTGTGCATGCGTGTGTTTGTGTGACTGGCGTGTGATTGGCATGTGGAGTGTGAGTGGTGTGTGTTACTGGCATGTGATTAACATGTGATTTACGTGTGACTGGCGTGTGACTGGCATGTGAAGTGTGAGTGGCTTGTGAGTAGTATGTGATTGGCGTATTACAGGCACATGGTTGGCATGTGACTGGTGAGTGGTTACTTGCATGTGCTTGGTGTGTGCCTGGTTTGTGACTGGAGCATTACTTGCATGTGATTTGTGTGTCACAGGCATGTGGTTGGCATGTGATTGGCCTGTGGAGTGTGAGTGGCATACGATTAGCGTGTGAGTGGTGTGTGATTTGCTTGCCATTGGTGTCTTACGGGCATGTGACTGGCATGTTATAGGGATGTCATTGCTGTGTTACAGGTGTGTGGTGTGCGGAGTGTTACTGGCGTGTGACTGGCATGTGATTGGCATGAGGAGTGTGAGTGGCGTGTAACTGGAACATTTCTTGTGTGTGATTAGCATGTGACTGGCACGTGATTGGCATGTGGGTGGCATGTGATTAGTGTGTGAGTAACATGTGATTGGCGTGTGACTGGTTGATTTGTGTATGACTTGTGTGTGACTGGCCGTGTGAGTGGCATGTTATTGTCTTGTGATTGGTGTGTCACCGGCATGTGGTTTGCGTCTGGCTGGCATGTGGAGTGTGAGTGGTGTGTTGTTGGCTTGTGATTGGTGTGTTACAGGCGTGTGATTGGCGTGTGACTGGTGTGTGGAGTACTACTGGTGTGTGGAGTGTCGGTGGCGTGTGAGTAGCATGTTATTGGCGTGTGACGCGCCTGAGTAGGAGCCCCCCGGGGGATACTAGGGAGGGGATCGCTGAGGAGGGAGCACTCACATTGGCTGAGCCGAACGTCACTCTAGCGTTTCAGAGCTCGGCTCGGCTTCTGCTCGTCGGTGCCATTCGTGTGGCAGCGGCCGCCTGCGGTCCGTGGAATGCAGGGCGGGGCTGGGAGAGGGACAGCGCCCCGTTTCCCACACACCCCCCCACCCCCGCGAGGTCTAGCTGAGGGGGCGGGCAAAAGAAAGGTCGCTCCCATTGGCTGAGATGCACGTCACTCAGCGGGAAGTGACCAATCAGCGGCGGCAAAGGGTCGAGGGGGCGGGCGAAAGATACGTCGCTCCCGTTGGCTGAACCGCGCGTCACTCACCGGGCAGAGACTAATCAGCGGCAGCAGAGGGTCGAGGGGGCGAGCGAGAAGATAGCGCTGCCATTGACTGAGACGCCCGTCACTCAATGGGCAGCGACCAATCAGCGACGGCAGAGGGTTGAGTGGGTGGGTGAAAGATATGTCCCCTCCATTGGCTGAGCCGCGTGTCACTCAGCAGGAACTGACCAATCAGAGGCAGCAGAGGGTCGAGTGGGCAGGCAGAGGAGCCAGCACTCCTATTGGCTGAGCTGCTTGTCACTCAGTTGGCAGCGACCAATCAGCTGCAGTGGAGGGTTTGAGGGGCGGGCGAAGGAGTGAGGGCTACCATTGGCTGAGCCGATTGTCACTCAGAGGGCAGTGACCAATAAGCGGCGGGGGCAGGGCCGAGGGGGCAGGCAGAGGAGGCAGCGCTCCCATTGGCAAAGCCAAGCGTCCCTTGCGGAGCATTGGCCAATCGGCGCCCTCACAGACCCCGCGGGAGGGCGGGCCGATGGGAAAGGAGCGTGGACATTGGTCGAGCCGAACGTCACTCGGGGAGCGACGGCCAATCGGCAACCGCACAGACCTCGGGGAGGGTGGCGGGGGGATGTCGGGCCGAGGAGGGGCGCTCCCATTGGCTGAGCCCGCGCGCGAGCGCTCAGCTGTTAATGGCGCCGCTCCGGGCTCGCTCTCCGGGAGCCGTGGTCCTCCCACGGCCGGGCTGTGGTTTGCTGGCGCCGGGACCGGCTCGGGCTCAGGGCCGTTCGGGGGCTTCGGTGCTGTGTCCGTGCTCTGCGTGAGACCCCGTGGGGGGGAATCCCCGCTTTGGGGGGGCGGGGGGCCGTGCGGAGGGTTAAAAGGAGGGGGAAAGGGGGCCAGCTGGGGAAAAACGGGGGGGGAGGGAGGGGGGAAAGGAGGGGAAAAGGGGAAGGAGACAGTTAGGAGGGAGGTGGCTTTTTTGAATCCCTTCTGTAACCGGGGTTCTTTGCCTTTCAAACCCTCCCACCTCACACAGTTTTACAATGATGCAACATCCGGTTTCGCCTGCTACAAATGATCTCGGTTTAGACATTTCTCTCTTTGCGTTGGCACAGGATATCTGCTTAGCCTTGTCGTGTAGTTGAGGCTTGCCATTTCTTTCAACTTATTTTTAGTATCGCAAGCGAATGCGGAAGGCTGCGTGTGCTCCTGGCTGCCCTAGAAAGTGAAGGTGGTGGATTGCCCAGCTGCGGTAAGCTCTGCTGCCTTAGGATGGTTGGGTTAAAGACGCCCCTTGCCTAGGGAGGCTGACGCGCTGACGTCAGCAGTCTCCCGCAGACGGTGCTTGGGGCTGGCAAGGGGGCTAGAACTGTTTCCTTGGGCAGAATTTGCCCACGGCTGAGAGGGTGCTTTCCGGGGAGGTGACCGAAACCCAACTCCCAATCCCGGTTCCGTGAAGGGGACGGTTTCTTGAGCAAACCGTGTCCAGTCGGGTCTTTCTCTGAAGCGTGTACTTGTGAACAGAGAGTACTGGCGTACTGCTGTTACAAACGCAGCTCGACCGCTTGTGGCTTTGTTTGAGAGGAGTTGCAGCCTCCCTGCGAAAACCTAAAGCTCCGGGCACTGCTGTGCCGCATCCTAATGGTAATGTCCCTTTAGGAAAACGAGGTGGTCCCTGTGAGCAAAGCTAGCCTCTGCGGTGCCCTTCGAACCAAAAACGCCGGAGCAGAGACACGTGGAAGTTTGCCCCTTCTCTTCCGGTGCCCGTGATGGAGCGTAGCAAATACGAAAGGAGGAAATGCTGGAAGAATTGCCGAAGGAGAGGGGGTACGAGCTCAAAGCTGCCTCGGGTTCCGGTGCTGAAGTGAAGCGGGTGTGGCAGGACTTACCTCGTGTTGTCGTCTGTTAAAATCCCAAAGCTTTTCCTGACTCTGAGGAAAGGGCAAGAAATATTTCCAATTGTTTCTTTCAGGTGCCCCAGTTCCAGGCTCTACCTCTGCCTTCCTTTGACCGTCTGAGGCTGCCAGAGAAGGTCAAAACCCACGCTCGACCCAAGCTGTTCCGTCTGCGCGTGGATGAACAGGGAGCGCTTGCCACCGTACAGAGCTGCAAACAGCAGATCGGATGAGAAGGGTAAGGGGCGCGGGTGGACTTGAAGCAGCGCGTGTGGTTGCGATTGTTTCAGAAAGCGTCCTGACCGAGTTGTATGGGGATGTGAGTTTGAGCAACAACCTGTCCTGTCCTTGGCGTGAAACTCGTGCTGTGGGTTAGGGATTGGTGTGTTGAAGGCTTTTTTTTTTCCCCCATGGGGTTTCCCCCAAGTGGATGAAGAGCTGTTTTCTAAGCAGCAGCTGTGCGCAGCTGGATCCCTTTGCTGACCGTCTCTGTGCCTGGGGATTTACTGACCTGTAAACGACCCGCTGCTTTTCTTGTGGGAAGCCTGCAGCGGACACCTGACATTCTCCTGAGGCGATGTTGGGCAAGAGTAGGCGGCAGGCAACAAGGGACACAACTTTCTGGCTTTGATACGATTTTCTATGCAAACAATTTGCTCTGATTCAACCTGCCTTTTCCAGTGTTGTGAGGGGTGAAGTCGAGGCAGGGGGAGAGGGTATTTTTGTTAATGTCTGGTGCTAGATGGACTCTCCAGTATGTGAAAGGGGCCTACAAGAAATCTGGAGGGGAACTATTCAGAAAGGCTCATGGGGACAGCGCAAGGGGGAACGGGTATAAACCAGACAGAGGCAGATTTAGACTAGACGTTAGGAAGAATTTCTTCACCGTGAGAGTGGTGAGACACTGGAACAGGTTGCCAAGGGAAGTTGTGGCTGCCCCATCCCTGGAGGTGTTTTTAAGGCCAGGTTGGATGGGGCCTCGGGCAGCCTGATTTAGTGCGATGTCCCTGCCCGCGGCGGGGAGGTTGGAACTAGATGATCTTTAAGGTCCCTTCCAGCCCGCGCTGGATCTACGAAGCTCCCAAAGCTTCTTCCTGCTCCTGAGGAAAGGGCAAGAAATATTTCTGCTTGTTTCTTTCAGGTGTCCGGGTTCAAAGCTCTGCCTTCGTCTGACCGTGTGAAGCTGCCGGAGGAGGTCAGAACCCCAACTCAGCCTGAGCTGTTCCTTCTGCGGATGAATGAATGGGATGCTGCTGCCCTCTGGAGCTGAACACATCCGGTAGGATGAGAAGGGTAAGGGGCACAGCTGGACTTTGAAGCAGCGTGTGTCGTTGTGATTGTTTTCAGGAAGTGTCCTGCCCGAGTTGTACAGGGATTGATATTCGAGCAATGACCTGTCCCGTCCTGGGGGAGAGACTTTTCCTGTGGGTTGGGGATTTGTGCATTTGAGGATTTCCTTCCCCCTTTGAGGTCAGCGATGGGATTTCCCACAACTGTATAAAGAGCTGTGAGGTATTTTGGGAGCACATCTGTGCCCAGCTGGATCCCTTTGCTGACCGTCTGTGCCTGGGGATTTATTGGCATGTAAACGACCCGCTGCTTTTCTCATGGGAGGTCTGCAGTGGGCACCTGAAATTTTCTTGAGATGATGTTTGGCAAAAGTAACTGGCAGGCAAGACGAGATGTGAGTTTCTGGTTTTGATATGGTTTTCTAAGCAAAGGATTTCCTCGGCCTGCCTTTTCCAGTGCTGCGAGTGGTGAAGTTGGGGCAGGGGGAGAGGGTCTTTTTGTTAACATCTGGCACTGGATGGACTCTCTTCTCTCGCGGCTTGAACAGGGCTTGGAAAGGCAGGAGGGTTTAAAGCTCGTCCCATCACGGTGGCGTTGCCGGGAGCTTTCTGTCCTTCGAAAGGAAACGAAGCTGTTTTCAGGTTGAGTGACAGAGGCTTGGCTGCTAACTCAGCACTGACGCTGCTGGATGATGGTTAGGCTGGCTGCTGCCTCTTCTGTGTCGGCAGAGTCAACAGTGCCCTGCGCTTACCTGAGCAATTCCGTAGCAGCTCGTGTCCCCAGGGAGCGAGGAAGTTTTCATCTCTGCACCGTTCCCCTGTCCCACACTAAGGTGGCGGCTGTATCGAACGAGTGACTGGTGTGCGTGCCGGCTCAGGATCTGGGTCAGTGGGATGTGGGGAGCACCCCGCAGAGAGAGCTATCGCTCTTCCCATTCCTAAGGAGGTGAAGGCATCTATAGCCAAGGGCAGACTGAGCTTTGTTGGGTACGGAACCAGCTAAAAACTCATCCGTACTAACAATTGCGTGCTCGCTTCTCCCATGAGAACATCTGTGATGGGGTAACGTCTGTGCAAACACGTCTCACGTTTGGGCATGAGGTTTTCTCTTTTCCTGAGGCCCGGAGGTATCTAGTACCTGCCCGCACGAGCTGAAGCGCTCCAGAGGGAGGCTTCCGTTCGACACTAGTACTGCGCTGCTTCGCCAGACTGTCTGTGCGCCAATGTTGTCTCCTCCTGCTTCTAAACTTAGAGAGTCTTTTCGGTGCTGAAGTTCCTGAAAGCCTTGTGCTGGCGACAAAAAGGGAGCTGCGAGCGTTTGAGAAACGGTGGGCAGGTAGAGGAGCCGTAAGGAAGAGGCACCAAGAGCGGGTCAGACGGTGTCAAGAGCAGTGGAAACAGGAAGAAGGTTCTCTGCCAAGACGAGAAAATGGTAGGTGTGCTCTTTGTGAAGGGGGGCTGCAAAGTAACCCGGAGGGATGCGAGAGTTTGCTAAACAAGCCAGTGTCGCTGTTGAGCTGCTTTATGATGGTCTTTTCGAGTTTTCCTCTTGCAAACTGACTCCTCCTTAACTTTACGGCTGGTGTGGAAAAAAAAAAAAAAAACCACAAAACCCAACAAACAAAAGCAACCCCACAAACGAAAGAGGCAGCTCTGCTGAGACGGCCGGGTTTCGGAGCTGCACAAGCATAGTTGCAGGAGCAGAATGATCTTTGTAAAATCCACAACCTCGAAGCATGCCTTGCCTGTTCCTGTTGGCTCGCTCCAGTGCCCAAGGCAGCGAGCAGTCTCACAGATCGATGCCCGCCTTCGTCACACCGATGAACTCCCCTGCGAGTTTCACCTTCCTCAAAACTACAACCATTTGCCTCATTTTGGCTTTGATTTCTTTTTTCATAGGTTCACGAGGCAAACCTGGTGCGCAAATACTGCAGCGCAGGAGTGAAGCCCAGCGATCAGCCACTGACTGTGCCAAAGCCTCCCGACATCTCAGGTAGACTCCGGTGCTGACGGGCATCTGTGTCCGCTCTCTGGACAGGCAGAGAAGAGAGGGAGCAGTTACTTTTGTGCCATCTTGGTGCTATGCTTGGTTCCATTCTCGTTATGCTTGAAACGCGGATGGAGGCGAGCTCTACCTGAGGCAGGTGTCTTGGGCACGGCACGTGGGCAGTGCCGCGTGTTCTCTGTGGCCCGGCTTTGGGTCTAGACGCCTTGTCCTCTGGAGACTAACCCCTTGGCCTTGTTACTTTGTACAAATATCGTGTACCTGAACTAGATCAAAATTCCTAACCCGGTTGCTGTCCCTCACTGCTGGGCTGAATCCCTTTTCTGCAGAGGCTTTGGTGAAAGGCACTTGCCCAACATGCAACAATGTGCGTGTCTGGAAGACGTGCCTTGCTGTCGTACCTCTCGCTCTCCAGTGTGTGTTTCTTAGGCTCGTGGTCAGTGTTAAGCTTGAATTGTGTGCAGTCTCCGGGGCTTCTGCGAGTCAGCACGTTGCAGGTCTGATCCTGGCAACAGAGGTGTGCCAGGAGCCTTTTGTGCCCCAAAAGGAGGATAAATAGCAGTGTGCCCAGGCTGCTTTTCTGTGTCAGACTTTCACATGGGTGTGATTTAGAACGTATTAGCGTAACGAGTTTCCACTGGGTAAGATGCAGTTTGGTTTGTTTTGTCTTTTTGACGAAGTACGTCTAACAGAATAACTATTCAAAGGAATAGTTATTCTTTTCGGAAACGTGTCCTGGTGACACTGCTTTCCGTCTCGCAAGTCCTCCTGTTCCTTGCGGTTTCCTTTCAGGGGGCAAGTGAAAGCTTTTGCCGTTCTTTGGAAGGAAGTTCTCTTCTCGGCTTTCTTTGGGTGGGCTGTAGCGGGGGGTGGGGGGTGGTGGTGATTGGAAGGGCAGAGAAGGAAACGCGGGCGAAGGAGGAACTTGCTTTT
This sequence comes from Cuculus canorus, assembly GCF_017976375.1. NCBI lineage: Eukaryota > Metazoa > Chordata > Aves > Cuculiformes > Cuculidae > Cuculus > Cuculus canorus. The sequence continues at coordinate 92,349 of NC_071407.1, read as the reverse complement.
GTCTTGGGGCTGAGGGCCACTTTGTCTCGTCGCCCTGCTAACATTCCTTTCTGTGCGTTCCCTCTTGCAGGTTTCTCTTTTTGGTGCTGCGTGGGAAATGAAGGCCCGCTCCTTCAGCTGCCCGTGCCCAGGCTGAACGCACGGTCTCTCCCAGGCCCTCTGTGGGCAGTGTTGTTGCCACCTTTGCTGCGTGACTGGGAGCAGTGTGTCCGTCTCTGGGGACCCTTTGGCCTGTTCTGCCCAGGCCCGGGGAAGCCGGAGGAGCCCCATGTAGTCCAGCATTGTCTGCATTCAAGCTTTTGATCGATCGCTGGGTGCTGTATGCACCTCTTTTTTTTTTTTTTTTTTTTTTTTTTTTTCCTCTTTTGGTGTTTCAAAGGAAGAAAGAACGAGGCAGAGACTGTCCGAGGGTGTGTGTCGATCACGCCATGAGCCAGAATCTGGCACTGGCCGTGCGACACAGGCTCTGATTTGGCAGCCCGCTTTGCTGTATGGGCAGTCGATTGACGTGGACGGGCTCGCTGGCATGCCGGGGGAGTTTGCTGGATCGCGATCGCGTGCGGATGTTCGGCAGGGAAATAGTCTCACTGTTGATACGTCTGCCACTTGTGTGGGGTTTGAATTCCATGTTATTTTCTTGGGCCAGATCAGTTTTTCCTTTCTAGCTTTCCCATATTGCAAAGCTGAGGTTCTTCCCTTCGGAACGGCTTCCGCCGCCCGGAGGATGTGTGCTGAGAGGTGTGCGGGAGCAGGAGAAAGCTGCCTTTCCTCTGGAAATGCCACCTCTGCCTTTCAGCTTGTGTTTGGAGGGCAGATCAGGTGAGTGAGCTTTCTGGGTCGTAGACGGGTCTGAAACCGTCCCCTGGGCGGCGCGGGAAGCGCGGAGCCCGCAGCCGTGGCTGAATGTCAGCGCAGCTGTGTTTGCCTGCCCGGCAGCGTCCGTGCTCCGCATCTCGGTCAGGGTCGTCCCGAGGGAAGGCACGGTTTGCGACGCTCCGGAGCCCGGCGGCGGGCCAGGGTTGTGCGGGCGGTGCCGCGAGACCTGCTGCTCCGTCCGATTCGGCGCCCGTTGGTGGCGATCCCGAAAACGGATAAAATGGTGAAACCGGCACCAATAGCTTCGCTTGGCTCGGGCGTTGTGGCCGCAGCGCGGTCCTGCGGCGAAGGGTTTAAAGATCGCCGCGCCCCGTCCCCGCCGCTTTCAGGAGCGGGGCTCGGTGCTGCCGTGCCGCGGCCGTAGCGCGGTACTGCATCCCGGGGGCGCGCGGGGCCGGGCGGGTCGGGGAGGGGGCGGGCGGTGCCTGTCAAAGCTCGGCTCGGCTCCGCCCGGCCACGCCGCCCTGCACGACTCGGCTCGGCTCGGCTCGGCTCTGCTCTTCGGTGCTCTTCCGCCCACCGCCGCCTGCGGTCAGTGGGATGCAAGCTGAGGCTGGGAGAGGGACAGCGCCCCGTGTCCCCCCGCGTCTCCCCCCAGAGCCCCCCTGTCCCTGCCCGGGAGGGGATGCCTGCGTCCCCCGACAGCCCTGTGACTGCGGGCTCGGCTCGGCACGGCTCAGCTGCGGAAGTTGTGGCCGCCCCATCCCTGGAGGTGTTGGAGGTCAGGTGGGACGGGGCGTTGGGCAGCCTGGTTTAGGGGGATGTCGCTGCCCGTGGCGGGGGGTTGGAACGAGATGATGGTTAAGGTCCCTTCCAGCCCGCACTCTTCTAGGGTTCTGTTAGGGGAGGGAAATTGAATAGGCTGTTGACATTTTTGGCAGGAGGAGGGGTGGAGATCCAAAAGTCTTTCTCTGGTGTCGCCAGCGGGGTCCAGCGGAGGTGCAGTGCTCACCGGTGGGCGCAGCTCGCCTCCCCCTTGCCCCCTTCCTCTGCCCATCGCCTGGGCCGACCCTTCTCGAACCACCCCAACAGGCGCTGATGGGGGAGGGATGGGCCTTATTGTTCTGATGGGAGGGGGTGGATGGGCCTTATTGTTAACTGCTTCCACGGCTGGGGGCGGCATCCCAGGGCTGGATCGGGAAGGGGGGGCAGGGGGGGCGTGGGATGCCAGGGCTGGATCCTTGGGCTAGGGGGGGACAGTATCCCGGGGCAGGATCGGGGAGGGGGTGGCAGGATGCCAGGCTGGATTCCAGGGCAGGATCGCGGGCTGTATCCCAGGGCTGGGGCCAGAATCCCTGCCCGGGTCCCGGTGCCCGGGCTCAACTGGGGCGGGAGGGGGGTACGGGACACAGTGTGGACGTGGTGCAGGGGACAGTGGGGACACAGCAGGGACGTGGTTCACGGGGCAGTGGATACACTGGGGTGCAGGGGCCACTGGGGGCAGTGTGGACAGTTTGACCCCTTCCCCCGGGACTGCCCCCCCCGGGGGTCCCGAACGGGGATGGGGGGCGGTTAGGGAAGGGGATGGGGGGGCCAATGCCGTGTGGGCTCCGCCTGGCCACGGCAGGGGCGCCTCTCGCCCCGCTGCTGCTGCCGCCCGCCTCTGGACCAACCGCCCCGAGAGTCCCACGGCTTCCACGGGTCCCCCCCAAAGCCACAGGATGGGCCTCCCCCATAAGAACCCAGACGTGATTCCCCAGCCACTGACAAACTCCGCAAAGGAGCCCAGATGGGACCCCCCAAAGGCACCACGACCGGAGCCCCCAAAAGGTACTGGGACGGCACCCCCCAGCCACACTGGGAACCCCTGAAAGAACCGGGATAGGGCCCCTGACACCCCAAACCGTGGTGGGAGCCCCCAAAGGAGTTGGGACCCCCTCCAGAAGAGCCAAGATGGGACCCCTGCCAAAGACACGGCTCCGAGAGCCCCCCCTGGACCTCCCCCAAAGGCACTGGGATGGGACCCCCCCCAGCCCCAAGCGTGGGGGGGAGGGGAGCAAAGGAGGGTACGGATGGGGGAGGAGGAGTGAGTGTGTGCATGGCTGAGTGTGCGCGGTGTGTGCACAAGTGTGTGCGTGCGTGCTGCATGTGTGTGCAGGAATGTGTACATGAGTGTGTGTGTGGCTGAGTGTACATAGAATCATAGAATCACTGGGTTGGAAAGGACCCACTGGATTGAGTTCAACCATTCCTAACAATCTCTAAACCATGCCCCTCAGCACCTCATCCACCTGTCCTTTGAACACCTCCAGGGAAGGGTGACTCGACCCCATCCCTGGGCAGCCTCTGCCAGTGCCCAATAACCCTTTCCGTGAAATTTTTTTTCCTGATGTCAAGCCTGAACCTCCCCTGGCGGAGCTTGGGGCCATTCCCCCTTGTCCTGTCCCCTGTCACTTGGGAGAAGAGCCCAGCTCCCTCCTCTCCACAACCTCCTTTCGGGTAGTTGTAGAGAGCAATAAGGTCTCCCCTCAGCCTCCTCTTCTCCAGGCTAAACAACCCCAGCTCTCTCAGCCGCTCCTCATAAGACTTGTTCTCCAGCCCCCTCACCAGCTTCGTTGCTCTTCTCTGGACACGCTCCAGAGCCTCAACATCCTTCTTGTGGCGAGGGGCCCAGAACTGAACACAGTTCTCAAGGTGTGGTCTCACCAGTGCCAAGTCCGGAGGCAAAATCCCCTCCCTGGGCGCGCTGGTCACGCCGTTTCTGATCCAAGCCAAGATGCCATTGGGCTTCGTGGCCACCTGGGCACGCTGCTGGCTCACGTTCAGTCGGCTGTCAACCAACACCCCCAGGTCCTTCTCCTCCAGGCAGCTTTCTAGCCAGACTTCTCCTACTCTGTAGCAGTGCATAGGGTTGTTGTGCCCCAGGCACATGTGTGTCCCCGTGTGTGCTGCGTGTGTGCACGCAGTGCAGGCAGGAATGCGTGTGCACGGCTCGAGGTGTGCAGGGCCGAGCGTGTGCCCGCAGGTTGAGTGTGCAGGGCTGTGTGCGGGCGTGTGTGTGTGCAGATATGTATGTGCGTGTGCACATCTGTGTGCGTGTGCTGGCGAGCGGACAACCCGGGGGCTCTGGGGACATCGGGGGCGGTGGGTGCTGGGGGTCCCCAATGTCCGCACCCTCCAGCCGCCCCTCAGCCCCCCCTCCAGACCCCTCCAGGTGAGGCTGCGGGTACTGAGGAAGAAGAAGTTGAAGGCTTCGGCCAAGGGCGCCGCAGCCCCACGCCAGCCCCGTGAGTACACGCGTGTGAACATGCACCACACGGCACACAGGTGTGAGCGCCCCCTGCACACACATTTGAATGTGGTTGGCATGTGGAGTGTTACTGGTGTGTGATTGTCATGTCGTTAGTGTGTGACTGGCATGTGATTGGTGTAACTGGTGCGTGAATGGTGACTGGCGTGTGATTTGCGTGTGCCTGGCACGTGGAGTGCGAGTGGCATGTGATTAGCGTATGAGTAGCACGTTATTGATGTGTGACTGGTGTGTGATTAGCATGTGATTTGTGTGTTGTTGGTGTGGTCTTGGCGTGTGGTTGGGTTGTGCCTGGTGTGTGACTGGCGTGCAGTGTGTCGGCATGTGATTGGCGTGCGATTGGTGTGTGATAGGGGTGTGGTAGGCGTGTGGCTGTCATGTAAGTGGCACGTGACTGGCATGCGATTGGTGTGTGACTGGAAGGTGATTGGCGTGTGGTGCGTACTCGGTGTGTGGAGTGACTGGCGTGTGACTGGTGTGTGGAGCGTTACTGGTGTGTGGTGATTCGGATGGGATTGGCGTGCGACTGGCGTGCGATGTGTGATTAGTTTGTTGTTGGCGCATGACTGGCGTGTGATTGGGTTGTGACTGCGTGCGTTTGGCGTGTGCTGTTTAATTAGCACGTGTCTCCCTTTGGCCGGGATCCCTGTGCTCGGGACGGAACGGAGCCGGGGCTCAGTGCTGCCGTGCCGCGGCCGCCGAGCGGTACTGCAGCCTGGGACACACACACACGCACGCACGCACGCACAGGGCCGGGCCGGGCGGGGAACGGTGGGGCGGTACGTTTCAAAGCTCGCCTCGGCTCCGCTCGGCTTCTCTGGGCTCCGCCCGGCGACCGTTCGGCACGGCTCGCCTCGGCTCTGCTTTTCGGTGCCCTTCCGCCCACCCCGCCCGCTGCCGACTGCGGCCGGTGGGACGCAGGCTGGGGCTGGGAGAGGGACAGCGCCCCGCGTCCTCCCCCCGAAGCCTCCCCGTCTCTGACCCGGGTGTCTGCGTGCCCCGTGTCCCTTGACAGCCCCGTGTGGCCCGGCCCGGCTCGGCTCGGTTGGGCTCTTCTCTTTTCATTTCAGTTGCGCTCGCTGTCGGCAAACTGCCAATGGGACGGTGCGGTGCAGAGAGCTCAAAGCTCGGCAGCCAATCAGCGCCGGCAGAGTGCTCGGGGGCGGGAGGAGGAGACATCGCTCCCATTGGCTGAGCCGCGCGTCACTCAGCGAGAAGCGACCAATCGGCAGAGGCAGAGTGTCAAGGAGGCGGGCGAAAGGGAGAGCACTCCCATTGGCTGAGATGCCCGTCACTCAGCGGACAGCGACCAATCAGTGGCGGCAAAACGTCGAGGGGGCGGGCGAAAGGGAGAGCGCTCCCATTGGCTGAGACGGCCGTCACTCAGCGGACAGCGAATAATCAGTGGCGCAGAGGGTTGAGGGGGCGGGCGGAGGAGGGAGCCCTCCCATTGGCTGGCACCCCTACGCTCGGGCATGAAAGGAGTGGTGGCTCAGTGCTGCCGTGCCGCGGCCGCTAAGCGGTACTGCAGCCACGGGGAGGAAAGGGGGCGGGGGGCGCGGCCGGCCGGCGCGTTGCAAAGCTCTGCTCGGCCTCTGCTCGTCGGTGCCATGCGTGCGGCAGCGGCCGCCTGCGGTCCGTGGAATGCACGGCGGGGCTGGGAGAGGGACAGCGCCCCGTTTTACCCCCCGCCCCGGTCTCCCGCCGGGAGCCCCCCTGTCCTAGCCCGGGGGTGAGGGGGTGATGTGTGTGCGCTCACAGGGCCGGGCTAGCTGAGGAGGCGGGTGAAAGAGAGGTCGCTCCCATTGGCTGAGGTGCCCGTCACTCAGCGGGCAGCGACCGATCAGCGTTGGAAGATGGCCGAGCGGGCGGGCGGAGGAGGGAACGCTCCCAGTGGCTGGGATCTCTGTGCTCGGGCACGAAAGGGCCGAGGGCTCAGTGCTGCCATGCCGCGGGCGCGGAGCGGTACTGCAGCCTCGGGGAGGCAGCGCGGGGTGGGGCGCGCACAGGGTCGGGGCAGCCGGGAGGGGCGGGGTGAGGGGCGGGGTGAGGGGCGGGGTGAGGGGCGGGGTGAGGGGCGGGGTGAGGGGCGGGGTGAGGGGCGGGCGGGCGGTGCATTTCAAAGCTCGGCTCAGCTTCTCTCGGCGCCGCCCGGCCACACCGTACCGTACCGTACCGCACAGCTCGGCTCTGCGCATCGGTGCCGTTCGTCCTACGGCCCGTGGGATGCAGGGTAGGGCTGGGAGACGGAGAGCGCCGCGTTTCCCCCCACCCCCCGGTCTCCCGCTGGGAGACACCTGCCCTTGCTCGGGCCGCGCGCGTCCCCTGTCTCCCATGAGAGCCCCGTGAGCGCGGGCTCGTCTCCGCGCCGCACGGTGCCGTGCCGCGCCGGCAGGCTGGGAATGGGAGCAAGGCGGGAGTGCTCCCATTGGCTGTGGTGCACGTCACTCAGAGCGCGACGACCAATCAGCGGCGGCAGAGGGCCGATGGGGCGGGCAGGGGAGGGAGGGACCCCATTGGCTGAGACGCGTGCCACTCAGTTCGCAGCGACCAATCAGCCGGGGCAGAGTGTCGAGGAGGCGGGCCGAGGAGTGAGCACACTCATTGGGTGAGGCACGCGTCACTTAGGAAGCAGCAACCAATCAGCGGCGAGAGGGGGCGGGCGGAAGGCGAGGCGCTCCCAATGGGTGACCTGCGTGTCACTCAGCGGGCGGCGACCAATCAGCAGCAGAAGGCGGCGGGGGGGGCGGTGGGAGGATGAGTGCTCTTATTGGCTGAGCTGCGTGTCACTCAGCGGGCGGCGACCAATCAGGGGCGAAGGCGGCCGGGGGGGCGGCGGGAGGATGAGTGCTCCTATTGGCTGAGCTGCGTGTCACTCAGCGGGCGGCGACCAATCAGGGGCGAAGGCGGCCGGGGGGGGCGGGTGGAGGGCGGATCGCGTCCATTGGCTGAGCGCGCACGCGCGCTCCGCCGTTAATGGCGGCGCTCCTTACCGCCCTCCGCGGTCGATGGCGCCGCTCCGGGCTCGCTCTCTGGGAGTCGCGGTCCTCCCGGGGCCGGGCTGTGTTTTGCTGGCGCCGGCGCCGGCGCCGGGACCGGCTCGGGCTCCGGGCCGTTCGGGGGCTTCGGTTCTGTGTCTGTGCTCTGCGTGAGACCCCGCGGGAGGGAATCCTCGCTTTGGGGAGGGGGGGAGGGAGGGGGGGGAAGAGGGTTAAAAGGAGCCAACCGTGGGGAAAGGAAGGGGGAAAGGAGGGGAGGAAAAGGGGAAGGAGACGGTTAGGAGGGAGGTGGCTTTTTTGAATCCCTTTTTTTTGATCTGCCTGCCACCACCGCTGCTTTCAAAAGCTGTGCTTGTCCTCTTTTCCTGCCCGGTTGGCTGAGGCGAGCGCTGGGGGTGGGGGGGCAAAGGGAGGCACGGGCTGGGGGGGAGAGAGGGAGTGTGAGTGTGCACGGTGTGTGCACGAGTGTGTGTGTGCAGGAATGCGTCTGCATGGCTCTGAGTGTGCAGGAATGTGTACATGAGCATGTGCGTGTGTGTCCGTGCTTGCTGTGTGTGCGTGCGCAGGGCAGGCAGGAATGCGCGTGCACAGCTCAGGGTGTGCAGAGCCGAGCGTGTGTCTGCAGCTGAGTGTGCAGGGCTGGGGGTGTGTGCATGCACAGATGTGTATGTGCACGTGCACATCCATGTGCGTGTGCTGGCGAGGGGATGCCCGGGGGCCTGTGGGGACGCTGGGGATGATGGTTGCTCAGGGTCCTCAATGCCACCCCTCAGCCCTCCAACCCCCCCTTCTCCCCCAAATCCCTCTTGCAGCCCCCCGTGACCTCCAACCCCTTCATACCCCCCCAGGTGAGGCTGAGGAAGAAGCTGGTGAAGAAGGTGCTGAGGGAGAAGAGGTCCAAGCCTCTGGTCAAGGTCGCCGCAGCCCCACACCAGCCCTGTGAGTACACGCGTGTGAACACGCACCACACGGCACACAGGTGTGAGCACACCCTGCACACACATGGGAATGGGATTACCGTGTGATTGACTTGTGGAGTGACTGGCGTGTCACTGGTGTGTCACTGGCATGTGAATCGTGTGTCACTGGCGTGTGACTGCTTGTGATGGCATGTCACTCGCATGTAAATGTCATGTGACTGGCGTGTGATAACATGTTACTGCGTGTGACTGGCGTGTAATTGGCATGTGACGGTTGTGTCACTGGCGTCTGACGGCGTGTGACTGGCGTCTGACGGCGTGTGACTGGCGTCTGACGGCGTGTCACTGGTGTGTCATTGGCGTGTTAAAGCATGAGAATGCTTATAGCATGTTTCTGAGGCAGGAACACACCATCACATGCCCGTTACACGCCATTTACATGCCAGTCACAAGCAGTCACATGCCATTTACACGCTGTCATACGCCAGTCACACGCTTTAACACGCCAGTGACTGGCTTATCACACGCCATTTACATGCCAATGACTGGTGTGTCACTGGCATGTGACAGACGTGTCATTGGCATGTAAATGGCGTGTGACTGGCATGTGGTAGCGTGTTACTGCATGTGACTGGCATGAAACTGGTGTGGCGTGTGTGTCACTGGCGTGTTACTGCGTGTTACTGGCATGTGACTGGTGTCCGAAACGTGTGTCTGGCGTGTCACTGGCGTGTTATTGCGTGTGACAGCGTGTCACTGGCGTGTGACTGCTTGTGATGGCGTGTCACTCACATGTAAATGTCATGTGACTGGTGTGTGATAACATGTTACTGCGTGTGACTGGCGTGTAATTGGCGTGTAACGGTTGTGTCACTGGCGTTTACTGCATGTGACTGGCATGTGACTGGCGTGTGACTGGCATCTGACGGTGGCATTGGCGTGTCACTGGCGTGTCATTGGCGTGTTAAAGCATGTGAATGGTGTGAATGGCATGTAATAGCATGTTACTGAGGCAGTAACATGCCTTCACATGCTAGTGACACGCCATTTACACACCGTGACACGCCAGTCACATGCCAGTGACACGCTGTCACAGGCGAGTCACACGCAATAACACGCCAGTGACATGCCAGTCACACACGTGTCTGACGCCAGTCACACGCTTTAACACGCCAGTGACACACCAGTTACATACCAGTCACACGCAGTAACACCCTATCACACGCAAGTCACACGCCATTTACACGCCAATGACTGGTTTGTCACTGGCATGTGACAGACATGTCATTGGCGTGTAAATGGCATGTGACTGGCGTGTGATAGGGTGTTACTGCGTGTGACTGGTATGTGACTGGTGTGTCACTGGCGTGTTAAAGCGTGTGACTGGCGTGTAATTGGCGTGTGACGGTTGTGTCACTGGCGTTTACGGCGTGTGACTGGCGTGTGACTGGCATCTGATGTGGCATTGGCGTGTCACTGGCGTGTCACTGGCGTGTTAAAGCATGTGAATGTCATGTAATAGCATGTTTCTGAGGCAGGAACATGCCATCACATGCCAGTTACATGCCATTTACACGCCTGTGACACGCCAGTCACATGCTTTAACATGCCAGTGACTGGCTTATCATACGCCATTAACATGCCAATAACTGGTGTGTCACTGGCATGTGACAGACGTGTCATTGGCGTGTAAGTGGCGTGTGACTGGCATGTGATAGCGTGTTACTGCGTGTGACTGCTATGTAATAGATGTGTGGTGTGTGTCACTGGCGTGTTATTGCGTGTTACTGGCATGTGGCTGGCGTTCGACAGGTGTGTGACTGGTGTGTCACTGGCGTGTTAAAGCGTGTGACTGGTGTGTTAAAGCGTGTGACTGGCGTGTTATTGCGTGTGACCGGCGTGTGACAGCGTGTCACTGGCGTGTGACTGCTTGTGATGGCGTGTCACTCGCATGTAAATGTCATGTGACTGGCGTGTGATAACATGTTACTGCATGTGACTGGCGTGTAATTGGCGTGTGACGGTTGTGTCACTGGCGTTTACTGCGTGTGACTGGCATCTGACGGCTTGTCACAAGTGTGTCACTGGCGTGTCATTGGCGTGGTAAAGCATGTGAATGGCATGTAATAGCATGTTACTGAGGCAGTAACATGCCTTCACATGCTAGTGACACGCCATTTACACGCCCGTGACACGCCAGTCACATGCCAGTGACACGCTGTCATAGGCCAGTCACACGCAATAACATGCCAGTGACATGCCAGTCACACACGTGTCGGACGCCAGTAACATGCCAGTAACATGCCAGTGACACACGCCACACACCAGTTACATGCCAGTAACACGCTCTCACACGCCAGTCACACGCCATTTACACGCCAATGACTGGTTTGTCACTGGCATGTGACAGACATGCCATTGGCGTGTAAATGGCGTGTGTGTCTGGCGTGTGATAGCGTGTTACTGCGTGTCACTGGTATGTAATAGATGTGTGGTGTGTGTGTCACTGGCGTGTTATTGCGTGTTACTGGCATGTGACTGGCGTTCGACAGGTGTGTGACTGGTATGTCACTGGTATGTTAAAGCGTGTGACTGGCGTGTTGTTGCGTGTGACCGGCGTGTGACAGCGTGTCACTGGCGTGTGACTTGTTGTGATGGCGTGTCACTCACATGTAAATGTCATGTGACTGGCGTGTGATAACATGTTACTGCGTGTGACTGGCATGTAATTGGCGTGTGACGGTTGTGTCACTGGCATGTGACTGGCGTGTGACTGGCGTGTGACTGGCATTAGACGGTGTGTCATTGGTGTGTCACTGGCATGTCATTAGCGTGTTAAACTATGTGAATGGCATGTAATAGCATGTTTCTGAGGCAGGAACACGCCATCACATGCCAGTTACACGCCATTTACACGCCCGTGACACGCCAGTCCCAAGCAGTCACTTGCCAGTCACACGCAATAACACGACAGTCACACGCAATAACACGCCAGTGACTGGCTTATCACACGCCATTTACATGCCAATGACTGGTGTGTCACTGGCATGTGACAGATGTGTCATTGGCGTGTAAATGGCGTGTGACTGGCATGTGGTAGCATGTTACTGCGTGTGACTGGCATGTAACTGGTGTGTGGCGTGTGTGTCACTGGCGTGTTACTGCGTGTTACTGGCATGTGACTGCTTGTGATGGCGTGTCACTCGCATGTAAATGTCATGTGACTGGCGTGTGATAACATGTTACTGCGTGTGACTGGCGTGTAATTGGAGTGTGACGGTTGTGTCACTGGCGTTTACTGCGTGTGACTGGCGTGTGACTGGCATCTGACGGCGTTACAATGGCGTGTCACTGGCGTGTCATTGGCGTGTTAAACTGTGAATGGCATGTAATAGCATGTTTTTGAGGCAGGAACACGCCATCACATGCCAGTTACACGCCATTTACACGCCCATGACACGCCAGTCACATGCCAGTGACACGCTGTCACACGACAGTCACACGCAATAACACGCCAGTCACACGCTTTAACATGCTAGTGACTGGCTTGTCACACGCCATTTACATGCCAATGACTGGTGTGTCACTGGCATGTGACAGACGTGTCATTGGCCTGTAAATGGCATGTGACTGGCATGTGGTAGCTTGTTACTGCGTGTGACTGGTATGTAACTGGTGTGTGGTGTGCGTGTCATTGGCGTGTTACTGTGTGTTATTGGCATGTGACTGGCATCTGACACGTGTGTGACTGGCATGTTAAAGCGTGTGACTGGCATGTTATTGCGTGTGACTGGTGTGTGACAGCGTGTCACTGGTGTGTGACTGCTTGTGATGGCGTGTTACTGGGATGTAAATGTCATGTGACTGGCGTGTGATAACATGTTACTGTGTGTGACTAGCGTGTGACTGGCATGTCACTGGCATGTGACAGATGCGCCAGTCACACAGTCACACGCCAGTCACATGCAGTACCACGCCAGTGACACAAACATCACACGCCAGTTACACGCCAGTTACACGCAGTAGCACGCTGTCACACGCCAGTTACATGCCATTTACATGCCAGTGACTGATGTGTCACTGGCATGTCAGTACGTGTGACTGACGTGTTACTGCGTGTGACTGAAGTGTGACTGCGAGTGACTGGAGTGTGACTAGAGTGTGACTGGTGTGTTACGGGTTTGTGATGGTGTGTGACTGGCGTGTTACTGGCATGTCACCGGCATGTGAATGGTGTATTATTGTGTGAATGTCGTGTGACTGGCATGTCACTGGCATGTGACAGCGTGTGACTAGTGTGTCACTGTGGTGTCACTGGTGTTTGTATGGCGTGTTACTGCGTGTGACTGGCGTGTGACTGGCATGTGATTGGCGTGTCACGCCATGTGACAGTGTGTGACCGGCGTGTGACCTGCGTGTGACTGTGTGTGAGTGGCGTTTGACTGGCATGTGACTGCTTGTGACTGCGTCGGTCTCGGATGAGTGGGAGGGCGAGACGTTCTTCTTCTAAACCTGCCTCTGGTCGCTTGTTCGTATGTTGTGATGACAGCCACTGTCGCGAGCACCTGCACGAAATACCCCACCAGCATACTAACGCGCAGTGGTTCATTCCAGATTCCGGCCGTTTTTCCGGTGGGATAGGTGAGTCTATTTGGGGCCTAGGTTCAGGCTAGTGGCTCGGCCGAAGCTATGTGCGCAATAAGACTCTGTCACCCCTCCTCGCCTCCTAGAAGGCGTGCGTAAGCCCTGGACGCATGTGCTTTAAGTTAAAGAGGCGTGGGAATCCAGTCTTTTTTTTTTTTTCCGCTGCGTGTGTTGACTCCGACCCCCAAACCCTTACCGCCCGGACCAACCGACTGCTTGTGTTTTGAGTTTTGCGTTGACCGAACCATAGCTTTAGCGCTGCTAACCATTGTTTCAATTATTTTTGCAACATGTACCCTTTGCCCCATAAATGTTTTTCTTCTGGAAGTTTTCATTTGTTCCTGTTCACATTATTGGCGTGTGACTGGCGTGTTACTGCATGTGAATGGTGTGTTACTGGTGTGTGGTTGGTGTGTAAATAGTGTGTGACTAGCTTGTAAGTAGCGTATGACAAGTGTGACTGGCATGTGACGGTGTGTGACTGACGTGTGACGGCATGTGACGTGTGTGACTTGCGTGTCACTGGCATGTGACTGTGTGACTGTGTGTGACTGGTGTGTAACTGGCGTGTGACTGCATGTGACTGGTATTTGACAGTGTGTGGCCAGCGTGTGACTTGCATGTGACTGACATGCCACTAGCGTGTGACTGCATGTTACTGCATGTGCCTGGCATGTGACTAACGTTTGACTGGTGTGTGACTGTCCTGTGACTGTTGTGTGACTATGTGTGACTGGTGTGTCACTGGCGTGTGACTGCCATGTGACTGGAATGTGATTGGTCTGTTAGTGTGTGTGACTGGCATGTCACTGTGTGTGACTGTATGATTGGCATGTGACTGGCGTGTGACTGGTGTATGAATGGTGTGTGACTGCATGTGACTGTGACTGGCTTGTGACTGTGTGTGTGATAGATGTGTGACTGGCGTGTGTCCGTGTGTGACTGGCATGTGATGCTGTGTGACTGGCGTGTGTCTGTGTGTGACTGGCGTGTGACTGGCGTGTGACTGTGACTGATGTGTGACACGTGTCACTGGCGGGTGACTGCGTGTGACTGGCATGTGAATGCATGTGACTGGTGTGTGGCTGCATGTATATGGCATGTGAGTGACGTGTCACTCACATGTCACTAGCATGTGGCTGGCGTGTGACTGCATGTGACTGGCATGTGTGACGCCAGTCAGTGTGTTAGTGACTGACGTGTGACTAACGTGTGATTGGCATGTGACTGGCGTGTGACTGGCATGTGAATAGTGTGTTACTGCATGTGACTGAAGTGTCACTGGCATGTCACTGGCATGTCACTGGCTAGTGACTGCGTGTGGCTTGCGTATGCTTTGCCTGTGATTGGCATGAGATTGGTGTGTTGCAGGTTATTGGTGTGTGATTGGCATGTGATTGGTGTGATTGGCGTGTGATTGGCATGTGTAGTATGTCTGGCGTGTGATTACTATGTGAGTGGCATGTGATTAGTGTGTTTGGTGTGTGACTGGTATGTGATTTGTGTGTGACTGGTGTGTGATTGGCATGTGGGTTGTGATAGGTATGTCATTTGTTTGTGACCAGTGTATGATTCACATGTGACTGTCATGTGTTTGGTTTGTGATTTACGTGTCACTGGCATGTGACTTGTGTGTGTTTGGTTTGTGATTGGTGTAATTGGTGTGTGAATGGTGTGTAATTGGCATGTGATTGCCATGTGGCTGACGTGTGATGTATACTTGGCACGTGATTGGGTTGTGACTGGTGTGTGATTGGCATCTGTTTGGTGTTTGTTAGGCATGTAATTGGTGTGTGCTTAGTTTGTCACTGGTGTAATTGCCATGTGATTGGCATGTTATCGGTGTGTCCTTGGCGTGTGACTGGCACATGACTGCATGTAATTGGCTTGTGATTGGTGTGTCATTGTTGTGAGACTGGCATGTGATTGGCATGTGGTCTTTAATCGGCGTGTCATTGGCATGTGCTCGGTGTGTTAGGCATGTCATTGATGTGTGCTTAGTTTGTGACTGGGGTGTGAATGGCATGTTATTGGTCTGTCCTTGGTGTGTAATTGGTTTGTGGTTGGCATGTGACTGGAGTGTGATTGGGTTGTGACTGGCATGTGATGGGCGTGTTACTGGTGTGTTTGGCATATGATTGACATGTGATTTGTTTGTGACAGGTGTGATTTGTGTGTAGCTGGCATGTAATTGGCATGTGAGTGTCATGTGATTGATGTGTAATTGACATGTGGTGTGTAATTTGTGTGTGACTAGCATGTTACTGCTATGTGACTAGCATGTGATTGGCATGTGGCCCGCAGATCTCCAGGGGGTGGGGCAGATCCTGCAGCGGGCGCTCTTATTGGCTGAGCTGCGCATCAGTGAGAGTCAGGCAGCCAATCAGCACTGGCAGAGCGCCCGGGGGGGGGTAAATAGCTGTGACTCGAGTGCTCCCATTGGCTGAGCTGCACGTCACTCAGGGATCAGTGGCCAATCTGTCAGAGGACTGAGGGGGCGGGCCGAGGAGGGAGCGCTCCCATTGGCTGGGATCCCTGTGCATAGGTTGAATGGGGCAGAGGCTCAGTGCTGCCATGCCGTGGCCATGGAGCAGTACTGCAGCCGAGGGGGTCGCACAAGGCTGGGGCAGCCAGGAGGGGCGGGGCGGGGAGCGGGTGGATGGTGCCTTTCAAAGCTCGGCTTAGCTTCTCTTGGCTCTGCCCAGCCACACCGTACCGCACGGCTTGGCTCTGCTCGTTGGTGCCCTTCCTCCCACCCTGCCCGTTTTTGGCTGTGGCCAGTGGGATGCAGACTGGGGCTGGGAGAGGGACAGCGCCCCGTGTCCCCCTGTTCCCCAGTGCCCCCGTGAGAGTGGGGCTCGGCTCCACTCGGCGTGTGGAGGGCAGGGGAGGATCGCGGGGAGGGCGGCGCTTCATCGTCTGTCTTCTTATGCCTGCTTTTATTTTTAGATTCTCTGTGACAGCTTTATCGGACTTGAGTTTTAGCCTCCTGACTCCCATGAGACGTGGCTGTATGTAATGGGACGACTACTAGGAAAATGGCAAGAGGAGGATCAACAAGAAACAGTGGAACCCGCCCTTTGGAGTTTGCTGCTCGTTTGGCTGCTGAGAAAGAGGAGTCTCTGTGAATTTGCTACTGCATGAGACAGATCAAAGAAGTTTAATAAAAGTTTGGTTCTATCTAAATGGTGGATGGAAATAAGCTTATGTAAAGCATATGGTATGTAACTTATTGATGTGCCTCAAAGCACTGCATCTCAGCAGCTAGAACATGGGAGGAATCTTTTAATCTATACAGGTTTTTAACAATGATAATTGACATTTAGTGACTTAATAACATAGATGATTTTATATAATTTAAGTCAAGTCTGGCTGTCATACTCTGAACTTCCGGTAAACCACCAACATTTTATATTTAGGAGTAATTTCTTATTACCTATTCTAAGTGGGATGCTGGTTTTGCTCTTAAAAGGGTGGGTCTTGTTCAAAAACCTTTGAAGGTAATAGTTGGGTTGGTTAAGTCTGTGCTGCACCTGCCGTCAGCTATTAGGTACAGGTGAAGAGTTTGCCCCTTAAAAGGCCTCCTGATGTAGAGCTGAGTCTCTAGCTGCATGTGCTTTTTTTTTGTGGTGCATTTGAGCCTTCTGTCATCGTTTCTTCTGTGAGTTTCAGGTAATGATTTTGCTTGTGGGTTTGAGTTCTAGTCTTAGAGTAAAATTGATTTGGAATGTGGCACCTTCAGAGAAGTGTTATCACAAACGTTTGTGGTCAATGATGTCTTGTCTTTGTTCTTCTTTTATTAGAAGTAGGAATTTTTTTTGTTTAGCTTTTTTTTTTTTACTATATTGAGGCAGAAAGGATTTAGGCTTGGCCTAAATGATATTTCCAGTGTAGTTTTAGTGATGGGTGTTACTGGTTTTCCCAGAGCTTGTTTGCTTACTTTGGTTTTTGCGTCATAAGCAGTTGAAAATTATGTTTGCCCAGAATTTTTTAAAGTGATACCCAAGGAAACTGTTGGCTTGCCTATATTGCTGTGAATTTTTTTTGCTTAATCTACATCAGTACCTGGGGACTCCAGGGAGGTAAACATGAGAGCAGTTTTAAAAAACGCTTCCTGGGGGAGAGTCAGTAAACTATTCACCAGTAAGGCTGTGACAGCTGTGCCAGGCAAGTTACTAGAAATGGTAACAAAGAATGGAATTAAGGAATATGGATAAGTGTGGTGTTTTTATGGGGAAATCCTACCGCATGCATCTCTGTTTTTTGAGGGAAACTGCAACCATGTAAATTAGGGTGATTTGGTTGATGCTGCATTATCTACTGTTTGTATGGTGTTTTCTTAAGAGCAGAAAGCTATTCCTATACACTAGTTAAAACTATGTATGGGATTTTTTGCCTACAGGTAGAACTGTTGAGTTCTATTGACTTACTGAATGAGAACATTGGGGGGGGATGGTGGAATTTCTGCGCTTTTTTGTGCTTTTCTGTTGTTCTTGTTTTACTCCTGCTCAGAACTTGGAAATGTTTTGAGTAGAGAGAACGTAAGAGGTTTTAGATCTAGTGTCTATTTATACAAGAACAGTGTTTTTGTCTTATTTTTAGAAAATGTTTTCACTTGCACGATGACTGTTCCAAATAGTTTTATGTAGAAAACCTTTATGAAAAGCAATGAATAGTGAGCTCTTCTAGGGGAGTTAGGGTTGCTCAGACAGGGTGAGTGAATCTGGTCCAGAAACACTGCACTTGTATCAAGTGAGCAAAAATAGAAACTGAACGATGCTCTTCCTCACCAAGCTGTGTGCGGGTGCATGTTCCATCGTGGCATTTCTTGTGATGTGTTTTCACTTTAGGAGAACAGATCATTTAGTTTACCCTTTGATCCAAATACTTTCCTGGGCTGCTTTTCTGATAGTACTCTTGGGATAAAAATCTGAGTATTTTTTCATGGTTTTTAGGCTATCTATTTTATGTATTACATTACGTGAAATTTCAGAGTGGGATGCAGGACAAAATTGCTGCAATTTTACTGTAAATATAGCTCAGCCCTAACTCAATCTCTGCCATTTCTAGAGGTTGTCCCAAAACCATGATGTGGCTTGGCACAGCTAAACACAATTGGAATCTCTGTTCCATAAAGGTACTTAATGCAGCTGTTGTGCACGATGAACTGTGTTTCACTTTATGATGCGGTGAGGTTTATGCAAGTTAGTGAAGAGGCCACTGCCAGACCTGTCCACATTGTCTCTCTCCACTGGAGTTGCTGTGTATTGCAATTCAGATTGAAAATGTCCTTGGTTTGGTTCTGGCTCCTGCGGTCCATTTCACACATCCTCATGTAAAATTTCACAGAAGGAGTAACCAAAACAATTGGAGGGAATGGGATATGCAAGCACCTTCCTGTGGAGCTAGGGAACACCCTGTGTTAAATAGGCTGTGTTTTCCTCAGCGGGGAGAGGTGGGGAGGGTTTGCTACTGGGCTTGACCCTTTTACTGCTGTGAGGCCAGAGATTATCATAAGATCAGAAAGTGACCAGTGGGAGAAGCAAAAATGATGATTAAGACCTGATATAGATCATCTGCCTACATCTCGTGTCTTTAATCATTGAGGAAAGGCCAATCCAAAAATGCCTGCTTGCCGGTCCATAGGAAGAAGAGTTTCTCGGTAACAATGACAAATTGTCAAGCCTATAATTCAGTGGCTTTATTAATATCAAATGCTTCCTTTTTTTCTTAATTCAGTTTTAAGGCAGAGCTTCTGGAAACCATACAAACAGTTGGGAGGGGAAGGAGCAGTCTCTGACCAAATATATGTGTCTGTGTGATCTAAGTGTGTTTCAAACTCCTTTTCCACTCAAGGTGCACAAAGGCTCCGTGCATTTCATAGCATTTCTCTCTATCCCTTTTATTGGTACAGCTTTTTAATATTTGAACATTCGTCAGTTTGGCTTAAATTGCAGGCATTAAAGGGCTTAGGCCTGAAGTTCTCTTTTGGAAGCTTACTGTAGGGCATTCCATAGTCCTGTAAGTGCAATACAGCTGAAAGTAATAATTATCTGAGTGCTGAATACTGTACAAAGCAATTATTCTGATAGTGCTTCCCTGTCCCTGGAATGCAATCTGCCTCTGGCTTAGATAAGCAAAACCCCAACCATGAAAAGCTTTTGTCAGTAACTGCTGTCTTGAAAACAACTAAATCTCTTCAAATCAGACGTGCTCAAAAATTAATCTTGAGGGGAAAAAACATCTACTGCTATCGATGTGGTTTTTGATGCTGAAAAGGTGGCACATGTGGGCGTTAGGCATAACTGAATACTCTAAGCAATCGCTACTTCTAGGGGAAGAGTGGCTAGAAAGCTGCCTGGAGGAGAAGGACCTGGGGGTGTTGATTGACAGACGACTGAACAAGAGCCAGCAGTTTGCCCAGGTGGCCAAGAAGGCCAATGGCATCTTGGCTTTTGTCAGAAACAGCGTGGCCAGCAGGTCCAGGGAGGTTATTCTTCCCCTGTGCTCAGCACTGGTGAGACCGCACCTCGAATCCTGTGTTCAGTTCTGGCCCCTAACTACAAAAAGGATGTTGAGGCTCTGGAGCGTGTCCAGAGAAGAGCAACGAAGGTGATGAAGGGGCTGGAGAACAAGTTTTATGAGGAGCAGCTGAGGGAACTGGGATTGTTTAGCCTGGAGAAGAGGAGGCTGAGAGGAGACATTATTGCTCTCTACAACTACCTGAAAGGAGATTGTAGAGAGGAGGGTGCTGTCCTCTTCTCCCAAGTGGCAGGGGACAGGACAAGGGGTAATGGCCTCAAGCTGCACCAGGGGAGGTTCAAGCTGGACATCCGAAAAAAAAAATTTCACAGAAAGTGTCATTGGGCACTAGCAGAGGCTGTCCAGGGAGGTGGGTGAGTCACCATCCCTGGTGGGATTTAAAAGACGGATAGATGAGGTGCTCAGGGGCATGGTTTAGTGGTTGATAGGAATGGTTGGACTCGATGATCCCAGAGGTCTTTTCCAACCTAGTGATTCTATGATTCTATGCATCTTGAAATATTTGAGTGTATAGAAGTAGTAGGAGTCGCTGAGAAATATTTTTTTGTGTGTGTGTATTTGGATTTGTAAAGCTTGATGTTTGGATCTAATGATTCTGTACAGTTCAGTCGATTTTACACTTATAATGCCTTTTTAATCATGCAAGGTATAACCCATGTGATTTAAAGACAGAAGAGAGGAGGACGAATACATGCACAAAAACGCTAGCACCGAAACATGAATTAAAGGTCCGTCTGATTATTTCTGACCTGATGAACTGTTTTCTGAACCAATACTCACTCAGGGGTCAAGGTTCACAACTTGAAATATGTCCAACTCCAATGGAAAGACAGACTCTTTATGGTTGTGCACTTGTCGCTGTATAGCATGCTTTATAAATTAAATACTCGCTTATAACTAAATGCAGTAATGAATATGACTTTGCAATTTCAGTCGTGATATTGCTCGTTTTAAAAGCTTGTGTCACCATCAAATAAATATTTTCTGTCTTCTGTCTATATTTTCAATGTCTTTATTTTTACTTCTTACTTTAACTTACTTCAGAATACACAGAAATACCCACGTAAGCTTTTTATTTGCTTTTCATAAGTGCTTATTTCGAAAGCTCTTCAAAGGTGAATCTTAATGGACTGACTTAGAAGCTTCAAAATTCATTACTGTTTTTTTCTCTGATCGTTACTGAGATAATGAAAATAAAATAATTGAATTCATATCATAGAATCATTTGCTTGGAAAAAACCTTTGAAGTCACAGAGTCCATCCATACCTGTCCACCACTAAACCATATCCCTCAGCACCTCATTTTCCCTGAGCAGCCTCTTCTGGTGCCCGATAACCCTTTCCATGAAAGACTTTTTCCTGATATCTAATCTGAAACTCTCCTGGTGCAACTTGAGGCCGTTTCCTCCTGTCCTGTCGCTAGGTTCTTGGGAGAAGAGACCAACATCTGCCTTGCTACAACCTCCTTTCAGGGAGCTGCAGAGGTCTCCCCTCAGCCTTCTTTTCTGTAGTCTAAACAGGCTCCCTTGGCCACCTCTCATAAGGCTGGTTCTCCAGCCCCTTCCCCAGCTTCATTGCCCTTCTCTGGACACGCTCCAGCCCCTCAAAGTCTGTCTTGTAGCGAGAGGCTCAAAACTGCCTCAGCCCAAGAAGGCCGATGGCTTCCTGGCCTCTATCAGAAACTGCTTGGCCAGCAGGACCAGGGAAGCGATTACGACCTCTGTTCAGCACTGGTGAGGCCACACCTCAAATACTTTGTTCAGTTTTGGGGCCCAGGGAGTCCAGGAGGGCTGAAGAACTGTAAACAGGAACCATATGCTGCAAAACCTTAATCTATAACTTTTATTTTTCTTTTAAAAATGCTGCAGGTTTTATAAATTACAGAGCGCTTCTCACTACTATTTAGCAATTCAGAGGTATGGACATAGTAAGATGGATGAGGTAGGAGCTCATCAGTCACATCGAGATCGGGGGCAGCCAGGGCTGCGGTGATCACGCATCGGTGGAGTTCTAGGTCCTGAGGGTTATGGGACAGGCCATGAGTGTAGTCAGGATGCTAAATTTTAGGAAAGCAAACTTCCAGCCCTTCAAGGGGTTAGTCAGTAGGATGCCCTGGGATATGCCCCCTGGAGACAAGGAAGCAGAACAGAGCTGGCAATTATTTAAGGCCAGTTCTTGGTACCAGTGCTTTGGTTCTCGACCCAAAGACCTATCAATTGCTATTCTGGAGTTAAGTTGATCCTGGAACAAGTCCTAGTAGCTTGGACGCAAAGACCCACTCTGTGAAGCCATGTGGATTCAGCGGCGATATGTGTCACTGTACCACTTGACTACTGGAGCCATTTTGTTTACTACTACAGATGTCACCTAGTGAAGGTTAGATGACATTTAAGTTTGGGCTGAAGCCCATTTCTTTCTCACTCTTTACAGAGACGGCTTCAGCTCCCTTTCTGTTGTTAGACTTAAGAAATCTCCTAATCATTAGATGCACAGCCAAGAGCATCTGGGGGAAGTTCAGGCAACATATTAGTAACAGTGGGGTAAGAATTTGTCCAGAAATGTTTTTTTTGTTAGTGAAGATCGAAGGAAAGCAAAAGGCTAAAGGAAGGTCAGCCAGTAGAGAAAGGAGTACATGGCCATGTAAACTCTGTCCTCGTACTGGCACTCAGAGAAAATCACTCTACAGTTCTGTAGCTGAGCAGACCTGCCTAACCTCGTGAGTGCTCAGAAAAGCTCTCATACTGCACGTTGTGCTTCTGGTCATCTTCTGCTAGCAAGTTTTCGAGTGGATCCATACAAAACACCAAGACTTTGTTGCTGCTGTGGCCTACGTGAGGAGACTGGCTCGGCCTGCTGCAGGTCCAGCTTTGAGCAAAAGGGTACCTGACCCTTGACCCTGTGACCTTTGACCCATGACTTTGTGACATTTTACCTTTTACCTTGTGACCACTTGACTCCATGACCTTTGACCTAGTGACCATTGACCCAGCGACCTTTGACCTAGCAACCTTTGACATAGTGACCCTGAGACCTTTGACACAGTGACGCATTGACTTTTGACCCTGTGACCCTATGTCCTTTTGACCCTATGAACTTTGGCCAGTAACCTTTTACCTTTTGATCCATAACTTTTGACATTTTGACCTCATGATACATAATACGGATTTGAGGAGGTTATTTTTTTTTAAAATTCATTTAAACAGCAATTTTTAGGTCATGACAAGTTAAGTAACTCTCATTAGACAGCAGTAGCGTTTGGTGGGTACTAGAGAATTCCTTGCTGCTCCTCCATGCTTGGAGAATTCCCTCATCTCACCTGGCAGGAAACTGGAACAAACATTCTTATGGCTTTAATGAATTCCTTACTAATCAGACTTTAATGAACTCCTTACTAATCACACAGAATCACAGAATCACAAGGTTGGAAAGGACCCATTGGATCATCGAGTCCAACCATTCCTAACACTCCCTAAACCATGTCCCTAAGCACTTCATCCACCCGTGCCTTAAACACCTCCAGGGAAGGTGACTCGACCACCTCCCTGGGCAGCCTGTTCCAGTACCCAATGACTCTTACTGTGAAGAACTTTTTTCTGATATCCAACCTGAACCTCCCCTGACTGAGCTTCAGGCCATTCCCTCTTGTCCTGTCCTCTGTCACTTGGGAGAAGAGGCCAGCTCCCTCCTCTCCACAACCTCCTTTCGGGTAGTTGTAGAGAGTAATAAGGTCTCCCCTCAGCCTCCTCTTCTCCAGGCTAAACAACCCCAGCTCTCTCAGCCGCTCCTCGAAAGACTTGTTCTCCAGCCCCCTCACCAGCTTCGTTGCTCTTCTCTGGACACGCTCCAGAGCCTCAACATCCTTCTTGTGGTGAGGGGTCCAGAACTGAACACAGTATTCAAGGTGTGGTCTCACCAGTGCCGAGTACAGAGGGAGAATCACCTACCTGGACCTGCTGGTGACCCCATTTCTGATACAAGCCAAGATGCCGTTGGCCTTCTTGGCCACCTGGGCACACTGCTGGCTCATATTCAGTCGGCTGTCAACCAGCACGCCCTGGTCCTTCTCTTCCGTGCAGCTCTCCAGCCATTCTTCTCCCAGTCTGTAGCGCTGCATAGGGTTGTTGTGCCCCAAGTGCAGGACCCAGCATTTGGCCTTGTTAAACCTCATCCCATTGGTCTCGGCCCAGCAGTCCAGCCTGTTCAGATCCCTTTGCAGAGCCTCCCTACCCTCCAGCAGATCGACACTTCCTCCCAGCTTAGTGTCATCTGCAAACTTGCTGAGGGTGCACTCGATGCCTTCATCCAGGTCATTGATAAAGACATTGAACAGAGCTGGACCCAGTACTGAGCCCTGAGGAACTCCACTTGTGACTGGCCTCCAGCTGGAGTTAACTCCATTGACCACCACTCTCTGGGCCCGGCCATCCGACCAGTTTTCAACCCAGGAGAGTGTGCGCCTGTCCAGGCCAGAGGCTGACAGTTTCTGCAGCAGAATGCTGTGAGAAACTGTGTCAAAGGCTTTACTGAAGTCCAAGAAGACTACATCCACAGCCTTTCCCCCATCCAGTAGTCGAGTGATTTTGTCATAGAAGGTGATCAGGTTAGTTTGGCAAGATCTGCCTTTTGTAAACCCATGTTGACTGGGCCTGATCACCCGGTTCTCTTGCATGTGCTTCATGATAGCACTCAAGATCACCTGTTCCATGACTTTCCCTGGCACTGAGGTCAGACTGACAGGCCTGTAGTTCCCCGGATCCTCTCTGCAACCCTTCTTATATATGGGCACAACATCAGCCAGCCTCCAGTCTAGTGGAACTTCCCCAGTCAGCCAGGACCTCTGGAAGATGATGGATAGGGGTTTGGAAAGGACATCCGCCAGCTCCTTCAATACTCTTGGGTGGATCCCATCCGGCCCCATAGACTTGTGGGCGTCTAGCTGGGCAAGCAAGTCTCTAACCGCCTCCTCTTGGATCACGGGAGCCTCAATCTGCCCCTCTAACTCTTGGATTTGTAAACAGAAGGAAGAACTTTCTTTGCTATTAAAGACTGAGGCGAAGAAGGCATTTAGTACCTCAGCCTTGTCCTTATCCCCTGTCACTCTTATTCCTTCTGTATCCAATAGAGACTGGATATTCTCCCTCGTCCTCCTTTTCCTGTTAATGTACTTGTAGAAAGACTTTTTGTTGTCTTTCACAGACTTAGCGAGTTTTAATTCTAGTTGGGCCTTGGCCCTCCTGATTTTTTCCCTGCACGATCTCACTTCCTCCCTGTAGTCCACCCAAGATGCCTGTCCTTTCCTCCAAAGCACATAAAGCTTCTTCTTATTATTGACGCATCTTGAGATCTCCCTGCTCCACCAAGCTGGCTTTTCCCCCCGCCGGCTCCTTTTCCAGAACACAGGGATGGCCTGCTCTTGAGCTGCTAGGATTTCATTTTTCAAGAGCGCCCAACCCTCGTGGGCTCCCTTGCCCTGAAGGACTCTTTCCCACGGGACTTTGCTAATCAACCTTCCGAACAGGCCAAAGTCTG